>NC_090053.1:8734066-9479457 GCF_038355195.1 Osmerus mordax
TGGATAAAATCCTCTGCTAAAAAATCTGTTGTTATCATAAGTGCAGTGTTAGCTATACATCCAAAGGTTACGCAAAGGTTATTTTCCACCAAACACATATGTGCAGCTAAATATAGTCGTCCACTGCTTTGCCCGGAAGGAACACAGGTTCCGGGTGAATTCTCAATTGTGCCTGGTCAGGGTAAATAACGCCTGTGAACTTTGTCTTATCCTTGACCTAAAAGAGCATTAATGGAGCGTGTCTCTCCCCCACCTCCCCCACCTCCCTGTCCCCCCCTCTCTCTCTCTCTCTCTCTCTCTCTCTCTCTCTCTCTCTCTCTTCTCCTCTCTCTCTCTCTCTCTCTCTCTCTCTCTCTCTCTCTCTCTCTCTCTCTCCCCTCCCTCCCTCCCTTCCCCCTCCTCTCCCTCTCAGCAAGCTGGTTGTGAATGTACTGAATGCAGGGAACACCAGGGCGGTATGTCCATGTCTTTGAGTCAGAACTGACTGATGACTGATGACGCTGTATTGATTTATAGGTGAAGCTCAACCCCCGGCTTATTTTGCAGGTGCAAAAGTCAACCTAAAATAGCCGGCGTGTGTGAGCACAGTGGTAAACACGTGGATGGCCCTGATTATGTATCTCTGTGAAAGGTGGGTAGTGGTGTGTGGAAATGTGTGTGTGTGTGTGTGTGTGTGTGTGGAAATCACACACAATCCATATCTCTGTTTTGGAAAGGGCGGAATGGGCTTTCCCAACCCTACCAAGAGCCAGTCCAGCTGTCTCCTCCTTTACAAGTGGACTTGAGGCACAGGCTGGACCACCTTCACAGTCCTGCTGTGCGTCCTACACTCCAATGTCTATGTGTGTGTGTCTGTGTGTGTGCATGCATCCCAGCACTGTCTGGCTACCCCTACTTGGTCAGCTGTTCCTTAATAGCTCTCCAGCTGCATGAACAAGGGATGAGTCGTGGGGGGTGGAGGGGGGCTGGAGGGGGGCTGGAGGGGGGCTGGAGGGAGGCTGGAGGGGGAGGAGGTGGGGGGGGTGGAGATGCGGGGAGGGGAACAGGTGGAAATGAAAGCATGGCTTTCTTGGGTAAAGGATGGAAATGTGATTACTCTCTTGAATGTACGTTGACCAGACCTCCCAAAAATGATGGGTACTTGGAGAAGGGGTGTGTGTGGGTGTGAGGAGGGTTCCATGTAAGAGAATTTCAAGGAACTGTGACTCAAGAGAGGGGGAGGGGAGGACAGCAGAGGAGAAGCGATGAAAGGAGAGTAGATGAGGAAAGGAGAGGACAGGAGAGGTTCTTTTAGCGGCTATGTTATAGTACTCTCATCGAAGGATATACTAGAGAATACAGCCATACAAATATGGCTTTAGGGGACTAGCCATAGTTATTAAACATGTTGTTATTTAAATAACAACATTTGCCAAATACTTGATAATAGTATCTTAGATTTGTAAACTTTTTAATCAAATTTATATATGCGGACCAGCTGCACCCGCATGTGCAGACACGGACTACACTAGTATTTAACATGGTACTGCAAGTATTTAACATGGTACTGCTGTACCATGTTAAATACTAGTGTAGTCGTGTCTGGTCTACCAACCCCAAGAAGCAACACCGCCATCAAAGTTGAGTCACTTTCCTTATGTCGATCAGGGATTTCAAAATCCTGTTGAGAGCGTCTGAGAGGCGGAACATGTGAACACAAACTAGATGCCAAGGAACAACCCCACCCCACACCCTCCCCCCCACACACACACACCCCCCTGACACACACCCCACACACGCACCCTCGTCCAGAACGTTTACCGTCTCCAAATGAGGTCATGGAACGCTTTGGAGTCGTGGCTCCGGAGAGAAAGCTCTGTTGTCGTCCTCTGTGGATTGGAGGGTTCAGCACACTTTGCTTTTCCATGCTGAGAGAGAGTGTGTGTGTGGGGACAGTAACTCTATTGTGCTCACTGTTTGGTTTTGGAGGGCTTTGGAGTGTGTGTGCATGGAACGGGCGTGGATGGTGTTTGGATGTGTGTGAAGGGCAGGGATGTGTGCGTGCGTGTGTGTGTATGTCAACATGATTTGTGAATAAAGGGCATGTACGATTGATGTAAGTATTGGTGTGCGCGTGTGTACGCGAATGTGTGTGCGTTTTTTTTTCTTGTTTCTTCGTATATTTGTATGTTTGACATGTGTGGGCAGATACAATAAGTTAAAGGCCATAGGTGTGTGCATGATTTGTTGAATGGAGCTTTTTGTGTCTCTGTGTATGTGAATGTGTGTGTGTGTGTGTGAGTGTATTGATGTTGTATGTGTGGGTGTATACAGTATGTTCATGTGCCAATTGAGTGCTTAAACCATGTTTCACTGTAGCAGAAGAGGGGTGGAAAGTTTCCTTACCTCTCACTCACTCACTCACTCACTCACTCAGACACACACACACACACACACACACACACACAAGGCCCCAGACAAACCAGTATGCAAACATACTGTATACACCGACACATACAGCACCACATCAATAACACACACACGGCCATGGACACACGCACACGTAAACACACACACGCCAGTCGACTTTTCTGTCCACGTCCCTCTCCTCTCCTCCATTCTTTCTTCCACAGGAAACCAAAGAGGGAGAAAGGAGAAGGGCAGGGATCGGCGTTGCCGATTAGGCTGATTTTACCAGGAGCTCGGCGTCCACGCAAGCAGGAGGCAACTGTGATGCAACACGGGTGTAAGGCACCGTGAGCAAACACACTGGCACACGTATGAAAGGGGACATTGATTGGAAAAAGATTCAGCTGTGACAATGAAGGCTCTCTTGTTTTCCATCTCATCGGAAGCCCTGTCAACATGTTTGGCCCGGAGGTGTGGGTGTGTGGGTGTGTGTGTGTGTGTGCCCGTGTGTGCGAGGCTGTCTTCCCTCAGCGTGGGAAGAGCTTGCAGATCCGGCTGGAAATGCCGTCGGAGCATTGTCACAGCAGAGAGGGACGTTGCCATGGTGACCCCACTGCCGTACGCTAGCGTGTGTTTGACGGGTGTGTTTGCATGTGTGAAACTGTGTGTGTCCTGTGTTGAAATAGGTCCTCGGGAGTGTCAGGAGAGATCCAATTGGATCAGGACACACGATCAGCTACATCGCCCCTAACCTCCCCCCCCCTTCCTCCCCCCACCCCACAGATACACACCAAACCTAGCAGTGTTAACAAGGTTGCGCAACACATTCCCAAACTTGCCACGGAACGCCATGTGCATTTCAAGTCGTCGCCCCCTCCCCGATCCCAACCCAAACACAGACAGAATGTGAACATCCACACACACAAATGCACACACACACACACACCAAATCCTTAAGAACTTCAGAGTGTGTTCCAAATATCTTACAAGAGAGTACCCCGGTGGCCTTTCACAATGGCTCAGGGTTAAGAGGGGGTTAGTAGTGTCTGGGTGGTATCAAAGCCTGTCCGTTTCTTCCCAGACAGACCTTTCTGTCTTTGTCATACACAGACATACACACACACCTCCTTTCCCCTCTCTCCTCTCTCTCTCTCTCTCTCTCTCTCTCTCTCTCTCTCTCTCTCTCTCTCTCTCTCTCTCTCTCTCTCTCTCTCTCTCTCTACTCTCTCTCTCTCTCTCTCTCTCTCTCTCTCTCTCTCTCTCTCTCTCTCTCTCTGTCTCTCTCATTTTCACTCTCCCCATCACACACACCTCTCCTTCCGCTTAATTGAGCGACTCCATTCAAAGGCATCAAGGCCCATCCCTTACACAATAAGAGATGCTGAAACCATCCAATACAAACCCCCACCTCCCTCCATCTCCCTCACTCCCTCCTCTCCTCCCCCCACATATCTCTAATCCCCTCCCTCCCCCCCCACCTCTCTCTCTCTCTCTCACCCCCTCCTCTCCTCTCCCTGAACCCCACCTCTCTCTCATCACCTCCCTCCCCCGCTCTGTTTAGCCTCCCCCCTCCCCCCTCTGTCATCTTTCCAGACAGAGCGAGGGAACATGGAGTTCCAGGCGTGCACCCTGCTCAGACCGGGTGGGGGGGGGGGGGGGGGGGGGGTTTGGGAGGGGGGGGGGGGAGAGAGCCGCCGACACTGGCAAGCGTCACCCTCCCTGCTACGAGCTCCGGAAAGCAGGGAGAAGGTCACGGTGCACTGACGGAGATAACGGGCAGTGACATCTCGAAAGGGTAACGCGTCCTGCTTCTCTACGCTGTCGCCCGTCCACTCAGAGGCTTTTCCGTTTCCGCCGACGTCGAATGCAGGGGGGTTTTGTTTCAGATCGTACGTCAGTGGTGAAGTTGATCCCTCGAGAGGGTGAATCAGTGAAGGATAGACTGTTCTTCGCTCTTCGCCAGTTTACAGTTTTGTCTCTTGATAGACAGATTGCGTGGAGGTGGCGGTGTGTTATTGTGTGTTGCTTGTTCCCCTTAGAAACGTTTCATCTTGAACTGGTTAGGCATGCAGTGATTCATATGAAGAGATAATACTGTAAAAATGTCTACATAGTGCAGATGCTTCGAAAGCTATACCTCCAAGATGTGTGAAGATGCTGTACTGTATAGCTGTTCTATCCACTAATAACCTTTTTGCTGTAAGGTGGAAAAACATCCCTAAAATGATATTTCAGTTTGTTACACCAGAAACATGACTTGGTCAGCTACCTCAGCAGATATTACAGTAACCGTCCTTGAATATTATATTCATACTTCAAATGCAGGTACAGTATATCTAGTTTACAGTGTTTCTTTCTCTTTCCCATAAACGGTTCTGCCCATGGTGAGATTCTGGGCCTGATGCAATGTTACAGTAACAGGAAGTTCTGTGACTTGTGCACATGCTCTCCAGAGTGTCTGGAAAAGAGGCTGTCATGTCTGCTGTCTCATGCTCACACCCCCACTGAGTGCAAAATAGAGTTAAACGTTAAATATCCTGGAGTGCCCCCTCACCCAATTTGCATAACTGACTAAATACAGCAATACAAACACAATAAAAAGTCTTGTGACTATAGGTCATAATAGGTTGGCCATGATTCACTATTATTTACAGATCATGGGCTACTGTACTACTTTAGGAGAGAGAGACAGAGAGAGAGAGACAGAGAGAGACAGAGAGAGAGAGAGAGAGAGAGAGAGAGAGAGAGAGAGAGAGAGAGAGAGAGAGGAGAGAGAGAGAGAGAGAGACAGACAGACAGACAGACAGACAGACAGACAGACAGACAGACAGACAGAGAGAAGAGAGAGACAAATAGATAGATAAATAGATAGATGGATTACTATCTAGACTACTATAAAAGTACTTCATTCATCTCCTTGTGGAAACTGGAAAAGGAACATTTAATGATCATTAAGTCACCTAGACATCTTGTCATCAGCTTCATAAATGACAAAGCCCTGTAGCATTGATTACAGTTTTTCTCAATTGTTTACACACAAATACTGGTACTTGAGACACAATGACCACAACATGTAACTCATGCACCAACCCCATGAACCAATTCTGCTAAACTACAAGCACAATTCCTGCTTTACACTCAAATTGCAGTTTTAAAACACACTTTTTTCAAAACACTACACACAACTCTCTGCATTGGCACAATTTTCATGAAGAAAATCTTTTGTTTTCACAAGGAACACACTGCCATTCAAATACGCACACGGACTCATCGCATGGACAAACACCTGTCACACAGTTTTACAATTAGAAATCAGAGCTTTAGCATAAAAGGGCAACAGGTGACCTCTTCTGTTTTTGAGCAATGGATGCCAACATTGGAAACAGAGGCAGAGGCAGAGGAGTAAGAGTAAGAGGAGGAGGACGGGGAGGACGAGGATGAGGAAGGCCAAGGACCATAATCTCTGATGAGATCCGAGCCGCTTGGTTGACCATGTGGTCAACCATGGTCTAACAATGAGGGAGGCTGGGCAAAGAGTACAGTCAATTTGAGCAGGTACACTGTAGCATCCATCATCCGGACTTTCCCGAAATGAGAATAGGTAAGAAATCTACTCTCACTACAAAATTGAAGTAGGCCTACTGCATATCAATACAGTACTCAATGAGTACAGTAGTACAGTATTGCCTGTGGACTGTTCTGTATGACTGTAAAAATAAAGTATGTTTCAAGTATTTGGAAAATGTATTCCTACTTTGTATTCCAACACAGTATTTACAGTATTTTACTATTTGTTTGGCAGAACTGAAAGATTACCAACACAAGGTGGTCGGGAATGTCTTCTGTCTCCTGAACAGGAAACTGAAATCATGAACATGGTCCTAGAAAATAACGCCATAACATTACGGCAAATACAAAGAAAAATAATAATAATGTAACTGTATACACTATACAGTAAATGATTCTGTTGTTTTGTATGTAGACCACTGTATGTGCAACTTTTGTTGCACATACAGTGCTACAAGCACAAGGAATTGTGCTTGTAGTTTAGCAGAATTGTTCATGGGGTTGGTGAATGACTTACATGTTGTGGTCATTGTGTCTCAAGTACCAGTATTTGTGTGTAAACAATTGAGAAAAACTGTAATACTAAATGCTCTTGTCTGAGAGTGAACAAGGCTACACTGTGCACTGCAATGAAAATGTTATTCTTTTCTCTTCGTAGAGATTGATTGGTAGGTCCCAATGTGTTTGTGTATGAGTCAGCCTGTGAGTGTTGGAGGGAAGGGTTGAGGGCTGAGTAATTGAGTCCTTTTTTTCTGCCAAATTGTTCTTGAATCAGAGGCTGAAAAGACAGAGTTTCTGTCTCTCTCTCTCTGCAGAGAAAAGTGGGTTTGTTTCTCACACTGCACCAGTGTTCCCTCTGCTCCTCCTCTCTGCAACTGTGGCTCTTGAGACGACTGGAAGAGGGAGGAAAGAGAGGGGATGGGAGAGAGAGCGAGAGAGAGCGAGAGAGCGCGCGCGAGAGAGAAAGAGAGCGAGAGAGAGAGAGAAAGAGAGAGATAGCGCGAGAGAGAGAGAGAGAGCGCGAGAGAGAGAACAAGGCAGAGAGGGGACATGTCGACTAACACACTCGCTCCCAGAGTGGGGCTTCTGTGCTACCGTCTCGAACTTTCTCAGCGTAGTGGAGGAATAGAAAGGAGAGAAAGAGAAGGGGGAGAGAGGAAGGAGAGAGAGGGAGGGAGCAGGAGCGAGTGAGGAGGGAGAGAGAGACAGAAAAAACAAACAGCAGTGGGGTTATGTGGTCAGAAGTACTGTATATACAGACAGGGAACGAGACGGAGGGGACAGAGAAGAGCAAAAAATGAACAACAAAACAAGTGGAGAGACTGTCAACAACGACAACAGGCCTGTGAGAAACACATCAACTTTAAGTCAACACAAACCTTTGAAAGATTCACACACAAAAGAATGACACCAAAATACACAATAGAATGAAGTGTGTGTCTGTATAGGTCAGTGTCCAGTGATCTGGGATTAAGACGTGTAGGACATTGAAGGAGGTGCGCTACCATGTGTGTCCAGCAGGGGGCCACAGGGGGCTCTGCGTCAGTAGTAGCATCAGGGGCAGGGCGTGTCTCGCTCAGCATTCGGGTCAGGGGGTTCGTTGTCGTGATGGAGAACGCAGCTCCCCTCAGAGCCACACTGGCGCTCTGTGAATATTCCTCTCCCCTGCGCACGCTCTCTCTCTCTCTCTCTCTCTCTCTCTCTCTCTCTCTCTCTCTCTCTCTCTCTGTCTCTATACACACCCCTCTGTCACTCTCTTTCTCTCTCAGTCACCCTCTCTCTCTCTCTCTCCCCCTGCTCCACTCCCTGTCACCCTCCCCCTTTCTCCTCCTCCCCCCTACACCATCTCTTTCTGCCAGGGTTGCACTGCGCTTCCTCTGCAGCCCACAAGCCCCTCGTGAGCCCTGCAGGGCAGGGAAAAAAGAGGGAGGGGAGGATGAAGGAAGACGAGGGAAAGAAAAGGGGGAGAGGAAGACAAAAGGAGAACGGGGAGAGGGGGGGGACGGCAAGGAGGGTGGGAAGAGAAGGACGGGCGCCACGGAGGGGAGACGGGCGAACGAGGGAAAATGGCGAGAAAAGGAAAAGAGAGAGAGAGAGAGAGAGAGAGAGAGAGAGAGAGAGAGAGAGAGAGAGAGAGAGAGAGAGAGAGAGAGAGAGAGAGAGAGAGAGAGAGAGAGAGAGAAAGGAGAGGGACTTCATCCCTGCTTTTCATTCTTCCCACACACGTCCCAGGGAGGAGGACACCCACCCACTGGTGTGGCACACAGACGGCGTGTGTTGTTATGCAAGCATGAACGGCAAACCTCAGCCGTCCCAACCCGGCTCAGATGGCCTCACGCACGCGCACCACACGCACCGACGGCGCACGAAACACAGACGCACCGCGTTGACCCGCGTGGGCACACACACCACGCGCCGAGACACATGGGCGGGGCACTCGCACCGTGACGCAGGGCCACCCGACTCCAACGCTGCGACATCAGCAGGATAAGTCTCGTTCGAAAAAGAGTAGGAGATTTGCAGAAATGAGCGCGGAGTGTGCTGGGTGTGTGTGTGTCTTCTGATCGTGTGTGCGTGGCTTCTGTCTGAGCGCGAGGGTGTGTTCCGGCTGAGGGTGCCTGTTCCTTTAAGAGGGAGTCTACAGTTGCTTCTGTAGCATGGCAGCAGGCAGGTGAACTGGGGACACGCTGGCTCCAGCTCACGCTCCAAATTCGAGGCACAGCTCAAACACACACACACACACACACATGCAGACACACACACACACGCTCTCTCACACTCAATTCTGCATACGTACGCGCACACAGAAGCCTGCGTACTGACACACACCTGAACACGCAGGGCACACACGCGCAAGATTCTGCACGCAGCTACATCCACGCACACACACGCAGGACACACACGTCCCTCGATGGCGCCGATACACACGTTCACTCGCACAGAAACGCACGCACGAGGGGAAGGGATGGTGAGAAGGGAGAGGCTAAATTGGGAATGGAGTGAGGGAGAGATCAAAAGCGGGAGGGAGAGAGAGAGAGAGACAGAGAGAGACACAGAGCGGGGAGAGAGAGCGCTGTGTTTCAGTTTAGCAACATTCGGAGTGGTCGGGCTCGTGATATTCAGCCTTGTAACAAAAATAATCTCTCCGGCTCACCACAGAGATGGAGTGGGCAGGGAGGCAGGGAGGGTGCAGGGAGGCAGGGAGGGACCATGGAGGCAGGGAGGGAGGGAGGGAGCAGAAAGAGAGAGGAAAGGAGAGGCGTCAGTGTGGTTCAGTCACTTCAGCATCCTGTCAGGGAGGGTGGGGCTGAGAATCTCCTGCCGGGACCGCTCGTCTGCACAGCGTCAGAAGTTGCA
The DNA here is from genome assembly GCF_038355195.1 of Osmerus mordax. Lineage (NCBI taxonomy): Eukaryota > Metazoa > Chordata > Actinopteri > Osmeriformes > Osmeridae > Osmerus > Osmerus mordax. Next base: position 8,743,379 of record NC_090053.1, read on the forward strand.
GAAATAGGTCGTTTAGCAAAGCCACTAGACTACTGTAGTAATCTGGGAGCCTGAAATGAACTCCTGGATGTCTGCCAGGACACTAGTGTTAAAGGTGTGGCTTCAGAGAGGACACTGCATTGTGTGAGAGGTGTCATTTGATTAAAGCTGCAGAATTACATTTTTTTACCCAGATAAAAATGTAGAACATGTCTTTCCCTGGCATGCAAGGAGTGTAAATCAATTGGTCAAAATTCAAATGAAAGTCATGATGAAGAACTTCTTTTCATTTCTTAAGATGAACGCGGAACATGAGTGGAACATTGACATTCCTGCTGACTGGATCTAGGGATTTAACAGAAGTGTTGTTTGGTTTGTAATCCGTTTTTAAGGGGGAAAAGAGCAGTACTGTTCTGTAAGCCTTGCTCAGTAACTCTGGTTGGAATGTCCTACAGTTTGTGTTTTGTGATTGGAGAATGGTGCCAAGGTTTAAGACAATGACCCAGAGGCAAAGCTGATTTAATACCATTCTGACACATGAAAATACTGCTTAGAATAGTGACTGAATTGACAGAAGCCCACGAAAGCTTTTTTGCCACTGGAACCAAAACACACACAAAAACTCACCTGCACTACACTTAGACAGCTCTGTTTTTATCTCTCAAGAACTACACTTGTTGTTTGAATCGCCTCATCCACATAAATATACTGGACATGATTCTTCCTGTGTTTTGAACTCCGTCTCCTAGGGTTGAACCCTCAACTGGGTTTGCTTTATACTCTGCATGTGAAGGCTGATGAGGATTTCCTGCGATGTGTGTGCATGTGTGGACACGAAAACGCTGCTGAACAAGCTTGTGATGTCATAGGATGCAGTCACGTAGACAGTGTCAGTATCACACCGTTAACCAAGCAAAGACTTCTTCTATATTTCTATTGCTGAGGAGTTTAGGGGTTAGAATTGGTTTTCATGCAAGAATTACATTACTGGTTGACGTTAGGTTTAGGGGTTCGGGATAACACAATTTTGGAAGGGAGTGAATTGTTGGTCCCCACGAGGATAGTTAAACAAACTGTGTGTGTGTATGTGACTGTTTGTGGGAGGGGGTGAGGCTTGTCTACAAGCTTGCACCACTTAACCACACTTATTTCCATTCAGTGAAGCAGTCAAGAACAAGGATTAGGTTGATATTTGGGAATTGTAAAACTAGAAATGTGTCATTGTTCGCTTGGAGTTGAAACCACTTCATGGAGGAGAAGAACCGTACATGTACCAGTAGAATATCAGATGTGTCTCTGAACAACAGCTTACTGTGTGGGGTCATTAGTGTGAACATCAATGTTATTATCTTGTAAAAGAAAGAGCACTATTGTTAGTCTTGTTGGCTGTGCACTCCTGCAAGCACAAAGTAGCATTCAATACTGTTTGCTGTGCAATTCACTCAAGTCTACAGCGCTACCAAAAACAACTTCATAGTGTATGACGCAGGTTTGATTGATGGGATCAGCTTCACATCAAAGTCTTAATAAAACATGGGAAACCCGAATTACACCAAAGTAATAAGGACTTGCTTAAGTTGCAACACTCTTTAAAAGCCAATCTGTAGCTGTGTATTGTCATATGTGAAAGTAATTGAAAAAACTGCAAATCGGTGATAGAGTCTGTGTGTCTTTCAGTGGGTTAGGCTGGTGGTTGCTTTGTGACTAAATCTGAAGTAAGCGCCACATTTTCGGCTTCAAGGAGGATTGCCCCATGATGCCGGTTCAAAGGGTCCCGACGACATGTGCAGAGGTGGCCGACGTCAAAGACATTCAGCCGTCGCAGGATGGAGAAGTCCTGAGGGAGAAATGAGAGAGCCCTTCAACGGCATGTCCGCGTTGCGCTGGGAAAGACGATCCCCTTTCAAGCGCCACTGAGAAGACAGCAGCTCTTTGACAGCCATGACAGTCGTCCCCTACAACACCACTGGCTCAGACGCACACAAAACACAACTGCCTGCATGTCATATTACTGCTACATTTGTTTAACAGGGCCCGATTTTCTATTACCTCACATAACTTGTTATAAGGGACCGCTTTTTCTTCCTAAAAAAGAGACGACCATTTAGGACCCAGCTGAAAGTGAACTCTTTGTACATTGTTGACAAGGGGCCAATTGTGAACAACACACGTCCTTGTGTTGAAGCAGAGAGGAGGGGAAAAAGACTCAAGACTTGGGGGACGCTCTTGATGGATGGGGGTCTTATTTCTGCACCCGCCAGGACCTGCCGAGCGAGAATCGCCTCTTGTTCCTCCGGAGGCGCTCGCTAGACATCTTGGCTCCACGGCGGTGGTTTTGCGCCTGGGCTCCGTTGGTGGGGATTTGATCTTTTTTTTTTTTTTTTTGGGGGGGGGGCAAAAAGAAAACACACCGTGTGAAAACGGCAGGCTTGAAAAAGGGGCTCCACTTCTCCCTAAGCGGGAGAGAGAGGGACGGAGAGGGGGATAGAGGGAGAGTGGGGCGGAGAGAGGGGCAGGGTGCGAGGGGGTGTTGAGGTCATGGAGCTGCTACCTCTGTGGACTCTTTGTTTTGGTTGTAGCTGGAAGGTCTGAGGCATTTCTGGAACTCTGGAGGCAAATTGTGCCCTCAGTCTCCCCTCTTCTGCACTTTCACCTCCTCTCTCTCTCTTCCTCTCTCTCTCTCTCTCTCTCTCTCTTTCTCTCCCTCCCTCTCCCTAGGTCTCCTTTCTCGTCTCTCTCTGGCACAGTCTCTTTTCCTTTCTGTCTCTCTCTCTGGCACTGTCTCACTCCCCCTCTCTATATCCCTCTCTCTCTCTCTCTCTCTCTCTCACTCTTTCTCTCCCTCCCTCCCCTTTTTCTCCTCCACTCTCCAACTGGGTGAGAAAAAGTCCCAGCTGATTGTGAGGGAGCCACTGTTTGCCCAGACAAAAGAGCTCCTTTCTTTCTTTCTCTGAGGGAAGAAAGACGAGTTTCCGGCGTGAGCTCATTCTATAGGGGGGGGTGGGAGAGGAAGAGGTGGTGTTTTGGGGGGGGGGCTGAGGAGATGTGTGTGCGTGTGTGTGGGGAGGGAGGGAGGTCCGAGTGTGAGAGTATGCAAGCGGCCTACCGAAGGGCAGCGAGGGGTTGATGAGTGCGGCGGCGGTGTTGGAGCGGAGAGATGGTGGTGGTGGTGGGGGGTGGAGGGGGGGGTTCGTTCTGAGTAAGTCGCAGCCTGGCGCGGTCCTAGTAGCGCCACAGCTGCATCCCAGCACAAAGAGGAGAGTTAGAAACACTGACCGCTGTCTTCACTCTCCCTTGAAAAACACCACTCTTTCTTGAAAAAAGAATGGGGGTACAGTTGGACAAACTTGGACAGGGACGACACTATATTAGCTTCGAGTTCTCCGATCCGGATCACACCAGTTTTCGTCAGAATTAATCAACTCGGGGGAGTCTTGCTTGACAAAGCGGAGCGCCAACTCCCATCTAGCAGGCTGAAGAACGACACATGCAGTAGAATAGAGGCAGTAGAACACACACACACACACACACACACAGACACGCTCACGGACACGCACATACACCAGCTCATACATATACACACACATGCATGCACACATACACCCCCCCCTCACACACACACACACAGAAACACCTTTTTTTCCCTCACATTGCATGGGATCCTACCTTTACAAGAGAGACTTACGATGCTGTGTCTGCACGGCGCTAAGGAGTAAATCTTTCGCCTGGTCAACAATGACAGATTTACAGGTCTGTCTTGAGGATGTAGATCAATGACTGGCTGTGGCACAGACGGGTAAAAGGGTTCACGGCACTAAATCACTGTCACAGTGCCACACACTAGCGCTGCAGTGTCCCACTTTCTCGACCACAGAGCCAGACAGCCGACGCAGACAGAGATAGACCACTTACTGTAAAATATCAACAAATATGTCTGTGTTTAGGTCCGTCTGGGAAGGAGAAAACGGCTCCAAGGGCCAAGTTGGCTTATTTGAGGTCTCATAAGTTATGACAGGTCTGCCTGGCGACCACACCCACACAGAGGAACGTGTTGTAATATTCTACTGCTTCCACCAGCTCGTGGGATTAACAAGGAAACACCGCAGATTTGGGATCAGATGTCCCAGACGGGATTTTAAACATGGAGAAATGGATGAAAATAACATCTGACCTGGGATATGTGGTTTTAGGGAGGCAATCGCAAAATAAAATATGAATCCCACATTCTTCAACATCAACATTGCAAGTACAGGCTGCTGGCTGGATGTGCAGGTGCAACACAGATGACACAAGAGAACACTTGAGATAAGAGAGTTCTGTTTGTCAACGTCCACTCTGACAGCCACACTCTCTCTGTTGACCTGGTCCTAGAAAATCAATGGCTGTTTATCGCAGGCAATGAGAGGTTCTCAAAGACTTGTGAGGCAAGGCCTGGTGATGCAGTCCCTGTTGTTTGGACGGTGGCACAACAAAGGTGAAAAGTCACAACTTTTTTCTTAGCAACAGGAAGGAACTCGGTGTTGTTCCTTCCGCTCTGAAAAGCGAATGATAGGCTGTTGGCAATGGGGAAAGAACACTTTTCTTTGTGATTCCTTGACGCCATGTCTGAACGGCCTGCCATACCGTGGGTATCTGGGGAAGTTCGACTGACATAGAAACGCTTTGGCTGAAATGTATTGTTGGTGCTGTCCTCACTGGACTGCATCTCATGCTGCAGACACACACACAAACACACACGCAGACACTATCACACAAACTCACACTCGTGACACAAGCAGACACACAGCCTACACACACCCACACACGTACAGCTCCCTGCGTACGGCAACCTGAAATACTCTCCCCCTTGAATGGCTGCTTCTCCACCATCCCACTCCTCCATCTGAGGCCTCGCAGAATCGCCAGTGTGTGAAGGAGCCACCGACATGTGGCACACACGGGCACTAATCTCATTACATGACTTGTGGGAGATTATGAAATGGTCTCTGCTGATAAGTCCCCTTGCACAAAGACGGGAAGGAGGAGAAAAGGAGAGGGAGAGAGAGGTATACAACCAACACCTCTTCCACACACTTGACCGAGCGTGAAAAGAGGCAACGTTAATAAATATGAAGGGGGAGGATGGGAGGAAGAAGCACTTAATTCATTTGCACCGACCGTGACAAGAACTTATATGAGAAATGTTGAGGTGACACAGTAAGTGAGGCGATTGCCGAGGATTGAGGTGAGGGAGAGAGACGGTCTCACATAAAACTATTTTAACACCAGCGGGTTTGAGATGCTAATAGACGGGATTCATCAGACACAATGGGAACTCAGTGATTTGTGCTTCAGTCGACTGCAAGTGCCTGAATCGTTCGCTAATGTATCTCTTTTTTAATGGGGTGTATTAAACATAAATCTATGGATGGCTTCATTCCCGTTTTAGCCATTTCAAAGCAACACAGCCCGTTAGACGTCTTCAGATTTCCCGATAAAGCCTATTTAGATGACTGGTTTGGACCGGTTTGGACCGGAATCCCTAATACTACTAATGCCAGCAGTGAAAGGTCTTAAGAAGTACCCCACTTGCTTTTGCACTTGGGAAACCCATTTAATTCGAGTCATGGACTTGGGGCATGTTACTGTAATGGCAGTTAGATGGTGTATCCAAAGACACGATTTAGATCAGTATTGATATTGTGGAAAACACATTTAGACATTAACGTAAGTGTTAAATATGCAACACAAGTGATCACTGCCATGACGCAACAAAAGATAATGAATTATGACTAAAAGATGTAATCCATGGTACATTCGTTAAACCCTGCATGCCAAGGGGAACATGAATGAAGGAAATCAAATTGCCCTTTAGGCCATTGATTCCTCTTGATATCTCTGAAGCCGTGAAAGAAAAGCAACTTCCCCCTTTGAAATGTGAGGAAAAGAGGCCTGTGGAGATTTAGATAGAGTTTCCTTTGTCTCCAGTCCAATTCCTTTTACAGACAGTTTTGTGTTATTTTCTCTGTGAGGGGTCTGGGCGTGAAGTGGTGTCCTACCTTGCAAGATTGACCCTTGATACCCACTAGAGGATTCCCATTACTCCTGCTCTTTAGGATATTATAACTGTGTGTGTGTGTGTGTGTGGGGGGGGGGGGGGGACGACTCACTCAAGGCAGGAAATGGGAGGTGTAATCTTAACTACAGCTAACTCTCCAAGACTATAATCTTCAGTTAAATAGTTTTTTCCGCAAACACCGCTCAATTGATATTGAACACGCCCCTGGGTGGTGTATGGATTGTATTTTACATCTTGCCACTCAAATGTGTGCGACCAAAACACCCTCCTGTTGCTGGATTATAAATGAGGGATGAGGAGACTTTGTGGACGGTGAAATCTACAATCTAAAGAGAGGACGGAAGATGAGGATTGCTTATCGAGCACTAAACGTTCTGTTTTACAGCTCTTCTGGAACGGATACACTGGTTTTAACTTAGCGACAGGCTGTTTTCGACACGTTTCTGTAAAGGGGTTTAAGATAGGTACAGTTCAGTGTGCATTTGACTGCAGATCAAAAGGTCTCAAGATGAAATCCTTCCCTTTAAGTCACTTTGGACAAAAGCATCTGATAAATGAATACACCATTGTATTTACTGATGGGGGGGTAAACGTTTGAGGGAAAGACCATATTTGGGCATCAACTGTAGAACGGAGGAAGCAGCGAGCTGTTTCCTTCCTAGATCCGCAGGAGAGGATGTCAACAAGCAATACGGTCAACAGAGGTCAACAAGCAAGACAACTTCCTCACCTTCTGGGAAACTGGGGAGGATGTCCAGCTAGGTTCCTTCCACTTGCTGGAGGCGGATCCTACATGCAGTTCATACAGTCCTGAAAATAATCCTAGATTTGCGGACAAATCTTTCCTTTTGAATACATTTGTTTGGGTCAAAATATCCCATGTATGTATGCGAGAAGGCAATCCAGGTTCATAGTGAATATTAGGTTTAAAGTGCATTATGTTCAGCATCATACTGAGAGAACATGTAGTCGTTTTGGAGTTACACACTCTGGCAATTAATTTTGCCCTGTGCAATACGAACAAGGTCAACAACTAAGCAGTTTTACCACAGAGCAAACTGAATTACATGCCGGATTCCATTATCTGGGAAGAGAATACCCCAGTATAGAAAGTTGTAAACAGGGCTTAGATAGTGTTTACAATTTGTCCAAATCTCTGGTGCATACTATGGAAAACATCACGGTTCACCAGCGGAGGTCAACGCAGGTGTCATGTGACTGAGTGTCTGCTGTCACAGCAGGGTCAGGGCAAGCTGACCCTGGGGTCAAAGAAACCACGAGTCGTGACATCACAGCTAGCGTGACCCTGTCCCTGTGTGTGTGGGTGAGTTTGTGTGTGCGTGTGTAAGTATGCAAGGCTTTATTTAGAATGACCTAATTCCTCCTCTGGCTTATGCTGCTGCTGCTAGTTGGACGATAACACACATCGCTCCTGCCATCCCTTTCTGTCCCTCCCATGTAAACACAGACAGAAAACTTGGACCCACAATGCCTTGGTGACCCTAAATGACAGCGAACAACCAGACATAACATAGAACGAAAAACGGCAAAAATGCTTTTTTGTCTCCCAAGTATTCAATTTTGATTTGACTGTTTTCAGATGTGAAGTTGTATCCGCTGGTGTAAACAATGAGGTGGCATCTGGCTGCTACAAAAGTCATTGTTCTGGAAAAACAAGAGCCTAAGCTGCAAACCCTGTGAACTAGCAAAACAATCTCTACTAACAATACACTCCACTTCCCCCTTACGTTCCTGTTATGAGGTCGGCCCCTGAAATCACAGTTGTGCTCAGAGGGACCCAGACACAAGTGAAGAGTAACAAACCAGGACTCCATTTTCCTGTTTTTCCACCATCGTGGTAAAGGCTGTTTGTTTTGTTTTGTCGTCTGCTGCAGCTGGACTGGAACTGGACTGGTGTCCTGCATATGCACCCCCCCCCCACCCACACACACACACACATTTCCCCCGGAACACATACATATGTAAGCACATCACACACACAAGCACATCCCCTCCTCCTCAAACGCCCAGCTTCGGAATCATACGGCCTGTACTTAGGCTACGCTCAACACGTCCCCCCCCTTCCTCGTCCTCTCCGTATAGCGGGTACAAGACGCTACCGACAGTATGTAATAGATCTCGACATGTCTGTACGAACAACAAGTTGCTACGATTCAAAGATATCCATGGTGTCAATTTTCCCCATTTTTGTTTCCACGGATATTGACATGTTCCCCTGTTGGGAGCGTGTACTCTGACCTCTTGCCACCAACACTGCTTCCTGTTAGCCTGCGGGCTGATGTGTCAGCATTCATCGTGTCACACTCTGTCACGGCTTACTTCCTGCTCACCCATCACCACTCATTTACTACACCTTGGTAGTGGATGCCATGACCAAACACAAGTGTTATTGCTGCCCATGGGCTACAAAGCAGACAGATGTAGAGATGATTGTAATATGGTCCATGATAACGATTTTACATTTCAAAAGTGTCAATCAAGAAGTTTTGATTCATTATGATCTAAAATAACATTCCGAGTTTGACGTGAGAAATGAACGATCCTCCAAGGTGTTTGCAGTCTGATTCATCTTCCTGGATGATGGTTGTGGTGGTATGAAAGTGATATGATATCGTCTCACACTAACAGCGTTTGACTCCCTTCCGTTAGCTCCTTTATTAATCGAACCAAGTGCCGTGATCTGAGCGACTATAGAATGACAGCGGCTTTCGTTTCGTGGGGCTGTGTTGGTCACTGGCCACACATTCCAAACAATCAGTGACTGTCGACTTCTATTACTGTAGAAGTTCCATCAAACTGAGGATAATTATAACTGCTTGCTGATATAATTAACTCTGTTTGACGCGGCATCCGGTGACACTTTTGTCTCTTTCTTCCTCTCTTCTTTAGCCGGCATCGACCGGAAACAAGAGGATTCAGCGGTGTCTCCTTCTTCTTCCTTCCAAAAACGCATTGAAAGAGAGGAAGTGTCCAAATACTTGAGCGTCAGGACACAAGTCAGTTAGTTACCAAGAAACCATTGATCTAAGTTCTGTTTAAAAATACACCGTGGCCTCACGGGAGGAAAATAAAGATATTTATAGAGAATTCATCTAACCACTTTGAAAATGAGCTCGAAAATTGCCTTGTTGTCAACAGCTACTTTGGATGAATCAATAAAAAGAAAGGCTACACCATACAGCCTATGCAAACATACTGTAGCCTACATGATGAAGCACTTCCCCATCTACTTGGCAGACTTTTGGCAGCTGAAGGTGCTTGATCTGACGTAACTCTGTTTCCTTCAAACAAAAACAATACACTCCAGTATGTTTTCAACCTTATCTCTTTTTCCTTTTCATTTAGACGGACTGCAGTAGTTTATTCCCCCCCCACCACCACCACCACATCCCCCCCCCACCCCAACCCCTATAGCAACCGAAGGATTCCTGCCCTGATGTCACTCCAAGTTAGTGGAGGCGTTTGCGTGTGGATCGGAGGCGGCAGAGAGATGCAGGATTATCTGTGTCTCGAGGCGGAGGAAACCGGCTGCCATCTGCGGACCGTGGTGGACACATTGTGATGGCAGCCTGCCTTCAGGCAGCGTTGGCCTCGGATAGTGCTATGGAGCATGCAGTCTCAGTCCTCTGTACTTTGACCTTGACTGAACTCGGCCACACGGTATTTGAATAATGGAGGATGGGTCAAAAACAAAAGATTCCCTATGAGAGGTGCCATTGTGGTTTGGGGTTGTGTAACCGTAAAGGAGAAAGTAGTGTCATGTTATGTATCTATTCTGAGATACATAACATGAGCGTCTGCTAAATGACTAAATGTATTCAAAGGACTGATGCCAACTGTCATATTAGGAAGACTGAGGCAAAGAGAAACATAAAACACACAAATAGTAAACTAAAACTAAGAGACTATGAGACAATAGGCTATAATACACTAGTTTGCTGTAAATACAACCATTTATTTAATTTTATGGGAAAGTAGCCTAAATATCAATAATCTAACTTAAAAGACACACTGTGTGTAAGAGTGTGTGTGTGTTTGTGTTTGCGACTCGATTCTCTCAAAACCAGGTACTGTATGGAGTCGAAATTCGTCCTGTGTATTGCTCAGGACCCAAGGACGTGCAGTGTCGAGTGTGATGGATCACTCCAATATGGGATCCTTCCACGTGGCACGATACTCTCTGAGGCCCACCCAGTTTGCCAGATCACAAAAGCATGGATGAAATCATTATTTGTAGACATAAGTCCAGCAAACACAATACGGAAAGGACATGTGACACGCAGACAAAACATCCCAAACAGACCCTTTTCTACTCTGTGGAGCACTTGTGGAGCCTCGCTGGAGAGAGCGAGAGTTTTGGCTCGGCTTCCTGTCTTGCCGAGACGTTAGCACACTGCACGCCCTCTCTCCGCTGGCGTCCACAGCAGCAGACGGGGGAGGGGTGACAGAGGGCTCTGGCACTGAGACCCTGTCCTGTCCTGACCCTAGCATTGGCGCTGTGTATTTTGGGTCAGAACGGACATATTTAGCATCGCTGGCTGCACTGGCATGTGCCCAGACGCCCACTGTGCCTTGCTCCGTCTTGTAAACTCCGCCCTGCTCCTCCCCCCTTTCGCCTTCAGTCTGCGCCAACAGGAAGCCATGGCTCCTGCCCACTGTGTACATTAAAACAGAAGCTTTGTGCTGTGGCGAATAGTGACTCACATTCAGATGAACTGTGGTGTACAGAGGTTGTGGACATGGCTGTCAAAGAGAGGCTGTTTTGTGTTGTGGGAGCATGTGAAGCTACAGGCGTGGTTGACTGAAGGGTGTTTTATGAGGGATCACATTTATGAACCGACCGTCTAAACTCAGGTTTTGCGACAATAACAAAAACTAAACGGATGGTAGATTTCTTGACACGCAGTTGAAGGAGTCAGGTTTACAAAGGCAGACAGCGCCAACACAGAAACTACAGTTGCCGTCCCTAAATGCTAACATGTGACTAGCAAGCCCATAGTGAGTCTTAAAATACCACATCTTGTAGTGTTTAATGATGTTTTCCAATCAAATGACTCCTACGGCCGGCCCACTCCTCCCCAGACAGAAGACTTTCCCTCTCTTTAGAACTTGTGACTGAAAACATGGATTTTACATTGAAGCAACGCTACAATGTTCGACTCAATCCAAAGCCCTTTTCAGTTTAGCAGCATGTCAAAAAAATAGATGAATAAATGTGTACTTCATTGTCTAATCCAAATAACACATTTAACAAATTTCCTTTCATAGAAAACGTGAGGAAAATCTCCAATGTGAAAAATGAATAATCCTAATAACTATTAATAAACTCTGATAAGAGTGGTCTGTCACACTGAACATCCATTGCATTCAAAAGGAAAGCAAATAGTATGGATGGCCTAGGTTAAATTGAAACGTTATTTCAAAGCGGATCTTTTTGCATCGTTGACGTCTAACTGTTGTCAAAGATAACAGAACAGCTTTGGAAAAGAACACTGGGATGTGACCTTTTGACCTTTTTGCAGTCTTTATTCCTCAACGTCATACACCACATTCGAGGAAAATTCTAAGCGCAGTGATGGAAAATGTCACACATCAGCAGAGGTACAACTCTCATATAATCAGTCTGTCACATGGATCTGGCACGCTCTACTGTAATGACCTTTCATACCCGGCAACAGGATGGGCTTTTGACATGAAGCAAAAGTCACACTTTCAAGGAACTGTCACATCAAGGAACAGCACATAAAAATGAAAAAGAAAAAGTCTTACTCCGCTTTGAAATTTTTCTGATTTCATTCAAATTCATTGTGCCCTCATTTCCTGTGATTTGACCCACATCCCCATTTCTTTTACCCGGTTTCACGTCCAATCAACATTTGCGTGTTGTCTCGGTACTGGTCACGTCTATCCTAGATATTGTTCATCGAGGATCGTCTGGGCAGCTGAAGGAAAAACGTCCACACAGATCCATTTCTTGGAAAACCCTTCATCTGGTTCCTGGGCTTCCAGGTCTTCCCCTCAATAACATACTCCAGAGTCACGGTCCTGTTCAACGTGAAAACAGAGTCCCCTCTCACCACAGCTGTGAACAGGGAGCCTTTGCTGTTGGCAAAGTGCCCAGGCAGGGCTGTCCACTGGCCCGTGGTGAGGTTATAGCAGTCCATCATACACCTCAGAAAATCGGCCGACGGCCCGTTGCGCATGACGTAGAGATCGTCCCGGTGGCCCACCAGACAGTGGCCATAACTCTGGTGCCGTATCAGGGTGGTGACAAGCAACCACTCATCCTTCCCCGGGAGGTACTCGTAGATATCCGTGGTCTCCATGGGCTTCCACAAACACACGAAGATTCGGCTCATCGTCTTGGTGCACGCTGCTCCGGAGACAGGCCGCGGCAAATGCGCCACGAAAGACCACGTCCTCGTCGCCAAGTCGTAGCTCTCCACAGACGACATGACGGTTCCTTCGTACTCGCCGCCGATGGCGTACAGGCGTCCGTCCAGACCCACGAGGGTGAAGTCGTAGCGCAGCTGCCTCAAACCGGGGAGAACACTCCACTTGTTGGTGTCGGCGTCGTAGCAGAAGCAGGAATCCACGGCGTGCTTGCGGACGCCCTGAACGCCGCCCACGATGTACAGCTTGTTGTCCAGGACGGTCACCCCGGCCATCGAAGTGCTGGCTCCTGGGGGCAGGGCTGTGAGAACCTTCCAGTCCTTGTCGCCTTCGTCCAGGTAGCAAACGGTCCTGGTGGCCGCGTGCGATGTTTCCTCCAGGCTGCAGGTGGGGTGCGCCCCGACGGCCACGAACACAGGAGGGACAAGGGACTCCACGTATGTGACCAGCTCCACAGGTAGGTGTTTACTGACCTCGGCCTCCAGATCGGCGTACATGCTCCGTATGAAGACTGCCGCAGCCCGGTAAAGGTCCATGAGGCCAAAGGTGGCGGCGGTGTGATACATGAGCAAGCAGTTGTCCGAGTCGATGAGGTCGACGAGATGCTTGCTGAGAGGTGCCAGCTGCAGAAAGGCAGCGCATTCGATGGCCGCCACGATTTCGTCGCCGTCCAGGATGGGCCTCTCGTCTCGGAGAACGGCCAGCGCGATCAGGAAGCCATGAGCGGCGAAGCCCTGGATGTGGATCTCCTCCTGTTTGCACTCCCTCATCCCAGACCGGAACAGAGCTTGGAAGTAGCCACTGGACTGAACCAACAGAGTTTTGTCCGTGCTAAAAAAAGCACCTCCCACCACTATTTTCAATTTGGCAGATTCACGTCGGGTGAGCGCAGATACCAAATCCTTCGCATGGCCAGAACTTTCACCGCTGCTCCATTCCATCGCCTCGTTGCTGTACATGGCTGCTATCGCGCATTCAATTACTGTTACTCAATGAGTTTTTCAGAGAAGCTTTCGGTTGAAGGACGAGAGATGGACACAAAGAAAGACTTATCTCGCGCGGCTGTACGCAGGACTGGAAGGCTGTCATGCTGGCCTAGTTCGAAGGGAGGTTCAATTCTTTTCACAGCTATTAAAATAGAACTAGCTATACATAGCTCCAGAGAAGAGACGGACATGAATGTAGAGGTCAACAGGACAAACAGTGTGCGACAAAGACAGCAGAACAGAAACATCTTTTTTTCAGTGCATTGCTATTGTGGGGGATTGACGTGTTACTTTTGTTAAAATCAAGTTCAATGGGCGCTGCAGTAACCATAACTCCACCAAGGCAAAAACAAGGCTTATTTGTGTACACGGCTATCACCCTGTTACTGTACTGTAGTTATGTTGGTCTACTATCCTTCAAACCGCATTTGTCGCAAAACAAACCTTGTTTGTTAATCGTTTGAGTTTGCATTTTTCAATACAGCTAAGTCTGAACAGTGTGGAGGTGTAGAAGCTACATAAGATGCTACTGTGTCATCCTCAAAAAATCATTCATGAAAAGAATGAAGCAAGCACTAAAGGCTGTCCTTTTTGGTTTTGCCTGAAGTTTTGGAGCAAAGTTATGTGCAGTTTTCTTTTTTTTGTTGTTGCTCGATTTCAATCAGGGTGGCCTCAAGCTGTGTGATTAAACACCTTTAATAACGCGTACAACAGAGGCACTCAGACCAGGAGGCAGCTCTCCCCTGCTTCATCGCTGTAATCAAAGGTAATTAACCAAGCCCCCAGAGAGGTGGAGAGGCGGTAATTGGGAGGTCGTGGGTCACCCAGACTCTTACATTCAAGTCTCCTCATAAAGTTAACCCCGAGCACCACTAATTGAAACTCATTAGCCTCACTCACCCAGACGATGGCTCTCCTGGTGCCAATAGAGGTTGCCTTAGAAACCAGGGAGTTGGGGAGGGGGAACTTGGCAACTCCGTTTTTCCCCCAGCCCCCCCTTTCCCCTAGACAGCCCCTGCCGCTCTTTGTTAATGGCGGATCTCTATTGAGCTCTGACCTGGAGGTGTGTGTGTGTGTGTGTGTGTGTGTGGGGGGGGGGGGGGTGGGGTGGAAGTCACCTGATCTAATTTAAGTCAAGAGTCTTCACATGCCATGGTCTTATGCATGGAACAGCCACGTGGATCCACTCAAGACCTCGGACAATTCACATGGTGGTCGGACAGCCATGCTCGTCAATCACACTTGTAATGCCACCATCTTCAAGCGTGTCATTGTCGGGTTGCACACAGTCAAGTATCTCTACACTGAGGAATAAATACAGAGAGGGATACCTGTCTTAAACCTCATGTTTTACTTGATAACTCTGTAGCTTGTCGCTCTCCACCTCTATCTCTTTACGCATTCAGGAATACGACGACAATACATTCTAAATAGATACGACAACCGTTTCACCACATGTGAATGACGAACATTCTTGTACCTCACAGTAATAACCACAACTTGCCCCGGTTACAGTGAATCATTATTACAGTATGTGTGTCACACTGTTGTTTATCATCTTCTTCCGTTTCCATCACAAACAATGTAGTTAGGGCGGTAGTCTGTGATCAGCTGATCACAGACAATTAGTTACCCTGATGAGACTGAGTCACGATGAGCTGGCTAATGATGTCAGTAATGTCACATTACCCCAATGTTTTGAACATGTGACAGATCACAAGCTGGCACATGCAAAACTCCCCCCTCTTCAAACACACACACACACACACACACACGTGCAAACACAAACACTATTAGGGTAACAGGTATCAGACAGGATTGCTTGGTGTGCTGTAATGCTATTGTGTAAGGAGACGATTATGAAGTCACACACACACACACACATGCAGCTGCGTTGATTTGCTCCAAACTAACAGAAGCTGCTGGACTGATAAACAATTTGCCCAAAGATTTACGTAAGCGTATGAAATCATTATGAACAGTTGCGTAACTGTCTGTAATTTGGGGTGTGCGTACATGCTAACACAAATTAGATCCCACACAATATGCACGGGTGAATGAACCAGACACACATTCAGCTGTGCTATGCTTTCTATGTGGAGTACTGAAGGAGTCAATAGAGACGCATACATTTGGAGTCTCTTCCCAAGCGTAGAACACTCCCACTCCAGTAAATGCATAGATATGTGCATACATGCACCGCATTACTCAACCATAAACCTCAGTCACATTAAATGTCTTTTCAGCATCGTGACTGACATGACCTCTGCACGCGCTTGAGAAAACAGACCTTTTTACTGTCACAGTGTGAATTACAGAAGTAGCAGTCTGACCAAATGAACATAATCAAAGCAAATATGCGTGCACGTGTCTTGAACTTTACTGTGATTTAAAGAGTAACTACTCACCACAATTTCAGCCCCAAAAAGGTTTTTGAAAAGTTAGTCAGTGGGGGATTTGTCATGAATATTCATTTTCACACTCAACCCTGTGATAGGTCAGAGAAACACGAAAAGGCGCACATTTCTTCAATTTCACGAACCCATTTGCATTCACTACTTTTATTTACTATGATAGTAGTATCATATAATAGAGTTCAATTCAAACCTCAGCACTTCTGGAAGGCTCCATTCAGTAAAGCCAAAAGTTGCAGAGGACAGAGAAGGGCAACTTGCACTTGGAAAGGTCAGTGAGAAACTCAATCGGGCAGGATGGGTTAAGGGCTTATTTATGATGTATCATGTAGCCTGTTGCGCCTCAAGGGATGATAGGCACGCATTAGCCCCTGTGAATTACGTATTTCGAAGGCGAGGGGATACCCAGGATCTTGGACGAGAGAATGGGAGCCGGACCGCGGCAGAACGCTGATACTGTGTTTAGTGTTACCAGCCATGCCTGCCTGGTGACACAGTCAGCAGTACACTTTAGCCAGGCGCTAATGAGGGAGTTCGGGAGGAATTAGGGTGGGGGTATGCCGGCCAATGTTTAAAAGCGGACAATGACTGCATCTGGAAGAGGATCGGTTCATTGGTTGAGCTGGTGGATGCCCATTTGTGAAACTCGACCGGCCGAAGAAATCTGTAACCTTGGAAGTGAAAGCTCAATAGCTTCATGTTTCTTCTTGAAATGCCTTTTTTTGTTGTTGTCAGCACCACAGACATTTGCTTGCAGCCCAACTGGAAAAAGTTTCATGAATTGATGATGCAAGAGTTCTCTCGATCTGTCTGTCTGTCTCTTTCCATATGTGAGGCTTCTAGTGAAGCAGTACGAAGCCACTTTGAAGAGATTCAGAATGTGAGAGTTCATATTTTGAAGGGAGGGGATCATATGGCGACAACATCGCTTATCACAGCATTCTGTCTCCCTGACAACAGGTGCACCACTTTTGGCACCCCCTCGAGCGTGTTGGGTTATCAAGTATGAAGTTGGTGGGCCAACTCCTGGCTCCTTTCAAAACTCCTTTCCAACCATATCAAAACCAAAAGTCAGAAATACTCATTGTCCACTAAATACAGACACCCAACCCACTCCTTATTTGCAATCTGCACCAGAGCTGTCCAACTAGGATTACGTTTATTGCCAACATATTAGCTCCTGTAAATGTCACTGTTATACATAAGTAAACCTTTTATTTACTTCTGTCAATCACATGTAAATATGGCCTCGCTTCACAATGTATTCTGACCGTGGCTAAACAGGTTCCTCAGGACATAAGGCCATGTTTGGCCAGGCCCAGTACGCTGAGAGATGACATCACCGGAGAGGCAGGGGTAAATAAAGGTGGTGGGGAGATGGAAGGGCAGGTGGTGAGGGAGCTTGTGGCAAGTCACAAGTCGCTGACGCACAGAGAGGTCATAGGGCACAACAGTGGGGGAAAGAGTGTGAGTTGCTTGTGTGTGTGTGTGTGTGTGTGTGTGTGTGTGAGTGAGTGGATAGACATGGTGTCACAGGTGCAAGGGAGGGTGGGGGAGGTGTGTGTGTGAGGGTGTCTCTGTGATTGGCTGTGTGTGTGTTTGTGTGTGTGTGTGTGTGTGTGTGTGTGTGTGTGTGTGTGTGTGTGTGTGTGTGTGTGTGTGTGTGTGTGTGTGTGTGTGTGTGCGTGTGTTGGGGGAGTGGTGCGGGTATCTCGTGTTTGGGTCTCCTAAACAGGAGTGGTTCCATGCTAATTGTTAATGCTAAACTGTTCCTTTGAGATATATCCTCAATTGATTCAGTCATTTCACATTTCATATCAGTTTGCGGGTACACACCACAACATCCAGCAGAAGCAAAATGTTAACCTTTGCCGTAGACAGCTAAAATATTCTATAAAATGATGCTAATTAATACGTTTATTCAGTTCCATGTGACAACCATAGACAACTGGCAGGTCTTCAGAAAAGATCTCTCTGAATGTAAATACCAGATGTACCAGATTAATAGCCTGCTAAATAAATTCCAGTTAAAGACCAAACTCTGTTTGCCTTCACTGCTATTTTGAGTCTGAGGGATATCATTGCAAGTGTGCATCGTGAACTTGACCCATTAAGTTGTGCAATGCCGTTCTGTGGCCAGCTTTCCTCTGTGCTTTACCACATCTCTGCTAGAGTTGTAAAGGGACCTGTTTTAGACTAGGAGAAGTAAGGTGAATGACTGGTAGTGATATCATGTTTATTGAGAGGGATGTGTGAGGTTGTGGCAGCCCCAGTGGAGAAACCCCTCCTCAGCCAGTTTGGGAGCAATGGTGGATGACATCATTGGGCATCAGCTTGTTGGAGGGTTTGCTATTCCCAGCCACGATATGACTGGATCCAAACTGTTTGAAATAGTCAAGTTCTGTCTTGTATGGAATGAACCATGTAGAAAATACTGCAATTTAAGAAAGTAATGTCTTACAACAATGTTAGGGCCATAAGAAGTTAAAACACTATTAAGACACTATTAATAGGCAACTTTTTAGATTAGTAGAATGTCTCGGGTGCGTACTACTCACCTGTAGATAAATAAATCAGGTGTGTGTGTGCATTTGTATTATGTATGTGATGTGTGTGTGTGTGTATGCGTGTGTGTGTGTGTGTGTGTGTGTGTGTGTGTGTGTGTGCGTGTGTACAAGCCTATAAAGATATACAGTACGTGTGTTTGTGTATTTTTATTGCTACGTGTGTGAGGTGTGTAAATACATGTGAGTGTTAGTGTGTGTGTGTGTGTTGTAGAGCAATTCAATGCAACTCACACAGGGCTTCATTGGCCAACGAAAAGCAAAACACGTGTCTTCTTGTGTCTACCAGCAGAATGCTAGTCCATAGATTTCTACTCTGGATACTTAAGATATTAACCATGCTAGTGACACGTAATGAATTATTCAGTTTGATTATTTTATTTCAAAAACACAGTTTAGACAGTACCCCATTTCCTCATGTTTCCCAAATTAGGCATATTGCTATTCAAGTGCAGAATTTAAAGGGACAGTCGGTTAATTAGTGACCACTTTTCACTGTTGACTGTTCATTGATCTGTTGTTGACTGTTTTGGAATGTTTCAGTCAGGTCAGTGGAGTCAGGTCACTGTGGCTCTGGCATTGGGATCCAGGCGGTTTACTGGTCACAGTAACACATGACCTCAGAGAGGACCTAAAAATAGGGGAGCGAAGACAGGGCAGGAGAGGACGGGAGGGGAGAGCATAGGGTAGGGGCGGGGACAGAAAAGGAGCAGAGGGGAGGGCAGACATGACTGGAGGGCAGAGGAGGAGAGGACAGGAGAGGAGTGGAGGAGAGGGCTGGGATGAGATGAGAGAAGAGGAAAATGCATGTAAAACTCAAAAGGCAAATAATAATCGTACTCTTTAGCTTACAAATGATGGAATTCAAATCAAAATTGAGAGAACCAAAATTATTTTAGATCATTACCTTTTGCTGTATCTTCGATGTGCACAAGGAAAAACTTAAAATAAGACGGCGAAGCTCATTTTAGCAGCTTGTAGGGTATGATAAGGGTAGTTCTTACATATTCATTAACATGACTATTTGACAGGCACATTGATGGGACATTGACAGCTTATACCATGAAAAGGCTGCAGGGTGTGATGAGAAGGAGAGGTTGTACACATCTCCAAACCCCCTAACACCCAGGCTTGTCTGCAATACCCCTTAATTCCCTTAGCGCTGTTTGAAATATTCTGTTTTCAATTAAAGTAGAGGTTGAATTTATAATATACTATTTAAATAGGAATTTTACTTGAATAACGATAAGGCAATCAAATACATTTTCATCACAATGGTTCCATTATTACTCCATGTTCTTTTCATTAAAAGAAGAAAATGTGTGTAAAATTGGATGTCAGTTATTTATGTTGAAGTTCTAGAATAGAATATGACGATAGTACAGAATGTCTTTCTGGGGTATGAATGATGTAGATATCAGCTTTGTATAAAAGACAATGTCACCCACATTGTTCTCATATTCTCAGGGTTGCAGCCGGATACTATTGTTCCTGTGAATGACAGGTGGATGGTCAAAGTGTACATTCCACTCTCATCACAAACATGAAGGAGAACATCTACAAAGAATGACTTGTCACATATAATGTTTACTAATGTGCTTACTAACATGCACACACTATAGTGGGTGCAGCAGATAATTATGGACTACAAGTGTATGGTTCTATAGCTCTGGTTCTGGGTGAAAATGTTTTGTATCGCTCAGTTCTGTTGAAGCCGGTTTTACCAAAGTGACAGGACATAGATTGAGCATCTCTGCATCGCACATGGCTTGATCATGTCGCATGACATTTAGATAGATCCACCCGCTGTTGTTTTCCCATCTCTGCAACCCTCTTCACCTCCACCCCCTGCCATGCACACAAACACATGCACTCCTACACACACACACGTGTGCACACACACAAACACACACATTTCATGCACTCCCACACACACACCCAAGTGGGAGACTATGGAGCATGTGACACTGGTGGCAGTTAGCTGTCAGTTGGTATCTAGGGTGAGATGAGCTCAGCTGGAACTGCCTCAGTCACTTCCACAGACTCTGGGATGAGCCCGGATGTGCTAGATATGCTAATATCCTCCTGGGAAGAGCACACCTCCATTAAACGCCACCAAATGAGCAGCTATTCAGAAAGAAATTTGATTTAAGGACTGCAACACACTATACATACGGAACCCAAGCAGGGAAATACATGTAAAACGCTCTGGTGTGCCTTAGTTCTATGCAATATGTTACCTTTGATTAAACATATACTGTTCTGTCCATTGTAATAAACGTATCGTATTCACTAATAGGACGACACTCGTGAAGCACTACCACTGTATTTGCATCCGAATGTTTCCCTCCAGTTAGATAGCTATCTCGTCTTACTGATCAGTCGTGGTTTTGACAGTGCACTCACTCACCACATCAAACAATAGTTCAAGTAAAGATGCAGACAGACACAGAGGAAAATGGTTGTTTTGTGTTTGACAGGTTCCTATGCCCTCCCTCTTCCTGAACCTCCCTCCCTCTCTACTTCTCCACCCTGCAGCAGTGTCTCTGCTCTGACTCGGATAAATGCCTCTGTGGCATTTCAAAGCCAGCCAATCCATCGATTGGAGTGCAAAGCCTGCCGTGGAAAAGGGACATTACCCGGAATGGTGATGAGTAGGCTTCTGCCGGAGGCAACGGTGTGTGAGTGGCCGGAGGGGAGAAAGAAAGGAAGGAGATAGGGAGGGTGAGAAAGGAGGGAGGGGGGAAGGGGGCAGTGTGACCTAGATTCAGCGATGCACCCAGACATGATACGGCACCGTCACGTGACCAAGGGGGCCCTCCTTCAACAGTCAAAACAATAACACTGTGGATGGATGGAGAGAGAGAGAAAGACAGAAAGAGGGAGGGATGGAGGGAGGGAGGGAGAGAGATAGAGAGGGAGGGAGGGAGAGAAAGAGAGAGACACAAATAGAGAGAAAGGCCTCAGGAGGGGGCGAAATCGGGATTCTGCGGGATGCCTGAAGTCTTTGATCTGCTAACTGGTTGCAGGTGCTGCTGGGAAGGCCCACTCGCCGGCAGAGGGAGAGCCCCACCAGTGGCCCTCAACAGAACCCTCCTCGACACACAACTGGTTCTGATTGCGAAGACAAGGGGCAATGCGGCTAACCACAGGAATCCCAACTCTGTCCCGATAAGTCTGTATTTTCCCCTGATTCACCACATTGTTTTCCCCCAGCGTTCACCCCTCGTCAGCACTACAGAGTGAGCGCTTCTCCCACTCTGCAGAAAAGAAGACGGATATGGACTCCTCCGTCTCCGAGGCTGCTCCCAGGCTCTCTCGGATGAGGGCGATGATAGGTTCGCTCATGGGAATGTGTGTTCCCTGAGCGAAATGAAAAGCCACAACAAGGGCGGAATGGATGTCATAACCTCTGTGAAAAGGGACGAGCTGCCACATCTGGGTGGAGGGAGGGTGGCCAAAATCGTTGAATTTTTTTCTTTGGGTTGGACCCAAACCACATCCCAGTTGCTGAATTATCAGATGGTTTTCACTAACCCTGCTCAAGGTTGCTAGGCCCAAATACGGCAGTCAATTTTAAGGATTTCTCAATATATATAGATCCAGAATAGGGCCATCGCCAGCCATGGCAAAAAGCTATTAAAGTTCACCTTGTGATTCACATTGGTTAGTTAAGGGAGATTGGATATGAATGAAAAGTTGGTTTGGGGCTGAAATGGAATAGAAATGTATATGGAAAGGAATTCCACTGAAGGAATATGGATTTCAACTTGGATTAATTCCAATGGGATTATGCAAATACTGTGAGATACCCCTGTCCTTTTGGAGGCATTTCAATAGAATTGAGCATTTGCATTTAAATATAATTTATTTTCTGACATTTAGAACTACTCTGAGAGCAGAGGTGGAATGTGATTTTCTCATGACGGTGATATGCAGATAAATCAATTAACCAACATATGACAGATCGAGAATGAGAATCTGTACATCAGAATCGATTGACTTCACCGCCTGATACAGTAACAAATGTCCACACTGAGATGTCTAGATCAGTCAGTAGCACAGCCAATGTAAAAAAAGAAAATGTAATAAATAAAAAAGATACGATTTTTGTAAGCACGTTTTATGACATTTTTATTCGAGTTTGTGCTGACAAAGGTGCTTCCGATGTTTGCTTGAGAAGCATGCACAAAAGCGACATATCCCCCTACGCAATCTGTATATACAATAAAAATATTAAAGAAGAATCAAACCGGAAATCATCTTTCCAAATGTCTCGTCAGATTCAAGGGCTAATAGCTGTGCTCCATCAAACTGTGATGTTGGGAGTCTTCCATCCCCCCCTTCCCCCTCTTCTCCCAGGACTGTTCCTCCCAAAGCCTGCATTGGGACTGGTTCTGACATGCACATGTTACATCAGACTCACACCTCACTGCAGGAGGGAATGTGACAACTCCCCCATCCCCCCTCTCCCTTCATCTCCCCCTGCACAGCTTGGAATGATACGCACAATGAGGTTAATGACCAGAGGCGGATACTTGGAATGTGTGGGAAAAGGAGTGTTTCTATGTGGGTCTGCGTTCGTGTGTGTAATGTATGTTGATTAGGAGAAATCCTGCATTTGCTTATGTCTTAGGATTTGTGGGAAGTGCCTGTAGGCTATGCTTGTAAGCCTGTGCTGTCCCTGCATATTCGGTGGGGTGTATATAATATTAATTGTGGTTCTGTCAGACTCCCTCTTTGTGTCCACAAAAATATAATAAACAAACACAAGAAATTTCCCAGTATCTCACCCTCACTGCCAGTCTTACCAGTCTGTAGGGGTTGCACAGAGATCACATGATAATACCTCACTATAAACAAGTGGAGGAAGCTACTGTCTTTTCACTGTGTTTTCTTTTGACCAGAATAAGCCTGGGGTAAATGATCATTCAGATGCTACTGTATGTGCTAATTAGACGGTTTCCTGTGTCTGGTCCTCCCTGCCACATCAGCAACCTCTTCATTGTGGGAAACAAAACAACATAAAGAAGAGGTCCAATGACAGCATGCGAGCACAATAATAGGCCAAGGAAGGCACGGACACAGACGCAAATACCAGCAAGAGACAGGGAAAAAACACAGAGCAAGGGAGAGAGAGAGAATTAAACAGTTTGTTCTCCTTTTTTTCTCTGCATTTCTCTTAGATATGGTCTCTCTCACTCCCTCACTCTCTCACTTCCTCCTACACTGTCTCTCTCTCTCTCTCTCTCTCTCTCTCACACACACACACACACACCACAACACGTGAGAGGTTCAAAAAGCACACTGGTCGATAAAGCCGCACAGTCCTCTCCACCCCAGGGATAGACAGACATTGGAGGAGACAGTTAGGATGGGAACAAGGGATTATAGAGATTATCACAGAGGTTAAAGAGGAGGAAGAGAGAGAGAGTAAGCAAAATAGAGAAAGAGAGACAGAGAGAGAGAGAGAGAGAGAGAGAGAGAGAGAGAGAGAGAGAGAGAGAGAGAGAGAGAGAGAGAGAGAGAGAGAGAGAGAGAGAGAGAGAGAGAGAGAGAGAGAGAGATGAAAAGAGGAAAGGCTGATTGACAGATATGGGAACAGGCAGCCGACCTCCATCCTCCTGACCTCCTCTGGGTCCTGTGTGCTGCCCTCAGAGTCTTCCTCATCTGGCCCTTTCAACAGCTGGGTATCCTTTCCAAACATTCCACTTGGGACCCCACTGCAATGTGGACACACGAGCACATGCAAACTCACTGTACACACACGCACGCACCCACCCTCACACACACACACACACACACACGCACACACCCATACACATGCAAACGCACACACACACCCATACACACGCAAGCATGCACACACACACACACACGCTGACAAGCGCTTAGTATCTCTGGAGTGTGTGTGCACGTGCGTTTGTTTTTCTCACACCAGCTGCTTCAGGCGAAGGATAACTAATAAGACGGAGGATGAGGAAGAGGGGAAGGAAATGGGAGGAGAGGAGAGGAGAGAGGAGAGGAGAAGAAGGGAAGAGAAGGGAAAAGAGGGGAAGAGAGGGGGAAGGGAGGAAATACAAACCAAATACACCACGGCGACCTTCCTCCCCTTCCGGCTCACCTCGCTGCCCTTGTTGTCATAGCCTCTCTCCAGCTTATCCCAACCTTATGTTCTGTTGAGCACAGCACATTATCTAGACAGACGTCCCACCTTCACCATCCCCCCCCAAGACACTTTCTCACAGTGGATTCTAACCATTTTCTACATCGTCAATCATCAAATGGCAATCCAATCTGTCTGTTGGAAATTCTGCAGCAACCGTGGATTGTTCCGGTTACAAGCGATCATTGGGCCTTAACAGTGAACTCTTGAGTCCTTTAATGACGGAGGTCAGGTTCAGGTTAAGACCCAAATCCCCCATCCATGCTCTCGCTGAATGTTAAGAAGTGTAACACAAAAGAGGATTTTATACCCTATATACCGTTGGGTCACCATAAGCAGGGGATAAAGAGAGGGCCAACAGTAAGGGTCTTTGTTATAATTCAGATTAGCACGACTGACCAAAATCTCTTTAATGCTCCCTACGGTATGATTACGTTATTCCCTGACATTGCACATGTCATGTTGAGGTGTCAGCGTCCAAGTCTCGCCTGATCCAGAGAATATGGCCCCTTCTGTAAAAGCTACATACATTTATTTTTGTTTTGTTCATGTTTAAGAAACATATTGTTTGTAACCATTTTGGTTACCCGCAATGTTTGGGGCTATCTCGTTGTTATGATTACATTTACATTTAGCAGACGCTCTTATCCAGAGCGACTTACAATAAGTACAGGGACATTCCCCCCGAGGCAAGTTCCCAAGGACACAACATCAGTTGGCTTGACCGGGAATCGAACTGGCAACCTTCGGATTACTAGCCCAATTCCCTCACCGCTCAGCCACCTGACTCCTGATTAGTGACCTATGCACTTTTGTAAAGCTCTCTCTTGGAAGTCGCTTTGGATAAAAGCGTCTGCTAAATGAATAAATGTAAATGTAAATATTGCAAAGTGTGACTAGTTAAAATGCATTTTCACTTAGTTGAATGAGTCCTGAGGTTGGCTGGAGATGAAATTGTGTCTCATGGAGATAGGCTTGGCAGAATGGGGGGGGGGGGGGGGGGGGGGGGTTTGAGAATAATGATCATTATTCATTCATTTTCTAAGTGCTTATACATTCTTTTAGCCCCACAGTAATTACAGACCCACTATAATTACTACAGCGAAATCAATAAGCAAATGTGTTTGAGAGACAGACATGTGTCAGAAGGCTGTACTTTGAGGTGATTGTCTGAGATTTGTGTTCATCATGTGATTGTAGACTGGCATTGGGAGGATGTTTAAAGATTAAGGTTATATAAGTCTACTGGGGCTATCTGGGGCTTTCTTGTGGCAAAACCACCAAAACTAGGCCCCTTGGTGGGATGAAAGAGGGGTACACTTGACAGTGTATTAACCATTCTTGATTCAACGGGTTAAATTAGTGCAATAAATGTGATGTTTATTGGAAATTATATTTCATAACATTGCTAATTAATCAAATTAGGGGTCAGGTGGCTGAGCAGTTAGGGAAGCGGGCTAGTAATCTGAAGGTTGCCAGTTCGATTCCCGGTCGTGTCAAATGACGTTGTGTCCTTGGGCAAGGCACTTCACCCTACTTGCCTCGAGGGGAATGTCCCTGTACTTACTGTAAGTCGCTCTGGATAAGAGCGTCTGCTAAATGACTAAATGTAAATGTAAATTAAATGAAAAGGCAAGCGTGCAAGAAAATGAAGGCTTGAAGACTGTTGACTCTACCTGTAGCAAGGCCGGATTAGTACCCCAAAGGGCCCCTGGGCACTGAAGCTCATGAAGTTCAAATTAATTCCACTGTTTTAATCTCAACTCTTTCTCAGAAAAACGGATCTTGAATCAATACGATCTAAAGCACCTGCTCTATGCACACCCATCTTTATCATTAGCCAATCTACAGTGCATTGCGGCCTGTTCCCAATCATTGCCTGTCCAGTAATCAAATACACATACAACAGACAATCATGATGCCCCTCTATGCCCGAGAGCCCCTGGGCATATACCCACATTGCCCTTAAGGTAGATCCAGCCTTGACCAGTAGTACTGGAAATTAGAGAGAGAAAGAGAATGAGAGAGAAATAGAGAGCAGAGAAAGATAGAAAGTAACCAATGAGGAGAGCCAGAAGAAAAAAAGAGCAAAAAAGAAGAGCACTCGACCAATCTCAGTGAAAAACGACCAATCAGACCACACCTTGACCCTAGCCCATCAGCATGCATGCCCGACTGCCAGTTCAAAAGGAAAACAGGAGGACTCTAAAGACACAATAAGGCGAGAGTGGGGTTTCTCCCAGCATGCAGACGGTGCCTTTGAATGAGTCCTGACGTGTCTATCTGTGAAGACACTCCAGCAAATAAGCAAACACAACCATTGCTTTTACTTTCATGTCGAAGCATCAGGAGACACTATCCCTCGCATCCTTTTTGTCCCTCTCTCTGGGTCTCTCTCGTATTCTTCCTTCTTTCTCCCACTCTCTCTCTCTTCCTTTTTCACTTTCACTCTCTCCCTCTCTCTCTCTTTTCTTTAGCTTACTACCCCCTCTCTCACTGTCTTCCTCTCTCTATCGCTCTCTCACTTACTCCCTTTTCTCTCTCTCTCTCTCTCTCTCTCTCTCTCTCTCTCTCTCTCTCTCTCTCAGTCACGCTCCCCCCTCTCACTCTCTTTCTCCCAACTTTCTTTCGCGTCTACAGATATCAGATCCCACACACTCACTGTCTGACTGTTTTTTTCTTTCCGAAACAGCTGCGTTTTATTTTGAAAACCTCCCCACAGTCCCGTCATCGCTCGCTTTCATGCCCTGTCATGTGACACACACCAAAGGACCTCTTAAAACCCTTGTGATCACACAGGCACTTCGGCAGACGCCCTGCTAGGGAGTGTGCTGGGGAGTGCAAAGGGGTCCTCTGGGTGGACAGTAAATACTGGCCATATTTAGCAACTGGTCTTCAAGGACTCTCTCTTTTCAAAGCCTGGGCTAGACACATCAACGTGCCCACACACACACACACTCACACAAGCATGTACACACACACACACACACTAACACACAAAGCCCCTGTCTTTAAAATGATGTTTAAAGCCAAGCTACATTGACGGTGTCCCTAAGCCAACGCATACAACATCATAGCTAACTGGTCTCACTCAGCCAGTATTATAATTCCCCAATTCTTGGTTGAATATTGTAAATGTGTCACCACACAATGTTTGTCCATTTATTCCATGTCTATTCTTTATACATTCATTGGTTCAACAAATGCTGACCCCATAACTCATAATGTGTCATACTCATGACAGCTGTAGTTCAATCAAATAAAATAATGATCTAGTACAGAAGGAATTACAAACGTTTCAGGATTGACTTAATTTAGCCGCAGAAAATGGACTAAACCAGGGGTGAAAGGGATCAGTAAGGCCCAGATTGGCTTAGCGTCCTGTTTATTACATCATTCAATACATACTTAATGTACCTATGTCTCTATGGGTGTACAAAAACCCTCCCCTTTAAACCATAACTTAAAAACAACATGAATATTTAAACTGCATTTTGTATTTCCTTTCGTTCGTTTTTCGTTTTTGCTCAGTGTGCTCAGTTATTGGGTTCAGATCTTCATTTGCATCTTCCGTTTGCTGAAACTAAAACAGGTTGCATTCCTAAGAATGCTTGCAGTGCTGCTCTGTGAGTCTGAGGTTTGTTTGAAGTCGGGAATAAGTGGTTCAGTGACCCTCTCCTTAAAAGTCGAAAGGCTTCTTTAAAACCTCACTGACGCCAAACACCAAACACTTTGCTACTCTCTTTTTCATCCCCCACCACACACACACATACACCCCAACACACACACACACGAGTGTGTGTGGTCTTTACTACAGTGTTGACACCCTGGCAGACAGCCCACTACAGTACGCCCATATTTGGCCTTGCTACTTTTATCCTCCTCTCACCCTTGCCAGTGCAAGTGTACTTGCGTGTCCCTTTTCCGTACATACACCCTCAAACACACACTCACAAACACACACACACACACACTCTCCAGCGGAATGCTATGTTGCAGGAGTAGTATTTGTTTAAACTGCTAGTTGCTTATGTAAATGTCAGGCAGCAGCAGCCAGATGAGAGAGTGGGTCTTGTGTAAAAGGGTTGTCAAAGGAGATGCAAGATGGAGGACAGACTAAAACAACTGCTTGAAAACAGCAGTGTGCTTTGGTGTCTGTACCGTATTTCTGGACTGTGGAAGTAACCTAAACCCACCTGACCCAACGCAATCTTACTCTAACGCTAATCTAACTTTAACCAAACCTAGCCTACTTAACCTCACCTTAACAAATCTGATCTAACCTCCCAGACCGTAACATATCATCAGACAACCAAACTCAACCTAGACTAACCTAACCTATCCAATCCTATCCTAACACGAACATGGTATGGGTCTATAAAATCCCACCTCCTTCATTGCTATGAAACGTTTATTAAAATAATAGCGAGGCGAATCTAAGCCTCTCAATCTTGTCTCTCTCTGTCTCTGGCTTTAATCAACACTTGGCCTACTTCCACTCCTCTGACCTGGAAAAGGGGTTTAATGTGCAGTTAATTATATCAAAAGAGATCTACCTGTGCAGAAGCTTCTGTGTATGTAGGTCACACACTCTCTCTCTCTCTCTCTCTCTCTCTCTCTCTCTCTCTCTCTCTCTCTCTCTCTCTCTCTCTCTCTCTCTCTCTCACACACACACACACAATACAAATGGTCACATGAGGCATGCACATACACACACATAATAGGCTACATGCAGGCACACACAAACAATAATCATACATTAACACACACACACACACACACACACGGATCACAATAGGCCCTTAGTGGGGACAGTGGACTC
This sequence comes from Osmerus mordax, assembly GCF_038355195.1. Lineage (NCBI taxonomy): Eukaryota > Metazoa > Chordata > Actinopteri > Osmeriformes > Osmeridae > Osmerus > Osmerus mordax. The sequence continues at coordinate 8,772,782 of NC_090053.1, forward strand.
GGTGCTCCCAGGAAGATAATCATATCTGAGCCATTCAACTCAGCAGAACAAAGATAACTAAGCTACGCTACTCAAGGTACCTCTTGTATTTATATATATGAAATAAAAAAAAGATGTCTGGAAGAGTTCCTTCAGGTCTAAGAACGAGAAGAAGACAATCTGAAACTCTTCCTTGCTTTTCCTTATCTTGTGCAAACACTTCATATTTGCACCTCCATCAGCTTCCCACGGTCAGTACATACATATGGATATCAGAGCCATTATCTCTGACTGTACAGTACGCTGTCTTGCACAAGGACAGCGTGCGGTTTGAGGTGAGTTTGGACATTAGAAACACTGTTTTGGAGGTACAATAATAAGCGAGTAAACAACCTTGCTGCTGAGACATGTCAGCTCTCTCCCCAACACACGGAGACGCACAAAACCTCACCAGTCCTCCCAGCGGAAAATGTCATGCTATGCTCCTTCCAATGTGTTCAAACTACAGAAGAGAAAACAAACAGAAGGTCAGATAACTCCCATAGTGTTCACCCTAAGTAACCCCCTGGGGGCAGATTAGGCCTCCTCTGGCTCAAGATGCAAAGCAGACCGACACACACATTCTTCTCGTAAAAAAATTCCTTCCCATAACATGCAAACACGGCGTCACATGAGCAGAATTAAGCTCTGCGGGTACAGACAGGTCGGCTGTAAATGCAGGTACGGTGGAGCTGCAGCTTGACAGAGCTCATGCTTTGTGGCGAATCAGGCTGGTTAAAAGAGGATCACGTATTAGGTTTAATATTCGACAGTGCTATGCACCTAGCTGTCAGTGAGGAACTCAATTCCTCCTTATGTTGTTCTCGTAGCCTTGTCTTGTTGAACACTGGTCAGTCATTTTCACTAGTGTGTTCATTCTCATTCAGCCGTCATTCCTTCAATGAGGTTATTCATTCTATTAATTTCAAGGCCCTTGTGTTCAGTTATTATGTTGGGATGTTAAATAGTCTTTAAACTTTAAACAGGTAAGTTCATCTGTAGCCTAGTCTACAGTTCAAGCTGACGTCATCTCTTTTATAGAACTGATCATGAATTTAAATATATTACATGACTGTATTGTACTGATTACCTTGTAGGATTGGAGATGTATATTCAGGAAATTACAATTATTTGGTTAAAAAGTGCCAGGAAATAGAGTAGCCTATAAGAAGGGTTTTTAATGCCAGACATTATAAAACCATATGGTTTACGTTGAGACAGTCCTGCTGGGATAAGACTATGATGAGACTACACTACAACAAAATCACATGAGAAATGCTTGCACTGAGATGTTGTGGGTTCTGCTGGTTTTGGTAGCTGACATAGGGAAAGTACATACAGTAGTATGATCCCCCCTTCCTCCCACTACCCACACTGTGATCCCAATGATCACACACATACTTGTAGTTCACATACAACCAGCTTCGTAACAGCATCGTATGCAAATATCTTATTTAACGTATAACATTGCTCTAGGGTGTCACACGGGGGATGTGAAGACTGACAAGCTTGGGAGCAATGGCAGGATGATAAATGTCACTGAAAAACAAGCCCACACACTTACACTCAAGAATTCTCAGGGAAAATTAGATCATCTCAGAGATTGAATTGGGTATTTCTTTGATCAGAAAGTGAAAAGACATGTTTTTGTGAAATATTGTTCTACAATGATGAAACATTTGCTTAGTCACTGACGTTTCATTGCTTGGTTTAACCTGTTGCATACATTCCTCCTGTCACATTGATCATGCCAGATCCTTCAAGTCAAATTTGCCAGTTCCGTGGAAGCATTTGAATGACTGATAGCATGAGAACAGGATTGTTTCAATGGTCACATGCCATAGTGTCACTCAACATACTGAATCACCTTTGTGTGCAGAATAATATGATTGCCTTAGTGAGTGAATAACCAAAACGTACATGACAGTATACAAAGCACAGTATTTGACATATTCAAACACAATACTGTGTATGTTAGGATTTTTTGCCTCCTACATTGTTTACACATTCTCTGTTTACACGATGATAGCTCCAGAAATAGTCTGTGGTCATCTGTGACAAGGAACACACAGCTCCGCCTTTTGTCCAAACCTTGTTCCATCTAGTTTCAGCTGTTTTCACCTATGCTTAAAAGGACGTATATTCCAGCTTTATGTCCAACCACACGTGACTAAACCATCTCTTTTTTCCTGCTTTGTCCATGTTTGTCTGTTCCTGCATATCCCCACAATTGTGAAAAAAGTGATAGATATACACAACTTCACTTTGATATCTTGGATGTCAATCAAGACCACAAGTAGACCACCTCCATTAAAACTGCAAACTCAGTTCCTCCACCAATACCATTTTTAAAATAGTCATGTTAAGACCAGGCTACACTGTCAATACTCGACAACCCAGTTCATGAAAGAAATGCTGGCAATGATTTGCAGGCATCAAATCATTGATTTGATGGGAAATGCTCGTGGTTTTGATGGAAGAGATACGGAAATAACTTTGCATGATATGCTAACACGTTTTTTCTACAAAAGGCACCTGTGTGAAGAATGCCCTGAAGAAGAGAACAAACAGAAGCCAGAGGTGTCTCTGATGTAGACTTGAGTCAAATACAAGAACAGAAGAACTTCAGGCTCCAAACAAGAGCAGCTCGACTTTGCAGGTGTCGCTTGACTGGCCGACGCTGTGCAACCATCTTCGCCCCCTAAACTTTACCTGAATGTCTTTAACTAATGACATGCTGGAGACTTCTGCAGGTCCTTACCAAAACCATGTCTGGAACGTGCATCAATAAAAACCCTGATGCCGTGGGTGAAATGTTTGTGAAATAATTTCCCAAACATCTGGACAGAACATTACTGTCGACTTGAAGAAGGGAGGAGGGACTGGAATCCTGGGTGGGTGGAGGGAGTGGTGGGCTTGGTGGCAGCAGGAGTCGACCGTGGTAGGAGGAGGGAGGGGGCGGGGCGGGGCCTCATATCTACATGTTAAGGCTCCCAGGGGATTTTGAGTAAAAGAGTAAAAAATAGAGCCGGCGCTAAAGGTCACGCTGATTGCGCTAACCTTTTCCTGTATTCAGTGCGCGGGGGGTTATAGCAAACATAGCGCTATCCTATAATAAGTCTGTCTGGAACAGGTGGTGAGACAGCGATAGGGAGGCACTGGGGCTGTCCTTTAGAGACGTACAATCATCTGATTAAGATTGATGAGCTACAGCCACAAAATATGGCTCCCATCAATGTTTTCTTTGGATGCGTATACAAGTCTCAGCGATGCCATCTTTTCAATATGCCAATAAGATAACTGAAATTACCTCCAGGGACCCTATGTGACAAAAGTAATGGAAATGGTTGCAAATGGCAAGGCATGTCGTTTTTGTTTGTCTCTATAAAGGGTTGGTAGTTTAAAGGAAATATTTACTTTGAGATTTTTTGGAACATTTGTGTTTTACTGTGCAAAGTGTTTTACTTAAAAAAATGTATACAGGTGATTGGCTCCATGTCTTGTGTTATTAATTCTTAGAAACACCCCCTTAAAATGTTCGATGGTTAAGATAAAATGTCACTGCATATTCTTTCTGCATACAGACCTAGTGACCTTCCAACTAGATCCTGTTCTAATTAATGTTGTATGAGAGGGGAGAAACCATGGGAAATGATTCCTGGTCTGAGCCGGAAAGGACGACCAATGAACAAAAATACTGCCAAGGGAGATTGGATAGTACACAGTCCTAAATGTCAAGATGCTCTCACCTTGCAGAAACATCAAACCGGAAATAACCAATTGCACCAATCACTGTTCCTAAATCTGCCTTAAGAGAGACACAAAGATTTCTAATGCAGGGTCTTGTGGCTGATTGTTTTGAAATAGTTGGACCAATGAGTACTTGGCTATGTTTAAATTGGGCCAATCACAACTGAAAACAAAAAAGGAAGTATGTGTAGTCCAGTAACAATGTGGTTCATGCTGGCAGCAGGTGGTAGGAGGTTATTGACACTGAGAAAATGTAAGTTCCCATGTTTTCAAAATGCAAAATTGGCTCCAAAACACTGAAACATATATTGTGGTGCTGTTTGCTCAGTGCAGCTTAACTTGAATATGTCTGTCTGTCTAAGCAGTCATCTCCTGTCTAAGTAGGAGATTACTATTTGCTCTGCCTCGCTGTCCCAGGGACTTCCTGTGTGTGTGGCGGGCCGGTCATGACCCCCCCCCCCCCAAACACACACCTCTCACACACACATCCAAACCTCCCAGAGAGGGGAGAGAATGGATGAATGGTAATGAGAGGGAATGAGAGAAAAAAGAGGGACTGGGGAGTGAATGAGGGAGAGACAACACAAAAAAGGGATAGACACGTGAGAAAGACGGACAGGAATAGAGCAGTACACTATACTCATCCATCGTTAAGCACTCTTCCATTATTATGGTGAAGCCAGCCCACAACTGTTATGTCCTTGGCACTTAGTATTAACTAAAAATAACCAACATTGGTATTTAAGAGAAGGGCTCCCACACCTTTTCGCATGTTATTCCATGACAAAAACAATCTTTGTTTAGGGAAAACTTTCCAAGAAGCAATTTCTTAGAACCAAAAGGTAATTGGCTCTTAGCCTCTCAGTTGTACACAGTCCAGAATTCGACTTGTGTTTAGGGTTTCAATAATGGAACAGACGGTGGCAGGATCTTTCATGCATTTACAAGCCATTTGGTGTACGCATTGAAAGTTTTCTTTTATGTTCAAATTGTTACTTCAGGCATTATGTCTTTGAGATACATTGTTGTGAACAAGTCACAACCTTGAAATGGATTCAATCTTTTATTTGATACAAGCCAACTAACCCAACCTTAGGATGAATCATCACATTACAAAAGTTACATATTTTTGGGTGCAAAAAAGACCAGCAGTCTAAATTACCTTTAAATACATCAAACCTGTTTCACATTTCAAAATCTCCCACTGTTTTGAGCGCCTTTCACATTGCAGCAGTTTAACAGTGCCAAGTCGGAGCGGGAGAGGAGCCCATTTCGCAACGTGTGCACCAGCAAAATCGTCTTGGGTGCGAATCTAATGCTATAAATCTCCCTTAACAACAGTGGATCAAACAAGGTTTAACTTTTTACAAAGTTCTCTGCTTCAGGCCTCTGGGTGTTTCTGTGCCTTCCTGCCGCTCTTAATGGAAAGGACACCGCATTCAGAACAGCTCATTACATGTGAACAGTTAGAGCCTCAGAAACTTGATGGGGGAAATCAAGACTCTCTGGTATATATAAAATAATGACCGCTAAGAAGAAATGACCGGTTAGGCAATGTTTACCTTGCAGTTGGAGCCTTCACTTTTCACAGCCCAAATTAAAAGCTGTAGATTCTTACAATGTACACTCGTGGTGAGTTTTGGTTCAATTCTGGTCTGCCAAACTTCCATGTAAATTCAAAATGATTCACCAGGTAATGCATATCTAAAACACAGAGAAGTGAAGCGAGCATCCTGTAACACTGATGCACTAGTGCTTTCTTAAATGTTACATTTTCATCTCAAGTCAGATGTGTCACACCACCCTTCTGGATTTCAAATTTCAGACATTTCTGTGCAATTTGGATTCTTGTTGGAAGCAAATTTGGCATCTTGGCACTGTAAAGTAGAACAACACTAATCATTACAGGCAGGGTAGGTATGTTTTGCGAACCTAACAATTTTAGATTGAGTTTGAAAGGAATCATACCAAAATATCCTACCCCGCCCTTCAAAGCCACTTCAGTAGCCCATCCAATTATTGCATTCGGCCCAAATGCCGTCCAATTGTTAGTGCCAGTCAGACCTTAATGATTGGTTGTGTTAATTACAGTTCTGCAACGCCCACAGATATCAGATTGATTTCATTTTACTATCAAACCTTTAGATTTATTGGTTGTTATAAGGATGAGACGTTTATTTCAGCAAATATTTAAAAAAGGGCTTCTCAACACACAACCCTGCCTTTAAATTAATCAGTCAATTTGCAGTTTTACCTCTAATTAGATGTTGATTCAGTTATACATTTTTGAGAACACACCAAAACAGATAAATATGTGTATTTACAGGCAGTTCCAGTGACAAACATACAAAAACAGATGCACTGAGAAAGTGCTGTGCTATGATGTAAGTCTCAGTGTTATGATAATGTTTGGGCTTCATTATGTAATATTATTTCAGACATCCTGTTCCACAGAGGAAGCAGCACAGGCACATGACATTCAGAAACCCCCCCCACTAACAACTCCTTTGGATATGTGTGTGGGTGTGGGTGGGTGTGTGCATGTGTGTGTGTGTGTGACATAAAATCCCAAGCTGATCCTAATCAATCTAATATCAACCACAACTCTTATAAATTGACCAATGTCTCTAAAATACACAAACAACAAAGGGTCATGGATTTTACATAAAGTTACTAGTGTAATACAGTATATTATATGAATATGAAGTACATCAAATGTAATACCCTGGGGTGATGAGTCGACATTGGGAGTCAATAAAGTACACAAAGTAAAATTTGCACTGTGGAGGTGGAAAATCTCCCAAGCCAACAACTGTGTGTAGTATACAAATCTTTGTGTGTATTGTAGTGTATGAAGAACAATGTATAGTATACATGGTCTACTGTGGACATGTTTACAATTTCAGACAACCCGTGGACAGCTAAGAGTGGGGGCTGGTCTCAAAGTTCAAGCTCACATCATGAGACCAGCACCTTTTCAAACCGTAGGAAACAGAAATCAACATCAAGCTTTTATGACGGAGTCGATAGCACAACGGAAACCTAAGGCAATGCTTTTGTGAGATATTAAGAGAGGGATCAAAGCTTGCTAATCTTTTTACAGCGTCCATATCAGTAAGGACTTGTTTATAATAGAGATAAAGTTATAAAAGAGAGGTGTGTTTTTGTAGTTATCTCTGATCTTATACTTTTACAATCATTTGCCCTTGGTAGGAATAATTGGTTATCTCAGTTTAGAGAAAGCTAAACTGAAAGTACATGGTAAACACTGTGTTCAAAGTCAGAACCTGGACAAAAAAAAAATTTCTTTTTGAAGAACAATAGTGGTGTAACTATGTCAAATTATTTGGCCTCAATCCAAAATCCAAATTTGTCAAATTTAAGGCTCCCTTTCAAACAAATATGCAGACACTCTCTTTCGCCTTAAACAGTAGCAATTTACTCTACGCGATGACTAAAACACACCAATTAATTAGTCCATAGAGGGTACACAGATAGAACATTTCCTTCACAATGATCCACTTTGGCGTTCATTGTGACGTGTAGAGGTTTTACCATTCATTAAGACAAAAACCTCCAAGCCCCTATCCCCCACCACTTCCCTCCACACAGATACTCACACAGTTTCTAATGATGAATAATACATGTTGCTAAGTACCATAGACCTTGACTTATCTTTGACTCGTCCCCCAGGAACTAAACCATAGAGCCTATAGAGAGATGATAAAAAACAGGGGGGAGGGGGCCAGAGAAAGCCACTATTCATCAAGAACATTATCCATTGGTACTATCTTAAAGGCTGAGTCCTGCCTTCCATTCTGGAGGAAGTCTTTCATGAGAATTTCATAGAGCATCAGAAGTAGCTATAGAACTTCAAAGGCTTGTGAGGTATCTACTTTTGATGTCAATCTCAATGCCCAGATTAACGATCTGAGTGAAACAGCTCAAGTTTTTTGGTCATGTGTTATTTGACCATTATCCATTCACGTTCCACACGCTGCATTGTTAAATTGTACATGGGGTCAGAAAATGCTATTACTTAGTTCATCACATGTGAAATTGCTAAAATGTCTAAAACACAACTGGACGTAGGAGTAGGAGTAGGAGTACACAAACTTTAAGACATTTGTAACCTGTTTGTAAAAATGATAATGAGACTGGCCAATAATCATTATAGCACCCTCTATGGACAGAAATGAGTTTAGGCAGGTGCATTCAACATTCATGTACTAAAACATTTGGGAATGAAACAAGAGAAATTTGATGAAATAATCGCATCAATAGTATTCAGTCATGCACATTTTAGAGAAATACAATCAACCTAGTCCACTGGTGAGTCTACATTCTGCAGTGGTTACATTAAAAGTGTAAAAAGGTAAAAATGTAAAGAGGCCTCATGAATATTAATTGAATTGGTCACCAATATATTATAAATTAAACGATAACACTGTAGAATAATATAGATTGACTGGATACAAATTAGCCCTGATGAAAACGAAGCACTACTCGGTGGGTGACTCAGTCAATATCCCTGGGCGTGTGGTACTACCTAAAAGTAGACCCTATCTTTAGGATAAATATCTCAGATACATTTTGGATAAAAATTATACATTTCAAGATGTATAAACTGGAATTGACAAACCGTCCATGTGTGTTTTTAAAACCAAGTGAACGGGGGGAAATATAAATAGGGGGCGGCGGAGGGATCTACACCCTTTACATGGCATAACATTCGCTTTAAAGAGTAGCCTCGACCTCGTTATATCCAGAGATTACAGAGTTCGCGGGAGAAGGCAGTGGATCAACTGGAAAGAGACTGACCGTGGTACTTTACGCCCATGTAACATGTGCAAAAAGGAACTAGATTTCTGGATTTTCATCTGAATTAATCAACAACCTATTAATAATCATTTTTATTACTGGAGTATAACTTTTCAACGTCGATCCTGTGAAATTTGCGACGAATTTGTCTTTTAACCTTGATATTTCAAGGCGTCTTCGTGCGTAATTGGATAATTTTCTGAGCAACAAGGGTCTCGTTTTGGAGACAAGCAAATATGTTGCTTTCCAAATTTGGCTCATTTTCTCAAATTTGCAGCACGTCTAGCATGGATTTACCGGTGAAAATACAGCTTCAACAAGGTAAGGGATTTCCCCACTATTTTTCAATTAATATGCTTACGATTGGCGTTGCCACGGTATATTGCTGTATAAATGAACAATATCACACTTGTAAATTAGCGATTAAAGATTTTATTTTTTATTGGTTTACATGGCAGTGTATTAGGTTACTTATTCTCAAATCGTGCCATGCCAGTCAGCGGAGGGGCTACCGCTAGCAGCAAGGCTGACCTTAAAAAATCTGGAGCCATTTTGAAAGCCGCGTGCCGGTTGTGCATTTTAAAAGACTCATATTCCAATTCTTGTTTTGTTCTCATTTTACAGTGAAAGCAGAGAAGGAACCATTCGATAAGGTTTACCATGTAGGATCTGTGCTTGGAAGCGGTGGATTTGGCACTGTATACGCCGGCAATCGAGTCTCCGATGGTTTGCCGGTATGGGAATACTACTCAATGCTTTGTTTTGGTCGTACCACATGGCCGCATTTCGCGCGGCACCGACTGATTCGCCAGCATTCTCACGATGCCCTCTTTTTATATCATAGGTTGCTGTAAAGCACGTTGCCAAAGAAAGAGTCACGGAATGGGGCACTCTGGTAAGTTTTTGACACGTGCAACCAGTTAAATGTGTAAAAAAGCCCAATTTTAGAAATGTGCAGGATTAACCCATTTATTTATGTACACTTGCTTCCATCACAGAACGGTGCGGTGGTCCCTCTTGAGATCGTGTTATTGAAAAAAGTGGGCACGACATTCCGAGGCGTTATCAAGCTTATCGATTGGTATGAGCGACCCGATGGCTATTTAATAATCATGGAACGACCTGAGATGGTTAAGGATTTGTTCGATTATATCACCGAAAAGGGAGCCCTGGACGAAGACTCTGCGCGGGGATTTTTCCGTCAGGTCTTGGAGGCAGTGCGGCATTGCTATAATTGTGGTGTCGTACACAGAGACATTAAAGATGAAAACCTGCTCGTGGATCTAAGAAGCGGAGATCTGAAGCTCATAGACTTTGGTTCAGGAGCAATTCTCAAGGACACAGTCTACACAGACTTTGACGGTAGGACATTGTGTTTTATTGAACGAGATTGATTGTTTGAGCAAAATTGTCAACTGATCCCCACTGATCGTATGATGCGTTCATCGAAGACGCCCTCAATGGCGTACGCAGTAGTTTGTCCGTCTTGGGGTATCCCCTCAACACCAAAGGACTTTTAAATAGCCTACGTTTTGTGTCAAGTGCAGCCTCGAAACGGTAAACATAATGTGATTTAATTGGTTCAGTTAGTATTTTATATTAGAATCGCCAGTAGTGCTTATGCTTGACGCATAACACTCGGTCGTGCTATCACGGGACTAGAGCAGTGAGATAGTGCCGCTTTTGATGTGATTGACTAGGTTACTATGTAACTGCTGTGCCACGTAACATTGTTAGCTACGTTTGTTGTGAAACCCGAGTCTTGGGACACGTGATGGCCCCCATCATGCATTCCTGTTTTTGTTTGGTATCCAAGTTACTCGTGTCCTTGGGAAGGGGAGGGTAGGTGGCTGGGCTTAAGCTTTTATGCTAGGAAAACGTGCTTTGTTATGGGAAGGAAGTTTCAAGGCTATTTACAGAAATGTCGTCGTGGCCCATAATTAACAAGTAGATGCGCTCTGGCGCAGCATGGGTCAACCCTCCCTCTGTGTTTTTGTTCAAGGATGTATTTTTGGTTTGCAGTCAGGCTGAGCGCAATGTAGCCACAGTGGAGGGAGGGGCGCCAGACTGATGGGGTTTCTCTAGTCTAAGTGGTCACCTGACTTGAATAGCATACCTTGGTGTCGCAGTCCACACCACTATTCGAGATTAGGCTACAGATTCCAAACTCGGTTATCCTATAGCCTACCCATTTCCATTTCTTTTTTGTTTAATTTAAATAATTCCAAGGTCTTTAATAGATTTTTTTTTTCTTGGGTTATCGACAGGCACCAGAGTATACAGTCCCCCTGAGTGGATCCGGTTCCACAGGTACCACGGGCGTTCCGCGACTGTGTGGTCCCTCGGTGTGCTCCTGTACGACATGGTCTGTGGTGATATCCCCTTCGAGCAGGATGAGGAGATCCTCAGGGGCCGTCTGCTCTTCAGGAGGAAAATCTCTACTGGTGAGTCTCTCTTCCTCTCTCTGACAGCCTCCTCTGTTCTATAGGAAAAATGTCATGCACCTGTGTTATGTCTCATGCATAACCCCCCCCCCCTCTCTCTCTTTCTCGCCCTGTACAGAGTGTCAGCAGTTGATCAAGTGGTGCCTTTGCCTGAGGCCCTCTGACAGGCCTACACTGGAGCAGATCTTCGACCACCCGTGGATGCGAGTGACTGCTCAAGACTCCAAAACGGACGACGGCGAAATCACACTGCACACCATTGGGCCCGACTCCTCATCGAGCACAAACTCTAGCAAGGAGAGTCTCTGATAAGTTGACGGTGGTGAACACCGGCATGGTTATGGACATATGGACCCCCTCAGTGTCACTGTAGGTGTGGGTTGAAAAACACGTTTTTGTTTTTTGGAGGGAAGGGAGAGACTATAATTTGATTTTTTTTTTTTTTCTCCTAACTCTATAGTAGTTATTTTGAGGAGGTATTTTTTCATTGGGAACTTATTTGGGTGATCTGGCTGGTGGTTTTTTATTTTTAAGAATTTTTGGGCTGGTTCATGTTTTCTGTGACCCCCTTCTGTTCAAACCTCCTGGCAGCTCTTATAGAGCTCTAACACTTCTATTTCTGTCTTTATTCATTTGTTTGGAGTGCCTTGTTGAAAGCTGCTTTGGTGAGGCCCTAGTCCTATTAACCTGTCCTGTTGTTAGATGCTTGACAAAGGGGCTAACCAATCAGGGGGAGCCCCCTTATCACGGAGCCAATCCCAAGGCAGCATCAGGATCATGTGACACAGGATCCCGCCCACTGATGTGGTGGAATACTTGAAACGCACATTCAGCTCACACTACATTCTCTCTCTCTGCTGCTCTCACTCGAAATGCCTGCACAACTGTGTGGAAAAGGGGTTCCTCATTTGTTTCTCTGAATGTGTACTGAAAGCATAGAAACCCTCTCCCTCTGAATGGCTTACTAAAGGGTTATGACATCCTTGCGTTTCTGAACTTTTTTTTTCTGTTGACATCAGAGCCCCAGTACACAGGCTGGGACTTGGGGGTGAAATGCACAATCAATGCAATACTCATGGTCTCATTTGTATTTTTATTATTCATTTTTGAATGTGTATATTTATGTACATTCTCCCATGTATATTTATTTGTACAAGACATTCCACACTATGTGGCTATTTATTTATTTATTTTATATAAACCGAAAGGAAATCCCAGAATTAGGATTCTACCATGATGTTGTCCCCCCCTCCCCTTTTTTTGTTGCATTCCTGCCATTCTCATTTGGAAAAAAAGTAAACACTAAACTGGTTCTTGTCAATATGAACAAATTAATGTGTGCTTTAATTTGAAATCAAACTTACTCTTGCTAGTGGTTCAACTTACAGGCTGAGTACAATAGATATGATGTAGAGAATTGTACATTCAAAAGCTGAACTTATAAATTCGTATCAGTTATTTTATCCCCCTAATGTGGCTTAAATGCGAGTGCTTACCTTTCTTTTACAATTTTAAGTGTGAAATCATGATGGGGAGACTATTTTTCATACCAAAATTTCAAATAAACCTTTTTGTATATAAATGACCTCCCTTGTGATGTCTCTGTGATAGACACTCGTGGACAACATTTAAACTCAACTCGTCCTTCTGAAAAACACAAGCTAGTCATAACAGAACCCACTCTTTCCTGCTAATGCATGTACTGCAGTCGTGGTCCCCAGTATTGTGACCTATGAGTAATTCCTTGCCATGGAGCTGCCTGTAACGGTGACTAAAACATCTGAGTCACAAGATTCCAGGAATAGCGCGGATGGTAAGTTTTCCCGTCCTTCCAGTGGGGTTGTGCTGCCCCCTATGGCAAAACAAATGGCATGCAGGTCCTATTTTCAGGATATGACTGCATCCGAGGATGCTGAGGGGGTTTGTTCATTTACTCTGTGTAATGAGTTCAGAGAGAGAGAGTGCTGGAAATTGATGTTGCAGTTATCTGACAGTTTATCTCTACTCTCTACGACACATGGCTTTAAGACGTTCAAAACCACGACAAATTCAGATAAGCCATCGTGTAGGATCATAAGATGAACATTAGTTTTACTAGTCTTGTTTCTTCTTTTTATATTTTTTATATAACAGTTATATAACATGATATTCATGTCAGTTATTCAGATGAAAATCTGGAGAATCCTACTAGAATCCTTGGAGGGGAATACTGACATACATGCAATGGCTGACATTGTGACATCGCCCACTGAACTCAAGATGTCATATAACCTGCCTCACGTGACGTAATTACCCATCTGTCAGGTTTATGGTTTTGGCATCTGTCTTTGAAAAGCACGGGCATTGTCTATCTTTGCCGACGTTGTAAATGGCTGTTTCAGCACCATCATCTGGCCATTCTGTCTGTGTACTCCAGGCAAGCATTAACACACTCCTAACACAAAACCCCCATTTACCCGTGAGTCCCAAAACAATGCCCTACCTGTCTTTTTCAGCTTGTGGTCTATAAACAAAACAAAAAATGCAGGAGGCTTCCTCCCTTTAGAATGGTTGCAGGAACCATAGACTACCACCCCCCCCCCCTTCCACATCTCCCCTTCAGGTCCTGTGAGATGTGATTAACACCACATTAAACCATCTGCATTTAAAGCTTACTGTATTTCACGCCACAGTATGCACGATGACAGATGTCAGCATCTGTCACAACACAGAGCTCAATGATGCGCTCAATGACGGGAGTCAGTTGGGATTCAGTGAAGGAGAAACTATTCCATCCTTTCCCCTGTTCCTCTCGCTGCATGTGATGGCATTCGCCTCAGGATGTGATGACTCCCACCTAAGTTCAGGACAGAGAGAGCTATTCACAGCTAATCAACTATTAGTTCCCATTAGATGCCGATGGCTGCCCTGAGGGCAATTAACACAACATTTATATCAATATATATATTGTTCAAATGGTAAATAAACAGGATGCAAACACAGGCCAAGATCAGATGATTAATCCACCAATGAAGGCCCATGTTCGGCTTGGCTGTCCTCAAACCGTCCAAAAGAGTTGAGACTGGGTGTGCAGCTGTGACTCAGAAGATGCCTGTAGGAACTGGGCCAAGAGTTGGCATTAGCCTCATCTCTTCTGGTAATCACATTAAACTGAGGAAAATCTATTACATTAGGGGGAATTTTATGTTGAAGAACAGATCCAGTTACAAATGGCTGGTGAGGACATACTGTACATGAGTCATTTTTGTTGATTCAGAACGCCGACTGTGTCATCAATTAGGAGATTTAAGCCAAGTGTTTTAAAAGAAGTGATGCCCGGGATGTAGCTGAAGTGCTACACAATACACTACACATGTACAACTATGAATAACAAATGGCCTAACTAGCCAATGGACAATCCACAAAGACATGCAGCCATGTGTGAATTCTGCAGTCCCTCTGTCAATAAATAGCACTGGGACTTGTGGTGTCAGTGATATGTTTGCTCCCAGTCTCTGGAAGTGTCTTGTTCAAAGCCTTTAAGTACTTACACCTTCAAGCTGCGTTGTCATTGGAGTTGGAGGGAAATGCAAACGTTCAACATTCACAGGTGCTGTCTGGGTTTGCGGTGTGATAGGAAGGTACTGAAATGCAGGATGTGTTGATTTATATTCAGGCTACATACAGATTAGCCAAGACGAACACAGACTTATTATGAAACATATTTTTTATGGATACTGTAGAACTGTATAAATATTAAGTCTATTTTATACAATCATTTGTTTGTGGGCCATTGACGAGATGTCAGAAAAGATCCAGGAAAAGCCTACTTTATAATGTATAAATTCATGTATTTTATGTCTAAGAACAGGGTACAGTTGTGTCAGTTCAATGTAACTGCTCCTATTAGACAACTGCTCTCCAAGTAATTCTTTAGTTTAGTCCCTTACTCAAGCAATGATACAGAATTTCAGAAAAACAAAGGCCAATCTCCCTTTAGCTGGCTCTCTACTTTCTGACTACTTTCTGATCTGCAACAGTCAAGCAACTCAATGATGCACACAATATTCCTGTCACTCTCCATTATGTATCACCCCAAAGAAAAAAAAACTGAAATATGTATACAATGTTCTGACCAGTAATCTCTTTGACATTTTCTCAATTTGATCAAAATGTCAGATTTTCTTTTTGATTAGACCTTTTCTCAAAGTCCAAGTACTTTTCTCAGATTCTCAGAATTACATTATTTTTATGGCCTAAATCGATCCCATTTCCATCTCACTATAAAAGCAAGGAACATCTGTATCTGTCTGTGGCTCGATTATCTCAAAAACCAGGCCCCCTCAATTTCAATGAGGTTGAGATTCAGCAGGTGTATTGCTCGGGACCCAAAGAAGTGCAGAGTTGAGCGTGAACCCAAGAGTCGGTTTGCAAAAAATAAATATAAACAAATTCGCCACCATGTTTGACTGCACGAGCGATGGAGCTGTGAATCATTCCCGTCTGGTGTTCTTCTGTCAGAATATACTGAGACGCAGACCGTTTGTCAGATCACAAAAGTATTTAATTCAAACTGGCACTGCACTAGTTCATTAAACACTTATGTGATTCTCACTTTAATGTCAATCATCTCTCTCTCTCTTCTTGTAAGCGCTCAGTCTGATTTTCTGATGGATTTAAGTCTGGCCCGAAGGAGGCCATGGCATCAACTCCTTGTTGGTATAGAAACTGCTACATCTCCAGGGGTGTGTGTGATGCTGCAATCTTCCCCGGGCCTCGTGTACTGAGCCTGCACCCTCCAAAACACATTGTGCAAGCTGTGTCACTGCTCAGCAGGTGCTGATGTGCCTGTAATGAGTCAGGCAGCCAGCTAGCTAGCGCGCAAGAGTGTGTGTATGTGTGTGGGGGGATGCACGAGAGTATTTGGGACACGTCTGTGCACGTGTGTTTTACAGCACGTGAGGCTCAATTAAGGGTTTAAATGGCACAAACATCCATGACCGGAAATACATTCTATTGTATATTATGCATATTATTTCTGAATGAGTTTACTTATGACTATATTTGTAAATGCCTTTCTTTGTATATGTAATTTGTACATAAATAATTGTGTTTTAAGGATGCTGAAGTTACCATTTACACAAGGTAAAGAAAGACCGTGAAGAAAGACAAATAGTGTCCCTATACTTCATCAAATGTAAGCACAGGCACAATGCTTCTGTTTTGGGGATAAAGTAGGTTGGAAATAGTGAGTCACATTTGTCCTGTGCTGCATTGATGCATCTCCTGCTAATCCCGGCTCTTATTTCTGTTTCCTGGTTTGAGCAAAGCATGGCCTCAGCTTTGAGTCTGTAACTCCTCAATAAATATTGGTCAGCAGGCTCATCATCTTCCCTTCAGTCTGTGTCATTTTAACCAAGCCTGTCATCTTGAAAGGAAAAGGCCTCGATTTCAACTTCTCAGAAATGGCTCATTTTTGCAAACATACATCATACGCACTGAGGTAGAAATGAACATACTTATTTTACTTTAACTCTATAACAGCCAAGTTGTCAACTTATAAACTTTCGGATACAACTTAAACATATAAAACACATATCTTTTGCAGTGTTTTCCTTACCTCAATAGACTTGCAGGTGAGCGCTTGTGTTCTCCTTGAATATATTCTTTCATTTAAATTCACTCGGCAGGGTTTCATCTCAGCTTGGGCAAAACACTGCTCTCTGTGACCCTGGCACGCACAATAACAGGATGTGCAAATGTGTGCTCCTCTGCCTCAGTGGCTCTATCCTTCCATCTTCACATCCTATTCCATGGTCACTCATACACTTATTCAACTATATGTACGCCAGAACAGCAGGGGGAAAAAAGAACATGTCACATAAGAGGTGGGTCACATTGATGGGGATATTTGTTTTTCAAATGTGGTTCCTTTGTCCACAATTTATTTCGGTCAGCTTTGACTATGTCTGTTTAAGGAGGGTAACAGGGAATAATAGCATTCAGTTCATTCTATTCACTTTAATGACAAAAGTATGAAATAGCTTAATACATTATATACGTTGTTTTAGCAGGTCTAATGTTCTATGTTTTTATTTATGTATCTGTTGTTGTTATCCCGAATGTATGTACAATTTTATCTTGTCATGTAAAGCTTGTTGTAAAACTATGTTTTGAAAAGTGCTGTGCAAATAAAGTTTATTCTTACAATTTTTTGTATCCCTTTAGAATGATGTAACATCATTTGTTTAATTAAGAATAATCAGTTGTAATGTATTTTGAGAACACTTCCTTTCATTTCCTCTCCTTGGCTATTTGTTTCCTGTCAGTGAGAGTTTGTATGTGTGTGGGCATAGAGAACAGTGTGTGGGCACAAGGTGCCAAAGACTTCCACTGATTGAGATATGAGTCAACACACACATGCCAAGAACAAGACATTGGAAAGGAAATATCTGCCTAAATCCTCTTCACAAATATGGACAAAACTGGAAGCCATTCAGTCATGAATGACTACACAAGACGGAATATGCTGTGTATGGCTTGAAATACTTTGATTTCTATTACGGTGCGTTCACACTGCAGCGTTTTTTAACGCTCTGTACCGCTTGCCTTCCCACAGTACACCACGCTCGGGGGCGTGTTAGAAAAGTTAAAACAGAGTTGTAGTTCTTTAAGGTCACTGTTGTAGTCATGACCAAGCATGCAGACTTGGGTTCATGTACTCACAATATCGATCAAAATACCACTTTTACACAACTTTTGTGTAAAAATACAGAATGTTTACTACTGCAAGATTTCAGTATAATACATGTTACGCCACCGGTCACTGAACCAGTCGTTTGTAGGCTGGGCTAGCGAGCTAGCAGTGGCACAGAACAGTCATGTGAAGAGACTGAATTTAAAAGTAGGCTATAAAAACACACTAGGAACACTGATGACATCGGCAACCATGCACCATGCATTATTAGTTTAATGTAATATTTAAATTCAGACTTGTCACATTAGTAACTGTTCTGAACAGAACTGGGTGTGCAGACACATACAAAAAGTTTCTCCTCCATCTTGAAATTGTAAAACCTAGAAATGTTTATCATGACCAACGGTTGCTAAGTTACAAGAAACCAATCCGATTGGCCAACGCTAGCGTTTTCACGCTCCTCATTTACATAAAGTTGAGAAAATCCAACTTGCAACGCTCCGCTCGCCTTCCCACAATGCCCTACGCGAGCGTCAACGCCTGGCATCATTGAAAATGAATTGGAAGCCGACGCCCCGCTCCGCTGTAGTGGACACGCACCGTTAGCATCGGCAACAGCAGGTTAGGTCCATCAGTTGAACTCCTGTTTGGTTTGCCAATGATGCGATGGTGCAGGGAGTCGGGTGGCTGAGCGGTTAGGGAATTGGGCTAGTAATCAGAAGGTTGCCGGTTTGATTCCCGATTCCTGTGCAAAATGACGTTGTGTCTTTGAGTAAGGCACTTCACCCTACTTGCCTTGGGGGGAATGTCCCTGTACTTACTGTAAGTCGCTCTGGATAAGAGCGTCTGCTAAATGTCAATGATGCTTCAGACAAAGTTGTGTAAAGCTGGGGTAATAAAAAAGAAGCACAATTTCCACCCCAGGCTATGCATAATGTGGGCAGGAGATACTGCAGCGACATGTCCTTTAAAAGTATCACCGGGAGGTGCTTGTGTGATTCGAGACCAGGTGTGTTTGCATGGCTAACCAATCACAGCTCCCTCTGAATCTATTCAGACATTCCACCTTATGCAGTGGTGTCAACTACAGGGGTTTAACCCTTGTGTTATCTTCGGGTCATTCTTACACATCAGTCGTTGTGACACATCGTCGTATTGCGACAACTTTACCGCATACAAAAACAAAGTGAAGCATTTTCTTTTAACCCTTGGGCTGTCTCAGACCCCCCACATTGAAGAAAATTATTTTTATTTGTTTTTGTATTGGGTAAAATTGGATAAACACAACAATGGTTCGTTATGAACCTTTGGGTCATGTGACCCGAAGGCAGCACAAGGGTTAAGCAATACATGTGATTGATATGGCTAAGCATACTCCAACGCCACTCGTTTTCCGCAAACTTTCAAAAGTGACTCCACCTGTGAACATTATTCTTCAAAGTTTTACTAGGGTATATTTTCACAATAGTTTTGATTAAGGAAACTCCCAAACACAAGAAAGAATATATTTTGATGGTAGCTCATTGTAAATTAATTCCAGTTCCAATATAATATAATGGGAGTCAGGTGGCTGAGCGGTGAGGGAATCGGGCTAGTAATCCGAAGGTTGCCAGTTCGATTCCCGGTCATGCCAACTGACGTTGTGTCCTTGGGCAAGGCACTTCACCCTGCTTGCCTCGGGGGAATGTCCCTGTATTCACTGTAAGTCGCTCTGGATAAGAGCGTCTGCTAAATGACTAAATGTAAATAATCCCAATTTTAGGTATTTTACGTATCAGAGAAAATACTACTTTCTTTTGTGAGTTGCAATATTAGAATTTTAACGACCCAACCTGTGTATTTTTGGTTGCCATTCTCGCTGTTTAATCCTGATCTTACTGCAACATCTTACCAGTGCTGACCAGGGGTAATATTTCTGCAGTTTTATGCAGAAGAAAAAGCCTACGACTGAGTGTAAAGCAAGTTATTTTACTCCCTCACAGGTCTAAATAAAGACAAAAGTGGTCAGAATCTAAAAATAAAAACAGTAAAATCTTAGTGCTAAGCTGATCACCCACTCGGAGGTCAGGTTGACGTGGGAGTGTGTGCCGAATTTTGCTGCTGAGCCCACTCGTATGTTCAGATGTGAAAAGATCTCAGATCTCACATCCAGATGAAACAAAGCCAGATGAATCAATATTAGCCCAGTAATTGAGTTGCTCAGATCCTATGGGGGTGGAGGGGAATGAGTGCTGTTGAAAGGAGTCCTGCTTTCCTTTAGCTTTTGTTTTTAAAGGAAATGCCATGAAGCTGTGCTTTTGTGGTTGTGTTTCTCTGTGTTGTGGGTACAAGGGTTTAATGTGACCAGATCCGGTTTCAAGCTTGTGGCACCTGAATACATTGATGAAGCGGATGGACAATTATTTAAAGCTGCTATAGGTAACATTTTAAATAAATTTAAATATGAGAAACAGATACCCCAATTCTTGTCTAAACACCCGTACTTTTCTCCAGTTCAAGTTTGATTGACAGAGTTTTCATAAAACAAGCTAAGATGGAAAGCAGCCTCACCGAAGACAATAGGCTGGAATGGGAATGCTGGAACATAGTTGGCAGGAAAGTAGCGGGCTGCTCCAATAATTTGACATTGACATTCCACTTGCACAAAGCTGTATGTGTTGCTAAACAACTCTCGGAGGGCCTTATTAGCTTCCACAACATGGGACACACACACAAAAAAAACTTTTAATTCTTTAAAACAGGAGAGTGAATGTATAGCCGAAATGTGTGTATTGATGCTTCTTGATATTAGGCAAACAGTTTATTTACCATGAAGTCACTAAAACATAACAAATATTTTGCAATTTCATAGGATAAAAACGAGTAGCCTAATCCCAACTCCACCTCCGCCGTCCCTCCACACAAACACTGTCGGACACACCCGTGTATCAGGATTTGCTCTTGTAATTGCTCACTCATGGAATCAAAACAACATTGGTTCCCATTACACCCGTTGATCAAAGATTTCAACATTTCAAAGTTGAAAGTCAACTGACCAAAAAAAATCTTGACATTCAAATATCCTTTATAGTGACTTGTTAGATCTTACACCAATGCAAACATAAACTGGTTTAATGTTCTGCAAGATTCAGACGATTGAGTGTAGGAATTACCTGCAAAGACTAAAAGCACACTCGGCTCAATGGAAGTTTTCTTTCAACCTTTGGGTGGCCTTGTACAGCAGCTGTCCAAGACATCTGCCCAAAGTTATTTCATATTTCAGAAACTTCACAGACAAACAGACAAAGGTCTTACAAGTCAAGCTTGAATAAACCTTGTCTGTTCCTTGTTTTCCTCAACTGAAACTGATAGAGACCCATTTATTGGTAGCAGTGATTTTAATGGGATCCAAGAGGCAGGAGAAAGGGAGGAAGAATTAAAATAAGAGTACAAAATCGTGACCACATCATAGGACTAGTAGACTAAGTGGAAGCACATGGGAAATGCTGTTCTCTTGGCTTCTGTCCCAGCAAATTCATGAAATCTCATGCTAAGGCTAAAATGAGGATTTGGGAAGTTCACCTCAGGTTGCCCCAGCCTTAACCCGTGCCTCTCAAACATCTTCTATGGATGATGTTCATTCAGGTCAGGTTCTTATGAAAAGCATCGAGGCTCTAATCACTCCCAGTTCCCGCCAAAACCAGGAGGGAAGAAATAAGCTTGGCATGACAGCCTCACCCCTACCCCCTTCCAACCACACACATAAATAGAACAATGGCATGATTTTCTATTTAAAATGTTTGGTTCTGAGGATGTTTAGCTACATGAATGCAATTCTAATTAAAGCGACAATCTTGATTGATTAAAACCAATAAACACTGAGTCTCCATAGCGATGAACATTCTTTGCTTTCAATGGTTTTTCTATTTAGAGATTAGTAAAGCATTGGAAAGGTTTCATTAAAGAGCTGGATTTATTGGAAGGGAAAGGAATGCCAGATTAATGTGTAACTGGCTATGTTGCTGGTGCCGTTGTTTCCATGCCATTCCAGCCCAGAATGGTAAATTGAGCCGGTGCACCACACAAGAAGACATGGCAGAGGCATTCTACAACACAAACATACACCTCTGTCGTCTGCCCTGACATCAGAGCTCACAACCTGTGGCCTTATTTGAATGTCTTGTTGTGTTGGAAGCATAACTTTTATTTTATGAAGCAGGTGGCGGTGAGACAGTACTGTTGTTGTTTTTTTCCTCTCTGCAAAAGACTGCTTAATGGCTAGTGATGTTGTAATGATTTGGATTCCATCCCAGACTGTGCTGAGATTCTTGTTGTAACATGAGTAAATACCATCTCTGTTGATGATTCAGGCATGTTATTTACTTTTTGGCTTTTTCTTCAAAGATATGTCATGGACCTGACTTTACAAAAAAACAGTATAATATAAAGTTCTGATAGGGAGTGAGTAATCAATTTTTTAAGAAGACTACCCATTATTTAATGTTCCTTAACTCAAATCCCACCTCCATAGGCTTGTTTATGTAAGCACCACAGTCAATTATTTCCTAAATAGTGATTTCCCCCTTTGATTATAGTGCCACTGTGTGGCCAATCTTGGAAACTATGTAATTTTAGTAATCTAAATGAATTGCACGTGTTTTCAAACTCGGTTCCTTCCTTGAGAACTAAATTCCTGTAGTTTTTACTCTAACCCTAAAGCACAACCGATTCTAACAATTAGCTAGTTTAGCCTATGTGTTGAATCAGGTTAGTTACAATTGAAAGGCACACACCCATAGCATTAAAGGAACAGGGTTGGAGACTCCTGGGTTTTTCAGCATGAAATGTGTTTGTTTATGTCATGTATAAAATATTCATCTACATTGTATTGAATCTAGAAAGTAAACTTCTTATATTTCAAGCCTACTTAAAACGTACTGCGACGAAGGGCAAATGTGTGCCCCCTGGCTGCCAAGAAGGATGTTCTGTAGCCTATTATTCCAAACGGCTATGCAGGTTAGGCCTACTGTATGTTCAAAGCTCAATGCTTATAAAGGGTAGGAGGTAAAAAAAGGTTTTGTTTAAAAATACGTATGACACATTCTTAAGAGACGCAGTAACTCTGAACACAAAACGAAGCAGAATTGATGTCCCTTTATTGGATACATTGATACAAAGAAGCTCAATTACCCGTCGCAAAATAATTTCGCAGTTTACCACTCCAACCTGGTGTATGGTGCTCACTTGCTTGGACTGCTTAGCTAATTCAATACCTAGCCCGTGACACACAATAACTCACCGTTGCCTAGCAAAGTTCTTGGATCTTGCATGTTTGTGCAAAATAGGCTTGGCTGTTCCATAACACTTCCTTACGCTTTCACCAGTTCCTGGTTTTCACTTTGGACGTAATCACGTCATGCCGTAACTGGTAGAGTCGCACAACCGCATTGTTGTTGGGGGAAAGAAACCAGGCTGGGGCAGTCAATGATCATTATAGCAAATGTTTAAAGGACATTAGAACATAGTCGTGTTTGCAAATTATTTATGCTTAAAACTGAATCGAATTTGGAATCCATAAAATATTTGTGGATACCGCTTGGTATCGTTCAAATTGATGATTTAAAGCTCGAGCGGCGCCCGTTGGATGAGAGGATTGTGTGTGGATTTAGCTGTAGCTTGTGCTCTGCAGGCCAGATCGCCATTGCATGCAAGCGCTGCCGTTTTCAAAAGCGGATTTCCTGAACACATAAGGTAGCTATTACCCAATTTGTTACATATATGCACGATCGTTCTTTTTGCAACCATCTACCGTATTTGGTTCAACAGAATATACATTAACAGTGAAAAAAATATAACTTTTTTGAACCGACTCAGCTTCTTGTTTTGTCGGTCGCCATGTTTCCTTCCTCCCCCTACAGTAGCTCGGCTGATTATGGACGGGCTGTCCTCAGCAAGCTAATAGTACAAGACGAGGCCGCTGTTGTTTTATGGTTTCAGCCGCACCAGTTGAGAATTCCCAATCTATCTGGCTATCGTGTGCTTCTAATCAGATAATAATCTACCAAATAACGACAAATTAGCGTTGGCTAGCCAGGTTGGTTGTAGCTAGCGAGCTAATTCATTTATAGCTTTCGTTACAGCAGTTGAATAGGCTTAATGTTAGCTGGTAGGTGGCTAACAGTATAATACTGCATTAGCTCTAACTATTTAGTCTAGTGCATTATGCAAATTCTAATACATTCTTAGTAAATGACCCAGTAAAGAAGGACAGGTCAGTTTCAGGTTTAGCAAGCATGTTGTCAGGAAAACGGTAGCAACAATGTTACAAGGGTGGAGGGACTGCGCGTTTGTTTCATTCATCATCCGTTGGTTACAATGTAGCTTTGTTGCCACGGCCAGATGGATAGCTACATTTGTTGTCATAGGCCAGTATGTGCGCGACGGTTTGCTCTTGTTGTCATGTGCACTTGGTGTCACACATCAGCTACATTTGGCTCTAGTGCTGGTATTTTTACACGCATGCCAAGCAGTTGATTAACGGAGTGTCTTGTGTATTTGTCGCTCCGTGTGAGGCTGCTAACTAATTGATTCACCCACTATTTTTTTTACTTGGACATAGGTCTACCTCCTATTTCATGTGTCATTCAAATGTTCATTTACATTTTCATGTGTAGTGGCAGGGGTTTTCTCGTTCACGCACGCACAAACAAGTTACTAAGGGCTGTGAAGGTTGTCTATTATTAATGACTGTTTAAAGTGTCCATGTAAGTAACAAACCTAGATCATGTGGATATTGTGTATTCAACACAAGAAGCTTTACTTGCCAAAAAATATTTTTCTAGTATAAGTATGTTTAATTTCTTTAACGTTCTCTACTCAGCCGTAAGCATTGAGGTCTGCTGATGTAATGACTCATTGATATTCCAGTCATGCTCTGAATTGTCAGTGGATTTGAAACGCTTCGGCCATAGGCAGTTTTTTGTCAAAAGCTAGCTTAACACACTAACCCAAGGTCAGCGCTAAGGAAAAGAGGTCGTGATCAGTGATGATCTGTCATGGGGATACCGATCTCTGCATCAGTTGGTTTGATTGATCATTGTCTTACAGGTAATTTAGAGTCTTAATGATGAGAAAGAAAGCACGGCACCATCATCGTCGCATGGCGATGCCGCAGCGGGCTCCCTCACCCATCAAACCCTCGCCCAATCGAGAGACCCTGACCTACGCCCAGGCCCAGCGCATAGTGGAGCTGGAGATTGACGGGCGCGTGCACCGCCTCAGCATCTACGACAAGCTGGACGTCATCGCCGACGACGACCCCACCGCACAGGAAATCATTGAGTGCAACAGCAACAAGGAGAACAACGAGAAGCCCCAGCAGGTCCTGGTGCGCTCCGTGCGGCTCAAGAACAATCAGCAGAAGAAGAATGCATCCCTGACAGGACCCATGCACGCCACTGGGCCCCAGGGAACCCCGCTCCTCGACCCTAAGTTCCGCACTGTAGAGTATAACCTCCCGGCCGT
This sequence comes from Osmerus mordax, assembly GCF_038355195.1. Lineage (NCBI taxonomy): Eukaryota > Metazoa > Chordata > Actinopteri > Osmeriformes > Osmeridae > Osmerus > Osmerus mordax. The sequence goes on from NC_090053.1 coordinate 8,797,994, forward strand.
ACCGAGGAGGCCCTCTGCCTACTACAAGTACTCTGAGAAAACCGCTGAGGAACTGGACGAGGAGGTGGAGTACGACATGGACGAGGAGGACTACGCCTGGCTGGATCTGATCAATGACAAGAGGAAGAGCGAAGGCGTCAGCCAGGTCTCCCACAACCTCTTCGAGTTCCTCATGGACCGCTTTGAGAAGGAGTCCTTCTTCGCCACTCGGGGTCGCGGCGACCTGCAGGCCATGGTAGACGAGGACGCCGTCTGCTGCATCTGCATGGACGGCGACGGCGCCGACAGCAACGTCATCCTCTTCTGCGACCTGTGCAACATCGCCGTCCACCAGGAGTGCTACGGGGTGCCCTACATCCCGGAGGGGCAGTGGCTGTGTCGCCACTGTCTGCAATGCCCCTCGCGGCCCTCCGAGTGCGTCTTCTGTCCCAACAAGGGAGGTGCCCTCAAGAAGACTGACGACGACCGCTGGGGCCACGTGGCGTGCGCCCTCTGGGTGCCCGAGGTCGGCTTCTCCGACACGATGTTCATCGAGCCCATTGATGGCGTCAGTAACATCCCGCCAGCTCGCTGGAAGCTCACCTGCTACCTTTGCAAAGAGAAAGGGGCGGGGGCCTGCATCCAGTGCCACAAAATCAACTGCTACACGGCCTTCCACGTCAGCTGCGCCCAAAAGGCCGGTCTCTATATGAAGATGGAGCCCGTCAAGGAGGTCACGGAGGCGGGCTCTCCCACGTTTTCGGTAAAGAAGACCGCCTACTGCAGCGCTCACACCCCGAAAGGGTGTGTCCGGAGACCCCTTGCCATCTATGAGGAGACCCACCCGACAAACGGCCTATGTGACAAGCGGGGGGATAAACGGGGGAGAACCAGGTTAAAAGGATGGCAGAAAAGGAGTAAGAGAGCAGAGCCAGAACCTGAAGAAGAAACACCCGCCACCTCAGGGCCCAGTATAACCTCCTCAAGGTAAGCAGCCGTTTCACTCTGTATTGGTGCTACAGACGCCTCAGTCAGCAAAAATCACTTAATTACATTCAAAAGCCTTTCATAAGATTAAAAATGGCCTCTGTCATAATGTTCAGCAGAGAACACAGAAAATAACCACCTCTCTCTCTCTCTCTCTCTCTCTCTCTCTCTCTCTCTCTCTCTCTCTCTCTCTCTCTCTCTCCCCCCCTCTATCTCCCCTCCCTCTCTCTCTCTCTCCCACCCCTCTCCCCCCCCCCCCCCCCCCCCTCTCTCTCTCTCCCTCCCCCTCTCTCAGTTTTGACACCATCCTCAACCAGGTGTCTGTCCAGAAGAAGAGGGTGTTTGTGGAGCGAGTCCTGAGCTACTGGGTGCTGAAGAGGCAGGCCAGGAACGGCGTCCCGCTGATCAGAAGGCTCCAGACCAACCCCCAGGCTCCGAAGATGGAGCGGCCGGTCAGTCCAGAGGTGAAACAGGAACAGCTTAGATCTACAAGTCTCTGTAGCGGCCATCAGCATCTCCATACAAAGAACTAGGCCTATCTACTGTGCCTCTGGTGAATTAATTAGTTCCTCAGAGATATTATTTCTGAGGTACATCGGAATGTCTTATTCGACATTGGAATTGTGTTGAAGTTGGGGTTAGAGTTTCCTGCAGTTTATCACTGCATGTTTTGTGGGGGATCTGTCTGTTTGGAAACAACCATCCACGTGTGTCTCTCAGAGAGTATTGCAGACAGTTTGGTAGAGTGTATGGAACAGAACTGTGTCATACAGAGGAAAGCTCACAGGATCACTGTCAGACAAAACATGACCATCCTCCACTGAGAGCAGGCAGTCGCGATTTCATTTCATCATGTCACATTTATACTGAAACGCTCGCTCGATCACGACAGGACCGTCGATTGGAGGAAAACAGAGCACTAAAGGAGCAGCTGAAGGAATGGCATCGTCTACGCCATGACCTGGAGCGAGCTCGCTTACTGCTGGAGCTGATCAGGAAGAGGGAGAAGCTAAAGAGGGAGGAGGTTCGTGTGACTTACACCACAAATCACCGGTCTCTTCATTAACTGAATTTAAATCCACGTGACCATTCAAATGAATTGCTCTGTGACAACTTGAAGGGTTTCATAGCTTGAATGATGAGTTTATGTTTTTGAGAAGTTGCAGAGGTCCACTTAAACGGATTTGGGGATTGGTAGGAAGCCAAAAACGATTGTGGCCGTGACTTTTGTTTGTCCCTCAGATGAAGCTCCAACAGTCCGTTCTGGAGGTTCAGCTTACACCATTGAACATTCTACTTAGAGCCGTTCTGGACCAGCTGCAGGAAAGGGACCAAGCCAGGGTCTTCGCCCACCCTGTCAACGTCAAAGAGGTTTTTTTTTTTTTACTCAACGACAAATTTTTGCAGTCGGATATATATCTCATCTCAATATTCAAGTTTATGTATCTTAATCTGTGATATAAAAAAAATAATACAATTAAACACATAAGGACATCCTACACATGGCTCAGCAGGATACTCTGTTGACTGTTTTCTTCCTGTTCCTCAGGTGCCTGATTACCTGGACCACATCAAGAACCCCATGGACTTCTCAACCATGAGGAAACGCATTGACGCCCACGGCTACAAGGACCTGGACGAGTTTGAGTCCGACTTCAACCTCATCATCTTCAACTGTATGAAGTACAACGCCAAGGAGACGTTCTTCCACAAGGCTGCTCTGAGGCTGCAGGACCAGGGCGGGGCCATCCTCCGGAAGACCCGACGGGATGCGGAGAGGATCGGCTTTGACTTTGCCAGCGGACTGCACCTCCAGGAGCCGCCTAAACTAGAGGCTCCTCCACCTTTCTGCTGGGATGACGGTAAGAATAGCCACCTTAAGTGGGCCGCCTAGTGTCAGTGATTTGAAACGACACGGTAACACTGTGTACCTCAGCTATTAAGTTGAGCAACTCATGACTCATGGGACAGGACACAAACCCAGTCTGTTAACTTAAGAACTCTGTCTGTGCGTGTCTTAACAGTGGACCGGATACTGAACCCAGCCAACCGGGTTAACATGCCCTTAGCGGAGCAGCTGAGAGCGCTGCTGGAGAAGTTGGATCTTAGCACGGCCATGAAATCCAGCCCGTCACGCAGCAAGCGACTGAAGCTGCTCAAGAAAACCATAATGGAGGTGAGGAGTGAGATGAGCCTGAAGAAGCCCCGCCCAACGCCCTCTGAGCCCCCACAACCGGAGACGGAGGAGAAACCACTCCCTCCGCCGACTGGAGATGAAATGCATAAGGACGGTTTGTGTCAATCAGGTGAGCTTGGTTGGTTCCTGGCAGAAATGCACCGATATCTGTGGTTAATCGAGTCATGTATTGAATTGGTGGGGAATTTTCATCATGTTTACAAGGAACCTATACGATGGCAATCAAACGATTCTTGCTGCGTTTGACAATTTTTTTCCTTTTATTTCCCTAAATATTATTTTATTTGACTTCTCAGGAGTCACAGAAGTGACAGGAGAAATGTTGTTGCCTCCACCGAAACTTGAGCCCTTGAACTCTCCTCTGCCCCAACCCGTAAACCCGGCCAGTCCACCAGAGCCTCGGCCTCACCCTCCCACCCTCAAACCCATCAAACCTATCAAACCCAACACGGACAAGAACCAGAAGAGCTCAAAAGGTGACAGCAACAGCACCGCCACCACTACCTCAGTACCCCAGGAAACCCCAAACGGGCACATTTCCAACCCGCTGCTCCCTGACAACAGCCTCAGTGTTGTGGCCACCTCGACGCTCGCCCGGCCGTCCGCCACGAGCAACCGGCGGACCAACATCCTGTTTCGCAAGTCCAAAAGCACGAGTCCTCAGAAGCCCTCGAAGATGGCCGAGACGCCGCCTGGTTCCCCGCCACTGGGGGCCAAAACGTTTCTCTCGGTGGTCATCCCTCGCCTGGAGACCCTTCTGCTGCCCAGGAAGAGAACCCGAAGTGTCAGTGGTGACTGCGAGGAAGAGGACGAGTCTCCCATCAAGCGCCTTGACACAGGTAAAAGCCTGGGCCGTGCTTCAGAAGCTGAGCACATCAGTGGCGAGTTGCTTAGAAGAACCGAGCTAAATGTACGTTTAGAAAATGTTTTGATAATGTTCATGAAATGACCTTTTTTTTGTCACCTCCAGGCTTAGTCAATGGTTTTGTTGTCGAGCAGGAGAGTGAGCCCAGCCCTAACAGGCCGCTGGAGCCCAGGCGACGTTGTGCCTCCGAATCCAGTATCTCTTCCAGTGGCAGTGTGCTCTGCAGCACCAGGTACTCCAATGTTAGCATTAGCATACACGCCTCTGTCCAAGAGAAGTGTGCCCTGCAGCAGCAGCCACACTAATGTTAGCATTAGCATACACGCCTCAGTCAGAATCAGAATTCGGTTTATTCACCATGTATGTTATACAAACACAGAATTTACTGTGGCAGGGAGGTGCAAAACACTAAACATGTACACTAATGTTAGTATTAGCATACACACAACTCCATCCAAGATAAGTGTTCTTTGTAACATCAGAGACACTGACGTTAGCCTTATCACAAACCTCTGCTAGCAGGTGGTTAGCATGGCAGCTTGCTTATAATGCAAAAGGCCTACTGATGTGGCAAGATGGCACGTAGCATCTTCTCAGGCAAACAAATGGCATCATTCCACTGAAAGCTGAATTTCTTTTGCAGTTGTCTCATAGTTGCTCGCTTGTCTTGTAGCACCATCACCCTGCCCAAAAACGGGAAAGGGAAACCTGCGGGGGCACGTAGAAACACTGTGGACGACAAAAACACTCTCATCACCTGCATTGAGAATGGAGAGTTCACTAAAGCAGCCAAAATTGCAGCAGGTAAGAAGTTTTATCCCTGATTCTTTTTCCTCTTAACAATCCCACTCACACAACTCCAGTAGACCCAAGACAAGAAGTTAATCAATGGGAACATTTGGAAGCGTGCATTATAAAATGACAAATTATTACAACAGTAATTTCAAACCCTAATTAAAAAAACCTGCGTTTCTGCTAACCATAACCATCGATCATCAATATTATGCTCCCAAGTGCTTAAGTTTTTAAATTGGTAAATGAGTCTGCGGAAAAAGACAAGACAAGGTTTATTCCCTTCTCATTAAACCTACTTTGAAAATACTCTGCTGACCTGAATGCAAAGGGACAGAACTTGATTCACTAATTATATTTCACTGAGGACAGGAGGTTCTAAGGTCCATCTGTGGTCCATCATTAAATAGTCTAAAGGCCTCCTGAACCTAAGGCATTGCCTTAAGGTGGATGCTAGACATGTCAATGTGTTCATGGTGTGTTCACCAGCATGCGTGTTCCTCAGTATAATTGTGTCTTGAGGGCAGTGTGACAAGGGACCTTGACTTTGTCTAACAAGTGATGTTAGAAACTGCATTCCATTGCCAGGTGTACAGTTATCGGTCCTTATCTTGACAGTGCTGGTCTTTAACGCCCGAGCTGACAAGCCCCAAAGACATCTGTTGTCACCCTGTCACTGTCTAGACCAATAAATTAAATTCCCTATACATAATTCATCATTATTCCTCCCAGTCTGTTGCTGATATCAGAATAGTTACCATTATAGGTTGACCCTAAAACTTTTCATTTTTCATTGGGAAAAATGTATCTTTATATTTATTAAATTTAATAATATATATTTTAGTATGACAGGTATGCAGTCCTAAACACTCGTATAACAAATATCCATATGAGTAGCACACTGCCATTTTGGTCTACTAAATGTTGTACATTCATGTTTTTGTGTGCTAAATGTTCCCCTGTATGTGAGTGCTGTTTTCCCCTTCCCCTGTGTGCGAGCATGGCTTTTAGACTAGTTTTACTGTCTGTTTGCAGTGTGACTCCCCCATAACTTGCTTGTCGTTATTCCTGCTTCCGTAGAAGTTGGCAACGGAAATATGTGGATGCCCACTAGTGCCTCAACATTTGTACTGGAACCTCTTAAACTAGTTTGGGCAAAATGTAGTGGATATCCCTCCTATCCTGCCTTGGTGAGTGAGAGTGAGTGCATGCGTGTCCCGAGACCTGCCATCTCCATGTCTCATTACCCATAAATTCCTCTCATCGTAAGTGGTGTAGCTCGTGTTTTGTGCACACCCATGCAGGTGCTCGATGTTACTAGCGAGTTGGTCGACTGCTTGAGAGCGCGAACGGTCATCTGGACGGCTTAGAGTCCTCCCGATGAATTGATTGTGAGTGTGTGTGTGAGAGTGTATTGAATGTCAGCTCCAAGCCACCAGAGCCAAGCTTTGTTGCACTGCCACCAGGACCTCCCTGCTACAACCTTTATAAAAAAATTATTAAAGCCCACCTCGAGCCAATTTCTCCTCACAGATCATAGACCCCAAGACGCCGAGGACGGGGTGTCACCACAGCGGGGTGTCCCTGCCCCCCCTGGACGTCCTCCGGGTCGGAGAGCAGATGCAGTACCGGTCCGACGAGAAGCTCTACCTCGTCCACTTCTTCGACAACAAGCGCAGCTGGTAAGAGACCAATTATTTTTATTGTCGTTGTTGGTTACCTGATGAGATACATTTTGAGAAACTGGCTTTACAAGTGTATTCTTTATTTATTTCTAACCCGATACGTTGCTCCCTCCCAACAGGCAATGGCTTCCTAAATCCAAGATGGTTCCATTTGGTGTTCACAAGACTGTTGACAAGTTCAAGCTGGCGGAGGGGCGTTCCTCTGGCGTTCGCAAAGCCGTACAGACCGCCTTCAACCGCGCCATGAGCCACCTGATCCAGGCCCAGGACAGGCCCGGCGTGGACCACGGCCTCACGGACCCAACCCACCCAGTCATACCCTCCCTGCCCCACCCCTAGGAGGCACACTTCACTCCTTGTTTTACTTGATATTCCATAGAGAGGTCCTAGTATTTCTTCTGCCTCACCCCCCCCCCCCCCCCCCCCCCCCAAAAAAAAAAAAAAACATTACCTGCCCTCTCTTCTGTCGTTTTGTTTACTTTTATCCCCGCACATGTGGGGCTTCACTCACCAAGCTTTCAAGCCCGTAAAAGAGTCTGACCGATCTGTCTTGATCCAGGTTTTTTCATAGACTTCTACAATCTATCCATCTGAGCTGCTCGTCGATAAAATAAAGATGTGTGTGTGACTGACTACCAGCATGCTCCACCCCCCCCCCCCCCCCCATTCCTCCTTTCTGAATCAATGACCTTCGAAATATTGTAGCTTGCAACATGTCACCCACGTTTTACGTCAATGAGCTATGCAAATTAACTTGGGTGAGCGACCACGGTTGGCTGGGGGAGTGGGGCGGAGCACAAAACAAACATTCACATCCTTGGGATCTGAGTACGGACTTTGAAAGAAGAAGTAAAAAGAAGAAAAAAAAACGCTGGTTTAACCGGATGAATGTGCCAGAGCTGGATCTCAGTCCAGTAATGTGCTGCAAGACTGCTACAACTTCCACTGCCATCATGACCTCCTTCCCCTCACTCCCATCTCTTCACAGCAGCAGCCCTGTATTTTTACCCCCTGTAAATACCCTGTACAAGGCCTGACACTAATTTATTCAGTTTCTCTGTTATTATTGGTACTGCGTGTTCACTTTCTGAATATTTATACTATTGGGGTGATTCACGTCAGCGCTATGGTGCGTATTTTGCTGGTGCTATGACCTGTGCAAGTCTGCTACAATGGCGACTTAAAACGGGCAAAAACCATACTGTATTGAAACATGTTTTTTTTCTTCTTCTCTCTCATTTCAGCTACTTTTTTTATGGTTTCGTAAGTTATTGAATTATATTGGGAAGCTTCTGCTCTTTGCATTAACGTGATGTGTGTGTTGTCCTTTTTTTTTTACCAGAATGTTTTTACGGGACATTTCATGTTTTGTTTGTACATATTTATATCGAATCTATATAATTGTATACTTAAGATGCTCTCAATTGTTGAAAAAGCCGAAAGTGCATCATTCACACAAAACCAAAAATTTGCTGCCCAGAAGTTTCCATAGTTCTTTTTTTTTTTTTTTTTTTTTACAATAACACTTACGTTTTTGTTTGCCTTGTGTGGTGTGTGTGATTGGTGAATAGCCTGTAAATGTCTTCTGACAATGATTTCAACTGTGTTACAGTGACCTATAATGAGATGACTGTAGAAGAATGTGCCTGTACTAATTTATTGTAAAGGAGAAATGTATATGCATTACTTTATATAGAGAGAGAGAATTGTAAGAAGATACTATTGGCACACTAGGAGACAGATGTAGAGGACCCTTTTTTTGAATATTATCGTTGGTTTTTATTCAGAGGCATTAATCTTAACGGTTGGGATGATAGAATCTGACATTTTGTTCTGTTAGGAGAATCTGGGGTAGCAATGGGTAGATTTGTTTTCTTATGGATGTTATTGTAAATAGACTTGGTACTAGTCTTATTCTCTGGGAAAACACATTATAGCCAATGGGAGTGGATACTGGCTAAAACCAGTATTTTTTTTTATATATAAAAACACAGAAAATAAAAAAAAATCAATTGAATCACTGATTCTTGTGACGTTTTCATGTTCTGATAAGATAAAGCCACGCATCTAGGTTACCACATGATGGCGCTGTGACTCTGTATTACCAACCGACCAATAGAAGAACTGAGACAGTCACTCAGTGGCGTCCTATTTAAGATTGCATGGGATTTTTTGGTTTCTTTTTCTAATTCTGTTCATACTCTATCAGATGGCCCATACCTCTTGGCATGTTTGACTTTGGTCTGCATGTTGTGGATATACCGACAGCTCGGTTTCTGGAAAGTTTACTATAGCTACCTCTGGTAGCTTGTGTTCCCATGGGCTCCAAGGTAAAACACAGATTACTTGTGGAAATTCAGTGAAGTTCCTGGTTCAAGAATGACTTAATAGCCTGTAAAGTATGGTTGACCAAGTCTAGAAAACAAAACCCTAACATTTTTTCCGTATTGTGTGTAAGTATATTGGCGTTCGGTCGGGTAACCTATCTATATTATGCCCACCTTTTGGTAAACAAACGTTGTGGTCCATGCAGAAAACAGTGGGCTTCTAACCACCCTCCTTTCTCCTCGATCAGATGCTAATTGTTTGGGGAGGAAGGTTGCGGCAGTAAGAGCCAGAGGGAGCCAGCCGACCATGAAGATCAATCTCTCAGTTTCGGTCTCATCAGAGAACTTTTTACTGAGCCCCGTTAGCTAATTATCCGTCAGTGCTGAGCGGCAGACCCTGGTCCCTCGTGCGCGCGGATACACAGCAGGGGGTTGTGAAATTACCTGATAAAACCCCCAGCAGGTGAGTCTCTGATTCTCGACTTTCTGTGACAACCAGGTCTTTGAGAAAACATCTTAGGCATCCTAACTTATAACCCCACTAGGAGAGGACTGCGACACTTACTGAAGCAAACTCCGTAGTCAAACTGCCTGCTAAAGAAACAAGGTATGTCGTGTACAACTACCCTGCCACCAATGGTCAAGTGCAAAGGCCCATGAACAAGACATTTTAGGCCAAATGACCTGTAGGCTAATATTTAACTATCTAAATATGTTTAAATGACATTCAAATGAACTTGACCTTATGGTCTGTCAACACGAGGCTAGATCACCTACCATTGCGTCTAAACGGCCTGCAGGCTATCACGTCTATTCAGGCAAAAGACAATCCCAGACGAAGTGGGTGTTAAACGATTTTTAAGCCAGACACCGTGGTGAAGTGCCTAAGGCAAATAGAGGCTAGCTAGGAGGGTATGATCCTGCTTAAACCACGGCAACTGTTAGGCTACATGTCTGAAATAAAACAATAGTATCACCACAATCGTCAATTTGCCCTGCTAGTAGGCTCAATATGGATATTTCTGTCACTGGAATATCTATTTAGAATGGGCTGAGTACTTGCTGGTATGTCAATGCGTGGCAACTAAATAAGGTAGCCGTTTAAGTGATCACATAAACTGGGATTAGGCTCCTGAAAGCGCCTGAGGAGATCCATCATTTTATGCTTGTACGTATTCTTATAGTGAGCATTAACTGCAGCTGCAGATGCACGTTTTCAATTGTGTTTAGCTTTCAAAGAACTTCCTGGTACCTCAATGATGTCAATATAAATCTGTTATGCAACTTATTGTGCTTTCTGGATAAATCCTGACTTTAGGCACTCTGATTACAAGAAAGATACACAAAGGTGTATAGATATACTAAACCACACTTCTTAGGGTAGGAACAAACCTTTCTCTAGTGGCACCATCACCTCACTGAATGAAGGTACAATTCCTGCTTTGGAAAATGTTTGGTGGTCAGGTGGGCATTCTCCCAGGCCTTTCTGTGTAAAGTTTGTCTGTTCACCTCGGTTTAGGGAAGAGTTTTCCGACGCAGTGAACACCAATAAAACATGCAGAACAACTGATGACTCCATTGCCCCTTCCCTGGCTAGGTAGGTGAGAACTTGGACTTGGCTCCTGGTCACCTTGATGGGGCTGGTCACTGTTCTGCCATCGCAGGATAGACAAATGGGAAAATGCAGACAACAAAGTTCTACAGTGGACAATCCCTGTGTGTGTTCTAAGCGTTGCCTCTCCCTGCACCTGTGTCGTGCTCTTACAAACGTTCTTCAAATTCAAGCTTTAGAAAGCAGCCATATGTTCAAGTCAAAACTTGCCAAAATATTTACAAAAATACAAGAATTCTATGATTTAAAATCTATTGGATGACCTATAAACATTAAGCACAGTTACGAAATCGATAAGAATTCATACACCTAAAGCATTATTCAAGACCTTTGGCTGGACAGAAGGTGTAGGTTTTATATTGACCACCAAGGGTCATTGTTACCCGCAAAAAGTTGGGTCTTTAGTGTTAGATGTCCATGAAATTACACAAATCATAAAAATAAACTCCCAAGCAAAGTATGATGTAAAAAAAATATTATTTCCTACCAAGTTAATATTTATCTATATTTAAAGTTCCATACTACACACACAGTTGCACGCTGCAGTTATTTGATTACAAAGAAAATGCACATCTGCCTAATATCTGACTTTTAGAACTGAACAGCTGTTCAATTGCTAATTGCTAAGGCTAGTTGGTAAGAAAAGTGTCTAATGTCCCAATGCATACTTTTTCAATGTCCCTTGAGGGAGAGTAAATTCCTCAAAAGCAGTCTCACATTTACGACAAAAAATATTCTAGCATGTAAATATGCAAAAGGATATTGATACTAAAGGGTTGAATACAAAGTTTGTCTTTGAAATTTGGAGGAGGACCCCCAAAATGTTTCACATCCAGAATCATGTAGGACCCAGTAGTGTTTGATGGTCAGTTAGTGACCCTACCCCACAGTGTAGACAAAGTGTAAATGCAGAGTAATGGCTGAACTGGCACATGTACGTAGAAACCACATGAATATGCAACTTTATATTAATCTGGTCTTATTTTTTGTTGCAAACCCCTCCCAAACGGAGCCTCGTTATCTCCTAATTAGTCATAAATATCTTCAGAGTCATGAGTCAGTTCGCCTGAGCGACCGATACTCTTTCTCACTGGGGAAATGCCTTTGAAGTGAGAAATAATTAGGTATGCAATGTAGATAATTAGCAATGTCCAGCACATAAATAAACACTACTTTCATTGCACACAATTATGCCTGAGACAACTCTGGAATAGACTTCTCCCCTGAGTGGCAAGGCCCTGCACAACTCATGAGCTCCTGGCAAAATACAGAGAACTCTTAATGACATCCGAGCGTAGATTCCACATTCGTTTTTGCTGAGTGTTTTTAATTCTTCCGATGTGTTGTAGGGTGTGTGTGTGATGATGATACTGGGTACAGTCTATATAAACTGACAGTTTATCAATATTTGTGCCTGTTGTCTAGTCTAAACAGACCCATACGCAAGTGTATGCACACGTGCTGTGAACTGTGGTTGTCAATTGTACACCAATTGTAACCTTGACTATGGATGACTTGTCTCTATCTGTATTTACTAGCAGTACACATGAAGTCAACAATGTGTTTTTGCACTGCTCTCGGCCTTGTGTGTGTGCTTTGCCACGTGCTGTGTGTCATTCATTTCCCACATTGTGTTCTGTAAAACCAGTTAGCATAATTAGCCTGTTGTGGGAGAGGCGGTGGAGGAAAGATTGAAAGGGGGGGGGGGGGGGGGGGGGGTAGCTATGGTGGTCCTGAGTGATTTGGTAGACTAGCCTTCATCCCTTGTCCTCGGAGACCCTTTGCTCTCATCACCATTCCTCTCCTTCAAGGGCAGCCAGAGTTGAGTGACAAGGCTTAATGCGTATCTCCCCTGAATTAGATTTGATCCTCCGGGCTCTATAACGTGGGCCCGCCTTGCTTGAGAAGAGTAGCTGGAATTACACTTTGTTTTTTTCCTCCTCCCCACCCCTCTGTCGCTCTCTCCTCTTCTTCCCTTTCTCTGTCACAAATAAACAGGACTCGCCTCGCAGAGTACCGCATTATTTGCTGCATTGTGAGGGGATATGAGTCACAAGGAAAGGTGACAAATGTCCATGGTGAAGATAAGGGATGTTTTTTGGGGAAGGGGATAAGGGTAGGTAGGGATTAAGGTGAGAGGACATTGGGGTGGTGGATTTAGGGGGTAAGATTAAGTCTGTAACACCCTCTGTCGTGAACAACTCATTTTGTAAGGATTATGGAGTAATAAGGCCCCAGCTTCAAATTCTTCTCGCTGTGACTTTTTCGCTCAGCCTTCAACCACCCATGTTTTTTCGAGCAAAATCTGCGAGTAGATGGAGATAGGAGATTTCTGACAAGAAACCCTGGAGCTTAGCCATAAGTGGAAAGGAATGAGAACAGAGACTCCTCCTCTCATTCTGTTTCACGTAGTTCAGTGCGCTATCCAAGACACATGGATATCGAATCACATGGCTCAGCTATTTCAGCACATTAGCCATTTTTCAATTGTCTACACGAGCTACAATCACACGTTCTGTCACAGGGGTTGCGCTTGGAAATCGGGCTACCCTGCCGCATAACAGAAACAGGTGAGAGATGTAACCAAGTTTAATTGGTCAATCTCACTCCTCCATATGACTCCCACCCTTGCTATTGAAGCATTTTGGTGCCATACAATTGTGTCAGAGGACGGAAGAAGCAATTTCGAACAAGCAATACAAAGACAGCTGTGACACAGCCGCCTGCCTTAAGTGCTCAATGGGTTCAGCAAGGATGACATACATCTACATGAACTTGGAAACTGCCAAAAGGCTCACAAAGATACTGACCGGCTCTTTGTTCGAACCATAAAACGGAAGGTGCAGTACAGTGGCCACCACATTCAGATGAATTGGTCTTCCGTGGGGGTCAGATACCTATTCAAACCCTCATAACTTGAGACATCAGCTTATGATGATAGACCCCCCCCCCCCAAAAAAAAAACCACTGTTCGATGCTTGTAAAGCAACCATTAAGGTAGAGTATCAGCCGCCATCTTGATGTGTAGTAAATGCAGAACAGCATACTTTAAGATTGTAATCAAAGGCAACAGGCACCACCAGGGCAGTCATATCCATTACAAAGCCAACATGATCCAGGCTGGAATCACCTCCAGAGAGGCGTGCACCAATCTTTAGCTCCGGACAGCTTTCCCTGCAAGTTGGGATATTATTCTCATTGGCTGACTGAGAATTTTATCATGATGATATCACTTATCCGCCGCGGCGTGTTTGAGTGCAAGTTTATTCAGGTGAATTCAGGCGCTTCTGCCTCTTCCTAATCTCTGCCACTCCATTGCTAATGGCAAGGACATGTACTGACAGTAGACTGTGTCACATCAGAGGACAAGTTTATAAGGCATAAATCTGTCATTAGTTAAATATGGGAGAACTTTTTACATTTGGATTAGTGATGAGAGATTTGGAAATCACTGTGTGCCATTTGAAATGGCTGTCTACATGTATCGTAATTCATCTGAGTTTGACAGTTCTCTTACTATTCCAGAGGTAGTCAAATGATAGTTTTTCTCAATTGCTTCGGCTCATTTTTGGAAACAGTCTTAACATTCTCTAAACTATAAGTGCAATTGTCACAACTGTTAAATGGGACCTCACAACTTATTTGCATGTCTGCAAAAGGTAGTTTCTCACTCAACAATCAATTCATACTTCAAAACCTACCTATTGCGTCATTGAATTGGCCATTAGTCATTTAGCAGACGCTCTTATCCAGAGCGACTTACAGTAAGTACAGGGACATTCACCCGAGGCAAGTAGGGTGAAGTGCCTTGCCCAAGGACACAACGTCAGTTGGCATGACCGGGAATCGAACTGGCAACCTTCGGATTACTAGTCCGACTCCCTCACCACTCAGCCACCTGACTCCAATACCATCTAAATGAAACGTTTTCTTGTCATTGTGTGAGCCGTACTGGTCAAAATGGTTAGATGCTTTTTCGCCATGGCAGTCAACCATGACAGGAAATGTTTGTTGTACAAATTTCATTTTTCTTAAACTTTTTTTGGTTCACACTGACTGCTTATTGTACTATTCAATAACGCCAGGTTTGTCTAGCTGAATGCTATTGTGTATCACAGTGAGCTTTTTAGATACCGATTTCAACTGTAGCTACAAGTTTACTGGGAAAAGTCCAATACTGTATAATACCGTAGGCTAGTACACAGAAAAATGTATGTATACAGTTCAGTCAAGACAATCACGTATTAGATTTGAGCATTTATTGTCATGGGCATGTAGATTTAACTTTGGCGGAGTGGATGATCTAAGGGAAGCACTCCGTGCCTCCTCGATGCAACACGTACATGCACGACATATGAGGCAGGGAGCAATAGAGATATAATCCCCCTGTTGGAGAGAACATACAGACAGCATGGGGGAGAAGGGGATGGTGGGGTGCGTGTGTGCGTATCCGCGTCTTTTAAAGACGCCTTGTCGGACGTGGCCCAATGAATATGCGCTGCTAACGTGGGTGTAGTAGTGGGCGGAGGAAAGGAAGGTGGAGTAAGACGCCTTACGTCCCCGATAAATGAATGACGCGCGTTGCCCGATTGCCCTGCCTGAACTAGCTGCGCTTATTGCATTTGTTTTTGGAGCAATGTGTTACATGCAAACAGAAAATTCACATTTGCATTTTTACACATCTCACATTTAACCCTTGTGCTGCCTTCGGGTCACATGACCCAAAGGTTCATAACGAACCATCGTTGTGTTTACCAAATTTTACCCAATACAAAAACAAATACAAATATTTTTCTTTTAACCTTCGCAATGTGGGGGGTCTGAGACAGCCCAACGGTTAAAAGAAAATGCTTCACTTTGTTTTTGTATGCGGTAAAGTTGTCGCTATACGATGGTGGGTCACAATGACTGATGGGTCACAATGACCCGAAGATAACACAAGGGTTAAAGTCATAGGCCTATATAGTAAACAGAAAACTGAAACAACAAAAAAAGATACAAATGTTTGATTGGGGTTGCTTGTCCACCAATGGCCAAGACTCAGCTCCCTGGCAGAGCCAACCAGGTTTTTGGCCTGGTTAAAATTTCCTGGTACTTGGTAGAATGTATTATGCCATTGATCAACAAGAGCCCTTGGCCCGCTCCCAGCAAAACAGCCCAAAAGCTTCAATGATCCACCACCATATTTGATGTTCGGTATGAGATGCATTTCCTTGTATCCATCCCTCATTTTGACACCAAACACGCCAATGGTGCACACAGCCAAAATTAATTTTTGGTCTCATCTGACCATAGCACCCTGTTCCAGTCATAGTTCCAATTATGTTTGGCAAACTCCAGACGCTTGAATTTGATATTTGCTCTCAGTAAGGGTGGCAATAATTTTGGGCCTGACTGTAATTCCACATGAACATGGAAAACCATTAGTATATTTTACGGATAATTATTTTGTTAATAGGTGAGAGTAAAGAGCTGAGGCAAAAGATGCTGTTTCACACGTTGATGGCTGCTGAATTAAGACATTTCACACTGAAAGGAAAGTGTCACCAGGCTTCCATACATAACGTGAACAGACAACCAGCTTTGGGTTGATGTCAGCTAAATGTAGCTTGAAATAGACTACTCTTTATAAAACATGTAATTTTCCTTTCTAGAAATGTTCCATTTCAAAACGACCTGACGTAGCTTGCTCAATTAAACTGCTTCACACATGTTTTATTGAGTACTTGCAAGGTAAATCAAGAAAGAAAACATCCTTTGATGTTCCATTTTACGGAAACTGCCTTTTACTGAAGTAAAAGCATGAAATGACAGGCTAATGGTTTTAGTTTGTCTTTGTGATTTATCCATCATCATCTTTAAACGGCCTTCCTTGAGTGCAGGATGGACTACCATCAACTTCCCTAGTTCAGCCGCTACCTTTTATGCTGAACAACTGAGGAAAGACGCCTTTGGAATCCTTAAAGAGTCATGAAAATGGCCTGCGCAATTTCCTTGCAACATACAGAGACACTGTAAAAGTATATTTTTCTGGATATATTGACCCACTATCCTCTGCACAGGGGAAGATTAGCACGGCATACATGAAGTAGGAAAAGTAGACCTCTGCTGGCTGGTAGGAAATCAACCATTGTTTTCAATAATATTCAAATTTTGCACTTCAGAGTCCAAGTTCAATGTAAGATGTTGTGACTAAGTAATATGTTGCAATTGTATGCATACTACATGCAACCGTGCATATTTTGTAAGCGCAACTGTAGTACATACTGAAAGTAAAAAGAAAAAGCGATTTGGGGTGCAGCATGAATATCTAATTTAACGTGATCAAACATAAGGAAAACATGCTACTCCACACTGCTGTTACAAATCCAGTCATATCAGATCAGTGATGTCATTAGTAATGGAATGAGTTTGTAAGGTTGGTTCCGTATGTTTTTGCCATTCCCCCGACGCTCTTCCTCCTTGTCTACTCTCCGCAACTCTGGGTGGTAGAAACGGACCGTAGCAGACCACCTGGCACACCACCCATTTTTTATTCTCCCCCATTTCAGCCCTCCTTACCCAGGAGGCTGTGGAGCACTCCCTATCGGCTGCACACAGACTGGGGGCATCAATCACTGCTCCATCAACGCCTGGCGCCAGAGCAAGCCTCCTAAAAGGGCCGATAAGCAGCCTCCGCACCGGAGAATGTGGAGAGAGAGGGACAACGTGGAAGGGAAGGAGGGAGGGAAGAGGGATGTAGCTGGGCATTTTCAGAGAGAACAGAAGGAGGGCATCAGTTCCCTTGGGTGTACGGTTGGGTGCATGGAGCAGGGTGGAAGGCGAGGGAGGGGGTGGGGGGTTGAAACTATTCTCTGCAGCCAAATCGTCTGGGTTGACAGGTGTGGATTGATTAGCGGGTGTTTGACTGAGTTAAATATGGGGGCGGATCCCTAAAACAAAGGAAAGGTGCTGTCCAACTTTTAGTCGTAAAATAATTGCAGTTACCTGCTTAGGCACCTGAGGGTACCATAGCTGAGTATTTTCTGTCGCTTTATCTTGTTTCACCCTGATAACCTTCCCAGTTTCACATGGACACAGGTACATGTGCATGGGTTCCTTCTGAATGTAAATAAATCTGATGCTTGTTTTGCTACTTAAAGGCAGGAAAGGCCTTTGTAAGTTTAGCGAACGCAGCCATTTTTGTTTTAGTTTGATAGGATTCAAACTAAAATATCCCACCCCCTCCATTCAAAGCCACTCCTCCAAAACATTTGAACGTGCTGCTTGACTGCAGGCAGGCAGGCAGGCAGGCAGGCAGGCAGGCAGGCAGGCAGGCAGGCAGGCAGGCAGGCAGGCAGGCAGGCAGGCAGGCAGGCAGGCAGGCAGGCAGGCAGACAGACAGACAGACAGACAGACAAGTACCCCGTCCAATAATTGCATTCGGTCCAAATTCTGTCCAATTATTAGTGCCGGTCCAACCTTAATGATTGGTCATGTTTTTTACAGTCCTACAACGCCCAGATATCGGATTAATTTTATTGTCAAAACTTTTGATTTATTGGTTGCTATCTGGATATGAAGTGTATTTTATCAAATATGTCAAAGTGCCTCTCCACAACATTACCTACCCTGCATTTAATTTGTGTTAAACTATCACTTCTGAGTAGTTTTCATGTGTCTTACATGGCTTCTGAGGAGGATTACTTGTCAATTAATGGAATGAATCAACATGTGTTTGCATGCATCATTTAAATTGCAACCGGCATCCATTAATGCTATGTTGATATAAATGTTTCAAGGTCGTCATTGATTGCGGACAACTTAATTAAACAGAGTCACTAGGACACAAGAATTGATTACATTTGTCTGACATGCCAGAAATGAGAGAAGTGGAAATCAAAGCAACCTATGACAGGGATGTGTGCTTAGTATAATATTTGTATTATCTAATTAGTATAATTTTCAAATGGATAGCATTAATCTGTGCATTACATAGTACAAGGGGCAATTCTGATGCAAGAAACAAGGTATATTCCAGCATACATTTATTATAAGTTTATGGTCTACTGTACTTGAAACATCATGTACAGTACATCACGAAACACTTTTTTTTTTTTTTTGCTTTCCACTAATCATAAAGGTTTTTTGCTATGTTGTACTTTTCTACATAGACTATACATACATAGACTATTTGTATGTCACTTTGGAAAAATCTTCTTTATTAATAGAATACAATTTATATATATATATATATATATATATATATATATATATATATATATATATATATATATATATATATATATATATATATATATATATATATATATATATATATATATATATATATATATATATATATATATATATATATATATATATATATATATATATATATATATATATATATATATATATATATATATATTTTTAGCTTGTATGTGGACAAGCAAACTTTTACATTCACCGCAACCCACACTTAATCTACCTTCCAACCGTATTTTAACACAGTTAATCCAAGTTTTCAAAAGTTGTTTTGTTCGACAGGCAGGAAAATGGTCCGAACACACAAATGTGCTATGCTGGAGAGCATCTGTGAATAGGAAATAACTATTTTTATTGAAACCTTGCGATTTCTCATCAGTGGTATGGGAAGTGTTGAGGGCACGTCACCACAATTCCTCCGGTCAGATCACAGGAAATGTTGTGCGTTCTGGTCATGTCAAATCTTGTCTGTCACAACACAACTTGTATGTTATTAATCATTTTTGGCATGGTGTGAAAAACATCTACACAACTTGCTTCAATGCAATGGAAAATCCTATAGGACTGTCTTCTATATAGGGAACCTAAAATAAATGTGTTATGATACTGTTTGTCCCAGGTCGCTACTGTATTCAATGTAAAAAATATAATTAAAAACATTCAGGTGTATGTGTATATCACATTTACGATAGAAGGGGGTGTATAATCTTGAAACAGCCATTTCAACAGACAGAATTCATGGAATCAGGATCCAATTTGCATAATGTTCCATCTCTTTTCTACTAACTAACACCTCGACTAGTGAGCATGCTCCCAGCAGTGGTGTTCGTGCATGTCCTACACAGGATTCCAACAAGCCAGCCCTGGTCCGATTATTTCTTAATTTTGCAATGAGAAAGTTAATCTAATGAGCATTATCGGACTCTAATGAGAAATATAATTAGTCAGATGGGAAGATTATCTCTGTGTAATTACAGTAGCTGTCTCCGTCCGCTTCAATTAAAATGATGGGAGGGAGAAGCTTATGGGGCCTTGATAGACAAATGGAGGGATGAGAAAGAGGGTGGTAGGGGGGAGGGTTTGAGGTATGGACCCAACATGACAAGAAAATGTCATATTTGGAGTGTTTACACGTCAAGGCAGAACGTTCTGAGTACACGAGAAAGCAGGGCTCACAGTGCACACAAGCTCAAGGATTTACAGCCAATGATATTCAAGAATTGAATCTGCTTTTTTTCTCACTGTGACAAATGGACAAATGGATTTCGAACAGTCTTCTTCAGTTCTGGTCAGTGTGTTTTTGTGTGATGATGACACACATTGGCCCATCACACAGAAGTGACCAGACCACCCACCTCCACCATTCCCTTTCTCCAGCTCAAAGTGTTTACTTTTCTAGTTAACAACGGAAAGGGCCTTTGGTCAGAGAACAGTTGATACACTTAAGCCTTTCTCTACACATGCTGTGAGAGGGCTCGGATCTCTATTTACTGAAAAGACAGAAGTATGTGCAGTTCTTGAGCAATTTATTCTTATTGAATGGCTCTTTATTGCCACTTGAGTTGCGATTCTTTTGTCCTATTGAGTTGTTCACCCTAGTCGTTTGTTTGACTAAGGGTCAATTCAATTAACCATCAGCCTTTTCTAATTGTGTACTTCAGGTGGAGTCAGGTGGCTGAGCGGTTAGGGAAGCGGGCTAGTAATCATAAGGTTTCCAGTTCGATTCCCGGCCGTGCCAAATTACGTTGTGTCCTTGGGCAAGGCACTTCACCCTACTTGCCTCGGGGGGAATGTCCCTGTACTTACTGTAAGTCGCTCTGGATAAGTGCGTCTGCTAAATGACTAAATGTAAATGTACTTGTAGGATGGCCAACTTTGCAGCGGTGACCAAAAACTTGGAGGCAGTGATTCAAGGATTTAGAGTCAATCCCCGCAGGTTTTATTAATAAAATGGAAAAAAAAGAAACTAATTTACCCTACCTACACAACTTCCCAAATAACCAGACACTTTCAAAACATTTCCCCTAATTCAGGTCATTTCGGCATTTTACATACTTGTTCGCCAGAGGTGTGGTCGGCTGTTCCCCTTAGTCCCCACTTGCCTCCACCTGCTCTGCTCTGCACTTTTATCCGCGCAGCCTCAACCATTCTGACCATTATCCCCCTCCTAAATCAATTAATCTTACTATACTACCTACTCCACCTAACTAAAAATAAATACATTCCCTAAAATACTACCGACAGGTAAATACACATACCATCCTGCTACACAATGTCTAGCCCGCTAAATAGCTCCCCAGCGCTCACCTTATACAAACACCCCTGTCCTTCCACCAACAAAGTCTTACGTTCCGTGCGCTCACGTCTTAAAAAGACCCTTCCGACTTTCCGTCGGGTCTTTCCTCTGTCCGGACACAGGATATCCCCGTGCCACTGCCCAGCCCCGCACAACGTTCGCCATGCGGTGAATGAACGGCTTCCCCGTGACGGTACGTTGCCTGCTAGCGGTAACGGGCAGCCGCACCGTTACAGTACTACAGGATTAGTAGGTACTCCTTGCTACATGGTTAACAGGCTTAGAAATGTAATTTGTTCGCCAGTAGGGGGTTGTGTGTGTCCAGTGCATAACCGCTTGAGTCAAAAGTGTTTTTGATGAGCAAATTGAAAATCTTGAGTCACTGAGAAGAGTCAAGACTTGCCATCACTAATCCGTCAGTTAAAGGGAAGGATGTGTGTAGCCTAAGGCAGCATGAGGTTGTCCTCAGACCAGTGCTAAAAGGTTCTGAAGGTCTTCCGCGTATTCTTTAGGCTCCTCTAATGTGAGTCTCCAGGGTGATGATGATGCTGGTGGTGAAGATGATGACATGGATGTTAGGTGAAAGACACACACACACACACACACACACACACACACACACACACACACACACACACACTTCCAGTGTTACCAGGACTTGCTGATCTGCAGCATACAAAATATCCCTGGATCATTAGCATGCTGGTTTGGCTCGTGGATATAAACCTCTCACAAGAGGCGATATGAATATTAATACAACTCCCATCTCCTCATCCTCGTAGTGGCTTTGAAGTTTAATGTTATTAGCGCCATCGCTGTTCGCAATGAAAGACCACAATGGCGGAGTAATTACACAGCAATTATCGGTTTGTAATGGAAACGAAAACATTGTTTTCAAGCTGAGCCCGCCTACTTAATTGGTTCTGAGTACAAAGGTAGAGCTGAAAAGCAGGTATACACGCTGACCGTCTCGGAGGACAAAATGTTGCAGGGACACCGCTGTTTATTGTTGTTTTTTTGGTTTCGTAATATTGCCTCAAAGCGACATTTTGTGAATCCGTATGCACGTTTTGAAGGTGGTGGCGCACAATGAGTGGTTTTTGATCAGCCAGCTTTTTGGCATGATATTTTACATGGCTCAGTTTGCAGAGACTCATGTAGGCTAGCATTTTAAACAGCATAAACAATACTTTTTTTTGAGTCCTATTGCTAATCTACTTTGAAAATGTACGCTTAATAAACAACAACTTCCAAGAAGTTGACAAACTGTAACTAAAGGACAGAAACCGTGTTGGACTATTGCAACTCTCTGCTCGCTGGTCTCCCAGCATGTGCAACCCACCCTCTTCAGAGGATTCAGAACGCGGCGGCCCGCCTGGTCTACAATCTACCCAGACGCTCCCATGTTACCCCGCTCCTCATCTCTCTCCACTGGCTACCTATCATGGCCCGTATCAGATTCAAGACCCTGGTATTGACCTTCCGAGCAGTGAACGGGACTGCGCCCGTCTACATCAAGTCTCTCCTGCAGCCTTACACCCCCACCCGCCACCTACGGTCTTCTTCAGACAACCGCCTGGTGGTCCCACCGCTCAAGACCGCCCGGTCCCAACACAAGCTCTTCTCCTGTCTGGCCCCCCAGTGGTGGAATCAACTCCCCACCTCCATCAGAGACACTGACTGTCTCTCCACCTTCAAGAAAAGGCTCAAGACGCACTTGTTCCGGGAGTACAACGGTACTTAGGAACGGTTCGCTTGACCCGATGTTAGTTTCCTCAAGGATCACAATGACTCTTGCTTAGAGACTTGTTGCTCTTGTGGTTAGTGGTAACTGATTTAAATTTTTGGTTCTCGCTGTGATATATTGTTTTATTACTGTTGCTTGCTTTTTCCCACAGGTACACTTGCACTTATAGCTGTTCATGTTGTTTGGTTGTGACTTGTTTAACTACATGCTCTTATGGTTCTTCCCTTTGGCACTTACTTTGGTTGTTCACAATGTGTGCTTCATGTTTTGGCTACTCGCGATGTTTTTTGGCTATCTTGTTGTTATGATCAGTGACCTATGCACTTTGTAAAGCTCTCTCTTGGAAGTCGCTTTGGATAAAAGCGTCTGCTAAATGAATAAATGTAAATGTAAAATGTAAACCAATGAAAGACTGAAATTCTTTGTGTCTATTCCAATATGTAATGATGGTATTCAATGACACAAGTCTCTGTTCTAGAAAGAGTGGTCTGGAGTCGCAGAGGTCCAATAATATCAGCTTTAATGCAGCAGTTGGAAATCAACAAGTACAGAGCTCTGGGGTTGTCTACTTTTCCCTACCCGCAACAGAGTTTGGGCTGGTTCACGAAGTCCCACTGGCTATCTTTCCCTCCCCAGCATATATTATACAATGCAATTAAAACACAAAGATGAAAAGAGGGTTGAGCTTGTTCTCTCGTGCATCAGGGAGTTGTTCTTGCCTACGCGTCCCACCTGCTCGGGTGCCGTCTCCACCCGGTTTCAAGGTTGTTTCTGAAAATTAAGAGAGACACAAAATACAGCCTTTTTCCCACACTGTGGTCGAAACTCAATGTTTAAGCCTGAGCACACTTCTCAGTTCATAAGACAGAACTTTAATAAGCACAATGCATAAGTTTACTAAGAACAATATAGTCCTTACCAACAAGCTAAATAAGCAGCTGATCTTGTGTGCGGATTTCGTCTTCTGATCTTTAAACCATTAGAGGACAAACGGTCAATATGCTGATTAATCATAATGGGAGAGGGTCTGTGATATAATTTCTTTATCTCAACACAATTGACTCAGGTAGAGGAGAACCACGGACTAGCCTTGAGCCATCAAAGGGTGAGTTTTGGATCCATAATAACATATTAACGGGTTCACACTAACCATTAGCTGATACTCTCACACATGTGCAGACACAATCCCGCCTGTCAATAATGATGATGCTGTTAATTTAATGGGTTGGGGGTAGGGTCTATTCTCGTGCCACTTACCTCTACTTACTAGCGCTATGAAGACTGACGGGCACATGAATGCGTGACAGATTCTCATACACACACACACACACAGAATCAACCGTACTCATACATACTCAAAGCCAGCCTCCAATGTACTGCCCCCTCCCTTCTCCCCCCCTCCACCACTACCATGCATGCACTCACACTCATTCTCCCATCAGCCAGTTTACCTCAGCGGCCTGTTAGCCCAGCTGACCCTGGCAGTCATCCACCTGTCATCTAGCACTTCCCTCATACACCCCAAACCTGTTTATTCCACTCATTAGGCCACACAAAGTGGCCCGGGTTCTGACTGATCCCTGGCTTGACGGCACAGCGATCGATGGAGCTCCAGGGTTAGGGCCAGAATGGTAATGTTTGGACTAGCGCACTGACGGACGCATCCATCGGCCTGGACGGGGAGAGGGGGAGGAATCGATGGCAGCTTTGCTGAGCATAGATAAGAGGCCTGACTCCTCACCTACCCTCGGACCCCCCTCTGATCACTGTCCTCCCACCTCCCATTGACAGGGATGTGCTCGTTGTTGTGTGAAGCTGGTTTGGGGCTGACCAAGTTTGTTGCTAACCGTGTGGGTTCTTGCTCATTTAAGCCATCTCTGCTTCTGAAGCACCAAACAAGTGGAACGTATAAAGAATATACTGTTATTACATAATTTACATAACATATCAGACATTTAGTAGCTACATTTTAGCGTGTGCTTTTATCTAAAGTGACAAACAAATGGTGCATATAAAGCAGATCCTCAAAGACCAGAAGTGCACAGTTCTAAGAGTATTTCAGTGATTTCATGCATAAAATCTTAAGTGCAACATTGTCAAAGATTACAAAGGTGGTCAGGTTATAGACAGTGCCACAACAGTATCTCAAATACAATATGCAGATTGCAGATTTTCAGGTACCACATAAAGTAATGTAAGGCTAAGTGTACCTTACATCAAATTAAAGTTAGACAAATGCCTCAATACCACATTCCTAGAATAACCCTTCAAAGTTGAACATTTTAAACTGCTTTATTTAAACGGCAGTACAATCTGACCAGTCATGCAGAGTCAATGGGCGAAAAAAAAAAAAAAAAAAAAAAAAAAAAGTTTCAGGACTCATTAGTATCGTTCGCCCACCTTTTAACTACTTTTCATCTGCCTGGAAACACCGATGGGGGTTGATTGACAAAGCGTTAATTAGCCAATCAGGCAGTAAGGGGGACCTGGCACCTGTGTGGTCAGAGGCAGTGCAATTATCCTCTGCCTGGCTCCCAAGCTCCCCATTAGAACCAATCTGTTAGCGATGGAGAGCCTAATAGCCCAGTAATAGGACAAGCGCTCTAGAGTCTATCTTAATGAAAATCACTGGACCTTCCTCTGTGGGTGTCCCTCCTGTGGCTTGGCCATGGGCTGAGATGGCCTCTTTCTTTACTTGTTTGGTTGTGTTGCTCAAGTTGGATGGATACAGTGCATGTGTGTGGCTTCTCTCACTGCAAAACAATGGTCAGATGCTACTGGAGACAAGTAGTCAGACAGGCCAAATGTTCCCATTCCTTTTTTGGACGTTATGACAGGTTTGATTGACATTTAGTTTTTGTTGCTTTGACTTCCTTGTAGTCCCGTTAGAGGAAAGACATTTACATGGATGCCTCATAGAACACCTCTCCCTGCCTCTTCTACTTAAACTGACTGGTACAGATGTTTTGACAGTGAGCACTGCCCTTTCCTCCTCAACCCCAGACCAGACGCACGCGCGCGTGCGCACACACACAACTGATAAGCAGTCATTCTAAAGCTGTTGTACTTGATTTGCTGAGAGGGGATTGAAATGACACCACCAAATCCTACGTCCCACCCCCTCTCCCCTCCTTCCCCTGCCTCGGCAGTGATGACATGCTCAATCCCATTCACTGTCGGCTGGTGTAGACGTGCAATGTCCAGTGAATATTTATACGAATATGATAGCAGGGCACAATCAGTTCATGTCCTTATCCCTCACAACCGTTCACTTTCTGACACGTCACATCCTGCACTGGATGTTTGAAGCTACTTACTGCTGTTAAGTTAACGCCAACATGACAGGAAAATAAAATGTAGTTGTCATCAATGTTCCGTTTTTATTTTATTAGAGAGTTTCATTTAGTGTATATGGAGCATTTAGTCAACTTCAAATTGTTCAACTCGCAAATTTTAACAACTTCAAAAAGGCTGTAAACAAGCTTTACCAAGACATTTACGACAAACTGACTCAAGATTTGATGCTGTTATTGAGGTATAAGCGTAGACCTCAGGTTGGACTTTATAATTGCAAACTCTCCAGTAGCCATTTGACCTGCAAACTTTTTTATGATTAATTAATCATTTGATCAAGAAAACCAATTTCAATTACACACTGTTTTGTCTCTGACTAACAAATGGCAAATCCTGTAATGGATATGTTTGGTATGCTATTACATATGTTGCTTTGCTTGAGAACAATATTTAAAAAAACTGCTTCAATGCAGAGCAAATATTATGGATTTTTCAATCATCTGTTCAGTGAGAAAAACATGACAATTAGTATGCATATCCCTCCAAATTAGTATAATTTACATTTTCTTTGTAATACTTGCCACGCGTGAATGCAACACATTTTCGGTGCACATGTTTGAATGTTAACATATGGGATATTCATAACACAACTCAAATAACAAATATCAAAAACATTACAGATATGATATAAAGAGAGGGCCTTATTGATGTGAAAAATCATGTTGACAGAGGAATTGTTGAATAATCTTTTGATTATCCACTTATCCTTCTTTGACTTGTCTGTATTAAATGCACAGCAGGTCAGGCAGTGCTCAAGGATCAGTCTTGTTTCCTCATATCATACACAGTGGCAGTATCAAATGCTGAATGTTCATTTTCCATCTGTGTTTTTATGCAGCACACTATTTTGCTGTGGTAAAAACATCAAATTTACTTCAACTCTTTTTTTTTCTATTTCCATGCATAAGCTGTGGGTTTGGGGATACCGCACTCTAAGGAAGGTGAACTACGGAAACAGTTGATGTTCATCCGAAATTGTCACCTTCAGTGACCAAATGGCAAAAGATCAGGTTGCCCTTCATGCTGTGTGCCATCATGTCTTCTGCTTCTTTCCCTGAGGAATTGGTTTTAGCCTGTCCCTGTGCTTCCGTATGCAGTGTTTCACTCGTGCACCAGCCCGCCAGATGGGCAGCACTCTTTAATTCATGAGGGAACAGAAACTTTGATCTTTTCCACATCACCCGGTAGTAGAGTCCAAGCTAGTCAAGCGCTACAGTATACGGATACAACTCTGAAATGTGCATCTGTGTAGGGTTCCATGGGGCCATTTCCGGCTCCTCTTTAGAAACTAAATCAAATAATCTAGTTATTAATTCCCCCATTGTTTACAGATTGAATTTAGCATCTTTAGCAAGAAAGTGAGAAGCAGCCTTTCTGAGTTGTTTTTCCGAGTTGTTTTTCAACTGCTTTGTCATTCACCTTAAAAGGGTTTCAAACTATTTTGACAAGTTTAATTCAACAAGCTCCAGTCGGTCAAAAACAACTTTTGGTAACCTTCCCCCTCCACTGAAGAAACTAATATCCACAGTTCTCACTCGGGGTTATTACAGTTGTCTTCTAAGACAGCCAAGGTCAGACGACCTCCTCAACCATTTCCTCAGTTGTGTTTATTAGGTGTTTTCTGGTTTTGTCGTCTAACCAACCGTCTCTCTCTTCACTTCCTGGGTGCTCTCGGTAAACCCAGGTGTCCGCAAGTCAAATGTTGACAGACAGGTTCCATTACTTTATCTGTGAGAGAATTCAGCCAGTGGAGGACCAGTGGAGAACTAAAGGTGTGGTTGAGGGAATCATCAATCTCACTTGGGTTGTTAGCAGTTGACAGGAACAGGTGGCATTTCCCTGACACGTGGCACTCGCTCCTGATAATCCCTCATCTTTGCTGGGCTGACAGTGAGAAAATGAACATTCTCAAAAGAGCCTACGTTGAAGGCCCTTCCCTGCCTACCGAAACAACGGCTTCTTGTATGTGCGGTTTAATGATTAGATGTTCTGTGTTTGTTTGGGCCGACTGTACTTTCAGAAAGGGTTAGGATGACTTAAATTGTCCAACCAATCTAAGCACAGGGACCTATACCAAAAACAATGACTTGAGGAAATGTATTTTGGAAAAACAATGACTACTACGCCATCTGTGATTCTGGCACAATCTGCGTAGTACGAGCAAAGAATATCAAACGAGAAAAAATAATGAAATACTTGAGCATGTGTAGACATAAATTAATGGAGCGTGTTATTGTTTTTTTTTTTTGTTTTTTTTCATACGCTGGAAGAAAAGATGCTGAAGATGCCAT
The DNA here is from genome assembly GCF_038355195.1 of Osmerus mordax. Taxonomy (NCBI): domain Eukaryota; kingdom Metazoa; phylum Chordata; class Actinopteri; order Osmeriformes; family Osmeridae; genus Osmerus; species Osmerus mordax. The sequence goes on from NC_090053.1 coordinate 8,826,373, forward strand.
GGAAAAGTGACAGATTGGAACGCCCAAGGGTTGCAGCAGTGCTGTTGTGATGCAATGACTTCTGGTGATTGTCTGACAAAGAACTCATTCAAATTGTCATTGTTATGCTCCTATTTACTATTCATTTTGTATCTATTTGAGCCTGATCAGTTTTGAGTGAATAGTTGAAGTCATTATTTAGAGGTTGGATGAACAGGCTTAACCATTTGAACCAAAGTTTACCATGCAACACGGAATCACTGAGGGCAAAGGCAGGAAACTGGCTGAGTCTGAGGAAACAAATAATTATTTATTGGTTCAGTTTGCCAGACTTGCCAGGCTGCATTACTGACCGTGTCTTGGATTATAAATGATCTATAGGCCCATTTACCAGTTCTAAAAACACAGGCCATGACCTGCCATTACACAGGTTGCGGCTCTCTAAAACAATATGGCTAATGGATTTGCTTTGTTTCTTTTCCTTTTTGATGAGAATCTCTGCTGAGCTGCAGAATCTATTCCAATGGATTAACGTTTGCAACGTGAAATGTGCTGAAACACATTAACAGGACGGAATAATTTCATTGAATTTAAATCATTCCACCTCCCACTGCATGTAGGTTTTATGCTTTGTGGAGGCTAAGCCTCGCCAAGAGTAATGTTGGCTTATGTGGTAAGCGGATTCAGTCAGATGTCTGAAAACAAATGTTTGTAATACCAGGTGCTTCTCTGTAACTCATTGAAAATGTGCTCTGTGTGTGTGCATGTTTGTGTGTGTGTGTGTGTGTGTGTGTTATATTTTACCTCCCTAAGAAGGAATCTGAAAGGACCGCACTGTGCTCACACAAAACCACAACATCCCTTTCAAGACTAAAACATCCCAAAACTACACACGCGCGCTCAACTTGGAATTTCTGAAAAATTCATCACAATCAACAACAATCAGTGACGAGGAGAGGCCCTTAAAAACGCCATCTCACTCTCTTGTTTCTCTCTGATACACTGAAGTACACACCAGACTAACTACCTCTCCCTCCCCTCTCTGCACCCTAGTCTTCCATCACCTCCCTTCCCTCTCTCCCTCCCTCACACCCATCTCCCACTCGTAATAGAATTTGATCCGTGGGGAGCGAACAGGGGCTGATGGTCCATACTGATGTCAGACTTTAGCCCTCTCCGCCAGATTGCCGTCTCCTCCTCTCACTCCTGGGTGGTGGTGGTGGGGTGGGGTGGGGCAGAGGGGGGCTGAAGGGATGAGGAGAGGAGGGAGGGTGATGAACTGTATCCCTCATCATCTAACCCCTCCTCCGGCGGCTAAATCACCAGGATTCCAGGCGCGGTGGAGAGGTGAGAGGGGGCGAGCCGTATGCAGGCTCGGGGTTACAAAAGCATTTATTTGTCTGCTCGCCCCAGCCGACTTGTGCCACTGCTGTCACCACGCTACCGAGCCTGTGCAAGAAGGAGTCAACTACATACGACAGACTGTCTGCATGATCTTTTGGTTGAACTTTTTGATAATACAGAAGGTAAACACCATAACATTCAACACTAACAAAATAATTACGTACTTATATTATAACTTACAGGTAACATGTACTGGACATGTATTCATTATTACAGTATTTCCAACAACGCTATAGTTTTTTCAACACCAAGTAAAATACCAGTCATAACATACACAAATTTCAGGAATTAAATAGTCACATTTATTGATTTTGAAATGTTCTTTTTTTGTGTATTGGGGCAAGGACAGGAAATACATGCAGCAGGTGTGCCATCAGTCACAGTGTGTCTGGCACTGAAGGTGTCACATAAACTTAACAAATACAATAATGTATGCTGCATTAGCCCAATGGGATGCTTGACAATCCTGTGATAGAAGGTAAAGGGTAGGTTATGTAAGGAGAAAGTGTGTGTGTGTGTGTGTTGAGGTCTGGGGGGTGGGGGGTTGAGAGGGATGTAATAGCAGATTGAGGTAGAAGTGAGAGAGAGAGAGGAGGAGAGTTACACAAGGGATAATCAGCAAAGGTCAGTGGCTCGCCAGCAGAGTGCTCCAACCTGACAGGGCCCTTTTAAATGATGAAAGAAATGAAAAATTGAAAATGAGCAATTTGATTGTCGTATCGTCAGTGGCCTCGCTGATGCATGGAGGACACTGTTCTTTTTTCTCCTTTTTTTGCATGGCAACGCCTTTTTATTTAATTACAGCGGAGAGAAAATAAACGGAAAGATGCCAGCCGAGCTGAGCTGAGCTGGGCTGGTCACTGCGGAGACATCACAGATGTGAAAGATGAGAGGGTTGCTGATGAGGTGTTAGATGAACCATGCCTTCTAAAGCATGATAGCTTGGCCTCAAGGTGGGTTTGAGGATTGACCAGCCTTTGACACTCTATATTATTTAACAGAAACAGAACCTGGAACACACCGTAGCCCAAATTTCCCAGAGATAAGATTGGAATAAATAAAAAGACAAAAAGCAATAGGTGAAAAAACTAGTGGTGGTGGAGTTGCTTAGACAGTAAAATACTAGTGGCTGTTTTAAATATTATTACCTGTAAGTTATAGTATAAGCTACAATAAATGTTCACCTGGTGAAACTTGATCTATGTAGTGTTAAAGGGAAAGAGAATTTGAAACATATTGTTCCCCAAAGATGGGAATAAAAGAGACCAAATGCAATTGGTCCACACAAGACCAAAATGATCCAATTGTATGAAATGAAAAGGTTGTTGAGTCATAATGTCTAGGCAGGAAATTGCATGTAGTTTAGGGAAGACAATGAAGTTGGTCCCTGATCAAAGTGGGTTTCAGCAGGGAAACAGTAATGCAGGACTGAACACCAAGGTATAGTCACAGACAAACACAGAGATATTGCAATGGAATTGGCAAAGTTTTACGTACCACAGAGGGAAGAGTGAGGTAGTGTGTATATGTGAGTGATTGAGAGAGAGAGGCCCTTTTTGGACATGGCAGAGGGTTTGTTGGCAGTCAAAGTGGAGATCTCCAACACGCCAAACACCCTAGGAACTGTGACAATGACAAACAAGCTGATTTAAATAAAAGCTCGCTAACTGTCCAATGTGCTGAAGGCTACCCAAGATCCATTCCCTGAAAATCCCTCAATGTGACACGACTTGAGAGGGAGCGGGAAGGAAAATGGCCGCTTCATCAAGCCTTGTCCTTTTGCACCCTGAGTAATCTTGCCCAAGTGCATGACTCTGAACTAATCCAGTGTTGAAATAGAACACCATATTGAAATATATATAAAGCCTGTATGATTATTCTTCTCGAAAATCCACCTGTTAATAATTGATAGCGATCATTAGCTAGCCAGACAATAGCATGATATTTAAAGCAATCCTCCCACCCAGAGAGATGGGTCAAATATCCTGCGGCATTGTCGAAGATTACAAATGACTTCCCCAACTTTTTTTCCACCCATTAACTATCCTTCTCCGTGCCTTCCATACACACAAAAAGTCATTGGTTTCTTTCGGAGCCCAAACTTAATTTAAATGGGATAAATCGTAGATCTGATAAGGAGATTATTCCCAGAGATGAGAGCGAACGATTGAAATGGAAATGAACGCAGGAGATTGACGCTTGCCGCTCTGTCCATCAAAAAGCAGCGTTACCGTGGCGTTTAATAATTTACAACCCTAGGAGATGATGGGGTTCCTCTCGTTAAAGGCTTGCTTTTCCATGTCACTAAGGTGTGTACTAATTGTGGTTTCGACAGCATAGTAGCTGCTTGTCACTCTCCTAGGGGAGTCTATGCCTGTTAAGCTGAAAGTTTAGCTATGATTTGACAGGTGGTTGGTGACTGACTTTCAACCACCTGTAAATGTATTTGAGTGTGGGTTCAAACCCCCTTTTGCAGCTCTTTGTAAATCTGAATTCACAAGAGAGGAATCACGGTGAAGTTACTGTGCAAATCAGAGACAGGAACATGTTTTTACAACTTCAATTCTCTTTGGTTCCCCAAATCTTCTTGACAAAAAGGCACATCTCCAAGAGCACGTTATCTAACCTGACCTTTTTTTTAACCAACTGGCTTTCACTAAGCATTTCATGGGAGACTAAAAATCATAAATTTTGTGCATCCCTGTTGGCAGTCTGTTGGAATTGTTTTTTTTGCTCTTCAAAGACACACAGCTGGTCCACACAACGGTGCTCCCTCCAAATCTGGTGCAAACCCAGCTGCTGACATGTCCTCTAATGACAAATGAAGTGTTAAGGCCCACGGCTAGTGGTCTAGTGGTTGACCTGTAACCTCCGTTGTGGCCAGTGTAAAACATGGCTGACCAGATGTTGTCCCAGAGGGAAGTGCTGACCTCAACACCATGCCGTCATTGACTTATACTCAAGTAGATGGTGCCCAGACTGTGCAATGACACACAAACAATTGGTTGAATGAGAATGTGTAATTACTGGGAAGGTCCCAACACTATGCTTAACGATGTTCGACAAAATATTGACAAACTAATCATAGTATATTTGAGATTGATTGAGCCATATTGTCTGTCATGGCCAAAGGTCAAAATACAATCTGGAGACCTTTAATCATTTTATGATACAGGTCTGAACAATGATGTTTTGATATATTCCCTTTACCATGAACACACCAGAAAATGTTGTACTCAAAATGCCTCCTGGCATTTACCAGTATGATACCATCTCAGCCTTTGGAAAACGGCCTTTGGATCCAACGTACCCTCCCCCAATGTACACATACAGAAACACGCCCCCACCTGTGTCATTTCAACAGCATTTGAGACACATTTTGCCCCAAGCTCAGCCAACTAGCGCCCAGTGAAGATGCTATTGCGGCTCGTAGCAGCAATCTCCTGTACAGTCATATGTCACAAATGGGTGTCAGCTCGTATTACTGTGGAGGGACGAGGGAAAAGAAAACTCACTTATCAGACAGCTCATAGCCCAGACATCTCCCCTCTGTCGACAGCTCCATTTGTGGACACTGCAATGGATTTTTTTTTAGATCCTTAAATCATAAACTGTCGTCCATCACTGGGGGGAAATGGATGTAATATACCCGGGCCAGGTGTTGTGTAGATTTGTTGACGTGATGCAGTGGTAAACACAATATGAGGTAAGATTTATGTAAATGCATCATTGCCAGTGATGGCAGATTGGCTGATGCTTTATGATGATCCTAGACCGGAGGACATATTGTAAATGTCAAAAGGGGTGTAGACAATAGAAATAGAGATGAGAGAATGGAAATGATAGTTGTGGGAGATAGTTGTGGGAGATGGAGAAGTATTGTGTTATTATGGGATATTAAGGCTGTTTATATACAAACACAGTTTTATACAAACAATGTCTGACTGTCCCACATTTTTGTGAAAATCTGTATTACCTTGGACTGCTGTATTCCATTATGGCAGAAATTGACCTAAAAACTGAATGTGAGGGAGACTGTCATCTAAAAATGATTCATAACACCGGTCATGCAACCTTGATAAGGATGCAAAGTATAAACACTATTATTGTAAATCGTAGTCCTACTACACACAAAACCATCCATCGTAGCTCGTCCACTAGTTTACTCGCTAACGTGCATAAATGCTATTGTCACGCCTATTGCATAACTAAGTGGCATGCCCAGGGTGGCAAAATGAGCATTAGGAGCCTAGTCTATGGAAGTTTGCCACAGGAAGTGTAGCGTTATCAACTGATGTAGCATATGCCTCTCGTGGAAGACTGGTATCCTTATCCACAGTGGTAAATATCACTAGCCATTTGACACACCCTGATCTGTGGAGAGGAACTGGACCGTGTGGAAATGTCAAGGCCTTTATTCCATTGTTCAATGATCTGGTGCCCCAGCTGTCTCTCCAGTAATGGGAAGCCATAGCTGAGGGCGAGCTAGCTAATGGTGGATGGTTAGCATGGCGCTAAAAACAGACGTTTTGAAAAGTCATGCGAGAAGAGAAGTCAGCAGACTGTTGTAATTGATGAGATGGAAAAGGAAGAAAGAAAAAGTAAAATAAAGGAAGATAACTGGTCGGTAGGGAGGGAGAGATGTACTGATTTACTATGATATCACATAGTCAAGACATCAACTTTTTCTCACTTCATATGGCAAAAAGCCCAGTGTGTCATTTAACTTGGTGAAAAGGTTCTTACATGTGAACTTTTATAGAGGCCAGATTTACTACTTTGCATGTTGTCTGCTTAGTTTGCAGTTTAGACACACGCCATATAACCTTGTGCAAAGATTTATTTTTGCAAACTAAGTAGCTAATCATGTCAAACCCAATTAAATGTGCTAGATATGCTAATTAGATTCTGTTGAGGCTGACAGGTATTCAATGTTCATTCCATCATGCAAATGTGTTATAGGTTAACATTTTCCCTGCTATGTATATGTTTAAACAAATCAATACTTATTAATAGAATGCATTTGATTCAATATCAATATACCAGTAGTATTTTACTTAGTTTGGGATAACATCACCATTCATTAAAATATATTTATATATTTGTATAGGTATGTTCTTCTCACACAGATGCCTTCAAAAACAACATACAGGTATTTTTTTTTAAATGTACATTAAAATCGCATTTGTTACCTACAAGGGAACCTACCAAAGTATAGTTATGAATTGTCCATCAATCAAGTAAGCACATTTTGTCAGTAGGAACATTACAGATTCTGTCACGTATGCGATTTAACAAAATTAGAAATTATAATCGTGTGTTAAAAATGTCACATTCACACTTTCTCCGGCCCTGCAATTCTCAGAAATCATTAGTTCTCTGGTGAAGCTTCTCCACCTTCTGCATGAAATTCAAATCATATTTAACTCATACCCAATCAGAATGTCACTCAGGTGGACAGCAGCCAACAGGCAGCCAATCACAAGTGTGAACAAATAAATAAATAAAACCAACACAAAGAAGAAAAAATAAATAAAACAGAAATAGGCCGACCTTTACTAGCTTGGTACTGGCAGTTAATTAACGTTGGTAGAATGGAGACAGGTCAACATCTATGGGACTGTACATATCTGTACATATCATGCTGTCTCTGTCAGGGAGATAGAAACTGTGGTATATTAGACCCATGTTGGGTGTCTGGGGATGACATCGAAAGCTTGAAGTTCTGTTCGTATTCTATTTTTTGTAAAACATACAATGAGAACTGCATGTAATGTAGCCACTTTGGATAATCATAATTTCTCAATTAGATCCACGTTGTAGAACAAACGCAAACAAAAGGCAAACAACTACATTACTTCACATCTGTTCTGTTGTAAACAACTTTGTTTTTCCTCTCAGGTACTCCTGTTCTGTCCGACTGGTTGGGATTGGTACTTTGGCACAGTCACACGGGGATTCTGTTAGATAAAGTGTGTCAACAATCAATCTTCACCGGTACTCTGTCTTCCTACTGTGGTCCTCCAGTGTCAATATGACAATCCAGCTGGGATATCTGTAGGAAGGAAGTGATGACCATTACCTCTCGGCCAGAAAGTAGTATTTGTGACCACTACACAGAGATAAAGCCCTTTATCAAACTGGCAACTGGGAGCATACTTCATAGGTGCTGTGTGTGTGTCTTGCCATTGACTGGACTGGATGGTATGGCATTGCTTATGCCACATCATATTGACCATTCAAGTCACAGGGGTGTTACTTGAATTGTAACACAATTCTTGGGTTACTTGAGTGTTGCACAACAGATTCATGAGGCTACAAAAAAAAATCAGGAGTTAAAAGATGCAGGGAAACACTCAACACAGAACAATATATAGTATCTGTATCATGGTTTAACTTCATGATACACAACTGATTACACAATGCTCCAGGTCAAATGGAGTACAGTATTGATCAATTTTCCCCATTCCCCCCTCCTCAGTTCAGTAACTACAATCTAACCTGCAGATGTTGCTACTGTGTATTACTACAATCTAAGACTTGAATGACAGAGGGTAGACTAGACAAACAAACAGCAGCCCGAGCTGACTGCGCTCAAAGGCTCTTAATCCACTCCTGGGAGAGAGGGGGAAGCGGGGCTCAGGACAGGTGCATACACACATGGAACGCTCACATATCGGAACGCCTTCCTCTGGCGTTAGCAATCCTGGAGACTGTTTGAAGCCTCGCACCACAAAGGCGTTTAACAGATTATATGAAAGCAAATCGATTTTTCCATCTACAGAAGGCTTCTAATTAAGTTGAACACTAAGACTACTGACTCTTGAGGCCCACAGAAACTGACTTAGATGGTAACAATTATCATTATCATAAAGCACATAGCCTGCAGAGTTTTCCTTATTTCAACACTGTATTGTAGGAAACACTGCATGTCTTTCACACCGTTTGTCCTGGGATCCAGATTCAAACCACAAATGAACTGCAAGTAACTGAAATGTGTGCTTAGCCAGTCATTCATGTAATTACATCAACATATCTGCTTATCAGTGTTAATGCGTATGCATCTTTACCAGTTAAGTTGGTCTAGACAACTAGTTGTTCTAGACAGCACGGCCTGACCAGCAGAAAAAAACACCCAATTAAGTTTAACTTTACAATAAGTCATTAACATTCACACATACTTTTGTATTGTCTGTGTAAACAATGTCCTCCAAGACAGTGCTTGTTTACATCGTTGGTTCTTCGCCTAACATCCTTATTTACTCCGTAGTGGTCGTCTGCGAATTTGTTGTGGTTGACCTTTCCAGACAAGGTTTCCAAAGCTTAGCGAATGGAGAGGAAAATGACATTTAATTACTGTTGGGCAGTCATGCCGTACGCCTAATTATGATCCCCAGAGTTTAGTCATCATAGCTAATTAACTTTTACTTCCCACAAGGCTTTGTGGCTTTATGTAGGAGCTCTGTAAGTATGCACCGGGACATAATATAGAATTATTGACAGCGTTTGGCCGGTAATCCTATGAAACCATCTGGTTGGAAATGTGTACTTATAGCAATGGCTGGCAAAGTGTGTTTTTGCCTGGGCAGTCAGATAATCGAGAGTTATATGAGCACTGTAGAGTTAGAGTTACAGCTATCGTTTATCAGTTTAAACCTGAATGTACTCCTTTCTGTCACTCCTGGTAGGACTGGTAGTCATCTTTAAAGGGAATCGATCAATCGTTCCAATGCTCTAAGATTCAGGGAGAAGTCAAAATGCTAAATGGGAGATGCACTGTGGTGTCCTGGCAGGACAATAGAGCAGGGCCGGACAAGCTGAGAATACAAAAGGCTGTCTTGTCCCTCAGATGCTGCGGTTGGCAGCTGGGAGGACGATCGATGCTCCTATCCCACAAGGCCTTTGGGGTTTGGGTGGAATAGACTGGGCTAATTGGTGATTGAAAAGCCCCTTCAGTGTGTGGACTGCTTAAAGGTCATTTTGTCACAAAATTGAGTGTGTGTTTAATGGATATAACAATGTGCACTGAATGTGAATAAGAAATGCACGCTCAAATTTGTATTGTTTCCGCAAGTTTTCTTATCTGTTGATATTTGTAATTCCTTGCTTTGGGTCAAATGTGTTGTGATTGTTTTTGCCTTCCGAGGTCTTCCTGAAGGTAGAGCGTGTTGCTTGCGCTTCAGCAATATTATGTCCACTTCATTTATTTATATTTCTTCCCCTTACACGTAAGAACAATGGTTGTAATGTAAAAATGTGTATATGTCATCTATGTAAACATCTGTGTAAACATGTCATCTCAGTTTGTGAATTTAGTTAGCCTAAGAGAGTTTACAGCTGATGCTGAGTTGGTAGGGATGATGATGAGGGAGAGGGAAAAAGTTTAATTTATATGGACATGCAAAGACAGTAGTTCTGTCTTTCAGCTGAAACATCATTGCTAAGTGTGCTGTTCGGTTGTATAAATACAACAAACAGTAGATTACTGTGATTAAGTATGTGTCACTAAGAACTAACCCAGAAGTGCCCAATTTCAAACTCCAGTCACGCCTCAAGACATTTACTTATTATTTTATAAACTGCTATTTTAGATACAAGCCTCGAGAAAGTCACTGTCCATTTTATGAACTGTTCTTATAAATAGAAGTTCAAAGTTGCCTCTGTGTTTGTGTTTAGCAGTCAAAGTTAATTCACTGTCTGATATTATCCTCCAACCCTCTAACTCAAGGCCAGGCCTGGGCTGTCTTATCAATCTATTGACAGGTCACCTGCGTCAGGGCCAGGCACCAATCGTTGCCGCCACCGCAGGGGCATATTAATGCCCTATGGGTGGCTTTGTTTTGGCCACCTCAGCACCGATCGACCCCCAAGCACTGTCCAGGGAAAGATAGATGGGGTGTCAAAACTTGAGGAAGGACATTGGATCTATATTAAACTACACAAGGCAGAAACCCATATTATATGAGGCGTGACCGGTAAAACGGCATCGGTGGCATTCAGAATCACGTTTACCATAACTATGGGCCTGGTGAAACAGTTAAAAGAACTTGAAAGAACCCAAAAGTAACCCTGACGTCCCTTAACATAAGTTACTCAAAGTGCCTTTCAGACAGTTTTTGGTTGTTGTTTGTTTTTTTACAATACATCACACTGTCATTAGAAATTGAATTACCAACCCTTGAGGGTTTAGGTTGGTTTCAGTGCAGTTCTATGGGCATATGGGAAACCCTCTGTGATGTTTCTTGTAAAAAGGACGATACAAATACAATTTGATTTACCACATTGGAATCTACTGGGAGTCAAACTTCATTTTTAAATGATGGTGGACATATTCAGCACAAACATGTACTATGCAGTAAATTGTACTGTTTCTTATCTGTATACATTGTTATCATGATAATGACAGCTTGTTTTCGTTTGACCTTATTGTTCAGCAATAGTTTTTCTCAAGGTATGAAAAGAAACCAAAAGTCTTGTAGAGTTGAAAGAATGTCAATGCAACCTTTTTGTCTTTTTTCTCAGTGATTGTGTACATTCAACATTGTGCTACATTCTTATTCTTTCTACATGGGAAATGCTGCTTACTGTGAGATCGGACCAGTGCCTCTGTGTGTTGCCACTGACAGACTCAGGAAGGGTGGAAAAAAACAATCCTGCAATTACGAGCATAAATGACAATATGCTCGCTGGCAAAACCGGAGGCCAGCTGAAAGCCTTCGTGAAATGAGAGAAAGGGGAGGAATGCAACATTCTGGGGCAGACACTTGGCTCCCTCTCATAAGGATGGCGAATCAGGGCGCCTAAATGAACAATTTACTTCCCTCGCTTTTAATGTTTAATACTTATCACCCACCTCTGCTACAAATGGAATGTGATCAGGCTAAGATTCCACCTGTTTGTGGGAATGCAAGAGTTTCAATTACCTCCGACGGGCCACAGGCAATCGTAATAACTTCTTAGTTAATTTGGGTTGGAATTGGCCGCGTGGCATGGCATTGTAATAGACACCTCCAAAACATGCATTTCCCCCATGGCCGGGTCCTTATTGGGAGACTGGCACCACTTAGCTCTGTCAGGCCCCCTTGGCTTGTGTGGAATAAAGGTCAAGTAATCAGGCATCTGGAAGGACAGCTCATTTGTCATCCCTTGATAAATGCGTCAATGGCTAATCTGTCAAGCAGGGCCGATTCTGCCGCCCTCGGAAAAAGGTTAACAGATTCAAAGCCGCAGCGGATAGGGCACGACAAGAAAGTAATGATGGTTTCGGTTGCAGAAAATCTTCATTTGGATTAAATTGTTTGGAGGGATATTTGTGGGGTGTTTTGGGCTGGTAATTGTGGAAGGCATGGCAGGCTCTTTAAATGACAACCTGCCGAGATCAACTCTAGCTCTGGCAATACATTACCACCAATGATGCCTTTTTATGTTCCACTTTAAGTAAAGAGATAGGCTTCTGGTTGTTTCTTTCTCTTCCTTTAACCATCTTTTTTTTCCAACCCTGTCTCTATTCCCCTGTTTTTCTATTTCTCTCTGTTGTATACTCCCTTTTCCCTCTCCTTTTCATTTCCCCCTGACTCTCTCTTTTCCAACTTCTTGAAGTGTTGAATAACTACCAGGGATTGCTTCAGGTTCTGATTCCCTTGCTAGCTTTTTTTCCTATTATTCCCCAGCCTCTACACAATGACAATGCCGGAGCCTGTCTTGAATAGCCAATACTGGTAAGTCGTCCCGGAAAATAAAATAGATTAGAATCAAAGAGAAAATGCTTTTCACCTGTGAGTGCCTCAGTCTTTCAGAGAGCTCCAGATGCTACAGCTACCCCCCCAGATACACATTAGCTTTATGCTACATGAAATTGATCCAGGATTTTGGGGCATATGTCTGCCAAGGCTTTGTTATCTTCAGCACTGTAGAGCCATTAGAATGACTGTGTGTGCGAGCATTTTGCTTCATCACAGTTCTACTTTACCTACTGTCAATCAAAAAACTGTCTATGGCACCCGGTTTATGGTTGGATGGATTCCCATGCACTGATTGACTACACATCACTGTTGAAAACAATGCAGTATCCCTGTTTGCTCCAGGGCAGAGGAACTTCTTTGTGGCGTCTTTTTTGCTGCGATTTAATTGCATTTTTGAATACATTTGTGCTGCTGTTTTTCCAGACTTTAGAGAGAACCAAGGGAGGAAGAGACTCATCAATAAACGGTGTGTGCAACAGTTTCTTTTTGGTGTGAGGTCTGGTCTGAGAGAAACTATAAAGTGAATGGATTTACAGTTCTGCATATGAGAGGCAGAGGGAGAGAGGTGGAGGGATATGTGAACATTGTCACATTTATCCATCGTTTGTCTTTTCTTATCATTCATCTGGAGAACGCACACACACACACACACACACACACACACACACACACACACACACACACACACACACACACACTCTACATACCCACAGCAACACACATACACACAATCCTCAAAAGCATGCACGAATGCACGCTGGCTGAAACTGTCAATCTCTTTCTGCCTACCCTTTTTTCGTTGTAAACGTCATAATGTCAAATTCTACACACTAATGATATATGCCTGCATTTCAGCAGCAACACAGAGGAACCTTTCCCTAAAGAAAGAGCAAGCAGACCATTTCAATAACAAGTGCCTATTGGCTTATTTCTAATGAAAGAATGAAAGAATATAATTCTAGCTTTATTTCATTTTGAATTCATAAAATTACTTCCTGTGCAGAGACCTAGTGGGATGAATGTACCACTTGAAGAGTTTATGGAAAGGTAAGTGGAGGAAAGTTTTCAAAGGGGTACTAATTTGACTAAAAGCAGGGCAACCCCGCAGATGAAGAGCTGAACATCTCACAGAACTCATACTTGTTGCACCTACTACAACTTGGAAGAATTGACTTTGAAACTTTTGTTAGCAATTAGCAAGTGGCCAACACACCTCCCAGACCCCTAAATTGACACCCTGTAAGACAGAAGGCAATTTAATAGGGGAAAGGGGGAGGGAGGGGGGGGCATTGAAAGGCATATCCATGGAGAGCTGAAGTGAGGTCAGTGCTTCATCAGGGGCTTGCAGACCCTCCGAGCCCTCCAAGACTGGGGAGATGAGGGGATCACCAGGGTGTGAAATGGCCGCCATGATTGGTCTGAGGCCCCAGCCCTACAGCCCATTCTCAGGTCTGTCATGTCCTAATAAAGCCCACCAGAGCTGGAGGAGGCTCAGAGATGACCCATGCCACAAGATACTTTTGGCCATTAAAGAGTTATTCCGCTCAAAAATGGCCCATTGTCAATTACTATAGACTAGATGGAGGTTGTTGGAGATCACCCACTCCAATATAGCTTGTATTGTTCCAGATGTCCCATGTCCCAGATGTCCGTTGCTTGGTCTCAGGGTCAGTGTTCTGTGTTCTTTTGATCCAGTCAAAATGGTCAAGGAAAATGTTGGTGACTGTGAAAACAGTGACAACTGGTCCCCATAAAGATGTTATGTGAGATGGTCAGATGGTGTTAACAAGCTCTAAATCAGAAGAACATCATGCCACATGCTTACATCATCCATCAGAATTGTATTCCCCCCCCGTAAGGTGTTACGGCACTACACTGACAAACCCAAATGTTCCAATTTAGGAAATGAGTGGAACTGTCCATGTATCTTTGTTTTCACACAAAAAGTTGAACAAGTGTACAAGTTAGGACCTCGGCACTGTCTGCAACTGAGAGTGGCTGGTACATCAGTGAGGTACCTAGACGCTAAACTGGGCCAAGGAGCATGCCTTTTGATGTTACAAGTAAATATAGCCGGTTTCCTCAACGGCCTCCCTCCTGGCTCTTGCGCTCCTCAGTATCTGGGAGCTGTATGTTTTCATATTGCTGAAATGTATAATTCATCATGCAAATAATCTGGCACGAAACAAACGCCAGCGATCCCTAAAGGGAGTGCTATCTAATGAGTTCAGTAGATAAAATATTCATACCTCTGCAAAATGGTGTCATTTTTTCTCCTCCCTGCAACAATGTGCCAATAAAAGCACTTGTCCAATATGCATTAGATACACTGGCAGACAGGCCGTGATAAGATTCATTGATCATTGTCACCAAAACTGCTCTGAGTCTAAATGTGTTTACCTGCCTGTGCAGTCGAAAAGATGACGGGGAGAGATAAATTGACAGCGTATAACTCCATTAGCTAATATTACCATCTTGGGCCAGGCGGACTCAAACGGACAGACATCCCAAGGCTTTTATCAGAAATGTCATGGTGTCTACCCATCAATTGATTCCACTGAATTCTCCTGTCGGGTAATTGCCTTTCTAAAATAAGCAATATGCTTGATTTCTCAAGCTCTTTCTCTCTCTGTTTCTGTCTTACCTGGAGAAATAGTCTAACGAGTGAAGAGCTGTGGGTTTTAGATCATTATTTCTATGCTGTTGACGGGTTTTTTAAACCGGTGAGAGATGTGCAAGTGAAACAATCTTGATTCTACTTTATCTTGCACATTTAGACACATCATTTTAACTTTGGGGGCCACTTTTGGTGTAATGATAGGCACAAGTGTGATGTCACAATATTAATACCTCTCATTTTCTCTCAATACTCCTCTCCCCATCATTTTTGGATACAGAAGATTGAGGAGGGGGTGTCTGCGTGGGTGGACAGTGAAGGAACCAACCCATCTCTTCACCCATCCCATCCTGTTAAAAACTGAACGATTTTTCCATCACTCGCAAGGAGCTCCATCCATCACACTGCCTTTCATGCCTGCTTGCCCTTACCCCTCCCATCCCCCACCCACCTTGTGAGATTCCCCTTCCCCATAATGAGAGGGGGAACGAGGGCCACAGATCTCAAAGTCTCGTCCTGAAGACCCAAACGTTTCAGTTTTTGTTCTAGCTCTGATCACTAATCATGGTCTTCCACGGTCCTTCACTCAAGGTCACCTGTCTGATCAAATCCTGAAAGTAGAATCAAATATTGTTTGGATTGTGCTCTTATGTAAAATCACTGAGCACTAGAGGGCAATAGAGACTACAATCCTCACAAAAGGACCCACACCTTGAAACACAGTGGAGAAAGGCAAAACGATTCCTTAACGTTAACACAAAAATGACCCAGTGGACTTGCTGTTTCGAGTCTGTGTCAACCATTATTGTCTAAAACAATAATGGTACATTTCATTAAGTGTTTTGATTGCACATTATAACTAAGGTAAATGTTTTCCATTCATAATGAGTGCCAAATGAATCCCAATCCTGAACCACTCTCTTGAGAAGCAGAGAGGATTTGTGAATTGAAACTACATGCTACTGTATATGGATGACAATTACAGTAAGATCTAATTGTTATCTGTCTTTTCTTTATCAAATATCTTAAGATGATGTTGTCTTTTTGCAAAATTTCCACCTTTGACTTCAATCAATCAATTCAAACAAAACAACAACTGTAATGCTACTTTTGTTGTTAGGTAACCAAGGCAATAGAGAAGCAACTTACTAATTGGTGTCATGGGCCCCACACATTTACATTTAGTCATTTAGCAGACGCTCTTATCCAGAGAGACTTACAGTAAGTACAGGGACATTCCCCCCGAGGCAAGGAGGGTGAAGTGCCTTGCCCAAGGACACAACATCAGTTGGCATGACCGGGAATCGAACTGGCAACCTTCGGATTACTAGTCCGACTCCCTCACCACCTCAGCCACCTGACTCCCCACATATTTGTTAGCCCTCTGTGAGGCCTTATTGCACCCAGAGATATGTCTGATAACATCAAGATAATCCACTTATTTTATATTGATCAAAAAATAAGGATGCATTTGAGAATTCTTCTGTTGTCTGACAAGATAATTAGTCCAAAAGGCTCGAAAACTGCTAATTATTGCAGCTTTGGACACCATTATACATTTTCTATTACCTTTACCTGACCCTTTCAAACTAAAACATAGTAATTCAACAACAATGAATGCAGAGGCAACCTATTGATTTTTTTCTCTCTGGATTTACTAAATTATGATTATCCTGGTCAAAGAATGAACAACATGGTTGTTTTCATTGAATTTTTTGGCCCCAGTAAGATGTTTTTTTTTTTGCTCATTATAGACATCCCTTAGAGGTCTGCCTACCTCTCTTCTCTCTTTTTCCATCTCTTTTTTCCTTGTTTTCCCTCTAACCATAGTAGCGCAATTAATCTTAATCACTTGGTGATGTCCAATCAACCCAAAGATTTATTGAGATGAAAGAAGACAGGCACAGTAAAAGAGCGCAATCAGGGAACATGGAAACTGAGGAATGAAATTATGATTTATCTATATTAGAAGATCAAGGGATTTACTGTACAAAGGTTGCGTATTTGCATTGTTCAATGATGATAGTAAACTTAAGACAGGTTCTAATTGGGAAGCGGACAAATCACACACCTAGAGCAATCCAACAGCGGAGATTCATGACACTCCTCAATGCAGTCTAAATAAAGCTCAATGAACAAATTGTCTGTTAGATTTCTCCACTATGACAATTCCTAATCAACGCTCCAATAATGATCGATAAACACGTCTTCACTTTCCTGCATAAAATGCTACAAATGAGAGGCTCCACAATCCAGATACCTTGTTTCTGTTATTTCCTAAATAACTTATGGTGTACTATCGTGCTCAGATTTACAGGCAAGCAATCCTGAAAAGCAATCCAGTAACCTGGTAAGTAGGATCCAGGATGTCCTTTTGAATTGTGTAGGCTCAGAAAAGTGTTAGCCTCAATTAGAACATGAGAAAAATGATAGCCCTGGTAGCAACAACAATAAAAATGACAGTGCCATAATAAGAAAATCTTATTTGGCAGTGCAATTTCTCAAGTTAGCGGAACTGAACTAAATTACTTCTCTTTATTTTTCCTGCCTGACATTTCAATAATGAGGCTCTGAGTTTGAAATAAATGTAGGGAGGCTGTTGGATGTCTGAAGTAGTTCTGGAAAAATCAGAGTTTTGGAGACGAGGGTTCCCATTGTGTCAATCGCCTTGACAATGTTACACAACAGATGTGGTGTGGCAGTTGAAGCTATACTGTAAAAATAATTTACATACACATTTTTAAGGTACATTTCATTGATCTGTTTAGAGTCATGTGACATAAGAGGTTACCAATCAGTACATTTCACGAACAACTTACAAAACTTTGTTTCCCAAAACTTCTGACATGTCTCTGACCGGACATTTCATTCCTCCCTACTGCTCTCTCCATTGGATTGAGACAACTGGATTAGAAAGTACACTATTAGTGTACCTAATGCACAGTCAGACAGTCTGTTCTGTACTCTCCTATCAATGCCTGTAATCCAAGTGACCAAATATTTGAACTCATTTACCAGTTAGGAGGGCAGACTTTGTATATGAATGTTTCACTTCAGTGACTTCACACTTCAATTAATCTGGGGTGGAAAGTGGTTAACAGTAGTCCTTAGTGCCAAGTAAGTGAAAAGATGCCCAGTGTGCAATGTTGTCTGTAAAGTGTCAGAATGTCGAGCAGGGGTTAAGAACCATTTTGTCCTGTTATCCTCTTCAGTATTTGACTCACAGTTTATTCTCACGTCTATAACCACAGCTAGTGTCCTCTTCAGTATTTGACTCACAGTTTATTCTCACGTCTATAACCAAAGCTAGTGTCTCACATTTAAAAAGTTATAGTAATTCATTCTACAATTTACAGGATTGCTATGAGTTTTAAGTGAAATTACTCATCTAAAGTAGAATGTGTGTGGTCTCTTCATATTATTCTTATATTTTATGTTTTTAACTTGATATCTTTATTCAAACTATTTAATTGCATAATCCGTATCCGTACAATAATTTTGTAGATACCCTGACATGTGTCATCTTATTAATTGCCTCATGTCATAATCACATATACCTTTTGTATTCCATCACACACTGCTGTCCCTTTACACCCCTCTAACAAGTCACCCATCTTATAAAATATGAATAAAAATCAAATTAATATCCACAAGACTTGTCTTAACTGGTTTGCAGGGTAATTCATCTTCAGAGTACATGATTTGGTTGTGTAAGCAAATATCTGAGCAATCCATTGCAGCCGCCCTTGTCACCTCGAAGGTCACTTCTGAGTGTTGCAATGAATAAGCGAGCATAGACCCCAACCTTCCTCTGAATGACGATAGGAAATTGGCCAACCGTAGGCATCAATAAAATGATTTCCACCTCTACCCACACAGTGAAACACTGAAACCCATTTGACCAAGAGAAACAAGTTGCTCTCAAGTTTCTGGTCGAGGGGAATCTGGACATGCACTAAGTTGTGTGGACTGGGATCAAGACTTAATTTTGTCTCTGGGAGTTTTTATTTATTTAGGTAGTCTCTTCAAATATATCTGATTTGATTGCTTCTTGATGTCTTGCCATACATTTTTCTTTAGCAATTTTTCTTCCCAAGTAAAGTTGTCGCTATTGTTGTTGTTGTTGGAATCAAATTGAAGCAGTGATAAGTTATTCTGACACTGAAACACATCTATAACAAAGACATAAGCACATTCATTAGTATTCAATACACAGCCACCATACAGCATAGCCAGAAAAAATAAAATAATGGTTTGTTCAATCACACTCAAACCCTCGCCCTCAATGTTATGACAATCTATTAAAACACAAAATTAAATGCACTGTTTGCCGACGAAGGGCAGGCATTGTGTGAAATGTCCACTGCATTCTAAGAACCGTTAACCTTCACTACATGTCATCAGAGCATTGATGGGGTCTCTCCCTTTGTCATGTTTCAAAGTGAGATAAATGAGCCGTCACCACGAATGTAGATAATGTGACTTCAACGACCCGCCAGGCCTCTGTTGTCATAGCCCTGGCCACCTGATTGCTTGAGCATGAGCCATTACTTGCTCTGAAAAATTTAATGTCATTTACTGTAAGCAAGTGCTGGTGAGTGATATCTCCGCTCATCATCCGCACTGTGCATTTGCCTTGGAACAAAACCTCGGCACGAAACCTCAAAGGCTGTAGGACTATGACTGATCACAGTAACTGCGTTTCTGCACTGGACGTAAAATACATGTACATGTATAAATGGGTGTATGGGGAACTATGGGTCTGCATTCATTGCAATCCTTAGTGTCTTCATTAGACAGCACAGAGCAAGCTGGGGCTTAGAACTCAGCCCTTCCTCGGTCCAACACTGCAGTTGCAGACTGAATGAAGTTGACCAAAACTAATGTTGCCTGTCGCTCTGGCCACACCTGTAATTTAGATTCATGTCTCAATACGTTCCACATACATGACCACACACATGACGAAGAATCTGTTCATCCACAGATGCATCAGAGTGTCAGTGACTGGAAAACTTATGAGGCGTAATGGGTTCGCGCACGTGCACTTCCTGGCTCAGTGGTGTAATGAAACTATGATCACAGGGATTTAACTAATGATGAGTACAGATTAGTGAGCATTTTGATTATGAAACAACAGGGCAGGATGCACGCAGGATGCACACAGGCTGTATTGTATTTTCATTGGTTGACACATTGCTTAGAGGTGTACGTACACTGAAAGTCTCAGTGTACGTACATTACAAAAAGTGGGTTGCAACGTGCAACTCTGCAATAATAGACAAGACAGATCTATTGCGATTTTTTTTTTACCAGTATGTAGCCTGTATGTAGAAATGTACAACATATCTTGTTGGTGTTGTGCATGGGAATCCTTGTTGACTGGTATTAATGCTAGAAAACAACTGACACAACAAAAGTCATCATGTGTTACACTACGTACACTGTACTTGTTTTGCACTGTGCTCTGTAGTAAGGTTTTGGTAAACTACTGGAAAGACAACAGATTTTTTTGGGGAAAACTCTACTACTTGAGGGTTGTAATCGAGTTAGGAGAGGAACTGGGTGACCAGAGACCACAGAAGTGCACAGAATCTTAGGAATGCCACACTCATATTGAGTATCCAGCTGTATTGCCCTTGGGTTGTCTGTAAATACCCTCCTCCACACATGTACACTTTTTATTTTTATATTTTTTCCTCATCTTACACTCAGTCAGTGATTTAATGTTTTGAATTATTCCAACTCTCCTACTTAGTGTCTTGCCCTGATATATCTTTGATTTTGATAATGGCATTACAGTAGGCATGTTTTAAAAGCCCCTTTAATTAAATATTTTTTTCCTGGCACACAGTGAGACACTTGAAATAGAAAATGTTAAGCCAAGAGAGAACAGTGGCATTGTTCTATTTGGAAGGATTTCAAAAACTTTGATATTGGATATAGTCGGGGAAAATTGTCTTAAACGTCAGGGAGTACATGACACACAATGATAGTACATGTCTGCCATTGTGATTGTAATTAAGGAGTGATAGGACAATTTCATATCCTTTTCACACGAATAAAACCCCCTCTAGACACTCAACTGTGGGTCAGAGAACACAGGCTTGATCATTCAGACCATTTCGCTCGGATTACCAGGCTCCGAACCGAATATGTTCACCGTTTAATTACTGTTTTGTGTGGGTATTTTTTTCTCCATGATTAGAAGTCACTTCTTCGGATGATTCCTGCAAGGAAGAGTAAGTGATGTGATGCCTGAAACCAGAATACCCTACAGGTGGTTTGAACCTTGAATGGACTTCATTACTGGAACATTGAAACACACTGGAGAGCTATATCGAGAGGCTGCATTACTGCAGCAAACTTATTTCAAGGCCATAAAATAAAAGATAACATCTTGTCTTTCTGCAGTGCTTGTCTTAGTTCCAGCAGAACACACTCTCCTGCTATCCAACAACTTTATAACCTGGTGATAATCCACAAATCTGTGAATTGGGCATCAGATAGAACATGCATGGTAAAATAGGCGTCACCAATTATTTCCTTTATTATCAAGCACATGCTTTCATCAACCATGGGAGTTTTATCACCTTGTAGCCATATTTGATCTTGTGCTGACAAGTGCTCATTTTATTCCCTCTACAGATTTGACGCTGACTGTAGCTGGCACTAGCATCCATCAACCAAGTTGCATGTCTGCCCTCAAACTAGCTCTATGGTGGAGGAGTCCTAACAGGCTTGTTGTCCTGGCTTTAAGAAGTATTTAGGGTAGCTTGCTATTTTGTGTCAGATATATGGCACATGACTGGACAGATCCTGTTGTCCCCAGTTTAAATCCAGCATGAAAATACTAATCCATTCATAATCCATTCCCACATAACGTATTCCGGTGTATAACACTTACCACAAAATGTAATAGATGGATAGATAGATAGAACAGGTTAGATCCCCAAAGGGAAATTGCACCGTATTAGATTCAAGACTGAAATGGTCCAATACCAGCTATTTAATTCCTCCAAATTCAATTTATAGATTAGGTTTAAATCTGATAATTATTTAATAGAAGTTACATTTATGGGGCCGCTTCACTGACTGGTGAATGATAACGTTGGTGGATGACTGGACAAAAGTTCTGTCTGGAAATTCACAAAGTAAAAAACAAACCCAGCAGTAAACAAAGCAAGCTGAAGGCGAGAAGATGAGAGAAAAAGGCTGTGGTATAAAATAAAATAAAACTTCAAACAAAAGTATCTTTTGATAACTTGTTTTCGGTTTGAAACAAAATTCATCTGTGAACCCTCTCAATATGATCTATGCGAGGGAGTCCTTCCAGTGTAGCAAACTCTAAAGTTGCAATGGCAACAGCCAGCTCATCTGGTCCCTTAACTTGATTTTAATAGACACCTAACACCTAAATGCAGCTCATTTGGAATGACTTTACATTCATACATTCACATCACATAACTTTAATGTTGTTATGTCTGCATCAAGCTGTGTGCTCAGACAGTCTCTCTATATGGACGACACAGATAGGAGAAACCACAGGAGCTCACCAAGTCTCAGATCACCCCCCAGTATAATTTCCATTAGTACAGCATGAGCAGCAATCCAGACCACTTAAGCACACGTATATATTAATTAATAACGTGCGTCTTCCATTGTTCCATCGTGGCAGAATGACTCATTTACAACAATGACTTTAAGTTTCTCAGCAGAAAGTACCTGGTTGTTCCAGTGGAGAAATAAAAGGGGGGGAAAAAGGAAATTATTTAGGTCAAAGCCTCCCTCAGTAACAGGGATCTTCTGGCTGCCATTTCAAGAACAGATTGTGTGGGGATTTCAACGGTATGCCTCTATGGCAATACAGATTAGGCAATTAACCTTGATGTCACTGTAATTATTAAGACACTTTAACAAAAATGAATTAATTTCCCAAAAGGTGTTAGAGACTGAATCGTCTGCTGGCCTGGCAGACAGAGCCAATATAGAGAGGGGTAATTAGATTGAGACAAAAAGCCACAGACGGGCTCTTCTTGCCTTTTGTTAATATATCGGAACTCATGGATTAGACCAGAAGAATCTGTTCAAATGTTTCTGAATGAAGTATTGGACATAAGTGACCAACGAGTGCTCTTTTTTTATATACATCATTATATTGTGATGAATATCATAGATATTTAATGGATATCATATTTTTTTATAAAAGTTTTTCTTTTTAAATGTATGTATTTTTTTCCTCAGTTTCAAAAAGTCTGAAAAGGAATATCATCCACAACATATTTACAGGTACATCAGAATTCCATGAATGCTTCCAAACTAGTCAATTTGAAATAATGATGGAAATCAAGTAGTAGATGGTTAGGTAATATGTCTTGTCACCTTCGCCAGGACTCATGCCTTAACTAATTGATATGCAAATCCATCAGATGTACTAATTTGTTAATTAAGTTGAAGTGTACCAAGGACTGATGAAATAAATGTCATCATCATAGCGTAGGGGTCAAAGGTGGGTAGAGTTGTGTTGTTCATCAAATCCCAGGAACCCCTTCTGTGTGCGTGGGAGGGTGTGTGCCCTCAGGCGTGGAAATATATCTTTAAAAGCGGAGGGGCAGGGGGGGAGGGGGGTTGAGAGTGCGTCTCATCATTACAGTATTTCAATTAGTATGCAAATTACACCCAGAGATTGTTTTTATCTTGTAACTCTCTTGTGGCATTTACATTTAACAATGTTTTCCATTCGGGATCAAATCAAATGGATGAAACAGCATAGTTTGAAATGAGTTTTAATTGTGTCAGTTTTGATTTGACAAAACTCAACGTGCTCCTTTTATACATAATTATATTTCCCTTCACTATATTTACATTTCCCTAAGCACACAAGTAAACAACCTCGAACCAACTCAAAACTCTACAAACTCAAAAATTAGTGTTGGCTATCACCCCACCAAAATGGTGACCCCCAAAACCTTTGAGACCATTTGAACCTTGGCAGCAACTCTTGCATGAAGTAACAACCAGTCATTTGACCAAACGGTGTCCTAGTCTTCAAAATAACCACGCCAAAAATAAATCTGAGGTTCCTGGAACCTACATGCAAAAAATCCCTCAAACATTTTGAACCAAACTCCAGTTTTCTGAAGAATACAGGCAACCAGATCAGAGAATCTTCTAAAATGGAGGTCTTAACTCTGTTGCGAGACCACACGCCTGACCCTTGTCTCTCATCGAAGACTAATTGCTCAGTAAATTGGCTCTGTGAGGCGCGGTTCGTATCGGCGGGCTCAGCTGCAGCACGCCTGCCGCTCGTGTCCTCAGGTCTGACTAATGGGCGCGAGCCTTGCAGCATTGCAGCAAAATGAAAGGTTTCCCGGGTCAACTCCACACTGGTGGGTTCAAACCGGGAAGAGAGGTGAGGCGTCAGGCTAAACCCGGAACCAAACAGGCTGGTCCACACTAAAAAACACCTTGCCAATATCGACTTCCTCCCCTGAAAGCCTGTAGGTTATGTGGGTTCAAGTTGGGGAAGTTACTGGACATGTTTCAAGCCATGGGGTGGAGTCATGAGATGCATCAGCAAATGTTCCAGAGAAAGAAGTCAGGAAAGTGTGTCTCAGAAGCCCCTCCCATGCTGAAATAACAGTCAAACGCATGTGGAAATTAGGCCTAATGCAACTGAACAGTAGGTGTAATATTAAGAAGAATAAAAACAACATGTCAATGATATTACAGTTAACAGTTGTTAAGCTGCATGTGCTTTCCTCCTATGCATAAAATAATGCTTTCATAGGTAGGAAAAAAAATTCTCTCTCCATCCCATTTGTTTATCTTTGTAATTAGACCTACATATTGACGCTGCTCATTAGGAGCTGAAATGCTAATAAGGAAGCGCCTGTGTTGGTTCTAACAAACACTAATTACAGTCTCTCATTAGACCAACGAAAGGAGCTTTCTTACATTAAAATTCACAAAGGCCTTTTGAAGATACTCCAGAATACAGGAACTGCTCAACCAAAGTCTTTATTCACAAGGGCGACGGGTACATCGGTACACAAACTAATAATGTAATAACCATGAACGTGAAATCATAAACTCTGAAAATCCCTGACGACAGGACATACATCTTAGACATACTTTTCAAGGTTATGATTCTATAAAATGGTGTGTGTGCAGGATTGAGCTGGAGCCATCTTTTACTTATAGTATTCTTTGAGTACTGTATGTCACAACAATAGAGCACAGTAATGCCATTATGCTAACCAAAACATGCTATTATACTAGTATTCTAAACTTCCACCCAGCTATAGTAGCTATCTAATGCTAGAAACATTGAACCAAGTTCTTTAATTAGCTCATACGCACTGAAAGTGTGTGGGTAACTTTGGATCGGGTCAAAAATAGGACAAAAACATTCACTAAACAGCTCTGGGCTTGAATGTTTACAACCATAACGATTATTTTAGATTTCAGAAGTGGATGAATTGATGACACACATACACAAATAGCTGACTTCAAAGCGCCAGTGCTATATCTTTAAACACGCATGGGTTGGTGAGAACATGAAACAATTTGGGTGATTCATTTATTGGTGCGTGAAGCAGATGGGTTTGGGGCTCGTCTGGTAACAATGCACTCTCGTTTTCTCTCAGAACAACTCTCCCACTATGACCTCCTCTCCCTGCCACTTTCATGTCCATTCTTCTTTCCATCTTCATGGGCAAACCAGAATTTATCATCCTCATCAGCTATCTACGTCACTGAATATTAACTAATTGCTTCCCAACTTGTGCTCTTTAGCATACTGTAAGTATTATTTGCACTCACTCAAGTCTCTCTTTCTCTCACTCTACTGTGCAATTGTAATGAGCGTAACAAACTTCCCTTCATGTTGCCGGGACCGTTCTTGTGCAATCTAATCTCCCTCTTGCTTTCTGACTCTTTTTCTCTCTCTTTCTCTCTCTGCTCCCTCGTTCGTTCTTCCCCTCCCTCTATCTCTGTGAGGCCTAGACTGGGTGCACCTGCACCCTACGAGACGTTTGCTGGTAATGAAATGCTCTCTTTGGCTCGCGTTCCCATCTGGGTTAGCCACTCACTCTTCAAATCTGCCTCACTTGCAGGTTTCTGCTACACTCATGAAAGCTGTGGCCCCACTGAACTCCCATCACTTATCGTCTATATTTATTTAGATAAATATGAATATAAATAATTATGGCCCTGGATGAAATACATACAGTGTATGTATGTATAAAATAAAATAACTAGTTTGTCTTAGCATAACTTTTTCCCTAATGCAAAAAAATCATTTAATCTAGCCTTTAACCAGCAGTAGAACGCAGAGTGAATGCATCACCATGAGAAGACCTAGGTGGGCAATTAGACCTAAGCAGCGCAAGAAGAGAGGAGACGTGTGGCCGACAGGACGATAATTGAGGCGCAAAGACAAGAATGACTAATGCAAAGGCTGGTGAATCAGGGGAATTGTCGATATATACGCTTCCCTTCCTCTCCCCTTCCAATCCCCCCCCCCCCCCCCCTTACGGAGAGCACAATTATTCTCTTTAGCTTTTAGATTGCTGCGTTTGTAACAAGCTGGAGAGAGCATTTCTATCAATACAACCAACCCACATCTGCTATTACTGCAAGCACCTCTAAGCCTATTACTATACTGTATATTAATCTGTACTAGCCTGTCTACTAAATATACCAATGTGAAGTTGACTGTTTTTAGACACCTAAATGTCTGTTTGCATGTAGAATTGGTTGTGATATGTATCCATACATTACCATCATTAGCAATCTAATGCTAATGCTAATATTATATGTACGTGACCAGCCATGAAGATGTGAACATCACTAAGCAGAGTGATTACATCCTTAAGTCATGTTAAATGTGAGGACTGATATTTGTGAGGTGCGATCTCCAAATTCAGAGAAATATTAGACAAAATTAACACAAAAACCAATCACTCACTATTCTTAGATGATGCATGGTCAAATAGGCTAGGCAGTTTTTACAACCATTTCATAAAAATCCAACAACAGCAATGCCGATTCATAGAAACTTCATTTACAGCTGATTTTCAAAACTGTAAGAACAGTGTACTTTGCTAAAGGAACCAGGCACCGTTGCTATGTATGAATGAAGCTCGTCCCTACAGTGTGACACACATATTTCAGTCCTCTCTGTTCCTCCCGCTGGTCCCGGTGGTTACGGTTTCACACCTGGAGCTCAGAACTGTAAACTGTCACTAGTCCAGATGGTTCCTCTACCTAGAAGCAGCAGTAATGTCTGGTCCATATGCCACTATTCACTCACATCTTTGCCCTTCACCCACAGTATCTTCCTTCTGGATCCCATGCCACAGAAGGGGGGCATCCGGGCACCCTTTGCACCACTTCAAGAGCCTTATTTTGGGCCAATATCCCTGATGTGGAGGTGGGGTTACAGAAAATATGAATGAAATCTTTTGCCATGGCGCAACACAAGGGACATGCGGGACTAGCTGGTACAGATAATTAGTGGAGTGATTAATGATATTAGTTTATGAATGTTTTATCTATATAATTGTGCAAAGGAAGAAGACCTTGTTTTTGTTTTTTTCTTAGCCCCCTTCCTCTCCCTCAAAAAACTTGTGCTTTTTGCCATGCCATCACTGGAAATAAATTATTTGTTCTTAATGACTTTAAGCCTGATTAAATAATGTTTTTTTTTTTTTTTTTTTCAATGAGATACTGAGCAAACATAATTTATCATTAACAACAGTAACATTATACTAATCACGTCATCAAAGCTTACATTTCTACAGATATCTATAAGGGGGGCTAAACACACAATTGAAATAAAGAAAACCCTAGTTTTCTTGATTAATTGTATCGACTGAATTAATGACAGCAATTGAAAAATCCCTCCAATAAATTCACCCTCCTTTGAATAATCCACTGTATGACTATGATTAGATAGAGGTTTCCTCACTCAGAGATCGACGTGAAGAGATACATGTGATTGAATCACAGCAGGATCAGAAAGGTCGATACTGTATTGCATGGCGGGAAGCCCTGATTGGATAACCCCATGGGGCAAACTTCCTGCTGAGATGGGTGTCACTCACTCACAAAATGGCCGCTGCCTAAAGTACCTGCTGATATGGTGGCATGTCAACACCTTGTGTCCTTCAGCAGACAATAGTCAGTTGATTAGAAAAAAGAAACAAAATGGAGGTTGCAATTAGCACTAATTATAAATATTGGTAAGCATAACACCTAAGTTTCAGTTTCATACTTTCAATCCTCACTGTGTGAATAATTATCATACTTACAACACACATTTTAGGTTGCACCTAAAATTATACAAGAGTTATCATTAAGCCCTTAGAGAACAGTACAGAAAATAGACTTGGCAAATGGGTAAAACTGAAAGGTTATTAAAACTAACTACAGTATGGAAAATATGGAGCATATGGTCAAAGACCATTGTTTCTGTCTTGAAACTATGGCTCTGCAAATCAACACCTTATCTCAAATGCTCTGAGTGTTCGCATAGTTATCGACACATTTTCCAGTCCACCACAGTTCTTTTTGAGTTGCCAGGGACTGGCTTTCCTGACAAATTGGGCAACTATGTGGTGGTTGCTGCTAAAAGCATACTGGTAGTCTGTTTTCAATCGTGTGTTTCAAATTATTTTATAAATGGCAGTGTCTAAAAATACAGCAATAGACCACCCCATTCTTAGTTATACCTCACACTCTTGTCAATCATATCAACTATCGTACTGAATAGTCTCACTGCCTAGTGGTCAACTAGTCATTAAGGTGACACCTATTTGAAAATGTGATAGACTCTAACATATACTAGCTTTAGTCTTTGTACTTCATGGACCGTAAACAAAAAATAACAATTATTAAACAGTGAACTGGCACCCATAGTTTCATTGCGTACAAAACATGCTGTACATGTACATTCAAAAGGAGCTGTCCTTGCTTCTTCCCAGTAGCTTTCAAAAGTGTATTGATATCCTAACTACTGTACATCTTATCCACCTTGGCTTCCGGCAAAATAACCTACAGTCGATCCAGAGACAAAGAAAATGGCCGCCAATTACCAAGTTCACTTAAACCAATCAAGATGTCCCTTTTTTCCCAGCCTGGCCTAACCTCAACCTGCGCCATCAGGCACCGTGGCTGTGTTCATCTGGGTCCTGCTGTGGGGCCCCGCGTGTACGACCCACTGTGTTTGTACAGTGCACAGAGAGGTAATTAGGATCACGCCCTGTGTGGGTAACGCGTGTTGATTACTGCGAGCTGACCAGTGAGATGTGAAGGGCAGCGGAATGAGAGGCGAGCAGCTGCTGCTGGCGAGTGGGCGCCATGGGGGGTGTGGGGGGGTTGGGGGTGGGGGGTGGGGGGGAGCAGAGGAGTGACAGAGAGAGGGAGAAAGCGAGAGATCAAAGGTGAGATGTGTAGAGGAGGCATTGATAAAGAGGTGAGGGTGATGTAAAACTGTGGAAGAAGCGCGCATACTGTAGGAAAATATAATTACAGGTAGACAAGGCTGCTGATTGAACACAGCTCTCCACGTTAATTGCCAATTTGCTGCATTTTCATGGTATTTATATTTAAAGAGGTATCTGAATAAGTATACACAGAATGCACAGAATAACAAGTGGGGATAGCCGACATATTACCCTGGAATACCCCACTGAGTATGTGAATTAGCATTTGGCTATATAAGTATAAACAGAATGAGTTAAGATCAAAGGTCCATCTACTGTAACATGCTGTATAACTTACAGTTGAAAATGTGAATGTTTGCATGTTAAAACCAGAAGGCCCATAAAGGTTATGCCAATATATGTTTTTTTTTGTTTCACATCAGCAAATCTGGCCCAACTGTTTATCATACATAGGGGTTAAACTGTGTATGTGCCATGGTAACACTGCTTAAGAATGAATATCCTGGTCTCCATGCCTCAAGCTAGGATGAAAACTGTTCTCCACAAATCAAACACTTAGCATGTCCCTGGTTACCTGTGTTCAGGTTGTCCTGCCTAAACCATGGCAACACGCTCCGGGCAATACCATTTATTTTAGAAGAGGGGTGAACAGATGCTATGCTGGTGTGTGAGAATCTACATTGAAAATATCAAGGTTGAGACAACAACGTCCTCGGACATGTAGATCTCGTGGGATCAGGGGTAACTGTTTCCCTTTAGCAACAGAACCCTAAGTTAGCTTAAAGCTAAGTGGCGCTCCATGAAATAACAAAAATAATCCAAGCTATCGCACAATGAATTCTGAAAATGAATTTAATCTAATAAACATGCATAACGACAATCAAGAATGTAGACGTATATCCACTCAGAAGCCAAATGGCTAATCTTACCATTAATCGTAAGGCTGGACCCACTGTCTGTGTTCTTGACTTACTTCCTCACAATACACGCAGCCCACTGTGTAATCATCCGTCTTATCTTGACCTAGGTATGCAGTGTATATGCAAAGAGAGTGACGTACACTGACAACCCACTCCTGTTTTTGATCCTGATGACAGGACCATGACAGTATTTAAGAAATAGTTGACTGTTCCTCGAACAAATCTTTGAAGCGCTGCAAATATACCAACGGATTATCACTCACCCATCTCCCTTCTGCTAGAGGACTGGATGATTAAGTCCAGTTTTATGAAGCCACGGAGAGGGGAGGATGATGGTGGCGGTGCGAGTTAATGAACAGAGCTGGAGGAAGAGGCCAGTGTCGTCGTAGGCCGAGCACCTCTCTGAGCTCGGCAGCTTTGGCACGGCTGGGACAGACTGGATCATAGCGTCCGCTGGTGCTGCCTAGCAACAACACCACTGTGGGTAGAGTCTATGTGAGTCAGTTTGAGAAGAAGAACGAGTGTGTGAGGGAGAGTGTGTGTGTGTGTGTTTTTTTGAGGGAGCGAGTGTGAGTGTGTGTGTATGTATGTGTGTGTGCGCGCTACCCTGTCGGATAGGTGTCCACCCTGTCCTCCCTCTCCATCTGCACCATATGGACAGGGACTTCGCCCCCAACCCCAGTTTAAGAGCGTGGCCAGAGGGTCAGCGTGTCTCAGAGAGCGTGTGGCAAATAACCAGGGTGGGAACGCCAGGTACCCTTGCCCAGGTGATTCACAGGATCCAGATGAAACCGCAGTAGGCCTGCTGACACGGGTAAAATGAGAGCAGGCCCTGAGGCAGCACAGTAAACACAACTGACTCGCTCCAGTAGCAACACTGGGCTCTCCCAGGCCCTGTGCTCTTATTACAGTTTGAGGGTGTAAAGGAAACTAGTCTTTTCATCTAAGCAATGTCAAACCGAGTGACAAATTAATTTAAAATGTTTACTTTGTTCAGGGGAACATACATTTCACTGAAATCTTACTACCTTAACTGCGTTCAAATACGTCAATAATTATTAGAAAAAATACTTACTTGAATGTAACATTGTTTCTGTCCCCTGTGCCCGCAGCAGAAATACACTGGTACTCAGAGTTTTCATTTCTAAGACACTTCAATTCTTCTGTTAATGGTTCTGAGGGGCTTTTCATCACATCATAAATATGGTTTCATGTTAAAAGCTTGAGTCTCATTCTACACCACAGTGGGAGTCCTTTCCCTCGATCTTCTGATGTCAGAGGAAAGTGCACTTCTAATATTCCTAAAGACTTTCTTAAAGACTTTAGCCATGGCAACGAGCTTGTTAATATTCCCACCAGGACTTCCTTTATAGATGTGATAAATGATAGCAAATGCTGTGGCTGACATCACAGATTTGCCAACATTCATCAAAGGCCCAACCACACCCTGAAAGGGAGCTATTAGAAATTGCTTCCGGGCAACAAAACACACATAATAAATGTACTTCTCCTCAAAATAATAATTCATAAAACCTGCAAGTTCAAGTGACTGGTTTAAACCACCCCCTTTGAGTTTCTTAATGAATGTTCAACGGAAAATGATTAATATCAGATAACCCACATTTGTTATCGCATTGAATAATTCCACTCAAATTTACAGAGAATAGTTGTCTTATTTTTGATAGCTTTACATAACTAATGAGCAGACTTCATTATTTTCCCCTGAAAAGAGTATGTAAATAAGTTTCAGTATTTAAATCATGAAGTAAGTGAAGATGCAAGTTATTGTCTTATCACTCTGCCCTTGAGAAATGATTGATGAATTCTTTACACAGACCCCTGCTAGGTTTACTTCAACACTTACCAGTAGCAGTGGAAAGGATTGTTGGCTAGCTGGGTTTACACTTGGGCCCTTAACATTACCTACAATCTGCCTCCTTGTGCAGTATAGCTTATTTCACGACACACTGCGTCTACTAACTAAATGTTTAGCAACATGTAAAATAGGCTACAGGCCATTCATAATTTTAATCATACAAAATATTTTTTTTGTCAAATTCAGGATCTACAATGTGAATGCTCATTGCTAACCAGCCTTTTTGGGTGTTTTACCAATGCAGTTTTCCGACCTTCTATGGAATTCACCATAAACCTAATACCCTAAACGTTAAATCACACAATCTTACTATTGAATTTGCTAGTTCAAAACTTTACTGAATGTAAGTGCACTATGCATGAGAGTAATCTCAAGTGTCTCTGAAGACCATGTTGGAGAATCATGTTCAATGGCTAAATGAGTCCTCTATCATCACCGACCAAGCATTTACAGTACCAGTCAAAAGTTTGGACACATGGGAAAATGTGTCCAAACTTTTGACTGGTACTGTAAATGGATCCATTCTTAAAAAAAACAACTGTAGCACAAGGTGTGGTTAATAATACCCCATTTTCAAGTGACAAAACGTCCTATTCACCACCAGGACACGCAGAATCATCTAACATTCAGGTGAAAAAAAAATCTGCAAGGTGATCATTGAATATGCGATCATTTCAATTCATTATGTGTTCTACTATGTACATGACTGTATTCTGTGATCACAGTTTGTATACATATAATATTAATAATAATGTTTAATCTAAGTCTGTGTTGCACAAATTCAATTATATAACCCAGGGAACAGATATCATAGCCCCATGGATAGTTTAATAGTATAGTAAACAGTGAATAATCCCTGATGACAATTTACAGCCATTTTCTTTTTTTTAAATAATATGCTTCCCTTTATGTGAAGGTTAGATTCATTATAATGTTATCAAACAACACCCATTGAAAAATCATTACATTGACCTTGCATTGTATTTTACCCCATCCCCACCCCCTCCACCACCCATTTATTCTCAGCGGTGAAGCAGGAGTCTCTGGAGTTTATTTCATCTGTGGGTGGAGAGGGAACATGGCCTTTGCTTTATTTCATGTTCTCATTATTTCCCAAAATAGAAAATTCTATCTCCCTCTACTTCTCTTGCTCGGTCTCTCTCGACTGTAAGTCCTGCTACTGGTAAGTGGTTTGGTGCTGTTCTGTGGTAACAATGAGAGTGTCTTGTACAGATACTCATAGCTGTTGCGGAGCAGAAATTTGTGACAGTAGATTAAAGCCTTTGTACAATGGAGTATATGCCTGTGTATATCATAACACAGATACTTTATCCACTGCAGTGAGTGTTAGCACTCACACTGAGAACTATGCTCACAGTACACTTAAATCCTCTGAGCTGGGTGCTTGGCTAAATAGAAAACTGCATGGAAAATAATGTGGTAGATGAGATTACTAACCCAGTAAGTCAAGAAATTGTTTAATTGCTAGATATAACTGTATGCCTTTTTAGCATAACACACTATGTTTGTTTTTCTGAATGTTTTTTCTTAATTTAGATTTTTATAGTGTACATGGAAACTTATATAACCTAGTAACAATGTTGTAGCACATATGGGCTTTTACTTCTGAGTGCAACAGTGCTGTAATGTTATGCAGACACATTTAAGGACCGTGTGAGGCAGAGAATAATTAAAATGCCACCAACCCATGCACTTAACAATTTATGCAGCATTGCATCTCTTTTCTGTTGTTGAAGAGCCATGAGCAGATCCATGAACACTGGTCTGACTGTGGGAGAGGAATTAGATTAGTCTACTTTGTTACCTGACCCCTCTTTGCTGGAGCAGCCTGCTATCAGAAAAAGAGTAGAACAATGTTAACTTTAGGGGAACCCTCAGTAGAAATACAGTAGAACCCTTTTCATTTAGTCATTTAGCAGACGCTGTTATCCAGAGCGACTTACAGTAAATACAGGGACATTCTCCCCGAGGCAAGTAGGGTGAAGTGCCTTGCCCAAGGGCACAACGTCATCTGGCACGGCCGGGAATCAAACTGGAAACCTTCTGATTACTAGCCCGCTTCCCTAACCGCTCAGCCATCTGACTCCCTTCATGTGTAAGAGAACAATTCTGGGTAACAAACTGCACATTTTGCAGGCTTCTATTGTGTATGAAAATTGACATTTAACCTCAGTTGCGCAGGATCCATCAAACTGTCAATTCGCTGATGAAGTGTCCGCAGGCATGGAGAATTACTTGCCTCAAACATTGTTATCGTCTATAGACTTTGAATATAAAAGTAGGTCTAGATAGCTTAGCAGCCACACAGGAGAGAAGAAATATTACAACGTTATTAGTAGATAATGTTATGATTGTCAGTAAGCCAAAAAGTGGAGGGCAGCTGCAATCCTGCATTAGGGAACTGACAGGAAGTGGAAAAACAATGGAAGCACATATCCATATGTTGGACTGCTTGTGCTCGTAAATGCATGAAATGGCATTCTGACAACGGTTGTGTGACAGGTTTTGTAAACAAATGGCACTCTGCTAGTAAAACACTCTGAAGAGTACCTGGGTCCATGCCAGCTTGCCACACGCATGCTTGTGGCATTGGTCAGGAGTTGAACATGCCTGGAGCAAAAACACATAGTTAACCAAATCGGTGAGGCAGAGACATTGCCAAAAAAATAAATCTGGTCTGTTTTCAAATCTAAATTGATGGATGATTAGCGTGAATGATACAAAACAAAACAACATATACAGTATCTTGGACCCACAGCTGAAGAAAAAAAATCTGAAAAGAAGAGAGAAATGAAAAAAAGAAATATAGAATCTGCAAAATTAGTCACACATCTACACTTACCGGTGTATGAACCAAGTGGAACATGTTTCATCAATCTCCCTACAAGGAGGACAAACTCCTACATCTCTCTTTATTCAGATCTCTCAATTCCTAGGGGCTCTCAGAACACTGCAGGCCAGCTCTGAGCATGAAACCCCCACACACCTCAACATAGAAACCTCTCTCCAGAACAAGACGGACAATCAAATAAAACGTCCTCCGTTTTGTTTTAACAAATTTGCTAGAAAGTACCAGGTAGACCGCATCCTGAGTTTGAATTGTGTAACTCACACAGTTCCCACTTAATTTAGTTGTCATTTTCTACGTCAAGGAGAGCAGGAAACTGATGCCCCCCCTCCCTCCCCCCAACATGATAACATGGAGCTCTAAACACATTGTTCTGGGTTTATTCTGCCTCCTCAAGCGATGGTGAACCCAGTCTACTGTGGCTTGACAGAAGTGACTCTGTGGTTTAATGTGCCACCATCCAAACTGATTAGAGTTCCCATCACATTGTAACCACTCAAAGCTCCTTTTTCCAGCAAACAGAATGTCATCCAAATACACTGTGACTGCTCTGGATAGAACAACATCCAACGTTTGTCAGTCAAAAGTCGTTTGATTGTCTACTCACAGATGATAACAAATAACTTTGTGCAATTGGATCCCCCCCAAAAAAGAAAAACACCCAAATGAGAACCAGCACAAATTCCCCCGGCTTGATGTCAACAAAAATGCAAAAAGCATTACTGGAATATTAACCAACCAGAAAGGATTGTCTCAGTACTGTGCTGTCATACAGTACTTTACTGTTTGTATCTCAATACGGTTTCTGTCACAAATTGTCTGTATCCACCCTTTAAAGTGTTTAAAATTCAATCACTCACAAAATAAATTTTGTGTGATCAACCAGGACTTTCGCAAACACTATTACAGTGTTGGGAACGTCAAAAGTAACCATTAATCTTCATTGTAAGCATTGCGTACAAACTACTTTAAAAAAAAAAGACGAAACCAGCGGAACCCCCCCCCCTCCGGTTTTACTTACCTTTTCTTTTAACAGCATAACTTCTGAGCTCATCCCAGCTTGTACTAGTCCCATTGTCAAGATATGATTTGTGGGTCTCACAGGAGAAGAAGGGAAAAGCTGCTATAGGTTAAAATCTGCAAACAATGAGTCTTCTCCTGTGTGTGATGGATGGAGCACATGCTCGCCCATTTGTCTGTGCTTTAGGCTCTCCCTGTATCAATTGTTAAAGAAAGTTTGCTTAACATGCACTACTGAATGTTGCCAGGTCAAGGGAAAAGATCGAGAAAGAATTTAAGAAAGAAGAAGAGGAGGAAGGGTGGAGGATGGAAGAGGTGGAGGGAAAGACAGGTGGAGGATGAAAGTACAGAAGATGACTTAAGTCTAAGCCTTATTAAAAAACTATTATTTTAAGATATATGTTCTCTCCATAGCATTTCACTACAGAACCTATGTCTCCATAATTAACATATTTATAAAAGATAAAATGCTCCAAAATACGTTTTGGATGATTTGGCTCCGTAAAAATATAGTTACGACTTTAAGTTATAAATTACTTAATGTTTCAACTTTGGCTTTAAACATGTCTCTCGAGAATCTGCATTTCTCATCCAACAAAAGGTTTTCTGACTTTGACATTGCAACTCTTCACTGAATTATAGCCTATTTTGTGACTGTGGAACATGAAAGTCATCTCCAAACCATGTTATGCCCCGCTGACTATTCAGCTGTCACTTTCAGTACCAAGCATCAAATTTTTGTTCCATTTTGGTCCCAGGCTTTGAGTAGTATTGGCATGCAAGCAGTCAATCAGGGGATATTTAGCTCTGGTGTTTAAGATAGTTTGGTAAGGCCACCCTTTTAAGTTTTAATGTAGCCTATGTCTAAAGTCAGGTGGCTGAGCGGTAAGGGAATCGGGCTAGTAATCTGAAGGTTGCCAGTTCGATTCCCGGCCGTGTCAAATGACGTTGTGTCCTTGGGCAAGACACTTCACCCTACTTGCCTTGGGGGGAATGTCCCTGTACTTACTGTAAGTCACTCTGGATAAGAGCGTCTGTTAAATGACTAAATGTAAATGTCTTTCCGCAATATACTGTATGTAGCTAACCTGCTAAGGCTAGCTTGAGTTCGCATAGCAAGCACTTAAGTGAGCAAAACCATACCAGTACAGGACCTCTTTTGTCAAATTAATAATACAATTGGCACTTTGGCTGCAGCAAAGGCTACTCTTTCCTTTGTCATGACATCAACCACTCATGATACTATTCTCAAATATCGCAAACAGCACCTAGCCTCTTCAGTTTTGGATAGTCCCACACTGTTTATCCCCCAAAAAAGAAAGGTTTTGAATATAATTGGGGGGAAAAGAATTGGATGCTGTATACTGGATATTTGAATAAAGAGTAGATATTTTTGACAGTCCTTCTAATACACAGTAGGCATGTCCTTATTGCTGGTCCTACTATCCGTTTCAAGTGTAGCCACACACAGTATCATATATTTACTAATTAGCCCTCAGGAGAAATAATTAGGTGACAAAATAAAAGTAAGCGAGCTTTGGCTTAACAAAAAACGTTGTCTCATCCTTTTGTAATCCAGATCATGGACATTTTACCTTGCCAAGAGAGCTATTGTCCATTCAACTTTGGTAAACAAAACTAAATTAAAGTAATAACTAAAATATAATTTAGAACATTAAATATCTGAATTGCAAATGTATACACAGCCCATTTGTCTCTGACACTAATAAAGCTGCAAATCCTTTTCAGGCCCCCTGCTTCAGTACTTAGTGTTGTGTATCATCTGGTTCACATGAACTTGTTTTTGTAATTTATTTGCAAATACAAAAGATTCCAAATCTTGATTCATAGCTAAGTGATAAATTCTACTAATGACAAGCAAATGGGACAATAAGTAGAAGGGAAGGCAGTCGAGTGAAGCCAAGTGCAAAATTGATATTTCAGAAAATCTGATGCATTTTGTGGCCAGGTCTGTTAAGTGTCGTGGCTCAGTATCACTGGAACGGAAGAATGGTTTCGTTTTTTTACATGTCTTCATCTGAGAATATTTGCCACAGACGGTAGACAAAGACAGAGGGAAAGAATCTCTTTATGAACAGGCTTTAAGTTATTATGTAGACATGGTTGACACTCCTCCTTGTTTAAGGGTATATCTTCATTAATTATTGTAGCTTTGCTAAACATGATTTGTGAATATGAAAAGCCTGTTTTTTATTTTTATTTTTATTTTATTTATAATTTGGTGTAAACTGAGGTGTGACCTGCCTAATGTTGTAATTGTTCTACTATATACTGAAATGTGTGACTTAATACAGTCGTACAATACGTACACTGATGTTTTATTCTAAATCCTTCCTCATTATCCATTAGAACTGTATTGACACAATCAAACTGCAGTATACAAACAGGGATACAGACCCACAAAGGTATCACAAAACATAAGTACTGTATTTATTTTGTCCCGATATTTGGCCCGAAGACTATTTATCAACATTTGAATATATAACACTTAACAAGGACTGATATGCTGCCGTGGTCCATAGGTGATTTTCTCAAAATTTAACATCACAGATGTAATATATTACTGCTTATTTATTTTAGATATTGAAAGTTTTCCTCCAGTTCCTGCTTGTGTTCACCAATAAAATAACAAGGTCATGACATTCACTATCACAGCGACTTTTGTGCTGTTTCTTTACTTTTTTTAAATCCCCATCAATCTATGTAATGAAAAAATACATTTTTGAAAAAATGTATATGACTTTTAAATAGGCCATTTTTATTATAAAAATATTTCCATTAAGCTAAAACATGCAAATTATGATTTCATTGATGTAGCATGGATACAAAATTATAATAATTAAGGTTTAATTTATGAATTCCCATTATATAGCACAATATGATGAGCGTTATCAGATGTGCACCATCAGGTGGTCATTGCAGTGTACTACATCCTAGCCTACTGTAAAATGAACATTTACATAACACAACTGAAATAAATCCTTTAAACAAATATTAAACCTCACAATTCAGTTCAAACTCCAGCCTTTAACTTCATATATAGATTAAAATAATCGGTAAGAATTTCTGATAAATCGGACATGATGTTTTATTTCTATTAGGTAAATCCTTCAGTTGAAATGGCTAACTTTGGCTAAACCAACCAGCCTTTTTCTTGGAAGCAAAAGTATAATTACTTCAAAAGCATCATGTTATGTGAATACTTGACTTATTAATCTTAAACGTCAGAAATATGGTGGGGGTTGAAATGGTGTACTTAAATTGACTTGGAACAACCCAACACAACAAAAAACACGTAGACCGTTTAACGTATGAATTTAACCTATTAAAAGCCATTTCATTCTATTGAGAAGGCTCAAGATAATTGATCTTGCTAACATGTGTAACAATACATGTCACAGACAGGCTCTGAGCAGTCACTTTAAATGCTAACAGACCTATCCTGGCCAATTCAAAATCACATTATTAATTAATTATGAGACAGAACCTTTAACATATTTCTGTAACATGTGATAACGTATGTTTAAGTACCTTACAATGTTCTTGGCAAATCATGTGACCCTTTTTCTGGAAATCCTCTCAAGGACTCGTGTCTCCCGAGGGACCTTCCACTCTTCTCTCAAGCGAAGGCAGCCATGATGGATGTAGAGGGTGAGGAATGAGGATGTCCCAAGGGCCGGGACGTCTTTGTGTGGGGTTAAGCAGCACTCAATACCGAGCCCCCTTCACGTCCTCTTCAACTAAATTGCTCCCTGCATTGTCAAAGCTCAGAGCCAAGTCGCCTGTGTTTCCTGTATCACAAGTTTAATATCAGGGTGTTTTCAAATGGCTTCAAATGGCGGCCAACGCAATTTTGTTTAGATGCTTGAAATTGTGTTCCTAGCATGTTGCAGGATTGACCTTTGGTTTTGAATGAAGAGCACAAACTGTAGATTGGGCAGTTCTTTCATTGACATTGAAGAGACTCATTCAAACAATGCCCTTTATGATGGATTACAAACTAAAGTCAGAGAACACATTTCCAATTAAATGTTGCGGGTGTCAAAAGCAGTCTGTTCATATGCCTGTTACAAACTGTATGTAAGTTTGTACGTGATGTCACTGACACCACAAATGCCTCGTCATGGTAGACTTCCTCTATCAGGGAGGACAGTCGAGAACAGTAATCACAAGCCAGATGTATCTGTCTCTCATGTTTTAGCAGAACTAAAGTGATCGTTCTGTGTGTGAGAGTACTGAGTGTATATCTCTAATTTTATACCTAATCAAAGACAATACCTCAATATTGATCATGAATAGGCTAATTAATTGGGCTTTATATATATATATATATATTTTTTTCATTATTTAATTCTCAAGCTGTTATGCGGTCTTAGACTTTGCAATTGATTAGTTTCCTCTTGCATAAAACAGAAACGTCAATATTTAATTCAAAACATTAATGTTCTGTCAGGTTTCTATGCTTCTATTTATATACAGTGACTGAGTAAACTTCTTGTAAGAGGCCAATTTAGCATTCTCATATCAGTAGAAATTTCACCTAAAGATAAGAAAGGTGCAGTGCTGTGCCCTTAGG
The DNA here is from genome assembly GCF_038355195.1 of Osmerus mordax. Taxonomy (NCBI): domain Eukaryota; kingdom Metazoa; phylum Chordata; class Actinopteri; order Osmeriformes; family Osmeridae; genus Osmerus; species Osmerus mordax. Next base: position 8,866,844 of record NC_090053.1, read on the forward strand.
GAGTCTGGGTTCATAAACATGCAGTATCTATGAAATTCAAAGACTTTGTTTTATTTTGGTCAAATGATTATACAAGAACACCAATTTGTATTGGTATTTATATAGCTTTTCCTTTTTTTAAAGGCAAGACCACCAAGTGGCTTTCCCCAACACTTTGTGTCCCTTTTAGTTATTTATTCAAATTATTTCCATATGCAATATGACATGGCATGACATGAATTCACATTACCATATGGTCTGCTGAAAGCAACATATTTTCGCTTTTAATACAGGATGGCGCCCGCGAGCTCCCGGCAGAGAGGGCCTGTGCTTCTCTCGATCATGCACCCTCAGTGAACTTCTCTAAAGAGGGAGAGAATTGAATCATTTATACATTTATTCCATGTCCATCTGGCCCCCCTTACCAGACTCACTCTGTAAACCGGGCCAGGGCTTTTCACTTAGTGCCAGGGAATGAAAGAGGAGACAGAAAGCGGGATGGAGGGTTCGAGGAGAGATAATGACAAGGAAAACACACAGCTAATTTGCGGAGGGCACAAAAGTCATATACTTGAGGTCTGTGTTTTCTCTCCCATCGTGGCTTATAGGGCATGGACACTATTCTGTTCTGTCAGTCCTCCTCCAGCTACAGTACTACAAAGGCAAAACCACTTCTTGAGATTAGATTTATTGTATTCATGGAGAAAGGTGCGAATGACATGACCTCGGTATATAAGATATGTTTTTCAATTCAAGGGAGAAAACGCTAGAATGCAAGATTCTGCCACATGATGCATCAACCTCAATACGATGTATTGTAGAGCACATCCACGCACACAGAAAGAGCACTGGATCTCTTGAAGTCTTTCTACTGTACCATGTGCATTGGTAGCATGGACTTGCCACAGTTCAAGCTCTTGTATTCTGACTGCCAGTGCATGTGAGGACTACCACAAGCAAAGACCTGAGCAAAGTAGTAGCTTGCTTTTTCTGAATCTAGGACAAGCAGCCAAGATGACAGCACAGAACTCTAAGTTCAATACTTCCTGACTTTCTGCTGGATCCTTTCTCTCTCTCTCTCTCTCTCTCTCTCTCTCTCTCTCTCTCTCTCTCTCTCTCTCTCTCTCTCTCTCTCTCTCTCTCTCTCTCTCTCTCTCTCTCTCTCTCTCTCTCTGTCACACACACTATTTTCTCTCACTCTTTTTCTCCTCTCTCCGTACGATCTTTCAAAATAAGCAACCTGGAGGAGTGGTTTCTTCTGTATGATCAAAGGATTCAAAAGGCAATTCCAAAGCTTCTTTCTCACTTCACTTTTTCATGCCAATCACTCCGAAATCCCTTGGACAAAAGCTAGATACTCATACTGTATGATTGAAATATCACTCTTAGGTGGCGATAGTGTCAGTGCATCTACTTCTTCACGCCCTGCCACTCTCGTGTGTCATTTCTTGTCATTCTATCAAACTTTATTAACTTTATTTTTTGAAGGTGTATCCCTTTGGGCATTTCAGCTCTCACAGGTCAGTTACATTTACATTTAATAAATCAAAATAATAGATTAATAAATAACTTTAAAATGAAGACGGTGAAGGAGAAGTTAATGTATGGTGAATTGGCTTTCCTTATGAGGAACCTATAGTGTCAGAAATCGAAGAGAGAAATTTACAGTAATTTGCTGTCAATTTGTATTTAAAAAAATATATATATTTATTTGAAGTCGAAACTCGCATAATGCAAAGTAGGAGGGCATGAAGTATTGTAAGTGGGAGTAAAATTTTGAGGTGATAGAAATGTACTGCCATTTATATTTTATTTAAAAGCTAAATATTGTAAAGACACAACCAAACTAGTGGCGATTGCAGAAAATATTTAGTGGGAAAGCCATAAGGGGCCAGTGGAAAATCTTGGGGTGGCACAATAAAAAGGCTATTCAGCATAGAGCACTTTCAGACTACACAGGTTAATACAAAGGTAGGATACTGTGTTATAGTGTATAATAAATGACAAACTGTCTAATTCCACAATTGATCTCACGTCATGATATTGTGGACATGGGGAGTCAGATGGCTGAGCGGTGAGGGAGTCGGGCTAGTAATCTGAAGGTTGCCAGTTTGATTCCGGCTGTGCCAAATGACGATGTGTCCTTGGGCAAGGCACACCCTACTTGCTTCGGGGGGAATGTCCCTGTACTTACTGTAAGTCGCTCTGGATAAGAGCGTCTGTTAAATGACTAAATGTAAATATTTTAATCAGCTTATCCAATTTTACTGCATCATCAACAGTAAATCAAGAGTGAGGGTTGCTTAAACATAAATATTAATGAGCTTATTACAAAGGTTTTATTTATGTCCAGTATATCATGTTTTACATTATTTTCAAGTATCTTGCTAGAGTAGTCATAGACTCAAACATAAATAGTATTTCCAATGTCTAGATGGTGACTGTTTTTCTACGTAAATGTACGTTCTATAAAATAAAATAAAACCTTAAGTTCTGATACAATTACAAAACCCCACACATCAGATTTCAGATTCAATTTCTTTATTAATTTTAGTATTTCGATGATTTGCCAGTCATTTTAGCCTTGACAGTGTCTCTAGACCAAACTCTCGCCTTGGTTGCCGCACAGAGATCTCCACAGCGTGAATTGAAATGGATCAATTCTGATTCTACGTGGGCACTTCATCAATGCACATTCCTTAGGGCTTTGCTCTCAGAGGGGTCCTTATCCCTACTGTTCCTGACCAAACAGACTTGCTTAGATGCATGGTGTGGGATCTACTAGCCTCTTTGTTCCTGGGAATACACACCGTGTCCTGCATTGGCACTTTGGCTTCAGTTGTTGTGTGTCACCATCTATGGAGATCAACAGAGCCAGCCAGCGTGTTCTGATTTGAACACACAAAAGGGTGGATGCACACACACAAACACTGGACACTGTCGTTTGAGACAGAATGATGTTTGTATTGTGCACAATCACACACACAAACACACACACACACACACATGCATACACTCTACCTGCATATAAAGACACTTCCTTCTCAGAGTTAGAACTTAGTAGTTAGCAATGAATAAAATAGGCAATGACAGCCATTTAATGATATTTGTATACATTAAACAAGCCCTTGGCATAACACCCCAATGTGAACTCACTCACACAGGCACAAACAGTAAATCATCAGCAAGAGTATTGCAAAAATAAAATGTATCTTATCTTAGACCAGCATTGCTTAAAAATACCACTCTTAAAATATTTTGTTCACCATTCCTGCTATTTGGACTCGGAAAAGTGATTATCTTTGAAGGTAACAGGCTATTCCAAAGCTGGGTTAGAGTGATTCCATGTTGATAGCTTAAAGGGCTTCCTCTCAGCTGTCTGCTCAGCTACAGATCATGATAGAGGTTGGTAATAGCCCCATGCTTATCGCTCCAGGAGGAGGCATGTCTTTGACAACAGATCTTGAACATCTACATTGTGCATCTAATGTGCTGGCAGTTGCATTCACCTGTCAGGGAATCCCTGTTACTGATAGCAACAACATATTAAACACAAAATGGCCGCTCTGGAGAGATGCTGTTTACAGTACGCTACCTCATGGATTAGAAGATGGAAGAAGAACCTTGATTTTTAGTGGAGCTCTAGCTAAGATTCTAGTTGGCTGCTGGTGTATGAAAAATTCATGCAGTTTGGATCTCTATATCCCAACATTCTCAGCTCATATACAATTAAATCGGAAATGAACATAAACACACATGAACACAACAAACGGTCTATCATATTTACTCAGACAAGCACACACACACACGCACAGTTATCAAACATAAGCAGCTCGCCAATGTAAAAGACCACACACAGCCTTGCCAGTATAGTAACAGAAATGTAGGCTACTTTCCATCCGCCTGAATCGGATGTAATTACATGAATATAGCTATATGACAGGTTGAGGTGCTCATGCTCATGGTGTGAGTGCAGTGTGAATAATTGAATATATAGCCCTCAAATGCAATATGCACCTGTGTACTGTCACACATATAAATATAGGATGACCACATGTTTTCTCATGAACATAGAATGGTTTACCAGTCCACTTAACCCACTTTATATAATTTTCACATGCTTCTGCACCGTCCATGTTTTGTATAAACATAACATACTGTTGCATTACAGCATCACCATGTACACATGCAACCAGAATATGAACCTACTGAAAGGACAATGTAAATGTCCATGACTTAAACAGCAGAACTGACACCTGTGTGTTGCCCACCTTTTATGCACAGGTACACCTTTGACACATTTTCCAAGCATGCAGAAATTTCTGGTACTCATTTGTTTTTCACCATTGTATGCTGTAGAATATAGAAAATTAATAGTGCTGATATGTTTGAATGGTGTGACCTCTGGGTTTAATAAAGTGCTGCTCTACTCTATTCTACTAGAATATACTCTATTCTACCTTGGGGAGTTGGTATGATTGTTCAGATATCTCCTCTGAGTGACACACGTAAGCAGTCTTTGGACACCTCTGGGCCAACTGAGTTTTAAGACCGGCCCGTAAACAGGTCCAGCAGACCACTTGTACGGATCCAGTGGGAGGCCGGTGTGTGTCACCAATACCTGTCACTTTACCCATTAAAATGGAGTCCCTTGGTGCTCACGCCAGCATATAAAGAGAGGAGGCACTGCCACACAAGTGGGTCTATCGAAAAGGAGAAAACTTGTTTTGTTTCCACTCTGTCCCAATGACCCTGGACTGCTGGCATGGTGTCATGTTGATTTCTGCCTCTCCAATCAATTTTCACAATCACAACCAGCAGCTGTGGGGAGGCAGAGAGACCAACTTGTTAATTGATTGGCAGGTATTTGCATTTATACAGTACAGGAAAAATGTCACGTCTCGCTCTCCCTGTGACCTAAAGGGTCTGTCGGAGAGGAGGGCTGATGAGGGTAATTCATCATGCGGCGGTCTTTAACGGCGGGCTGCCTGTCCGGACAAGCTATTGTTAGCATCGCTAGTCACCTGTCATAATGCGGGCTAGCGCGCCAGGCTAACGCTAGCGAGCCGTGAGGTGAGCTACGTATGCGAGGCTATGTTCCAAGGGGAGCGAGAGGACAGGAAATGACACAACAATGCCACTAGAGCATAACGATCATGATAAATGGTTTGTAACAGCAGGAAATGCTTCCAACTGAGGAGACATCACTCCCACGACACGTTGAGGTGTAATGAGCCAGAGTTGTGTGATGATAGCTAGGTTTAAAGTATCACCTTGCACTTAAACATTTTTAAATAGACTTTAATATGAGAAAAAGAAACTCGGATTCTTCTCTCTGAAATCTGGCTATCTCCATGCTGTGTACCCACATAGCCTAAACATGCAGACATGCGGAGAGCCAAAGCTAAGCATTTTATTTGCATGGTGCTGGGAGTTTTTTTGGACTCTTTTGCTTCCCTTTGAGCTTGATCGATTGGGCTAATGCCATTGTAGCATACTTAAGCCTGACCTTTCTTCTCAGTGTAAAATACTACACTGAGAAAGGATAGTATCAATATATGTTCCACAGAGGGAAACTAACAACTAGGCTACATGGCACACAGCCTACAGTAACACACATACAAAATAAATTCCACTGTAGACCAAGGTTGTTGTTATTTTGCTGTCTGATATTGATATGAAGAATCTACGATTCTGTGCTTTTAACTAGTGTATCATGAACGCAAGGTCTCTGTGTGGACTAGTTATCTAATAGCCTGCAATCTTTAAGGTATGTCGGCCTTTCAGAAAATCGCCTCCAGTAAAAGGTCAGCTGCCTCACACTCCACACCTGTTCTCCCGGATGTGTTTGCACACTCTCCTGTCCAATGAATTTGCCTCTTATCTGCCTGCAATCCACTCTTCAAAACCTCAATTGAAAATGGCACAATTAGCCACACTAAGCCATGAGCGTACACAGTATTAGAAATAGACATGGCGACAAGATTAATGCTGATGCTTGAATTACTGACTGTGCAAGGGGGGAGAAAACACTCAGGGTGCAGTGTGAGTTCGATGGAAGCCGACAGGAAGCTAGAATGTCAATGAGCTTGCAAGAGAAGGATGTGAACGCCGCATGTATCGTGAGATCATAATGAACAGGTCTGCTTACAGTCTGGAACGAGCAGATTTCAATTTGAACAGGCAAGGAGAGAACCACTGCATGTGGGCTGTACTGAAGAGGGACAGTGGTAATAACTGTGCCTCCCTTTCGTGATAAAATCTCGCAAACCTGGATAATATAGTGTTACACAAAAGTTAAAGCTAACCATTATTAAAACATCTGACATTCCTTTTCCTAGCCCTGGTGGTCATGGTGATGAAGAAAGTGTTTTGTCCGTCTCTTCATAAACGGAGTGACTAAGTTCAGTTGAGTTCTGGATTTTAATAAGTATTTATCAATCTGCAGATTGGGAGAGAAAACCAGTCTTCTGACCATAAATGACAACACAACACCAAGCTTAGGTCTCAACCAGGTCTCTGTTGGCTCTGAAGGCCGGAGGACCATCTTTTATAGGGCACAGGAATGTAAACATAGATAGTGACAGTCAGGCAGTAATGACGTTACAACAGTCTCAGAGAAAGATATTCACAGCTCCCAACACATGACCACTCAAACTAGAGAGATCATATTTGGCACTCTCCTTGTAGTCATGACAAAGGACGTTTACCCAGTACTTTCTCCTGATCCCGAACATCTATTAACCCTGACAGATAGACACAATCTACTCTTATTAACAGCAAGCTTACATGAGAACATACTAACTAGTATCCAATGACTAGTTATATTGATTAGTGAATAATGTAAGCATACAGGAAATCCCTTTCCTGTATGCTTAATTTCTTCCACAATGGACGTTGCCTAGATTTTGTCTGCGCTGACCCAATAGAAAATATCAATTTGTGAAATCTTCTTTCCAGTGAATATATTTCCGTGCTTTCACTATGTAATATTCTCTCAAACATTCACTCTAGCTACGCGGCTTCGCTCCGCTCTGCCCTGTTCTGGTCTAATCTTGTTTCTTCACTCCCCATTTTACCTTCCCTCTTTCCAGTCTCTATCTTTCTGACCTTCCTTTTCTCCATCCACCCAGCGTTCTCTCTTTCCCTCTCCACCCTCCACTTGAACAATCCCTCTCCTGGCCTCGTCAGCGCTCAGCTACCCTAGCCTCAAGCCTGACTTCCACAGCTTGAAAAGGTGACATTCAGGTGTCTCTGGTGAGTCGCCGGCGACATAAATCAATCCGTTTTGGTAACAGCGGTCTAGAATAACCACTGGTCAACAAAGCGCCCTCTTCCTCTCGGCCTAGCTAATCCAGTTACTACACCGCCCCGGCTCCATCCCCTCCTAACCTGCGGGGCTCCGCAGCGACGCGGGACAGGGCTAATGTAGCTCAGCGGAAGGTCAAGATAAACCCCGTCTGGAGAGCTGGCACGTGTGTACATTATGAGGCATTCAGGGTTGGAACCATGGCTTTTATTGTGTGTATCTGTCAGACGGTGATAGAGAGAGGGAGCTCCAGAGGTCGTCGGCTGAGGTGACGTGTTGTCACTTTATGATGCATGAGAGAGGAATGTTCGGAGCCTACTGTGGTTGTGTCATTAACATGCACGGCCGGCTTTCAGATTTTGCCAGTAACCTAATTTCAACCATAAGTAACGGTATTATAATTGAAAATGGAAAAAGTAGTATCTGTACCCCCATGGTAACTTTAACTTTAACGACTTTAACGGTCATGAAAAGCTGAAGAATTCTGGAAAGCTAACTAACCATAAACACCGTGAAATAGAACCCAAAAGCACTTTCAGTCTACGGCTGTCAGAAGTATAATGCAGTTCATACATGGTGACTTCAGGGTTAACTTGAATGGATGGGGAGATTTGGTTGCGGTGATGGACATTTCAGCATGTCGCCAGGCCTGTGGCCCATGAAAGAGTCCCTATAGTGGCACCCTGATGTTTGAATCCACTGAGGCTTTACATCTGTCATAATCATGGCATGTTAATAGCCATGGAAAATAGACCCCAGGGCTGTGTGTGTGTTCGGAGGAGTGTCATGTGTTATGGAGTGTGTATACTTGTGAAAGGGGTGTTTGTGCTTTTGAATGTGTGTGTGTGTGTGCATCATACTCATCTTTTGCAATCCTGGGACCTCTTTCTCACATGACTAAACAAGGTCAACATTCTATTACCATCAGATCAAGTGACACAGAGTACGAACCCGACTGGGAATAAAAACGAACATCTCAAGCTGTTCCTTTACCTAGTGTTGTTTTTCAGACCAGTTCAACACATATACAACCAGGGAGAGGGGCTGATATTTACCTGGCATTCCCTGTGGCGTGCCTCTCCCATCTTTTAGTGACCTTTTCACATTCAGCTTTGCTTTGAGTGAATGAAAGGACATCTAGGCTAGCGTTTGCTTTCGCCTGGCTTCTCCAGAAGAGACCCTCCTGTTATCTTTGCCCAGATCACCTTAGGGGGGATTCTACTCTTATTCACTTACATTGTATAAAAACTGGCATGAGCCTCGCACAGAGGAGAAAAAAATGCCCTGAATTCTCATTTGTCAATACTGTTGAAACGTTGCTAGGACCGCAATTCTATGAGTCACATCAAAACCCATTTTGACATTGAGGGAATTAAGAGAATGTTTTCCAGTAGTCAATAAGACAAGTATCAATATTTAATCCATGCTAATTTACTTTATCCAAAACTCAATAAAGCAACACGATGACTAAGCCTGCTCTCTTGGTGTGTAAAGACTCTTTATCTATCTTATTTGAAATGCATCGATTGCAAACTGCTGGTCAAAGATGACAGATATGTTGTGTCCACACCATGGGCACGTTTGTGGCAAGAAGATGTATTAAATGTCAATTGTCATGTAAAGACGTGGATCGAAGCCCGTTCTATTCCTGGACGTCTCGGCCCTTCGCAAGGTCAAGGATGATTCGATTGGTGGAGCCGCAGTGTCTAGCAACCCATCCCCCCCCATCCCCAACCGCACTTCCCTACTGCCCCCCAGCCCCATCCCCTGCCCGACCACAAGCCCACTTTCACTGTCCTCTGGGCTGTCAGCGCCCATCTGATAATCATGATCCAGACCATTTGTTGCCTGTCAGGAAAATCAAAGGAGGATCACTCTTGATCTCTGGGTAACAAATGAAGTATATCATTTCAGGCAGCCCTGCAAGTCAACCATTGCGTCAACCACTGGTGACCACTAATCTTGAAAACAAAGATTAAAATATGAAATTATTATTATTATTGTGTTTATCTGGCAGAGTAAGACGGTGAATGAGATTACCGCATGCCATGGGTTAAAATAATTCCCCTCTGAAGTGACAGAGCAGCAACACCTTAAGACTTCCTCTCAGGGAGGTCTGATGGCCTGCCATGGTGCTAGTTGTTTAGCACGGCTAGTGCTAGCTGTGGTGTGAATTGAGTTAACAGGAACAGTTTGTCACATAGCCTTGGTTCTCCCCATGGGAGGGGAACCCTGTAAAAGAATCATGGTATTCGTTTCAAACCTTCACTATTATTGCTGTGCAATCCTCAGAGGACACCAGACTTTTGTTGTTGTAATTGACCAAATGACCATGCCAGTGTCTTTTGTTGATCCGTATCTGTCCATTCCAGTGCATGCTTCCTGGGAGCGGTCTCTAGACAGCCAGTGAAGATGGTAGGTCAGTATCTGTAATTGAATGATTGCAATTCCATGCAGTTCATGAATGAGAGCTGAGGACACAGGATCCATTTAGCCAATAAGAGGAAAAAGATCATCTGTGTTAAACAAAATAAGCCTTTCTAAGTATTAAAACAATAATAATTATTACCATGTCAATTGGTGAGATCTATCTTGGTTCACATCAGTGATACCTTGGCCACACACTACAATTCACTAAATTATATATTTCTTATATATATATATATATATATATATATATATATATATATATATATATATATACTCCTTTTTAAAGTCAGAAATTCTGTAATACCTTACACATAACTGATAAAGCAGGTTACAGTTTCTTTATGTAAATATTTTAGAGGATGTTGAATAATACATCAACACATGCTGTTTGTTTGTCCTTTGTCTTGTTTCTTTTCATATTCTATCCCAGTGTTTCATTACGTCACATGACAATATGCATTTGCTTCATGTAGATTGTAAATAAATGATATTGTTTTTGGTTCGTTTGGATAATGTCATTATCGCCGCTGTTGCTTTATTTAGATGTGACATGAGATGTTACATTCTTCATTGTAAAAACGTAAAATCTTTCTTATGAGTATCATTATCCAAGCTAATGTTCTTTTGTGGCCCACTTCAATTATGCAGATCAAAGTTATGGCCCTTGTGCTTTTTTTCCAATCAATTTTCATTTACTTGCATTTTATAATGCTATAGCAGGTCTTCTCTGGTTAACGATGTAGTTACATGGATCATAATAGCTGATCATCATAGCTGGGATATAATACTTGTGTGTCTGCACTCTGTCAAAGCTCATGCGGTGTGGCCTTCAAATGTTACTCTGTATCTTAACTTTGATTTAATTATTTTTACTGAAACACAATTTTACATTTAGCAGACACTTTTATCCAAAGCCAAATGTCCTAATATAATGTTAGGACTCACACACTCAGCCGAAAAAATGATAGAAGACCGCTTCTTTCAACCATAACACAACCATAACACACTACATTCTACAATATTTAAAAGATAATTTTTTTAGATTTACTTACTCAAAAACACAAGTATAACCAAAAATACCCTTCAACAATAATATAATGCATACAGATGTATTCATATGTAAGCTATGAATCATATTATTTGTACAATGTCGTATTTAGTTCATGGCCTTTGGGAAATCAATGAACCTGTTTCTATTTTTCCTTGTTATTGAATTCACCAATTCAAGTAATTGAACAGAGACTGTGATGAGACTCACCTGGATTCCTGCTTGCAAGTCTGTCAATGATTAAAAGCATGACTGGTAAACCAGCAGATGCTGTATGGTCCCTCGGGACACTAAATTGGGGATGCACCAACTTATTCAATAAGTTGCACAAGATGACAGGCTGACCATATGCCCAGATTATGTTGAAATCACAAAGTAGTTGTTTGACAAGCTACTTACATAACACCCTAGTCTTGATGCCCCAGGTGCAGCGTGTGGGTGAACAGGGTTGCATACATAATACATTTACATATTGTATCATATCATTTAATCACAATTAATGCAGAAGTGTGGCTTTAAGTGCAGGCATGTTTCCAGTGTTCTACAGTATATATATATATTTCACATAAAAACAAATGCTAACATAGCATGATGCTAAAATAGCGGATATAACTACCTAAAATTCTATCCAACATTTGGCAGAGATGGCCAACAGACATCACCAAAGATCTATGCACATGTCCGCCTTTTGAGGTGAAAATAATATACATAATAAATCAAGCATATTTGAAAACTTTGTTCACCACTTTCCTTCAGATTTAGCTAATGTGGGAGTATAAACATTGATGCACGCATTTCCTAGACATGGTGGGAGACAGGTGGTGGAGGTAAGTTCCTTGGGTCGAGTGTGTCGTTTCGTGGGTGTTGCTAGTCAGAAGACAAGCATGCTTCCCATAGAGCTCCATGTAAGCTTCTTTCTAAACGTGGTTAACCTTGCCTCACCTGAAGCAGGAAGCCAGCTGGGAGCAATCGAGTCTGCAGTGCGGAGACTACACACAAACCAAACCAGAGGGCGTTTTGTTAGCTACAGAATAAATGTGCTGCAACTTAAGAGTTTTCAGGACCATCTGCTCTTGGTCCAGTAGTGGGACTGTGGATTTATGTTAGTGTGTCCTTGGCCTTTTATAAAGTGCTACAGTACATTCCTCTCTCCTACGGTATTCCTTTGCATTTCTTCAGACAGAAGGAGATAGATTTTTTTGAAAAGGGAGACAGGAAGCACCAAGGGACAACTGAGAAACACTGGAAACAAATCTCCAAGACCCAGGAGATGAAACACAATGTGCGTTCCGACAGCAAAACCATTCTATCAAACTGCACTACTCTGAGCCCATGTGGTGATGCATTCTTGAAATGTGAATGTAACAGGGAAGGCCAGTGAATGGTAGTCCGGTCTATGGTGAGGACAGAGGGAACAGTTCCCTACTGTGCTTCCCAAAAGGACAGGGATGTTTGGGGACGAACGAGTTGCAAAGGCTTCCAGAGCATGGTTAATGTGAATGCTGCAGTAAGTTAATGTCTCTGAGTGGAAGTTCCATGTGCTGACCTTAAAGTGCCAACGAGGGGGAAGAGGAGAACAGAATGAGAGGCTCCTGCTGTCCCTGAAGGACAGCGACTTTCTGTGAAGTTGGGGGTCGTGTAGTGGACAGGGCCCCTGAGAGGATGTGGACAGGTGCTGGGATGGCGGAGGTCTCAGTGGGCGGTTTCCTTAGGAGGGGGTTGGAGGGCTGTACCATTCCACAGAGGGCGGGGGGCACAGCCTGAAGATGATTTATGGCTGGGTCAAAACATCTACTCGAAGGGCAAGTTAGGATTCAACTCACAGTCCCAATATAATTCCCCTGGCATTAGCAGACAGACAGACAGACAGACAGACAGACAGGACAGTGGCTCTCTGGTTGTCTCCCTTGTGACAGTATAGGAGCAAAGTATGGGTATGTCTGGAGAGTACTCCCCTCTTTGTTCATGAAGGAATTAGGTTTATCCAAAGTGTGTATCAATATGACACTTCACCAGTTCCATTAACTTATGTAATCGCCAGACAGGAAACATTTGTGTTTTATAAATTAAAGAGTCTCAAAATATCATAAAGATTGTATAACATGGTTTTCAGTGCTGATCCAATTCTCTTAGTTGTTAAGAAGAAAGACTAATTTCGACCTCCTGTGGTGTTATCCATTGCAGAAAAGAAAATGTAACTCTACATGACACAATTAAATCGTTTGAAACAAATTCCTCCTTTCAAATTTGACATTTAGAGAGAACTGACTGCCAAAAGCCTATAATTTGCTGTGAATTGCTTAACTGAAAGGTTGTCTTATGCATGGGGGACCCCCTTAAGTACTTCAATGCTGTTCGAATATAGTATGTGGACTATTTTAAATTGAGAAGTTTTGTTCTGCTAAATTATGGAAATGCAAAGCATTTTTTATGCAATATACTGGTAGTGAATTTGACTAGGATATTGATAAAACAAGAAGAAAGACATTTTCTAAGCAAAATTGCTTGCCTAACAATAATAAAAACAGAAACAATTTTAGAATCTTAATGAAAATGCCTGTGTTGTACCTCCTGCAAGCATCTTTTACCTTTATGTTCTAGCTATAATAATACAAGCCATTATGTTTTTGTTAACTGTGGCATATGAACAGGTTTGACGTTGTCTTATCAGGCCATTAAAAAGAGGGCTATGGAAGAATGAATGGTTTTAATTCTCCAGTTAAATGCAGTGACCAATATAACTATCCCCTCAGGAGGGGTGTGAGCATCAGAGACTGGTACATAGCTCCCCCCATGCAGTATTATCCAGCTAATGAAGAGACAGGAGTAGATTAAAACATTTCAAACACCATTTAGCTCTCAATGTGGCACAGAGAACGCTTATTGCTGTGCACAATAGTGCAGGACCTTTCACGGGCAAAGTGGGGATTAAACTTTGTATTCAATTGTCTACCAAACGCAAGCATGCTATATTGAAGGATGCTATGACAAGCCAGAAAAAAAATGGTAACTCGATTTTGGAACATGCACATTGAGATATTGTTATCAAATAGGGGCGAGGGGAAAAAGCATTAAACAGGCGTATGATAGATATAACGTCATGTCATAGTTGCCCTCCTTTAATTTTGACCAACAAACTGTAGGCAGAGGCTTGCGCATTGGAAATCATCAGTTAGTTTTGATTGTGGAAATGTATTGGTTCTGTGACTAAAGTAAGCAAGCAGAGTGACATCTCTTCAATCTCTCCCTTGACCTTTAGTTTCACTGCATGCACTTTTCTTCATTGCAGGTGCAAACGTAATGGTTGTCATGTGTGCAGAGTTTTTTTTCTCTTTTTTTTATCATGCTAATACATAATTGCCCACGTGCAATTACCAACAAAGGTGTGTATCTTTTCCAAATGCCCTGCAATTATAAATTTGCACCATAAAAAGATTTGTTCATCTCTCCTTTCAACTATTAAAGTGAATTTATCACTCGTAGGTGCAGCTGAGACCCAAGCAATTTAGTGTGACACTTCACAGGTGGGACAATAACAACCAATCATTGTTGTCCATTTGAGCGTCTTCTAATTGTATTCATTTGAATTGCAGATCACCTACCTTACACCTTTTTATAAGATTTTCTGCACAGTGGACGACTGAACTAATGAACTTGATGGCGACTCATTAATTGCCACCATAAATAAACCATAAAGTTGATCATCTTGCACACCCATAAAAAAAAATATTCACAACCCTAGGCAACCATAAGCACCTCATATAGACCATTGGGTGGAATTTCAAGCTTATATACAGTAAGTGGTATTGTGGGCAGGGGTTACACACAGTCAATTAGAGTACATTTAGATGCAGAACAATTCAGAAAATTATAATAAAAAGTCGTTTTTCTTTTTAAGTCATGTTTTTTCTAAGAAAGCCCAAATCAGATTTTTAAAAGTAGCCTTGGTTAGGTAGTGAGCAAACCACACTTTCTCCTTGCCTGATTATTTTCTACTCTTTTCCTGCTTATGCATAAAAAGCAGCTAATTTATTCATGGATCAGCATTTATAACTCGTAATCCTTCAGTGATACTGTGACTGGTGCTCATAATTGTATGGAAACTGCAAAAGGGAGGATTTCGGGCAATTGCTGCTAACGTCTAGTGTTCTGGGCACAGGGGAGGACGAAAGAGAAAACTACTTTGCACCAGAAAATGAGCTGGCAGTTTGGTAAGTAGCGGTCAGAATTACTGTGATAGGACGGGGCCAGGCTTTCTCTTTCATGCATATTTCTATCTATTGTCACCTCTCTGTGTCCTTAATAAGAGTTGACAGGATGGAAATGGGGTTTTAAAGGAACTGGCAAAGGTGGTGATTTTTCTAATTTAGGCTTCAGATGAGCAGGCCGTGCCTCCAGCTGCCTGGCTTCATCAAGATGCAGAAGGGCTAAACCAAACACATCAGGGCCTGATTAGGAACTGGTGGGAGGTCTTCAACAACCCTTTTTTCTGTCCATAGTCCTCATTATGGTTTTGGCTTTGTGTGTGCCGCATTGACAGGAACCAGAGAGGTGTGAAGAGATTGTCAATTTCATCACAGTTAGCCATGGCAAAACTTCAAATATTCACACACACTCAATAGTCATTGTACCTAGGCAGGATCTGTATTCGCTCTGGATAAGAGCGTCTGCTAAATGACGAAATGTATTCCATGCCTGGTGCACCGGTGGTCCGTGTTGGTATTTTGAGATAACAGTGAGACACCATGAATTAACTTTTGTTCAGGGTCAGTAGTACATGGTACATTTTATAATGCTGGAGATGTGACTTTGACCATTATCACGATTAGAAAGTCTGACTGTTTGCCAGCTTTCTTTTCATTTTACAATATTATTCCTTACGTTATCTTATTTCCTTCACATTAGCAATGCTGTATGTAGGCCTATGAGAGCTATCCAGGTTTCAATACTGTACCTCTCCTTTCCTTCCAAATCTGAGGTCATGTGAGGAACAGAGGAAGACGAAAAATGGAACATCAGGGCTGTTTGAACTGAACCACTGTGTGCCCTAATTTGTTCAAAGATAAAACTAAGACTTTTGGAAAGGAATCTCGACAATTCATGGTCTTTGTCTTCTCGGGTCCCCCCCCCCTCTAACAGCCACATAAATGTAAAACCACCATGAAGCCATCCTTAGGAGCAGAATCCTCACCCATGCTTCTGTATGCATGGACTTATAGAGCTTCTTTTCTGGGGCAGATGCCATTGGAATTTTAAAAGCGTTCTGGTGGAGATTAACAGAGGGGGAAAAGAGGGCAATTGTCAGATCAACACTTTGCTAACATTTTAATGGCATCAAGTCAATGAAGTTGGTTGGTTTTAATGGACTACTCGGCCTTCGCCAGTTTGCATTCCCAACCTGGGTGACGAGGTGGTGTTCATTTGTTCGCCAGCGCCCAGACAATCAGCAAGATCTTTGTTACAACATTCCTTCAAGACATAGACCTGGAGCGAGGCAGCACTGGCAATGCATTTTAATGAAGAGAAGCAGGCAAAAACGGATTATTTTACTTCCCATACCTTTCCACACTGTGTGACATTAATGTCCTTTCTGTCTGAGCTCATCTCAGATTGTGTCATTGGACAGCCTAGCCATTGAAATGTGCCACTTTTGAAGTAGGCACAATTTACCTTTCAAAAACTATATAATATATTATTCTATAATAAAGGTAAATATCATTGCTTTATTATAACCAAGTGATGCATGACCCCATGCATCAATTGCTATGTTATTTGGGTTTAAAATTCTAGTAATTACAGAACCTTCATGGATATGACAGTTCACGAGAGGGAAGCTGTAGCAGTCATGAAGAATAACACGTACACACACCCAGTGTACGTCCCAGGGCACAACAGAGGTGGAGTGGCACTGCGGTGGCAGTGTAACAGGAGGCACTAATGTATGCAGGCTGTTAGTGATGTTAAATGGACCCTGACGCTTGGCTGACACAGGCACATCTCCTCCGAGTCCGTCAAGGATGAGGCGAAGAGGATGAGCAGAGGACGAGAGATCGTCTGGCTCTGGAGTTTCCTGCGAGAAACCGGTACACTGTGGCTATCAGACATACCCAGTGGTATGGTTGGAAGAGAAACTGACAAGGGGAGAGATCGAGCTTGCGGGGCTGGTCATGTGGTCGTTGTGATAGCGGTGGTCCAAAACATAGAAGATAAATCTCTCAAGCCGTTTCAGGTTCGTTGTGTCGAAGGGAGACATGCATATTGATGAACCTGAATCACACCATGACTTGATGTGCTCACACCCATTGGCTCACTAGATTTGAAGCCCTACTTTATAAGCAGTGCTTTATTTGCATATTGATTATACAGTATATGTATTGATATACTGTCGTTATCCATGGTATAAATGAATGATGAGAGTCCGTGTGCACCGTATTTCATGAATATTAATCCATTTATACCTGACCTACTTGATATCCCCTCAGAACATCAGTGATGATGAACTAAATCCTGGCAAATCTCCACCTGAAAACTACATAGCTTGAGGAAACCGCACATAATTCTTTAGAACCCAAAATAAATTATGTCAAAGCATGACATCTAACACATTTGCCTCCTGGATACCAGATAATTATTGGAATTCAATCAAGGGGAATTAGATATGTCAGGCACCTTGTTAGCGAGCCTGTTATGTAAACCAATTCTTAGATGAGACACTCCTTTCTCTGTTTCCTGGACCCGAGGAAATTCACGAGCAAACACAAGCTCAGCAATCGATTGTTGGTAGCCGGTATTTATGCAAGAGTGAGTACATTAGCTGAACAGGGATTTGACAAAGAAAACGAATGTCCACTCTATCCAACGACTGGAAACCATTCTCACATCTTTGAAGTTTGAAGATGTAATGCTTTTGACCTCCACCAGGCAAAGGGAAGCCATTTGAAATTCATCTAACACAAGGAGAAAATCAGTTGTAAATAATTTGCATTTATCAAATTTACCTGGATCAGATTAAGAGTAAAATGCTGAAGAAGGGAAACCACTGTGCAATGGAGATAAGCTTTATCTGAACAAACTCAATTGTGTATTTAATGGTTTACTAAGCTTTTTTGTCAGGAGACACATTGTGTGTAGTAAAATAACAAAGGTAAAATGGCAGATTGGAGGGTGTAAGGAGAAAAAATCAGTATTTTTTGTTTGTTTCACAGTGCTCTGCCTTCCAACAAATACAGACACACACACACACACACGTAAACACACACACACCTGGCTGTTGTGTGGCAGTGTATCAAACATGTGCCATATACAGTATATACCCTTTAGCAGCGGGGTTTATTATTAGAAACGTAGATTTTCTTTTTAATAAACTGCCACTCTGGACACTTTTTCTGTCTTCATCTCAATCGGTCATTTCTCATTAAAGCAAACATAGTTCGTTTTGTTCATATGTATGCTTAATTTCCCTCTCAGCTAAAATGGGTTAATAGTGATGTAGTGTGAAAACTAGGACAGATTAAAGTTAATAAATAAAATAGGATCATTCAAGAGAACTGCAGCCTCCGAGACCATAGTCCTACATTCTGACTGCTCTGTATTTGTAGTTCTTTCAAATCAATCTCTTAAAGTAATGTATTCACAATATCAAATGGAAAATATTCTTTGAGCCTTTTTTCCTCTCCCTTTGGTGTGGCATAATCATCATATTATGGACTTTAAAGAGAACTGAAAAAAAGGATAATTTATTCCTGACCTATAGAATGCTATATTTGGGTGATCAAACTGAAGCATTTCTTTCAGGGCTTAAGATATCCTATAGCACTCATCCTGTGAAAGCAGTTACATCCACAACACATTTACAGTTCATACCTCTGTAATCAATATACTGTAGGAGAAGCATAATCCTAGAAAACCATGGCTACTGATTTATAGATAAGCGCATGAGGTTTCAAAGATTTAATCTAACAACACGTTTCAAGATTCCAAGAGAAAATCATGAAACTACAGACAGTGGTCATGTTCTTAGTATCTCTTACATGTGCTGTTTATACACATATTACAGATATCCAAATATCTGCACATTCTGAAAACAGATAACTTCAAAAAAGGAATATTCTGATGCTATGACATAATAGCTCCACTATGTTTGCACCTGTTAAGCAACTTGCACATTTCTTTTGGTAGATTATAGGGATACTCATTGTTTGAAATACAATGTAATTTCCAGGTATCACATTTGCATATTATCATAAACACTATTGGGGTCCCAGTGCAGATTCAGTTTATTTATTTTTTCCTATCAAGTTTCCCCTAACATTACATACCACTTTCACACCAACCTAATCACAATAGTGAAACATGGCTGAATCACTGGTCTGGGCAACTCAAGTTCTTTTCAGTGATACGTGTAGGTGACATGGGTCAGAAGCTGGACTTAACCCATGTTAACAGCCATCACACAATGCCGAAATGTCCTTTCTGAGACTTTTGTTGATGAAAGCGAGTGCCATTTACTTCTCAATGGTTACCACAGATGCCACAAAATGCAAAAGTGAAAATAAAGATATGGCAGAATCACAAAGCCAACAGATTTTCTCAATTCACACATTTAGTGGAGTCAAAAACCAGCAGCTGTAATTATGTGATCAACTGTTTGTTTTTTTCTTCTTCTTTTTTTTCTGTGACAACACAACAACTATTCATGTCGCATCGTTATGCATGTATGGGTCTGGACACTCAATTCAAATTTTCGGCATAAGACCCTGGCTACTGGTGTGAAAGAGGTATAGTTTAGGTCAATAGAGGGATCTTGTTATGTTTTCATCACTTTAATTAGTCTCTAGTACTTTACTCTTCATTTCATGTTAAATAATACATAATTTCATGTTGTAAAAATAACCGATTAGCTTCAAAAGGCAGAGCCACTTGACTTTGTTCAAATGAACAAGACAGACAAGCAGCTTAAGGATATAGCTCACTGTGTACCCACAGTTTATGATTGGCAAAGTGACCACATCTTCAGTGTTAAATAAGGTTCTCTACAAAGATACAACATATAAAACTGTTAAATATATAACTTTAGGCTTTTGAAAATACATTTAATGTTTGTTTCCTCCGAACAGATATGACATATATGAAATCCTAACAGGTTTTCTTTCCCCTCACTCCCTCCTCTTCTCTCTTGGTGAGAAATGATTTGCTTGTTTCACTATAACCAGCCATGCTGACTGCAAATTGTCCAAATATAGCGATTGAAAATGTAACTCGGATTAAATGCATGTTCAAAATTTAGCAGTGAGTAAACAAGTACAGTTTAGTTGTCCCAACAGAAACGTCGTCAACGAGTTACACATTATCCTTGGACTCGAAAAGGATTCGAAAAGTTTGTCTTTGTTAAGACAGTTTTTTTTTTTTTTTTTTTTGTATACAATTTATATTGAATGCAACAAGTCCTACTGTTCATCCCTAAGTGTACATTAGCGTCTGTATTGGAGGCCCATGGGGATGCAAGACTTGGGTCCACTTGCAAAAGTCCCCTATCCCCTCTTCACCATCTCCATTAACTCCTCTAGAATATAGCCAGCGTCACCATTTCTATCTTTGGTCTGCAAGAACACTATAGAGCGTTTGTCAAGCATAAACTCCAAAAGCATTTATCATTCCATGTCTTTCGCATCATCCCAGGTGGTCCCAGGTCTAGGTTAGTTCCAAGAATCTCCCTCATGACCCCATTCGGTATTTCCAAATTCAGCAAAAAAAACGACAACAACAAAACGGAAAAAAAGTTACGTTCAGTGGAACCTAGAATTGCAGAGTCCCATGTGTTCTTTCCACGAATATCTCACATTCCAGGTGTTAGAAGTTCAGGCTCCTTATCAACAAAAGGTTCAAAGTGGCACAAAAAAGGGTTGCGTCCACCCCCCCTCGCTTCCGTCATCAGTTTTGAAGAACAGACAAATGGCTGATGATTGGATGACGGATGGTCCACACAGCGAAGGACGATGGGGCTATGGGAAGAGGCTCACACACCAACCACTCCGCAGGGAGCGTCTGCCCCTACCATCGTCAGGAGACCTGGAGAGAGGAGAGGGAGGAGGAAGAGGAGGATGAAGGAGAGGGAAGAGGGGGGAGAGGAGTAGGGGAGGGGGAGGGTAGGAGAAGAAGAAAGGACAGGGAGGGAGAGGAGGAGACGGAGGAGGGAGAGAGGGAGTGAGGGGATCAATAGGAAATACAACACAGACATTAGGGGGTTTGAGAATGGAATTGGAGGCAAATCCATAACAGCCCCTGTAGGTTCCATTCTACTGCAGATGTGAGAGCCTCAGCTTTTTATGGGGGAGGCAGTCCTAAGGTTGGCATGGCGAGCCCCTAACTTTAGGCTACTGTGTTTTATCTGTGATGCTCTTACACTGTGTCAGGTGACTGAACGGTTGGAGCAGAATACAAAGTCTTTTATCTGTTATATATATAGCTGTTCCTTGCACGTGACCTGGCAATGTAAGATTTTGAAGTTTTGACACAAACTTTTTCCTACCAACTTAAATATAGTAACTAAGAACACAACCTTGTAGGTGGGAACTTGGTACCTTCATTCTTGGCAAATTTTACAGTTTTTTCCCTAATTGGATCACACCAGTTGTATGTTCCTTACTCTACGAAGGTGTGACGCTCATTTCCCTTAACGAACCTTCTCTAATGACTGCAAGCTGTTGCTCAGGTTGAAGTGTCATATTAGACATGCGAATATGTAAATGAATTGAGAAATGCAATGCCGGGAGGCAGACTGCAGTGTCTGAAATGAGCCTTAATTCAATTGGATACCGTCTCTGCTGTGGTCGTATGAAGTCCTACGATGACCTGATATTACTGAGGTTAAAGCGTGTGACCATCGCCTCCGTATCTTTTTAATGGAATGTGATCTCTTTCTGAATGCTTCTTGGCTGTAATTTGTCACGGCCCTTAATGAACCCAGCATAACTGTGGGGTCAGTGCTGCCCTCTGGCGAGTCGAACATGTCGACGGAAAAGCGAAATTACTGTCGAAATGAGTCTTCTCTAAATCCCCTTATGGAGTTCAGTGTAAGAAATAAATGGAAGCAACTCTTGTCAGAATGCTGGATCACACTGAGACACCGGTATTGTCTCGAGGGGAAGGGAATGGATTCCCGAAAAATATCTAAAATAATAATTTCTAGGTATTCATGTACACTACTGTCTTTTTCACTGTAGCTAGACTGAAAGTCAGCTTAACTCGTATTGCAATCGCCCTGACTTTGCATTTGCTCTTAAGGGACAGCACTCGGGTTGTAGGAAAACAAATCAGCGTGAAAACAGAGAACATGGGCAGACAATAATATTTTTGGCCCTTAAAGGGGCTTTTGTAATTTCTTCCAGGTGAAGACTTTGGAACAAGAGCACCTTTGGGGCGGTTTTACCTTGAATTATTCATATCTGTCTGGTGCAAGTGTATTAGGAATAGAGTATAGGAGAAGGAACAGTCAGAGAGGGAAAATTCACCCTGGATGGTAATAGAGTTGGTCCACTTGCCTCAGAAAACATAAAACATTTAAGCTTCAGGTTTTCCTTACATTTTTACTTTCCGTAATGCTTGACTATGAATCCAGTGTAATTATATGTTTCAACTTTCCAGCTATCAGGCATACATTTCCATTGAAAAATACCCTCACTGTGTCAAGTCCCAGGCTGATCATTTTGAATTCAGCTTCCATTTCTGAACACTTTCATTTCATCAGATGGTGTTACATCATTATGGATGAGAAAACAAGGATGTAATTTGCCATCACAAAGGAGTAATCATGCATATGACATTGCGGTTGGAAACAGAATTCATTTGTACCTTGCTGTGTGGCACTAGCCTGCCAGGGTCTGCAGTTTGTTGTTTTTCACATGTCTGTCCTTGAAAAGTGGTTGACTTTTGCTGTCTGTCTGGCTGGGAGTGACTTCTGTCTTGTTTGTGTATGTGCCGTCATAGGGCCTGAAATCACAGGGAAGGTATTTTGCATTTGGTTCTGACACACGTGTAGAGGGAAGAATTGCATCTTGGCTCTTACTCAATCAAACAAGGTATCCAATTCACTTTGGAGAGGAAAAACAACTCTCTTTTCTTTTGGCATTCTGGAAACAAACATTTGAATTCAATTAATCAGACTTTTTGTCTGAGTGAAATAAAATAGAAATGTGCATTAATTTGGAAGTTGTTGTCTGTAGCTGAAGAAGAATATATATTGTAGGCACTGAAAACACCTTGGCAACTTTAGATTTTTGATTGAAAGTTTCAAGTACATTTTAGGATATTTTCACGTGTCTACAGTAAAACACATGTATTTGCACAGATATCTTCGCATAGTAACATCACTGGGGTGAAGAATGGTGAAGCAGAAGTGTGGGGTGAAGCTGAAAGTATACAGAATAGTTAGCAAAAACACACAAAGCATAGCCACATGGAATGACAAAATAATACAAAAGACCTTCATCAAACAGACCAAGGAGACGAAACGCTTCAGCCCTGCGTCATGATTCAAATATTACCAGCTGAACCCCGTCAGATGACACACAGTGATAAACACAGCCAATTCCAAAGGGTACGGTTTTAGAGAATACATGGTATATAAAAGAGGTGTTAAGCAAAGCAGAGTGTTGATCAGACCCATGTATGTCAGTGGATCTGAGCCTCGTGACTGTGAACCAGTCCTGGTCCCAGGGGATGGAGCTGAGCAGTCCTCGGAGTGGGGTCTGACACATGAAGTAAGCAAATTTCTACCTGAGATATTGTGGAGAAGAAACCACAACCTTCCAGTCTGTGGAAGTGAGGGGTAGCGGATTGCAAATCCTCCACACAAACTAGATACAGCTGAATAATGAGCCATCGACAGATGCTAATCAATGAGTGGGATATGCTTGTCTGAAAACAACCAGTTTTGAACTACTTAAGCTTCAAATATACATATTGACAAAATTATTATTATTGTCAAAATAATCGTTTTTACTCAAGTTACAACACGGGGGGGGGGGGGGGGGGGCTATTGTACACTGATTTTTGCTGGCATTAGACAAGCAGCTGTCTTCACCATTGCAATGGTGTTAAACTGCATTTTGATTGGTTCAGTTTGAGCCTCGTGACCCAATGGGATCAATTAGAGATGGTGCAGCAGCCCAGTCTTCCTGTCACACAGCATGTACATCTGTGCTGTCCACTCGTGCATTCTCAACCGGAAGTGACACTTGACTAGACACATACAAACACACACACAGGCATTCTGAGTGGACATAAACTGAGTGGACAGATACTTTCACTGGACCCAAACACACACAGCCATTCTCATAAGCCAACACAAGGACGGGGTGCAACATGCAAATTCATTATTTTGTAAAAGCATTCTATAGAAAAAATGTACGCTATACACTAAACAAGCCTACATTTGTTTATGATACAATTGATCATGTACTCCCCCAAAATGCATCAAGCAAACACACACACACTTATTTCCATCTCCGTTGTACCCTGTTTGAGAAGGTCAGCTAAAGAGCAGGAGATGGTTAGGCTCCTGACAGTGCATCTGAATGAACCGATCACCTCTTTGGCTCTTTCTGCTGTGGACCTACCCAGAGTCCATGCTTGCTGCCAAATCAGACTGATTACAACCGGCCCCTTTCCTCCCTATACACCACTGATGTTAGTCATTCACAGTCTGCCACATCACTTGTGGGCCTGAGGGTTTTTATATACTGTTACTATCTGAAGGGCAGAATAGCCTGTCAGCTATATGGTTGTCAGCGATAGGCTTTTTACTGACAACAACCAACTTGTAATTAGCGGTATAGTCAGACTCCATGTGGAAATGTCATACTGTACTGCAAGAAACTCTGGAATTTCAATTTGGTGTTTTTTCTGGTGTTTTTTCTTGAAGACTGCAGTCGTGGTTTGTTGCATGTAATCTGGCGAAGTGCCTCATATCACATCCCATCAGATGCTATGTAGAAGGTAGACACATTCACTGACAATGGAGCTTCATGCATTTGAGATTAATTTGATGACTTTCAGCTTATGGAACCGTAAAACAACCTTAAAACAATAACTTCTATATAAAATACTGTGTAAATATCATGTGCAAATATAATGCGTAAATATAATGAAGTACTTTCAAGGTTCATGTCCCATTTTCAAAACCTTCCAGGCCTTATTTGACCTTTCTAGATGTCACAGACTTTCCAAGATTTTGAAGGCCCCTTGGAACCCTGGCATAGTCTTAGCTATGATGTTTACGCATGTAAACAGTTTGCCAATTGAATAGGAATTACAAGGCAAATAGTATGTTTATTAAATTAAGACTGCATTTGAAGTACCATGTTTATAGTGTGAAATGGCATACATAGCAGAGAGAGAGCGAGAGAGAGGGAGAGAGTGAGATAGAGAGAGACAGGGACAGAGAGAGAAAGAGAGGTAATAGCCATTGAGTTTTATCACGAAATTATCATCCTTCACTGCATTCCTGCTCTCAGTCAAAACGTGGTCAAAATCTAGAATGAATGTGACTGGTAAGATTAGCCTACAATGGTTGATTCTTGGGGTATAAATATAACGTTTGTTGTTATCTGTCATTTTTTAATAAATGCTTGTGCTTGAATTAATTGGAAAACATGAGGAGATGTTTTGCCCGTGTGAGAACATAATTACTTTCTGATAAATAATAAAGGAATTTGTTTTGTGAGCAGAACTAGATGAGCTATATTTTCAGTGAATACCACAGATAGTAAATTGGCAAATATATAAAAGTCTGGAGATGGTTTCCTCTTCATTTTACAATCTAGAAAAAAACAATATATTCTTATTCTTTCCATCTTCAAATTTATGGAGTGCTGTGTTATGGGATATGGTTCCCCTCTACTCCTCATCGGTGTGTACAACAGCAAAGCCTGGGGCAAAGAAATATCTTAAAAACTTCAGACAAGTCAGCATTGGGCAGAGTGCTGCATGATAACCATTGCAGCACTACATGCAGCAAAGTCCACTGTCATTGTTAGTCTATCAAACTGAAATCAGAAATGTCAGCAGGCATCCCAAGATGATTGTTATTGGTCTACCTCTCTGTCTCCTTCCATCTCTCTCTTCCATGCTTTGTTATTCCTCCCCTGCCCCTCACCAATCACTCTTCAACTATTCTTTTAAAATGGTAACAGCATGCAGAGTGCCACTCCCATTGTTTAATTTGCCAGGAGAAAAAAAAAAAGAATGCTTGAAGCAATTTCATATTTTTTCACTGGCTGCCCAGGGCAAAACCCTATATGTGAGCAGCGAGGGGTAAGAATTTAGTTTGAAGGAGCCCTGTCTGGACATGATACACAGCAAATGAATGACAGGGTATATGATTGCAGCGCTGCAAGGCAAATTCAATAGGATGGAGGAGAGCCTGGAGAGAGGGAGGAGTGGGTGTACAGAGACGCAACAAATCTGTGTTTGCAAGGAAAGGAGGCTCATGTTCATTAAATCTCAGGTCAAGAAAAACATGGAAATACAGGAAATATTCATGGAATTTGTGGTTTGTGCATGGGAGCTTGTAAAGCTCACTATAGTGAATGTTTGGAAATGTGAAAACACATTACTCACTGAGCTTCAGTGAAGCTTAGAGTATCAAGAATATTTTGATTGACATAGTATCTGCTTAAATGCACTTTATGCATTGTCAGAGTGCCTTTAAAATATACTGCAGTTGTTACATGGATTTTTATGGCTCTAATAAAAGTAGAGTAAAACTTTTATGACAGATGTAGTACTACTTCTCATATTTGGCTTTCATAGGTTGTACACTACTTACAAAGCAAGATCTCTATTAGTTTGCTTTATTGTAATATTTTTTTTTAAAGCATTTTATTTCTGTAACTTCTACAATTTTCACTTATGAGAAATCAATGATCCTCTTCATTCTGTGCCAGAAGCATGTACAGTACCATAATAGAAATGTCATTGCTATACTACTGTGCCTGTCTCTTCTACAAATTAGTTCAACTGTACATTAAGACACTCGTTTTAATGAGCTACAGAATTGTGGTTAAGTAATAATATGAATAAATACGGTCAGAACGGCCATGATGTTTAGTTTAGTTTCATTTATTCATATCAAAGATGAACCTATAATTGAAAGTACACTAGACTTGTTTTTTCAAACAAGATAATAAAGTTATTAAATGTGAGCTCATCACACCTCTGTGGGGTGGCAACACCTTTGAATAATAATGTTTCCCACGACGTTACAGTGTCTTGCACAATCCTTACACAACAATGTGTTCTTTGTACTTAAGGGCAAAGGGACCTGAATTATGCAGTCAAATGTATTCCAATATCAACCTATGAGGTTTTGAGTTTCTGTGTAGTCAGCCAGAGCAGGGCTTATGTTTTGGGCTCCGTACACAGTTTTGGTGTCACTAAACATTTATCCCTCCTAAAGCCTTCTCTAAAGAAAAATATGCATGTTGTTACATTTTCAAAAACCACTTTGACCTGCTGTTTATTGTTTTATGGTTACATAGTATTTACATTAGAATTGTCTTGTACTTACTGGCCGCTGTGTCATTAGTGTACATGAGCACATCAATGAATATCCTGCAGAGGAGTTTTGTCACACTGCAGAGTCTACCTTTCAAGATTTAGCTTCAGTAGTGCTTCAGTGCCAGATGTCTACAACTTAAAACAGTGCACCACAAAATGGAGGATGTGCAGCAAAGGGGTTTCACAAGCTGCCAGGTAGGCTCTTTGACTAAGAATGTATAAGGTTAGCAGCTCCCTGGCCTGCTGTCCGTCTTCAAAACAAGTCCCTATTTGAAGCGACTGCTGCAGGGAGGGGGCGCTTCAGCTGAGGGGTATTTCTATATGCATAAGAAAATAGCTGGACGTTCAAAGTGATTCCTAGGTTGGCAGGTTTCATTATTCAGAGGCTTGACTGACAGCCCACCAAGCTTCCTGTCTCGGCCCCTGCGAACCGTAGCACTGAGGACTGCGGTATGCTTGACTATACCCGTCAGCCTCGTCTACACTCCAGAAAAGGAAACTGTTGAATTGTTGGCTGCGTGGAAATAATATAGGAATTGAGAATAGGTACATTCGTGCAGAGTCTTGGTGTTGATTTCTCAAAGGACCTGGATGCTTAGTAATGCCGAACGCAGATAGACTTGGAGCTATTTTCTACTCTTGTTAACCAAGACGTTATTGAATCATGAAAGATCGACAATGCTTGCACTTCTATTGGTCACTGGAGCTGTGTTCATTTTGGGATGTTTGTAACTGAAGGTAGTTTTAGGTAGGAAGGTAGATTTGTTGACAAATGTCTTTGTATTTAATCAGTGCCTTTTGAGGATCCACTTCAAAGAAAAACTCTGATCAAAAAGTTATCAAAAACTATCCTTGAGGGTAACCTAAATATGTCCTATGTGGACAACTCTGTATGGTATAAAAACAACTTTTTTGTTAGCAAGCAACGACTGTCAGTGATCTTGATGCAAATTACCACTATGAGATGGTCTATTGAAAAGACAAGCTTTAATCAGTGTTTAAGATGATATTCATCGAACGCACTGCTCGACAGTGACTGGCTTTAAGTGTTTATGGTTGACAATTATTTCATCAAGACACATAAGCTCTGATTTCCCTACTGCCTCAAGAGACCTCAACAAAGGAATGCTGCGATGTACCCGGGAAGTCTATAATTATACAATTATGCAAAGCAGGGACTACAACGACCACATCGTGTGGGCACGTGAACCGTTTTACTCAGTTGAAACGCCAGACATGCAGGCAAAAGAATAAGGGGAAGGGGGGGGGATTTTTAAATGGAGCGTTAAACTAAAAGAAGAAACTGGATTAAGATGACTGATGCTTCACAGCTTTTTCACAGTTTCATGACAGATGACTGACTGCCTGGCCTGACACGGTCTGCTCTGGCTTACCGTGGTGGTCTTGACTCGCCCCCCGGGCTGTGTGCAGGTCCAACCAGACTGGTTCACCAACAGGTCACAGCCCTCGTCTTCCAAACAAGGCATCATCTCACACCACTGTCTACTCCTCACGATGCGAGCTAGAGAGAGAGAGAGAGAGAAAGAGGATAGGAGAAGGGAAGGGAAAGGTTAGGTTGTATTATTTCAACGTTCCTTCCAAAGGAACCTACAGTACAGTACAACTTTGTAGTAAGAACAAAAATCTTGAAAAGATGAAACAAAATTGTAATATATAAAAGTACAAAATATTGGATAGGGTTATAGGCTACTACCCCTTGAAGTAACACTGGATGTATTGTGCTTTACATCAATCTTAGCTGCGGGTATACTGGGAGAAGCTTCAAACTACTCTTAAGACTGTGATTTCCCAAAAATCCAGTGTACGACTGTTAGCAGTATAAAATGTGGTATCAATACTGGGAAGATGTTCCTGATGTTCCTGGGTAACCAAGCTTATTGTTGCCATGCAACCATTCAGAAGGTTAGCTTCTTGCAAAGTCCTCGACTTATTTTCATACCAAGGTTATGCACCTGGACAACAGCACATAGTCCTGAAAGGAGAACTGCACAAAACAGAAGGTGTGGACTGAGAGACCCTTAGTGTCATAAACAAAACGTTGCTCCATAGGCAAAAACTGCCTATGGAGCAACGTCTAAAATGATATTCAGTACTGTCAAGTAAACAACTTTAAAGTCTTCATGCATCCTAAAACCAACATGAAGTCAATCTAGAGTCATAAATCATTCAAACAAACGCTACTGTAAATAAATACGTTGTAAAAGACGTCAGAGCTTCACTATGAATTAGCCTACATAAGAAGGAGTGCCGAAACTGATGCCAAATTATGACAACTTTGTGTACTACTGAATATTCACACCAATGACCAGCCCAAAAACATCACATCGGTGACGAGATATCGCGAGATAGTTTTGACAGGATTAGCAGCTGAAAAAGGGCATAGATCGTGGACAGCCATGTTGTGCATGAGAGGCTGTGATCATTGAGGTTGACAAGCAGCAGTCAACACTTTAGCGCTTAGGAATCGTTCGAAGCCTGCTGTATATTCCGCCATATGAGCTCAGAGCTTTTTATAATGCTGAGCCCACTGGAGGGAATCAACCCATGGTTACGCACAGACGACTGTGTGTGTGTGTGTGTGTGTGTGTGTGAGAGAGAGAGAGAGAGAGAGAGAGAGAGAGAGAGACAGAGAGACAGAGAGACAGAGAGACAGAGATAGGCAAGACTCCTGACCTTATCAAATCTTACCCTTTGATGAAATGAAGTGAAAGGTATGTTTGTGTGTGCGCTTGTATGATTTGGGAGTGCCCCGGTGTGTTCAGAGTGAAAGGCTGCATGTGCATGTGTGCTTGCTTGTGAGTGTGTCGCCCACCCAACACTGGAGACTGCAGTCTCCCACCACAATACCACTTGGTAAAAAGTGTTTATTCTGTCCTTATCAACAGGCCCCTTAAGCCCATACTTATTAACTAGCAAGCCAAGGGGTTGCAAACAATACATGGCAAGGGCAACAGTTAACAAAAGCAACAAAAAATGTCACAAAGACTCTCAGAGACTAATAACGCAATCTGTGTTATGAGACTGAACGTTTTGGTGCAGCAAAGAGCTCTCTCCCCTTGAAGTAGACCTGTTTATACACTTAATCATACACACACGTCTATTTATAAAGAAATAGGGCATTCACACACTTGAATTTGCATATGGTGGCACCCCAATTGGCCCTTAGAGAGACAGAAGGAGAGGGAATGAGAGAGAAGTAGAGAGTGTTGTGTATGTGAGTCTGGGGGGTGGGTGGAATATGGGGGAGGTGAGAAAGATGGAGGGTGAGAGCAAAAAGAGAGAAAAGAGGAGAGAATATGAAAAGAGAGAAATAAAGGGACAGACAGAAAGAGGAGGGAGGGGGAGAGAAAGAGAGAGAGAAAAAAGAGAGGGAGAGTTGGGGAGGAGTTGGAGTTGCACATTTAGGTCCAGAGGGAAATTCTAATTGAGGAGGAAAATAGCTAATAACAAACACAGAAATATCTATGCAAGGTAAGCACGTACGTTCACAGCATCGAGGGATGGAGAAATAGGAAGAAGCTCACCGCTGCACATTCTGAAAGCCAAGGGCAATGTTATTGTGTCCATTGAGAATGTGATGTCAAGGAAGAACACTCAATTACCTTCACATCAATTGTACAAACTCAATTAAGTTGCTACAGTTTCACGCTGCAACAAAGAGATAAAAAAAAACCTTTAACAGAGGGACCACAATGGAAAAACATCATTGCATTGTTGGTCCAACAGCAAACACAGAAACATAATGGTTTGAATAATGTTATAGAAAACTCAGGAAACAATCTGAGTGAAACAGAAAGGAGAAACAGGACGAGGATTTTGAAACGTGTACATTTGTTTCTTGCCCTCCCTTACCTACAGTAGGAAGAAATACCAAATACAGTATTTTCATCATTTCTAGAAGTTGTCTCTTACAGGAAAACCATTACCAGTGGAACAGACTTTACTAGAAACTGTATTGTTTCCACTCTGACAATAATCAATATCCCATTTGAAACGTGTGGATAACAAATGCCTTGTGTGTGTTCACATACTTGTCCAACAAATCTGGTTCTGTCACAAGGAGTGACAAGCAACCATTTATAACGTTAAAAAAAATTAACTGTAACTTGTATGCAAAGGAATGTATGCATAAATGACATTATGTGAGAGGTAGACCTGCTTTTGATAAAGAGCAAGACCCGTTGAAGATAAAGAACATGAAACTCTTTATGGGACAGTGTAATAAGGCAATATGTTCTCCCTTGGCATTTGGGAAACTGGCAATTTGATTGTGATAGCCTGTTAGCCTCAATTATCAATCCAATTCTCTATTGAACAGTGCAGTGTACCAGGACACCATTCTCCTCCTCAGAAATAGTCCTTAATTAAATCCTCTCCCTTTACTATCAGATAGGAAGTAAGGGGGACAGATGGGGGTATGGGGGGTTTCCATCATTGTTAAATACATACCCAGTACCTCTCTCTCTCTCTCTCTCTCTCTCTCTCTCTCTCTCTCTCTCTCTCTCTCTCTCTCTCTCTCTCTCTCTCTCTCTCTCTCTCTCTCTCTCTGTCTCTCTCTCTCTCTCTCTCTCTCTCACACACACACACACACACACACACACAACCTTGAGATAACGTTGTAATCCTCATGCCACGCTATTGTTTTCTATTTCATTATAATGCCATTGGCTGTGACGGCTGCAGATGAAAACAGATGGAGCAGGGCAGTTGGGGATCCACTAAAATCAATGTTATGAAATAATAATGATAAAACAGAACAGGGCTGGAGCAGGAGTGACCTGCATCGAGCATACCTCCAGATGCGAGTGCGTGCGTGTGTTTGTGACAGCTCTAAGTTTGTGTGGGTGTGCACTGTGTGTGTGTTTGTGTTTACTCTGTGTGTGTGTGTGTGTGTGTGTGTGCGTAGGTATGTTTGTGTGTATGCGTGTGCGCGCGCGCCATGCGAAGAGTTCATCTTGCGGAGATAAGACAGAAATAACATCATTACATCCGCTGGTGGGGCAGTATGTCTGCGAAATAGCATATCACGTTGGTGTCAACAGCTGGCCAGCCCGGGTGATAAATTTCTCTTAACGCACTGTGAAGCCATGGGGTCTGGCAATAGACGGTCTTCACACTGCTAATCTATGAAAGGACAGGCCTGGGAATACACAAGACACACACACAGAAACACACACATTCTCACACGCAAAGCATCGTGCACACACAAACCCACCCGGCACACACCATAATCCAGTTCAGGCCCTACTACGACAGTGTAGTATATCCAGTAAGCTGCAAATGTACATTATAAATTATAAATGTACATTAAAAACATAGATTACATAGTTTGACAGATAAATGACATGCAGGAACCCCTGGGTGTTTTTTTCTCAGAATACATGTGCTACAGATAATAGGCAATAGGACTGGCAATAATAACTTTCATCTATTCTAGACCAACACTGAAAACAAATATTGCTGTGTTTATAGCACACTAACATACTATAGGTTACTTTCATCTCAGTGTGTAGAATCTTTGGTGTAGGAGGAACTGCAGCACTGGATGACACAGGCAACATATTCACTGCCTCAGGCTTCTCAGTCTAAACCATTAGCATTCAGCGCTAAGCTCTTCGCAGTAATGACAACTCAAAGAGCCTTTTAAGCTAATTCACTGCTTCTGCATTTCACACCACGGCTTGGGTTGCTCAGGAAGCCTCTCGTCACCCCGGGTCATTGAGGTCATATTTAAAACAGCCCTGGCCTGACTCCCACTTAAGTGACATGGATCAAAACTTAGACCGCCAGTGGAAACTGATGAGCTTGTGCTCTCTTTCTTTAAATACTTCCGAGTATTTTCCCTGTGTGGCGTGGACGTTATGGCTCACATGTGGCAACATTGATGAAAAGGATGTTGTTTAAGTGCCAATTGGATAAGGTCAAAGTGCCCCGTCAAATTGTTTGCCATTACTTGACTGTTCAATATTGCATATCATTAAAAGAAAATGGTCGCGTAGCATGTATTGTTGACGTGTAAAGAATCTCTCTGATGGTCTGTCTCTTGCACGGATATCATGTCAACAGTCCTTTCGGATGCTTTCAAATGATGGGTCGAAATGCGAAAGCTTGTTGACGCAATAAACAAATTGCTGAGGGACGGAGCCTGGAAAGTGCCACTGTAGACGTGGATCCGTGCTTTTCTGCCTCCGTGCCCCGTCACTCGCCCAATTAACAATGTTCTCTTCAATGCTCTCTTCATCTACCCACTGGTGCGAGCCATTTAGCTTTCCCCCTTAGCTTTTTGTGGAAAACGAAAAGACCCATTCAGCATGATGCGACACATGATCAGGGTGGAGAAAGCCCTTCTACCTAATTAGTTGTAAGCGGACATGTTTTTAATTTGATTATTCCACTCGTCTGGTGGGTCTAATCGCGATGAATGGCCACCAAGTGAGGTGTTGCTGTCTCCCTTCAATGCTGAATGTTTGACTACGGGGGCTCACTGTTGTCGTTCCTACCCATGATGCATGTCATCTCTCTCCCCAGCCTCCCAGTACAAAAATACAGTTGGCAATCATGCTACAGCCTTAGGAGTACTACTAAACTCCAAGAAGTCAATGTTTTAGACCACGACTCAACAGCGACTTTACGCAACTCAAATGACTCAACAGTATAGTTAGAATCAAGCTACTTCACAACCGTGTGAGACATCAAACTTAATGACCAGGCTAATGGTGTATCCACTCACTTTGACAAGTATTTGAAATTCCTACGCTGTCTTTTAAGCCGTCTGCTGTACTCTTTGGAGTCTTAGCGAGAACAAATAAATGAGAATGGGCTTTAGGGAAACAAAAACAGAATAACTTCAAGCCCTCCTATTAACTGTCATGGCTACAAAGTCGACGGCTTGGCGACTCCCACCTCTAATGAGGCGGCCGCTATCTCGGCGGCTTCGAAAGGCTGTCACTCGTCTGCGACGCAGACTGCGCGAGAGGAAAGCAGCTGTTCCTGGTGACACGTTTTCTCCAAATCGATACATCAAAGGCCTGTACTCCGCCTGAACCTGGACCTGCCAGCCAATAGCCCGCAAACAAGCAGGAGAGAGACGCATCAAGAATCGGGGGAGAGAACCGGCACAGGGAGTCTCTAGAACCCAGAGTACCTGAAGCTTTCAGCAGGGGAGTGCAATAAAGCCAGCCTTTGTATCTATTTCCCTTCATAATGAGCCAATTGGAAATATATATATATATATATATGCATTTCAGTGGAACATACACAAAAGACTCCTTTGTGCCGTCGCCGCATGGCCTCCACATTTTTCCAGAGGTTGCATGAGGAGCGTATTATAAAAGACAAAGGTATAATGAAACATGTCAAAGAACAAAATGGCTGGTGGGATAGGGAAGCAGGGACCACAGCCACCAACTGTCTTCCTCCCGCGATGTAATCACAGGTCCAATGCATAGGGCCTGTTTTGTCTTGTTACTTCCTGGCGGATGGTGTATTGAATCCGACAGTGGACGGGACATTTTTCTTTGTGGTCTCTTGTGGAGAGGCATCTCCCCTTAATCTAATTCCCCGGGAACGTCTGATGCTACGTCTCTATCCTCCATCATCCCAGGACACCTTCCCTAAGTGCGGACGCCACACGCTTCCCCTGATAACACTTTCATTAATTCAGCCGCGTGTCTTTTTGCCGGTGCTTCGAATTGGGTGTTATCAGAAGCCACCCAGCGACATTTGAAAGCGCCAGCTTTCACGGCATATCGCTGCTTATAGACACGCATTATTGATTCGAGATGCACTCCTCTCAATGGGATTCCTGGTGTGCCGTCTGGCTGAGGTGTTTCTCTAAACAGCAATGTGAACACATCTAGGAGGCCCTTCTCTTGTTAGTTGGGCACAGGAAGTTTTGTAAGCCCCAACCAATCATTCATTGGTTAGATCTTTTCATGGGATACAACTGCAATCAGAAGCACCTGGCAACCTCTATCAACCATTCATACAATCACAGGTGAAAAACAAAGGCCTAACTAATTAGGATTACACAATATTTCTAAATAAATAAATGAAACATAATTAAACATAAACTAATAAATCCAATGAACGGGTGTTTCAGAATAGCTGTAGATGGAAACCCAAGGAAATCATTCAAGATGGAAACCCAATAAAAACATTCAAGTAATATGTAAGACTGAGGACACTCTTCCCCGACTGGAGGACGGTTTGATATGATGGCAGGAATCAACGCTATAATACAATAATATCTGACTCCACAAAAAGTGCATACACCATTAACTGTAACCTCGAGGGATAAACAGTCTCCAATAAAATATCTCAAATGTAGGGGAGAACCGTTTTAATTCTCAATGCAAGCATGTTCACTAAACAGCTGTTCAGCCAATACTAAGGCTGTGGAGCTAACCCACAATCTAAGAATACCTAACTGACCCCCAGAGGCTACGGTGCCATGCCCGGAACATGTAAATCCCTACTGGAATGGTGACTCAGAGGCCCACACTATACATTCCTTCCTGAGCAGGCAGTTTTTATTTTTACACAAACCGCACAGAACCTTTCTTTATGATGCAAAAAATATGGATTATGGGTTACATTATGGACCTTTTTGGACTGGTTACATTGTATTGTATAAAGAAACAGCAACGCTTACCATGCAATCAATATTACAGCAGGTTGGCATCAGCTTAAAATGAACTGTATTACAAAACACTGCCAGTCTTCATCATTGCGTATTCAGCAGGTCCCTATAAAATGAGCCTGCTTGACTGAGTGGCCTCATCCCAGCTGGGTTCTACCCTTCGGTTCTACCCCTGGTTCAACCCCCGGTTCTAACACTTTCACTGACAGAGAGAGGTAAAGGCAGTCTCCTGAGCCTTGATGGTCTTGACCCAGTTAAGACGGGCTACTGACTGATGACCGCAGCCAAGACCTGCTGACAGGATTTATTGAGACGATAAATGAGAGTGGGCCTTGCGTTGCTGTGGAGAAATTATTTATATATTTTGATAAATACTTTGGCTAAGCGCCGCACAACCTTGCACCGGTGTTTGCAGGGCATGTTTCAGTCTCTGAATATACTTTGTGGGATTGTTATTGCCCACTGGGAGTGTCTCCGAGAGTCAAAATGAGCACATTTTGCATTATTGTTCAGCCCCCTGGGATGGCCTTTGACTTTGACAAGTTTTCCATTCATTTGCAGTAAAAAAAAAAAATACAATACAAACATTTAAATAAGTATAACAATGACAGTTGAAATGCATGAGAATCAGCAAATGTGGCTAACCATCAGTTTCACTGTGGAGTTCACAGCTCGGGGAATACTAACATATGTGGGTGCTTACTGCCCGGGTGTTGTACTTGACATTTTAAACAAATCAGTTCCAATCAATACCAAAGGTTACAGCAGTAACACTGCTGGCTTTGAAGAAGCTAAATGGAGTCAAGTCTGCTTGACGCTGAACTCTGTCCCTCCCCTAAACACTGTGCTGTCTCAATCTGGGGGCCTTGCTCAATCGATTCTAAACAACGTTAGCTGCTAGCAACAGTCTCAGAATACTCAAAGGACATCTTGAGATCCGCTTTGCCTGAGATTGAATATAAACTTGTGTTATTGGGAAGCTGTATATTAACTGCGGATCTGAACAGTTGAAAAAAACGTTGGACTCAAAGCTACCGAACATCTCAAGGAGATGGCCCTGGTGCTTCTGGAGACAGATGTGGTACACACGTATAATCTGTGGTACATGGCTGGGTCACATGAAAAAATGACTGACCAGAGATTATACAGCCTTCTCAGTCATTTTCAAACGTTACTGACCACAGAGACTTTTAAGAGTCATCATAGTCTTTGGAGACTAGAAGGTAGTACACCAGCTGCAGAAACCTGAGTGAAACCTGAGTTTCCTCACTAGCTTCTCAAACACACTCTCAGTTCCCTACCATATATCCAGCAGGATTGAATGGTTCTCAAAAAAGCCTTTTGTTATGTTTCATATCTCTTAGAAGTTAACTACACTTTCCATGTGTGTCATGGACTTTTTTGGGGGGAGATGGGGGGCTAGGCTCTTTGGCTCAGGGTCCATCTTGCCGGATGCAACATCGAGGGATCATAAGTTTCAGGTGTAAAAAGTAGCATTACTATTTGCACCCCTCCCCCCTTCAGGGGGCTGTTGTGAAACTCTCACAGACTTCAGATAACAAATGTAATCATTTCCTAATTCATATACCATTTCAGCCCATGGTAAACATCAAATCAATAGTCCATTTGTCATTGGAGGGAGCAGGTTTGGGGAATACTCCCTTCTTCTACCAAACAAAATGAGCCAATCAATTTCCACTGTAGTGGAGACAACTGAGGGAAGGGGGTCCAACTCACCTGAAGGTTGATTGCTCTGAATGCCAAAACAACCATCCTTCTCAGTGCTCTCTTTTATTACACTGAGGTGGGGAAAGTCTCGCCACTAGGCCCCATTGGCATTTGGGTAACAATGGATGGCACAAACTGTCACAGCCTGAAGCTGACTTTGTCTGGCAGGTGTATTATTCTTCTGGTTCCCTGTTCCCAAGACAAATTTAAAGCAATTTGAAAGCTTCGCCGGCTGCAAGCGTGCACAAACAAATATCTCTATTTCAGACGGGCAACTTTTATTTTTTATATCTTGTGACTTCACCGGTCTCCGAGGTTTAAACTAGGTGGAGTTTCCCTGAGTTCAGGACAACCGGGTTCCTCTGAAGGAGGATCATTGAAAGTTGTTCACATCACTCTGCCAACAAATCTAGATAAGTAGTTGAGCAGCTCAACTTTCAACCATCATTAACTGACCCATTGTTGTTCTGCCGAAGAATTACGAAGACTTCACATTAATCAACATGAACAATCCTTGTTACAATAGATAAAAAACTATTAATGTGAGAAAATTTGAAATTTGGGATGATTGATTGAATATTTGTTGTTTCCTCCGTCGGGGCGATTACTCATGCTAAGAAGAGCCGCTCATCAGTGTAATGATAATGGTGTGGGGAGGAAGCATTTTGGCGGCTGTTCCCAGCTCTTAGCTCATGAGTTTCTTGTTGATGAAGCGACTCTCTTTGAGAACCCTCACTGGGAATCCATGGCACAGGGGGGAACAATCCTCTGTGCCTCCCCACTACATATTAACTCACACATCACTCATCCGAGTGCTGCACCAAGTTGTCATCAATAATCATTTGCCTTTTTGCCATTCTTCACTTGTTCCTTTTAGCCGTATGGGCTTGTTGTTGCCACAGTAATGAAACACATTTTCTCTCTCTCTCTCTCTCTCTCTCTCTCTCTCTCTCTCTCTCTCTCTCCCTTGGTCCCTCTCTTCCCTCATACCTATACACACACACACACAACCAAATATATCCCATGAACAGCCTCTTATGAAAATTGCCCGGAGTGACAAAGTGGAAGGATGTGCACTTCTTTTTGCCATTGCTTCTTCACACGGCTCAGACGCACAATGGGTATCGTGTGGGATAATGATGAATGTCCTCCTGCACTAAGTGGACCAAGGCTACACATCATGTTTTACTGCTGTTATCTGCAGTATTTTCAAGGACAACGGCCTGTCTGTCCCTCTTCACCTAATTCCTCACTGTATTTTGGATAGTAATGAGGTGATGCAGTAAGGGCACCATTGCTGTGAGCTTGACAGAATCCTGTACATGACAGTCATGTACAGGATTCCATTTCCACACTCTTCCAAATTCTTTCTTAAAATTTTCAGAATATAAGAGAAAGAGTGTGTGTGTGTGTATGTGTGTGGTGGGGGAGTCTTTTGTACAATCTAATAATTATGGTGTGAAAGGAGCAAGGCCTACAGTCTCTTGTTAAACAAAAGGATAAGCTTATCAAATCCTTCTTCTTGTCTGGCCATATCCCTGGCTCTCATCTGGGTGTTCCAACGAGTCATTACAACTCACTCGTCTCCCTCGTACGTTTCAAAGCACTTCTGAAGATTATCGCCAAAGATTGCTAAATGACCTGAAAAAACATGTCACTATGACAAATGACAGCAATACTCCTGTGTGTGTGTGTGTGTTTCTGTGTGCATGCATGTGGGAGTGATGCAGTGCATTCCGATGCACTGGCATACTCACACTTGTAATGCCTTTATCAGTTACTGATTGCTACTGCTATCATCTCAATCTATTTTCCAACAGTGATAGCTCTTATATGCGCTACTGTGATTGCTTGCAGTACTAGAACCATATCATACTCTGTATCTGTGATTCCTTCATTATTACATTTCGAACAGCAATTTTCAAAGATGCTGTAGAAACTGGGAGATTGGCTTGCCTCGCCATACTGTTGTCTTGCAGGCACTCACCTTCTAGACCCAGTGTGATTTTAAATGTACCTTTGAATTGATTGCACTATCAAAAACAAATGCATTAAATGACTGCATTTCTTAACAGCGCAACATGTTTGTCTGCAAGCCAAATATGCCAAATATATATATCAGCTTTGTGCATTTGTGCATTTATGCATATTTGAGCAAATATGCATTGCAGTCGAGGGAATTCATTTGATGGGAATATTTTCTATTAAAAAAAGTACAGAAGAAATGCTTGCTAACAGATGTTGACGGCATGAGCTATTCATCTGTAATCACTGGTGAAGAGATTAAAAGATGAATAAAACTGACTGGTACAGTGCTAAAACCATGTTTATTCTAGAATGGGGGCATGCCAAACAAGAAAAATATTTTAGTGACAACTCTTTAACGCAGTAGAACCCCTCTCCGGGGGTATACATCATTAACTACACAGGTCTATTTGTTACAGAACATGTGAATCATCTTGCATCTCAACGATACAAAGAGAATCTGAACACCTGCAAATGCTTCATCACTGTGTTTTCTGATTAATTGACGCAGTGCACAAATCCACAGGACACATCCTGCATTTGAAGAACATGGTTCCTTAAAAGAGGAAACCATTTCGTAATCACATCATTCATCAATGTGGTGGATTCCACCGGAAAAGAGGCGCAAGTGTGAAAGTGTCTCCCCTGAGGCATCCAGAAGAATGAAGAGATGGAGATGGGAAATTACGACTGAGTACATTCTTGAAACCATTTCAAAAGCAAGTGGTAAAGCTAGAATCCCATAGATGCTGCTGCGTTTCTACTGTACCATAATGGGTGTGAACCCATGGGCATGATCTATAGATGTACCTTATAAGCTGAATTGAAAAGGACAATTTGACAATACAAGGATATATAAGAGGATCAAAGCATATCCCTGAGTTGGGGAACCTGTGTCATTGGATTTTGTTTGTTTGTTTGACCACCTCAAAAAGAAAATTCCTTCAACAGTTACTACTGTACCCCAGTACCTGCTAATTCAAAGCATACTAAGATATTATGACAGATGGTGGTATCCCAAAATGAATACATATATTTCTATATGTATTCCCCCGCTCCAATTCCTATCAAGTGAATAACTTTTGGTGTTTTGAAATTTAGCACTTGTGATAGCTAAAGCTGGGTTCGAGGAAGAACAGACCGTTTTCTCGTCTAGCAAGGCAGCTCGATGGAGAAAACCACCTCCTGGATTTGGAACTCATCTACTGCAGGCCCTGCAATGACCAGTGATGCTTCTTCAGAAAGAATTGTTCAGCTGCAGGGTCTCCATTCAGCTCCCCAGCAGTCTACTACCTCTTCTAGGGAGGTTCCATTTCTGCTTGTCAGGTGGATGATTGATTCTTTCTCCAAAATAACTCTGCCCAGTATCACCAGTTACTCGAGGCTCCAGGTATTCATCTTCTCCAGTCTTTCCTAATCTTGTTACTCCTTATCCGAACCTCCTCATCTAGATTATAAGTTTTAGAAAAGTTTAGATAGTCTGGCCGATCTACAGTATGAATGAAAAGTTGACTGATGATTGAGCAAAGACTATCCGTTTGTCATAATACCAACTAATGCGGATGAATATTGTCATGGGCAAGGCATATGGTTCATAGCATTTGGTTGATAACTTTATATTTCCACCCAAGAAAATGGGTTTAATTTATTACTCTTTGTATATGTAGGAGCCAGGTTTGGTTTTTGTGTTTTTGTTGTTCTGTACGTACATTTTAAGGAAGTTATTTCACACATTTGTATATGTTATTCATTAGGTTTTCGTTCACAATCTTAATTTACTTTTGTCATTTTGGGGATACTGACATTGTATTATTTTCAAGTTACAATTTACAATGTTGACCTTGTGTCAGTAAAGTTCATTCATTCTTAGAACAGGAAAATATAAAAAACAATTCTGCAGATGATCAAGGGATACAGGGAGACAAGGTTAGATCAGAATTTAAAACTTGACTGTTGCCATGGCAGACATATCCTGACTTAATTGCTATGTCAACTTCAAGGAGAGAGTTTAATACCGCAGCCCTGGCTTCTGGAAGAGTCTACATCCGAACCCAGGTATGTACATGTACCCAAGAGACGTAGCCCCAAATCCCAGGCAACAGCTATTTCTAAACCCCATCGCATCCGCTTTGATTCCCTCTCTCCCTTTTTATCTGGCATCACTAGAACATACAACATGGCAGTTGGCTGCACACTCCATTAAATAAACGACACCAAGGACAGTATTTGTCAATGATATTGTATAACAGCAGGCAGTGAACAAAAACAGTGTTTATGGTTTACTGTTAAGGGCTTCAGATGATTCCAGTCTGAATATCCTTAGACTTTGCTTTCAGACAGGTTAATGGTCCTCTATACCTCCATAAGGGACATTCTACAACTGGCTGGAAAATTCTATTCAAGTATACTGAAAAATGATATTGTCCTGTCAGTGATATTGGTCTCTTGGGGAATAAAAACAGCCATGAGGATAGATATAAAACCGTAGAAATTACAGCTTAGCATAAACCACTCTGCCCTCTGAGAGACATCTGCAATCACTTGGAATGAGTCATCAGCAATGTCACAGCATGGTAATCTCGTGTCCTCCAGTAAGAGTTTTATGAAAAAACTGTGTTCTGTCTCATAATACAGTGATCTAGCAGGTGGTGAACTTACAGGTCTCACAAAAAAAAAAGAAAACATGTTTTTTTCTTCTTCATTTCTAAATATTCTCTAATTGAAGTAGTCACATCAGGGAAAGACATACATTCCAGGTGCCTAAACTAGACACGAGTTGCCTGTAATCAAGCAACATCTGACACAACAATGTTTGCTAACTGAATTTCCTCATTGATTACGTGTAAGTCTCTTCCACAATGTAGGAGCTGTGAGATTTATTTTCCCGTCCATCCGTTGTCTCTTTGAGGAAAATGCGAGATGGCAAAAGACAGCTGCTCCTTGTGTGATTAATACGGGCCTTGAGGGTCTTGCAAAGAGATCAAAGTCACAGGTGCAGTCTTTACACAGAAACATTTCCACAAAGGCACAAA
Source organism: Osmerus mordax (assembly GCF_038355195.1). Classification (NCBI taxonomy): domain Eukaryota; kingdom Metazoa; phylum Chordata; class Actinopteri; order Osmeriformes; family Osmeridae; genus Osmerus; species Osmerus mordax. Next base: position 8,909,614 of record NC_090053.1, read on the forward strand.
CGCAATCCCCACTTTGATTGTGTCTTTGTGGACATTATCTAAACTCCGACAAGACAAAGACGATGACACACAAAGTTTGACTGATTTCTGGTTGTGGTTGCAGTTTGGCTAATGCAAGGAGATTTATTTGTGATAGATATATGGATTTAGGATCTATGGATTATCCTGCTACACTTGTGACCTCCTAGGAAGATAAGACATCGGCGTAGAGGACAAGGGAAGCTGAGTTAGGTAAAGAATGCAGCAATAACACCAGGAACACCTTAAGATGAATCCTTAGAAGAGTTCGAGAAGAAGAGTATTCCAAAATGATTGAAATTGAACCTGTCATTCCACCCAGATACACTACAACACTGCTCAGAGGCTGGCTGTGTTTTATTTATGGACTGAATGACAAAAGAAGGAGAGTATACTAGCGAAGATATGACCTGACATAAATACCAAGCCTTCAAGATGCGACACACGCTAGGTGAGTAAAGGTCACCAATATGTAGGAACAGCATCATTCTGCAAGTTACGATACCTACAAGCCATCCTGTCATGTTATTGCGTCTCAGGGTAGCAAATGTAACGAAAGTAGTGTCTGACTGAAAGTTGGGAACCTCTGAGCTCTGACAGACAGGTCATGGCAATCAACAACATCCAACACAATGCCGAAGCAAAGTTCTGACGGTCTAAAATAGCGTCTTTTGTGCCAGGAATGGGAAAACATCAGAGAGGAGCAAAGATGGAGCACTTCCTCCTCCCAGACAAAACCGAACCATACTGAGGTTGGAAACTTTTGATTCACTTCTGCTTTTATCACTGGAGCCTTTGTGATGGTTGCACGCTGAAGAAGCCGAGATTAAAAGTGTCCAAACACACTACCTCAACACATGACAATCACACAAACCCAATACACATGCCCCCCCCCCCCCCCCCCCCAACGGGAGAATGACACAATTCTCTGTTGACTGTTGCAGGCTCTCAGAGGTCTCTGCAGGTCCCCAGAGAGCAGGTGATGAAACACAACATAACATTCGGTTCCCACGCGAGATCCCTTTAATCAACATAACGGAGCTAACCGGGAGTAATCGGGATGAGATCAGAACAGGCTCAGGAGGATGCAGAGACGGGTGTCCCCGAAGAGAAAGAGGGAAGAGCTTAGGAGTCTCTCTCCGCCATCCTTTCCTCAAGCTCTCTATCTGCCTCTCTCTCTCAGTTAGTACACCTTTGCAGCCACCAAAATCAGAGAGGGGAGGTGGGCTATCTTGGCACTTACCGTCCACGCAGGCTGGTCTGGCTCTCGTGGTTCCGGCAATCTGGCCTTTCTTGCAGGCACACCTCGCCGTCTGTCGCGCGATGGTCCTCCGTGGCTGACTGCTGTCGCGGTCCAGAGTGACGATCTCGCACGTTCCTGCAGCCAGCTGACCTACAGGCGGAAAGAGGAAGGAGCAGTGATGTCAGACCGAGATAACGAGGCGGAGATGGCAAAGGAAGCTGATGTGCCACTTGGCTGAGTTGGAACTAGAGAGGGGAAATGGCGCTCGTTTAGACATTGCGCAGATGATGATCAACGGATCTAGGTCAGATTATTTCACGTTTTTTGTTTTAAATAAACCCTGGTGAAACCTACAGTGCATAACTGTAACGGTGTGTACAACAGTGCAACTTGTCTTATTTTTCTTTGGCACTGCTTGGGATTGAACACTGTTGCATCTGGGGCCTGGACAGTCTGTAGATGTATCTAAATCCTCAAAACCTTTTGACCCATCACCTGATTGTAGATTAACCTGTGTGAGTGAAGTAGCCCTGGGCCTTCTCCACAGGGAGGAAGTATTCTATCATGGCCAGGGTTTTTAATCTGTGACACACACACACTCTCTCTCTCCATCTCTCTTTCTCCCTTGCTCTCTCACATTCTCTTTCCATTCCTCTCTATTACAATTTTTCTCTCTTTTTATCCCTCTCTTTGACTCTCATTCCATCCCTTTTCTTTTATTTATCTATTTTCCTCTTCCTCTCTCTCTCTCTCTCTCTCTCTCTCTCTCTCTCTCTCTCTCTCTCTCTCTCTCTTTATATATATCTGTCTCACACACACACACACACACACAGAGTGATTTAATCTGGCCCCAAGTCACAGTGCAGAGGTTCTGGGAGAGTTAATTAAGTTTACTACGGGGATACATCTGAAGTAATGGTGCTCTGTCAGGACAGTGATTATAAAGTAGTGTTCATGTCCCTAGTCACAGGGTGCCCGCCCAGTGTGACCAGGGATCACGAGACACAACAAGTCTTCTCCCTGGTGCCACTCTTGTACTTCCATTTTTAAGATGCTAGGAATTCACAAAGGGACTGCAAAGAAATATATGTGGATCTGCTTTCTCTGTGAGTGCTGGTGCATTTATGGTGCATGGTTTCTGGTGCTATGTTTGGAAAACAGGTCTCACGAAATGTGTGTGTTTGTTTGTGTGTGTGTGTGTGTGTGTGTGTGTGAGAGCCTTAGACTCCTCATTAAAATAATACCTACTGACTTATCCCCTATAAATCCGAAGGGAGACTCAAGTCTTTGATGCGGCCTTAGGGGTTTTAATTAATCTGCATACAACATGTTAAAGGCCCTGCTACTGTGCAGCAGAGGAGCTCTGGTGACGAACACAGCACATTTGCCATTTTCCCAGTTTCTGCTTCAAATATGGAAACACTACTTGTTTTGATCCTGATATTGTCGTATAAGCTATTTGTTCAGTCCCCCAGAAAGACCCTATGAAAGACCTACACACAAACTCTCTCTCTCTCTCTTACTCTCTATCTCTCTCTCTCTCTCTCTCTCTCTCTCTCTCACTCTCCCTAACACACACACACAATAAGCTCATAAAATTTCCAGAAAACCACTTACATTCCAATGCAAATCTTTTGAGATATCGACTGTGTTCACATACTGTAGATATATGATGGGCAATCTCTCGCAGCAGGAACAGAATGTGGAACAGGTTTCTCCATCCTACACATACTTTTCATCCGACTCCTTCTAAACACCATCTCTCTCCTGGCCTTGCTTTGGAGGTTACACGCACTTGCATGCACAGACACATATCTCATATTCTTGAAATTAATAACAAGGACTTTAATTGGTTTGGCTTCCAGCCACTCTTGCGTTTCTGAGTTCAGGATTCTAATGTTTGCAGCTCAGTCGAAACTTGTTACAATGTAAGGATGTGTTTGGTACAACTCCCTTACAACAAGGCTGTTGGCTAATTACTTTGTGTTAAACAGAAGCAGCTGATAAGTAGCCTGAAATTTAACACTTGACTATTCTAAAGCCATTATCCCATACAAAACTGTCACTGTGATGTCATTACATTTGAAAATATAATAACTTAAGGTAATGACATTTGAAGGAATCTCTGTCACATTTCACTGCTATTATAATAGACTGACAATAGACCAATGTGCCACTATGTTTGTTAGCGCTACGTTGGCTACATGCCTCAGGGCACTCCACGGGAAAGACAGGAGGTTACACAATCCATTTCAACCCTGCTACGCAATGTTAGACATGCAGCACGATATGCGATCCACACGTAGCCTACGTTATTCGCTACCTGAAAGGAACAGTAGACCATATCTCCATCATTCATGCCTAAGGCATGACCGTTTGCACGTTAGCAACTTCCGTTCTTTGACGTTGGTCCACACAGAAGAGCAAGAAACCCTGGTGACCAGGGCTCTGAAGTATCACACATTCCAGTCATTTCTCACGCAACACCTTGTATTTGTCACACATTTCAACTATTTCCCACACTGATAAGTAAGGGATAACTATATCCTACATATATATCCCGCCAAATACAATTAATGGACAAGGCTTAGTTGTCTTGAGTTATACAGCGTTAATGCCAATCAGATGACCGATCATATGTAAACGTTTGCATCCCTCATATCTTTCTGCTGCTCTACGGGTATACCCGTACTATATGTAATATATGGGGGTAGCAGATAGGTAATATATGGGGTTAGCAGAAAAGCCCAGAGTCTAACCATAAATGTATATTATGCCACCGTAAAATTGAGATGTCACATTAATGATGAGTAGATTGAGACGTATGTGGAGACGGCTTTAGTTGGGGCGAAATAAACGTTCCATCAAAGCTTGAGATAGAGACGGATTAGAGGTCGCTACTGTGCTAAAGTAATCAATATGATTATTGACATCTCTGTTGAGTGTTTCTTCTCCGTTTATGTGCTTTCCCTGCTCTGCTTAAATTTCACACTCATTTGGATTGATTCCCAGACCTAAACCGAAAAGTACAGTAGCCTACAGAAATGCTGTAACCTGTCTGTGGAAATGTTATGGTGCGTGGGCTCCTATTTTTGCCTGCCGAAATAGAGCCCTCGGCAACGAAATAACAATGTGTTTCAAAGCAGCCTCTCTATCTATTAGTTTCGCAGGAGGCTTGCATCTGAGAGGATTCCCTCTGCTTAGAAAGCAGTTGGATTTTTGCAGAAATGCACATTTTGACCAATGAGCATGACCTATTGGGGTACGTGATAACTGGACCCAATTTCGAGGTTCTAACTCAAGAGTTAAGTTAGTTACAAATTGGTAAGAAAGACAAGTTTTTAGCTTTCATTTCTGAAAGCTGAAAAATGTTAACTATTAATGAACAGCTGACGAAATCATTATTAGTAGTTGCCTATAGTTTATGTTCAGCCTGCATTGATTAGAACATACTTTAATTAAGTTCACAATTAACAGATATACGATAATAGCACCCTAAGCACATGCAAAGAGAAAAGGTTCCAACGCTGTATTCTGCAGAGTGAATAACCATGTCTGCCTCATCTCTTTACAAGAACCTTAAAGGTTTTGTGGTGTGCAATTTCTAATTCCAGGGCTTAAGAAATGACGCTTCTGATGAGCCTCGTCTGGCTTTTGTGAAGTCTCTTCAATTGTTGTTCAGTTCTTATCATACAGCTACTTCACTTCACATGCATGTTGGTAAGAACTAAGAAGTCTCCTAAGTTTTTTGTTTGTTTGTATTATTCGGGCATATTTTGTCTAATTTTCACAGGTTCAATGATAAGCCCGGGCTATTGGGAGTTAGTCTGTTTCCTGCACCTATACCCACAGTGCTGCATAATGTCATAAACAAAGTAATACAGCAATAAATCCTAAATCCCAACAGATAAAACTTCCTGTTGGTGTTCATTGGTGCTCATCCAGAATACCAATCTTAGTTTGCCTCTTCCCGAATCTGAGCTGTTTATGATGCGTTATACTTCAGCCAATATTTTACAACGGTGAAGAAATATTACATCTCAGCCAGAACTACCAAAGAAAGTCTAGAACATTCTCCAGACGACCCCTTGTTGCAACCGTTCTCATCATAAAACTGAAAGTACTTTCAATCCAATCTATTTCAGGCAGCTGACTTGCTCAAGCGCTTCAGTGATTATTGGAAGATTTTCAAGAGGTGATTTGATTCTCTCGCTCTCGTCTCACTCACTTCTTATCATGTAAGCCTCAAAAGTTTTTTGTTCTTGTTTTTTGTCCTGCAGTCTTAATGGCCTTGCCAATGTGTTCGGTCAATGCATCTTTGAACACCTGCATCTACTGTCTTATTAAGACTTTTTTTATGAATGCCGGCAATGGAACACGCATTCACTTTATTTCTTCAGGTTCTAGTTACATTAAACTGTTTCTAATTTTAACCAATGTTGTTTTGTTTTTTTTCAAACTACATGAACTTATCTTGTTATCATATTCGGGTTTTCCAAAAGAAATATGATATCAAAAGATATTCACAATGTTTTACGACGGCACAGTAGCATTCCATTTTATGGAATTCTCCTTTCTCCTTCCCTTCAGAGAGAAGCAACTGGTAACAGTCTCTTTACAGTTTTTACTGTATATACAGTATCTCAGTATCCATAACTACAGTACGCGATCCTGAAAACAGCAGGACATGCCTGATCATAATTTCTAATACTGCAGCAGCTCATTTCATGTATTTAATTTTGGTTTCTTATGACAGTTATCCTAACTTATTTGGGCTACTGCACATATTGAATGGGGAAAATTATGCATTTATGTGTCAGCTCAAAAGCAGAATACTTAACGATCCCAAATAGCTGTGTACTTGTTTATGTAGCTCTTGAGAAACCTGAGATGGCGTCTCTGTTGTTTCTGATATCAGATTAAAGCCTGACCCCGCCATTTTGTTGGTGAGGCTAAAGCTGCAAAAGGAAAAACGCTGTCAGATTCAGGCAAAAGTTTTTATGACATGGTATAAAAGTCATAGAATCTGCGAAAGTCAATATTAAGACAATGATAAGTTGAGTTGGTCAACAGTCAAGCATCAGATCCAACTAAAATGAAAGGCTAGAAGGCCTTACATTGCAGTGACCATAAAATGGGGCTTAATTTACCAGTACAACCCCCTCCCCCTTGAACCCAGGGTAACCCTTCTCCTTAAACAAAGCAAGAACCTACTCGTTCTGAGTGCGTATAGGCCATAATTGTAGAGGCCTGCTAGATATCGGAGAGGGAAGAAAGCATAGTCCCATTCATGGAACTTCATCAGCATGCGAGAGGGTATCTTCGGTCACTGCAGTAACTGAATGCAGACTTCCCAACTCCCTGAGCTTTAATCTCTCTCCTCTCGCCCCTCATTCATTCATCTCTCCATTCAGCCCAGCGTGTCTTGGCTCAGCTGTATGGTAAAAACACATCCTCTCTCTCTCCACCCCCTCCCTCCTCTCTTTCTCGCTCTGTCTCTCTGTCCTCATATTTATGTCATCCTTAACTCAGTTAATGTCTTCATCATTGACTTCTATGTTTTCCCCTCCTCACAACATCTTTTTATATATTTTTATTTTCACCTAGTCTCTAAACCCTGACTTCCATCTTCCTTTAGCCTTCTGTCACTATTCGGTCTCCTCCTACCTTACTCCAACCCCCTCATTATCATCAGGTTCTGCGCTTCAAGCCACATGAAGGTTTCTATTCTAGGTGCACTGGTACCGGTTATCAAAATAACTCTGGGTTGGAATAAATATCACCACAGTACCAAAGTAGTGAGAGGATTTCTGAGTGCTTGTCAAATTAGATTATTACAGACCCTTACAAAAATAAAAATAAACTATAAATATATATATATATATATATATATATATATATATATATATAAGCTTTATAAGAAACCTGGCTGCATTTTTGAAAGCAAAAGATATCCATGTTTACCGTACTATAAAGTTTTTGGAATAGCTTACTAGTAGATTTACCTCCCCTCTTGACATAGAAAGATGTAAACTTGATATTCTGCTGTACATGTACAGTATTGGCTTTCAGGAAACTCTTGTGAAAAGTGAAAATATTATGATAAGCAAAGCAATAATATGTTGTGTACTCTATTTCTAGCTAATATAGTAGCTTTAGGTAAGATACAACACAGTTCTCTACTTGAAAACTTAAAAAAGAAACTGTCAGTTGCTGACTCTTAGCGATTGGCCTTTTTTTTTTTTCTTCAGTGGAATGAATTACATCTGAAGGACCTTATTGTTTTGAGAGAGAAAATAATCCTCAGCAACATAGCTTATCAAACAGACACTAATCCACATGGACGTCTTTTTGTGATAACACAGAGACTGTGCTAAGTACCCCAAAGTCGTGATGGACAATGGCGATGACATTGAATACACAAACAATGTGTCGTCAGTGAAGTTCGCCAAGACACAAATGACAATGAACTCGCCAGTGACATGTGGTAATGTCCTAGACTTCAGTTAGCATGTCATGTTTCTGGACTTCAAACTGACAACTGTGTCATCCAAAGAGGCTTTTGCCCCTGACAATGACAAGAATTTCAAAAGCTCAGCGGAGAAGTGTCAGCATGAAAAGGCCTCTTAACTGTCGGAGGATAGTCTTGCCTTCCAGAAGAGCTGCAAAATCTCCACCATGTACAGTAAAATGGAGTCTGGGCGAGCATATTCCACTGTGACGTATAAGTGGCAGTTTTTGTTTTGTCTACGGTCAATTGTCATGTGAAAATCTGGAACCCATATAAAGCTTTGTGAGCTAAAGTTAGCTTAGGTTTCAGGCAAAGAACTGGAAGAAGACAGGATTATATAAAATTTGAGGAAGATAAAGAATGGCCTACACAATCTGACATACAGTAAAACCGCATTCATAAAAAAACAAGTGGGGAACTACCGTGATATACAGAACACTTAATAAATGTCAATGTAGTTCTCTAAAGCGTATAAAACTGCTGTCCTCGCTGGCGGTGGTGATTGCAAGGGGACGGCTTCAGGGAGGAAGTTGCCGTGGTGACCCCTGAGAGAGCAGTGTAGACCTGTGGTGAGAGTCTGTTGGTTATCTGTCCTCGTGCCAGATGATTTTGGCAGACGTCCTCTTCCCCTAACCTCAGCCAAAAGCCTGCACTGATAGTGATACACCTCCCACAGGAGCATGCTGCACAAATGTGCACGGTACAGGGAAACAACATTTCCCTGTTTTGCCCATTTCAGTCAGTGGGACTGTAGGATTATATGGGCAGGCATGCATACTGACAGGGACACACTCCTACACACGCAAACACACACAGTGCATTCTGTTCGATGTTTGAAAGTAAACAGCGTTTTTTATAGATTAATAACGTTCACCCTCTAATATGTCTTGAGCCTAGGTGGAATCCTGAACATTGCAGCATAATACAAACACTACATTGAAAAGCTCAGCTATTAATTCATAATGTCTGCTTGTAGGAGCTGACCACAAGGACATAATGTACAGCAAAAGCACCATGTGCAGTACACTGAACACTATATAATACAAATGGAAGATGGAAGATTCAGGACCAATGTGAACATTCATTGCTTAACAACAGATTGTGACAAAATCAAGAGCACTGATTCATGATGTTCGGTGGATGTGCATTTTCTTTCTCAGTAAGGAAATATTGAAATCTACAGGGCTTTGGTGGGCAGATCACAGACTTGACTGTAAAAAGGCCATCTGGATGGTAGTCTCAAATTATATTACTTGTTACTACTACCAAAGTACAGCCAAGTCAACACATCATGTGTGTGTCTGTTCCAGATACACATTGGATGCCGGTTTGCACATTTCATATCAGATCAATTATGTTGTCTGGAGAACAGTTAAACATGGCCCATCAACAGAGGGGTCCAGTAATCTAAACACACCTGTGCACAGGACACTGTATTTCTGGGACGGCACCCTAAAAGTGTAGCTTCCCTCAATCCAAAACTTACTGTGTCAAATATTCAAAAAGCAAAAACATCACGTTAAAACCCCTTCCTACAAAAAACATTTTAATTTAATTTCAAAAGACGTATCCAAAGCAGCCCAAACTATTTTATTTCCCTGGGAGAGAAAGGGACACTGATATAAATTCCTCTCAGACAAAGTCATTCCATCAGAATCTACAGTAAGCCTGTCCGTCTTGCCTCAACCTTAACCAAGCTCGTAATTGCGTTTGACAACCCATATTAAGATATGACCGTAGACCACTCCAATCAGTGCTGGTCCCTCTCTGTATTATGATATCCTGCAGCCCCAGGGCTACAAGGAAGCTAATATATCTCATTGCTCGTGCTCTCGCTGCTTACACGGCCAATGAAAGCTAGTCTGATAAGGGTTATCATCTGCAATCCCCACTCCCCAGCCCCCTCCACGCCTTCCTGTCATCCTCCTCTTACAGCGTGGCCTGCTCTTGCTGAGATAGCAGCAAGAGCAGATACTTCAGCGGTAAAAAGGCGTCTTTCTATGAATAAATACAAGCCTGTGTGACAAGGACAGAAAAATGTCCAACTGTTCCTCGTAAGATTCCCCCCCCCATCCCTACAGTTTGAGTGTGCCTGGTTAAAGGTTAAAATGACAAAAAATGCAATGAATCAAAATACACAGTGACTATTTATCAAGAAGGGGTTGAAGTCAACCAACCCAAAGCTTGCCTGTCAACAACTTATCAAATACCAGCAGCGTTTACTCTGTACTCTGTACGTGCTCAGTAAACCATAGAAGACATGCGTGAATCGGCAGGTCTTCAGCGCGCTAGCTAAAGCAGTGTATCTGAGACGGGGTCAGATACGAGCGGGAGTCAGAGGACGCAAGATCGAACCCCGGAGAAGAAAAGTTCGGAAGGGATATTGACGAGCAAAGCAATGACACCTGTGACATTCACACTGCAGATTCACATTGACCAGGCAGTTAGAACAGAGGCCACAGACAATCTGTGCCTTAGTATAACCTTGTTTCCTGAAACCATAACCTTGTTTCTTCTGTGTGGCAACTTGCCATTGTAAACAACAGAAGACAGATCCACACTATCGAAATCAATTCTTTTCCGGGTTTTTGTTAGTTTTTTCACTTCAACACTAAAGCCTGGATCACTCTCCAGTCTAACCACAAAACTCAAGAAGGACTGACTGTACCTTCTACAGCTCTTGTACTTAAGGCACTTTCCCCCTCCTGAGTCCACCGCCATTGACAAAGCAGGTGAAATAACAACATGGCATTACACGAAAATCCATTCTTCAACAGCAACTGAATAGAAATCTCCCATACGGTAATCACCTTTAGGGGAACCCAGCGATACACACCAATTTCCCTTTAACCTCTTGGTGTGTCTAAACTTCACAAAGGGAGCTTTTCTGTTTTTAAAGTCTGTCGTATCGGATACTGGGACTGAAAAAGAAAAGACCTGTTATGGCACTAGTCAAAGCCTAAGAGAAAGGTAGTTATTTGCGGTAGTTGGCGTTCTATCAGCATTTAGATTATGTGGAGGGAACCAAAGAAGAAGATCTCTAATGGGTATCCCATGGTAACTGGGAAGAATGAAAGTGGGTTCTCTATGGACTGATCCATTGCTGCTTCTTGCTCATTACCTCCAGTTCATTTGTCCTTCTTCATCCCTTCGTCTGGTTTGCACCACAGTAATAAAATGAGTTGTTGTTTTCTAGTCTCAATAGACAAAACATGAAAATTGTCACAGATCGATAGGAGGATGTAAGCAGTCAAAAAATGCCTAGACAAAAAATAACCAACAAACACCAAATTTGAGACCACCTGCGGAGCAATGCGAGAACTCAAAATACAAAATGAATTCTTAATTTTTTTACAAAACATTTTTATCTGGAACTTGTTTGTAAGATTTATTTTGTGTGTAGGTTTTGTATAACTAAATTCTAGTTGCTCACTCAAGAGTACCAACACACTGTCTACAGGTATAACTGCAAGTATTTTAACTCGTATCATTCATTATGGTTCTAGTTTCAAACTTCCTTTGTACATTTTAAAGCTGCTTGTAAAGATGTTCAGGCTGGAAAACTCAACTGATCAAGACACTGAGCAGCTTCATTATGTGCACCTGCTTGCTTAATTTAAACTGATGTTTACACAGTAGCCATTTTTAAATACTTGGGCAAAACTGGAGAAAAAAAGTAGAAACTTAGAACCCAACAATAGAGACTCAAGCTCCCACTCCCCCGCGCACCAACAAACTCTTCTCTAATACAGGGCCCTGGTCTCAGGTGCACACTCATCAACGTGTTACATAGAACCACAGCACTTCTTTAAACCATCCAGTCACCATGGCAACATAACTGAAAGGTGCTGCCCGTGGTTGTAGACTGTAGGTATGTAAAATGTTGTTTGAATAGAATGCCAAGCAGATGAATCCTTTGTCATGGTCTGTTGGTTTACTTTAGAGTCATCAACAAGATATTCTGATGAATGTCATTCTGAGAAGTGAACAGACAGAGAGAGGGAAAGAGAAAGAGAGCGAGAGAAAATATATACCTTAAGTGGTGTGTGACAAGTATAATTAGAAGACATAAATATTTGTTGCTTGAACACAGAATGCGTTAGTCAGAAGGTACAACCTCGTTGGAAAAAGTGTTGTGGAGAGCGAGTGTACATTCATGTACTTCATTTTCAAATTCCTCATGTTTGAAAACCCAGACGCAAATCCTGAGTACTGAGTTCTAGATAATGTAATCTCTCAGTTTCATGTTCTGCAAAGGACCTTCCTGCTCTCCACACCCTGACCATCCAAAGCTCATTTCCTTTGACTACACCTGTCTTGTGGTGGGTATAGCTTTGTGGTTAGAGCATTTCACTGTTGGTTGCAGGTTCAAATACCCCCTGGATAGTACTATCCGACCACAGTTTTCCATTTCTACCCCCGTGTAGGGGACCTGATCATGGCGCTGACGAGCCAACATTCCAATATATCAACACCACTCAAGATTAATGCTCACGTTAAGCCATCCCTCTGCCACAAACTTTAATTTCTAATGTCACGGTTGTCTACCCATGACTAGCATATTATTATTGTTATGCATTTGGTTCACTCAACATCTACTTCAACAACATTTATGAAGAAACCTGTCTGTTCTGGAGAAGCATAGGCAGTGACATGGTGATTCAAGGTAAGAGATGATTCAAAATGGATGGCCACTGACAATACTGCAGTGAAATTTAATAAGAGGAAAAATTACAAATCCTAATGTTGTCCTTCCTCTGAGAGCTTGTGCTGTCTTGTATTGTTGTGTGAAAACATTTAGATTCTAAATCAACTAATAACACATTTATAGAAAAATAGATGTATCCGTTATATAGGAATCACTGGAAATCGTACAGTAATTGTCACAGTAATTGCTTTGTGAAATACAAGTTTCTATGTTTGCCTCTTTGAAGCAGGTATGTGTTTGAGGAGTCTATGATGTCCTGGCAAATAACAGTAAAACTAACAGAAACACATATATTTGTAGGAACACAATAAGAACACATAAACCAAATAGAAAGCCTATTTATCAATGTGCAAATAGACAACCTACAGATGGCCAAGCCCTCTCATTATCAAATATGATTCAATTATGCCAAGAGATTAGGAAATGCGTTCTGTGGCTGTATTGCTTTTGGGTTGTTCCATGTCCTGAATCGCAATATTTTTCCAATTGCATTTCAGAAGGGTTTCAATTGCAACTGGCATGCAATTTATTCATGGTTGGAGGAATAAGAGAAAGTGACATTTGATGATATGGGGTATTCATTAACTGAATTTTTTTTTTTTATTCCCTGTAAATTGAAAATAAGAATAACAATCGCGCAAGAATCGAGTAGCATTGGCATGGCTCAAATGAAGGTCCCCTCGTTTCACTTTCAAGTCGAGACAAGGAAATAATGATTAGATTTAAATAGATTTTGACACTGTGTATTACCCATCATCACTGTTCCGCTTACGATAGTTAAAATCTCTATTATCACAGAATGTCATATAAAACTAGGACTCTCTCTCTCAATGTGTTAAAGAATCTGTGAAAGTGTAAAAGCCACAATGGTTTTGAAAGTAAGAATTTATCCACCAAACATTGATGTTCTTAAAGCGGGAGCCAAACATTCAGATGCTATTTAGTTCAACTTGTATCTTATACCCAAACTTGTGTATCTCAATAGACAGTCTTAAATAAACTAATGTGGGGAACACAAAGTTTACATACCAACAAATGTCATCACGTGGTGTTCTGAAATACCCTGCAGCTTAACATTATGTCTGGTGGTTGTTTTTCTGTCTCACACAGTCCAGTAGGCAGATCAGATATAACTTTGATTACAATTGGCCAGCACATAATTACAGTACTCTGCTGTTACGGGGCAAATCAGTTGAACCTGTGTCTATGCCAATAAAATATAACTGCACGGCAGGAGACAAATATTATATCATTAGCATTTTATTTTGTTATAAGTTTCAAAGTAAAGGCTGGATGTCATCTGTATTTGTATTATGACCATTTTCTTTTGAGTTACTGATAATTTTGAGCAATTCAAAGGGCGAACAATGTATACCCTCTTGATATCAAAAGACACATTTGTCACATCTGCTAAATTGCTTGATATATCGTATATGAGCAAGCAGAGGAAAGAAAAGAAACATACATTTAGTTTTTTTCCTCCTCTCAATGTAGGATTACAAAGCAGCCATGTTCCATTAATTATTCATTTTTAAGGGTCGAGTCAGGTTGTAAAGACAGGTCCTAGTTTCAATCTCAGTTTCAATAATCACAAACGCCTTTTAGTCTGGGATTAGTTATTGTCTAGGATCAGTACAGCATCATTTTACGTACAGAGTACACAGTCTCCTGTAACACACATAGCTTACCTAAATACCCCTTAAGATACCATTTTAATACTTAATGCTCCATTAAGCCAAGCATATATTCATGGAAATTATAGACATACTGCATCTGAATAAAAATCCATGACGAGGGGATAGAAAATCAACAGCATGAAAACACAAACAGAAATTAACTGAGCAACAACAAAAAAGGCTGCAGCTGCATAATTGGATTGGAATAAATTCATCCACAAAGGAATGCCAAGATAGCAACTTGTGTTTCAGCAACCCAGAGAGCGGTGCCGCTTAAATTGTCCATTTTTAGCAATATCATTTTCCTACGCCATCGTGAAGGGTCATTTCAGATCTCCACAAAAGCTCTGATACAGTACAGTCCTTGACTCCTGGCTTTTGGTTGCCAGAGTTGTTAGAGTGGGACAAAAGTTTTTTTTTGATTGCTTTAAAGACAGGCCGGTTGCAATGCAACAAGATGAAGTGCCTTGTCAAAGCTTGAGTAAAGTGTTATCATTATGTCACTTCAGCATTGAGAGCTCATACAGTTTAAAACCGGCATGCTCCCTGCAGTATGGAGATTACATGTTCTGTCACATTTGAATGTTACACTCCGTACCTCCAATATCGGCTTCTCCATGACCTCATTCAAATGCCCCTATGTGAAGTTCAATACTGTGGTTCTATTCAAGAGATATCAAATACACAAAATGACTTTTGGCACCCAGTAAAATTGCATATGCATACAGAATACAGTTTTTGATATGTTATGTTGACCATCACACCTTTGAAACACTGTAAAGGACCTATTTCCCACTCTGCCAAACATATGAAACACAACTCACCAAGGTTTGCATGCACACACGCAATTTCGTACCCCAATTTTGTTGTCTGATGAGGCCAGCATGGAACATAGACAAAGCCCATATCAGTCTTGATTTACAAGGTAAACCGAAAACCCCCGCAACCACATACACTGTAGAACAGTTATGCATGGGTGACTTTTGCAACCCTCCCCAATGTCACAGAGGGCTGCATAACCAGGTCAATGTATCTGTACAGTAAAGCCCACACGTGTGTGGTAGTATTGGGATATAAACAGAACATTTCCTCTTGTTGGGGTTAAGTGACCCCCAATTATACATGTTGTACAGTGTTGTATGCTAATTATGCTTAGCTATTTGAAGGTGCATAACTCGCCTGTGGATATGCCTGGTTGGTATACACCAAAGAGAGCCCAGTCAAAATATAATTTTGTCCTTATTTTATGGGATTTGTGTGATACACAAAGGCCTCAAAGGTCCAGAATAACCCTGTTTTAGATTCCATTTTTGATTCAAGGTGGCATTTAATTCTGCTCTTCATTTGACTTTTCGAATCGAGGAAGGGGACAGAGATGTCAACATAGTAAGATCGAAGCAGTGAGCATTCCAGCTCCACAAGGCTCTCATTCAAACAATTCAAGTTAAGTAACTGAGTGCAGGTGATAAATTGCAGTCTTTGTGTGGGTGTGTGTGTGTGTGTGTGTGTGTGTGTGTGTGTGTGTGTGTGTGTGTGTGTGTGTGTGTGTGTGTGTGTGTGTGTGTGTGTGTGTGTGTGTGTTTACTAGACATATCATCAGAGCACAAGTGAAATATAAAATGACCCACATAGTGACATGCAGCTTTGGTCAAATGGGGAACCTGACACATGTGCCTGATGAAACACAGCCCCCAACACACAGATCCAATGCATCCACCTCCATCAACAACACTGCTAAAGCTTCTAAAATAAAGAAAATGCCCCTAATCTTGAGACACAAGTTACACACTATAACTTAATCTCTGCCAAATGTAAGGCAGGCATGGTGGAGCAATTATCCCTCAACAATGGGTCATTCTGGGTTGCGTTTGGTTCCAAGATGCTTTCAGAACTTGGAGTGTAGGGGATTAGACTATGACAGAAGTCTTAAATACCCACAAAAAGCCCTACAAGCCAGAAAAAATAGACACGAGACTTCCTCACCCGTTCTTCCATTTTGTTGTAGGTGTCTCTCACAATGCTCTGGACTCAAGACCCATAGGCAAGCTTAAACTGTTCCATGTTTGGCCCACCAGACAGTAATGGATTACAGATATAAAATAGATTTGGACCCCATTACTGCAAGTTAAATTTCTTTTTTTCTGGACGACCAGGTGTCTTGCGCTGATGCAATTTGTTTGCAATGCAGAGGATATGAAATGCATCAGTACCTTTGGTACGTACTGTTCTCCTTTGATTTGCTGTCCATAGAATTCCATCTTCCATTGTGTAACTGGTGTTTTAATCAAGCTTGAAGTTGTCTCCATATTGTGAAGTACATCAATATGGGCTCCAAACCAAAAGCATTAGAAATCCCAACTGTGAGTACAGAATCAATAGCATTAAAACCCAGCATATACCTCGATTCATGGATCAACCCATCAGTACAACAGAACCTTTGGATAGACTCAAGGCAAGTATTGACCTCCTATTGCCCTTCAGTAACACTCTGGTGCCATCTATTGAAGAATGTGAAACTAAATAATGTAACATTTGACTGCTTTGTCTATTCTCGTTTTCCTGACACAATTACACCCCCAACCCCCGAAAAATATCTTACACTCTCTGCCTCTCTCGCTAAAATACACATACATGAGCACACGCACGCACGCATGCACCCACGCACACACACACACACACATACACACACACACACACACACACACACACACACACACACACACACACACACACACTGCTCAAAGAACCAGAACTACCATAGTCTTCTGTATAGTGATAAAAGATCATACCTGTTGAGATACACATATTTTAGAATATGTTGGGCTATCATTGTGTCAGATTACGGCATAGGCTACTGTGTGAGGACAGAGGAGGTATAAACACCGAAAAGATTGTTTTCATTCAAGGTTGTCTAGTCTGAATATCGAAATATGAAATAGCCTACTGTTCAACGTTTTATCGATGCAAACGATAAGGAGAGGAGCATGTAAAGTTATGACTCCCCAAGACATACACTGATTAAAGAATTACCTTCTTTTAGGACGTGGGAGTGAATGAGCAGGATGACAAAAAAGCAGATTGCCGCTCCCGTTAAAGCCCACGCCAGTCGGAGGAGGTGCATCGTCGCGAGGAAAGTCCAAAAACACCCGCTGGAGCGCGTGGTCCTTAGCAGCAGTCCAATGACAAATCCATGTTTTTCCGATGGAGCAGAGTTACAGTAAATAAAAGATCAGCACGATAGAAATTCCTTTCGTTTAGGCTACTTTTCGGGCGTCAATGTAAAATATAACACCAAATAAGCACAAGCCATTAGAAATGTATTTCATACGATCATTTCAATGGCAGAAGACAATTTAAAACAATATATTCTGTAGAAAGTTCAAGAATGTCGCCTCACTTGGACAGTGGAATTCTTTCATGGGCACTTCAAATTCACCTGCTTGTCACCAGAAATAGGGTACCTCAGATAAATCTTGGAGCGCAGCAGTGACTCGGCGAGCCACAGTGTTCAAGATGCCTATAAAAGACGGTTGCGCCACAGGACCACTTTACTGCAATTCCGTGAAAATACATTTGTTTCGATATTTTCCGAACGAAGTACCTCAACCATGCACTGGCGGGCTTCCGATAGTTCCATCCTCGCTGCGCTCTCAAGTTAGAACTGTCTGCCCCTAGTATCCATTAGACTCTTTCGCAGTCACAATACGTCCGCATACATTCCCTCAATTGGCGGTTGAAAACCTGCATCAAATGTGAACTCACTGTCCCGAAGAGCAGCCTGCAAGTTAGATCAAATTCATCAACGTTTTCGCAACTTCGGAAATGACTGATGACGAGCTTGGGGAGAAAACGGAGCTGTCATAGGGCTGTACTTTGCCTACCAATACCTCCTGGGTTTGCCCCTGTTCTTATAAAAAGCCGCAGCCTCACGAGCGACTTTCACTCAGCTTGCTGCGTGACGTCACATCATTTAAAACGCTCATCCACGGGCTATTCCACAGGCTGTCCATGGCTCGAGGGTACATTCAGCACTTTATAGTTACAGTCTAAGAATACCTCTTGCACAATCCAAACCATGGAAATGTTAACCTTAAATGTCCCCAATATTTCATTTATTGCATCATCCTATTGGTTATTGGTCATACACAACCGTTTTTGCCAGCCTTCCAAAGTGCATGGATCCCTTCAAGTTTCAGACTGATAGAAGAGATCGAGCTATAGCCCACTGTTATTCTCGAAACGATATCAAAACCATTTGCCTAATTGAGCGAACGACACATATTTTGTGCCTTTGTGAATACACACTGCAACTTTCAACGTTCAATCAGGAAGTTTCAAAGGACCTACCCTGATCAGAATTCTGTATTCATACTGTACAGCCACACTATTACATAATGTAAAGCCTACCTAGCATAAAGAGCTGTAAGGCAATGAAGAGCTGAGCCTATCTAATTGCATTTCAATGCATCTTATAAGGAAACATGACATATTCTAGAGTACTGTATGGGGCGCATAGCCCATGCCATAATTACTTAATTGTTTATTTACTCTGTACATTTTTCAGTGTTTCTATAGAAACAGGACCATGTATTGCACAGACCAATAGGCTTTTAGAATGGTCGTTAATTACTTCAGAAAATGATGTATGTTGATCCTGTTATGACTCAGATGTGTATTTGCTGTAGCTTTGTGTGCACACCATCCCTTCAAACATTGAACACATCAATCTACAGGAGTTGTCCTCTTAGCAAAACCAGGAATGTGTGTCATAGTCAGGGTCAAGACCACAGTATTTGCTTCGCTTATGCCAAGCCCTATAAGAAATACGCTACACTTTTGTTTCCAGGAGTTCCCTGTCATTTTGCAAGTGTCACCATAAACAGGGACAGATCATTCATTTGCATTCATGGGAGCTCACCTGTCATGTTTATCCACTGTCCTCCATTTATACACACACACACACACACACACTGAAATGTGATTACATTTGCATGCACACAGATACACACAGACACATATGGGTCTACACATTAGAGCCTTCTCTCTCTCTCTCTCTCTCTCTCTCTCTCTCTCTCTCTCTCTCTCTCTCTCTCTCTCTCTCTCTCTCTCTCTCTCTCTCTCTCTCACTCTATCTCTCTTTCTCACACATACACACAGGCATGCACACACTTGTCTGTAATGGATCTGATAGTGTGGTAATCACACTCCACACATGCCTCTGCAGCTTGATATGTGGTCCCAGTGGGTTTGATTGACATCTTGGGACCTTGATTTGTGTCCTCTGTCTGTCTATCTCTGACAGGGCAAACCAAGTTAACTTGCAGGCTGACCTTTGTTTATCTCTAAGACGGCAGGTAGTGTCTGGAAGTCCCGAGGCGAGCTAACACACAGCCCAGAAGTTACCTAACACATATAGCAAACTTATGGCATTCCAGTAGAACATTAGGTTTGGACACCTATGGTTCGTTGGAAAAAACAGACCAACGTTAAAATATTAGTTGAACGTACTTGATTTAAACTGGAGTTGCATTGGTTAGGAGGTAGAAAAAATACAGTTGTTTCTACTTCATCCGGCCACTTCAACAAACAAAATAAATCCTACAGAATTTCATCTTAAAACCATGCTGCCATATGTGACTAATATACATGTCTTTCAAAACTCTTGCAGTGTGAAAAGACGCATAAACTACTTTGCCCGACATGGTCACACACCCTTGTCAAGATATAATTACAGAAACCTCTCAAGCTATGACTACCAGAGCATGTAATGCATTTGTTCTATCATCAGAAAAACATAAAACAACAAGTTCTGACCCAAAAATAGTTACACACGGAGGAAGAGCAGGCATCTTCAGGTAGCGTTGTCATCGCAACATCCCACGTCTTCCCATGGCAAATTACAAGAGGAGATTGCACAGTGCCAACTCCCCCCTTCCCTTGTCTGATCGCCTCGCCATGCTGCTGTCAAGGTCGTCAACGTCACGGTGCCATCCCGGTGCAGCAGCACCGAGCGCCAGTCTTAACATATTCAGCCTCGTCCTCCCCGCCATATCTTATCGTCATACACGCTTCATGTATTCATTGCCTTAGGACGCCAAGGGCACTAATGGGTGGTCTGTGACGTGGAGGAACACTCAAATGTCACAGAGATGTCATCGACACCAACTCTGGCTGGGTGTGTGGGTTGATGTATTTGATGAAGAGCTTTGCGGCGTGCCAAGCATACCACGTAGGGCATAGCTAGCGGTCTGGCCAGTGGACGTATGATTATTAAAAAGCGCTGCTGAGCCAAGGGAGGTCACCGCCGTGCTTTGGAACCACGTTGGAATCGCCTTGAAAGACAGAGGGAGTCATGCTTATGTATGGAGGCATTTTTTGTTATTTTCTACCTCACACAAAGGCATAAATAGGACGCTACTGTTGCAGGCGTTCAACCTATAATTTATTTATGAGAGAAAAAAAAGTCCCAAAAAGAGAACAAACAGTGATGTGTAAATTGTGCTTTTGACAGGTGCTGAAGACTCATATGTAATGCACAGGTGCATTCACATACACACTCACGCTCAAGCAGACACACACACATACACACTAACACAAACACAGACAGTCTGAGAGGCATCTGTGACAGCCTTGTAAATCACCAAATTCAGAAATAGTAGGCTATGTTCGAATTAGGTCTGGCAATTCTACCCGCATGCGAGCAGCACCCACACCAACGTCACAAAATGATCAATCTGCATTGAAACCAAACTGTACATCACAAGTTCGCCTTCATTCATCTTCTCTGCCATTAACAGACGCGCACACTCAGACTATCACTCACAGCAGCACCTCACTTGCTGTCACAGTCGGCCTGTGACACCACATACGTTTTCTCCATCAGCTCGCATTACAGACCCAGAGAAAGAGGAGGACCAGAAAGGCTCTGACACGCCTGCAGGGAGTAGACAGGGGTAGGTATGGCAAGGAGGGGAATCATTGAAACGGGAATCGGCCATGTTTCTCTCCAGTACAGCAGGTGTGCTCTCTCAGCCTGCTCCGAGACCTCCTGGTGGTAACCACATGCCAATTAAACGCCATTAGTCAGAGGGAATCTCATACCGCCACTAAATTAATTGCGGAGAGCCTGGGGATACAAAGGAGGAGAAAGAAAAACGGGAAAGAAAAGAAAGACGCACTCTAATCTTCGGTGTTGTATTAGCTGCCTTAGGCTGCTGCAAAAATTCCCCATTGGTGGGTTAGTGGAATGATTTCAGCGAAAGGGTGCCATGTGGCTCATTTCAGCAAATCCAGTTTTACGCCAGACGGTCCTTTACTAATTTATTGTGTGCAAATATGCTCACATATTTACATACATTTCATGGTGATTGAAGTGTATGGGGGATTTTTCTTTACTCATATTGAGTTCGAGACGCAGGACGAATCCCTCTGCGGTATGCCAGTCATGTGGTAGCCATGGAAATTTCCTGGCATATTGGAATGTGCGGGCTCCTTCAAATGTCACAAGTTTTCATCTCGTAATATATTTTCTGCCTTGCACATTCATATGTACCCTGACTCATTTTTCAACTACCAAATGCATTTCAATATGCTTGCATGCAAACTACTTTGAGCACTTTTCTAAAGCAGGTGTCAGGGAGTCAGGTGGCTGAGCGGTTAGGGAGTCGGGCTAGTAATCTGAAGGTTACCGGTTCGATTCCCGGCTCTGCCAAATGACGTTGTGTCCTTGGGCAAGGCACCTCACCCTACTTGCCTCGGGGGGAATGTCCCTGTACTTACTGTAAGTCGCTCTGGATAAGAGCGTCTGCTAAATGACTAAATGTAAATGTAAAGCAGAGCTATGTAGACTATTGGACCTATTATTGTAGAGCTCTGCTTTACTATATATTGACACTTATTGTAGTGGTCTGCATGGGAAAGGGAGACAAACCTGTCAGACAAAGATTGAAACCTTGATCAGCAGGAGCAGAAATGTCATATTATATAATTTTATTATCACCCACTTCAACTATTTAATACCCGACAGCAGTCGGACACGGCATACACAGTGATCACAACCATATCTGACGAAATGGCATTGAAACATTCAGTATTGGACAGTTTCATTTCCTCTATGACTTTGAGACGACAGATGACGATTAAGAAAGCGAGGTTTGATATCTCTCCACCCCCTCCCCCTTTGCTCACATGAAATAAGAAGCCATTGACAGACAGCGGGGCAGAAAGGTAATCGATGATGGGGGGGAAAAAAACACAGCAATAATCACTCCCGCAAGGGCTGGAGACTCCAGGGCTGATGGAAAAGATCCCAATCAAAGGTTGGCTGGAGGGACTTTGATGGAGTTTCCATGACAGATCCGGAAGTGTTGAGGGATTTCGAGTCAGGGGGGCTCCCTTAACTCCCTGTCCACAAAAAGCCAGCAGATCAATCTCCTCCCTGGACTAATTTGGGGGAAGTAGCAGTAGGTAGGAGGATAAAATGACTGCCAGTCAAGTCTGTGGAGCAGATGAAGAGGGCCTGAGGATTTTCAGATGGGACAAATGTACAGACCCAGAGTTTTATGCAGTTTATAATAAACATAAATCAACATGGAACTGTACAACATATTGGCTGCTCAGCAATGTTGTCCTTTTTCTCCTCATGGCCATTTGATCAAAAACCAGACATCATGGTCAAGTCTATAATCATGCAGGAAAGACAGTGGAGACATATCCTGCATGCGGCGGCAGCAAAACAAAGATAAAGGGACTCTTGCGATGTGTGCTCTTCCATTACACACACCTCATTTCAGTGTAACACAACTGAACATGGTGAACTCATAGTGAACCAACCCCTGGTGTGTGTTAACTGTGTTGCCGTTCTCTCTTCCCAGCTCTTTCCCGCGATCCGTCTCGCAGCGGACGATACGGCCCTGTCTTTATCACGGCCTGGCCAAACACACCTTGGGTGGCTCTATCCAATCACTATCAACACAGGGCCAGGTGAATCGGGAACAGAGGATCAGACGAGTCACAGGAAGCTGATTGGGTCATCTTTTGGGGTCTCCGTGGAGATAGAGGTCCGCCCGCTGGCTAAAAACTGTGAGGGACGAAGAGGCAGTCATGCAGCCATGGCAACAAAGTGACCACACGCTGTCCTCCTAGCAGGGGGAAGGGATGGCCGTTCTGTTAGCATTGAGGATGCTTCGCTGCCCTGTGTTCCTTTTTTCAAGTCTTAGAAGGTCCCTGGGGTTGCTTGACAATTGATCTGACCCCAAAATTTTACAGTTTTTACAGTCAAAATGTAATGTTTAGCTTGTTTTTGCACTTCATTCTGTAGGAGTAAAGCATTGATTTTCCTGAATGTATTGGATTTTGCTACCAAATTTAATGTTTTGTATGTGATCCATTAAGAAATACACACTAAGGTGCTTTTGAGTTGTTTTCAAGGCACAGAATGCCAACGTAAAAAAACAACATAAAATCAATTGCTAGTTATGATTTTTTTTGCCAATCATAATTTTACAATGCATTTGACACAGCACATCAGTCAAATGAGAGCATTCGTACAGCGAATCATATCTCTTGCAGTGCAATAGGGGAAATAAGCCACGTTTTTGAGCCTTTGTACTGTATTGGCTCAACAAGACAAGCCCATTATGAGGATGAAAACGCACTAAACTGACACCTATCCAAATACTGAAAGGATGTTATTAGTGTCAACAGCCAAGGCCTGGTCAGTTCAATCCAGCTGACAACGTGGGTGTGAAAGTGCTTTTCTTATTATCCAGGGTTTTCCCAGATTAAACTCATCCAAGTACAACCGTTAAGATACTGCTTGTTGTTGGGGTAACACCAGTAGATCAGTGGTTGCCATAGATGCAACTGCCTGGGCTGAAAATGAAACTCGGACAAAAGGGGGCAATGAAAATGTCAACAACAGTGGATTTTAATATATTGACGAAGGCACTGACCCTTTTGACCAGACGCCGACATGGGAAAGCCGTTCATTGTTTGTTTACAGTTTATTTGGATCCTCGTCACATGCTGCCATGGCGACCACTAGTGTTCTTGAGGTCCACCGAACCAAACACACGTCAGTTTACATGAAACCGTCTCATGTAGATACAAAAAAACAAACTTAAAACACAATGGGAAACGCGTGTAAATGACAAGAATTTGTTAAAGGGACAATGGTTCAAACCACACACATTTGTACTGTGGTTGTGTGCTAGACTAAACTACATGTACCAACTACTATTGGTACATGTATTTGTAATCCACACCCCAATATCATGTCTTCCATTCTCCATAGCCCAGAGAAGGGGTAAAGTGGAAAATTACTTTGACATTTACCTGCAGCGTAATCATCACAAATTAGTCCATCTACTGGAGACATTTTACCTTTTGAGTGTTCTTTAAAAGATTATGCAATCAGTCATAGTATATATCTACACATATGTGTATAGAATATATATACTGTAGATGAATGGACGGACGGACGTATAGACAGAAAGATAGACAGATAGATAATAGTTTTGTTTCTTCATATTCCAGATCATTATGAATGATGTAGCGCAAAATGTATGGATCTATTGCTACCAAAAGTTCCTTTGACAGATGGTGCTTTTGTAAAAGCCTGCAGCTAAGGACAGTGTGAGCTGAAATGTGTGTCTCCTGATGTCCTTCTCCTTTTAATTGAACACATGAATGACAGGACCTAAAATATGGTATTTCTGGCATGCTTTCAATTATACCTGCTGTGCCCAGAAATAATTTGTTCTCAACTCTTACTTTAGTTGCCCATATTTTCAAATATATACATTTGATTCTCTGAAAGGGTCTCTGGTCCAGCTCAATAACCACACATTAATAGGACTATATTAGCTAAATAGCTATATAACGTCAAGAAAATGTGTAAGAGCGCCCTGCATGACTTTTAACCAGTTCCCATGCAGTACACTGGCAGAGAGCCAATCTACACACACTGTGATAAATTGCCACTGTCATCATAGGACCAGTGACAACTGTCGACAACACAGTCAATCATTAGGATCCTGAACGATGCCCTCACAGTGGAACACAATATAACATGTTGACAAAGAGTTGGGAAGACAGATGTGTTGGGACAAACTTTACACAAGCTACTCTGTAGGCCTGTGATGAGGTTTATTACCTGTGTAATCACCTTGGAACCTTGGGTGAGGAATAAATATGGAACTCAAAATGCTATTCACGTGACTTGCGACATCTACAAGTAAAGGCTTGTGTATTGTATATATTCATACAAGGTTGATAATGACGTTATTATATATTACAGTCTAGAGTTAAGCCAATTTAATAAAGTTGGTTTCCATATATCAAGACTAAAGAACATGATTCAAGCATGGTAAATATGATAACTTAATAGACTCCACCATAAAACTATCCAGAAACAGATTGCAATGTGACAATTGTGCAATGTGCATTTAACGACTAATAAGCAAATCTGACGGCATATAAAAGTGAACAATAGGTTTTTTAGTGCAGGAAAATAGGGCTGAAGAATAGCTGACCAACAAATTAAAAAGCTATATCTTTTGAGAAATAGCAGATATAAAGTGATTGCTTGGGCCAGAAAGGGAAGAACATTTTAGCATTCCAATGAGAGTGGCCACAACTCTGGCTCCACACATAAGCTACTGTCTGGAAAGCGGATAGTAGGAGAAAAAAAAAATCTTAATGTACCCATAAAAGATAGGACACTTTATGAATTTTATTGCCCGAAGGTCAAATGGGAATACATTTATTCCAAATTCAGTGCAGAATTTATATCTGTTTCCGGTCATTGCTATGCAAAGC
Organism: Osmerus mordax; assembly: GCF_038355195.1. Classification (NCBI taxonomy): domain Eukaryota; kingdom Metazoa; phylum Chordata; class Actinopteri; order Osmeriformes; family Osmeridae; genus Osmerus; species Osmerus mordax. The sequence goes on from NC_090053.1 coordinate 8,935,590, forward strand.
ACACAAGGACATTCAGAAGGCACCACATAAAGCACCTGTCTCTGTACAGCTCAGAAGCGGGAGAGAAACAATCTTGGCCAAACCAAATTCTTCTGAGAAGACCAGGAGTCGTGGTAGGACAGAGCAGGGTGGATGTTTACATCAAATGAAAGATCATAACAAGCCCTTCTCCGTCCCCGTCCCCTCTATCCCCCTGGACCCAATGTGCATTTCCTGTCTACTGAAATGAAACCTGGCAACCTTACTTTAGACAGCAGGTGATTTTGTGACTTGGTAATAAAGCAGGATGTCTTCACCTCTCGACAGAGCAACTAGACGCATCTGTCTTGTGGAGGGGCGCCGCAGGCTGCGATGTTGTGCCTGAGAATGACACAACGACAGGCGCATGAGTGCGACTGTGCGTGTGTGTGTGTGCGTGTGACTGTCTGTCATTGTGTGTGATTCATGTCAAAGGGTGTGAGTAGTTTCGAATGCCGGAAAGCGGATTAGGTAGTGACACCAGGATTTCGCTGTTCACCCGTGCCGATTTGTCCCACGGTTGACGTCCCTCGCCACAGAATCAATTCTCCCCTAGGTGCTTTTACTTTGGGTTGTATGCTGTGGCAACAGGTGCTGTGAGCCCCCACATTCACGAGTACACTTCAGGAAGTTTGTTCCAAAGTCTTTGCGGCAGGAAATGAAGTCATTCATTACTGTCGCCTTTTTGTGAACTTTAGCAGCCATTTCTAGCAGCTAAGTCACTACAAGGAGTTCTACCGTGCTGCCTTAATTCCTCAGCCTTCTTCCCTCACATTGCTGCCTACACAAATTCAAAGACAGATCCACGGTCCACGTCCTTTCTCAATTATTTATTTAATTCCTTTTCTTCCTTCCTCTTGTTCCTTTTTACCTCCCCCCTCATCTCTCTCGTTCTCTCTCTCTCTCTTTCTCTCTCTCTCTGTGTTGGTGTGCCTGGCTGATTGATGCCCATAATGGACACTGGCGCATGCAAACACACATAATCCCTGAGGTCAGGAGAGCTCAATGGACGAGAAAAGAGCCAGATGGACTTGCACTTGATCTTAAATACAGGCTTCATGCTGCGTGTACCTAGGTATTCGATTTACCTTTTCCTCTTCAACAGGCTGGAGCCATAGGCTACAACCACAACATAAAGCAATCTGGCCTTGCAAATTGGACGGAAAAGAAGATAAGCATTCCCAAATATAAATAAATGAATGGGTAAAAGGTCAGGTTCTCTGCATGCGGTAATTTGTTTGGAGAGCATTGGGAAAAAGGCATACAAACACAGACCAAAATACACACACGCACAGGCACACACACACAGCCATTTCGCTTATGTAACGGTTTTGAAAGCATTCTTTAAATTAGTTCAACCTCGAGCAGATCTGCAAACAAGCCAAAGGAGCAATTTCTTTACATTATTCAGGGGCCGCAAGACTCCACTTCGGCATGCCTGGCACATTTAACTTTAACTTGATTTAGTTTAGGAAAAGAAAAGCTCTGAACAGAAGGCCACAATGGCTGGCTGCACCAGGATGATGCATCACAGAAGGACTGGGAGAAACAAGTCTGTAACTGTGATAGCCCCATCCAGTACAAAAAAAAGCCTCACAGATATCCCAATTTCTTGATATACAGCCTTTTGGATGGAAGAGGCATTTGCTGCATGTCACGATTCTCATACTATCACACTGATACATTCACTGCAATATCTTCTCCACGTCTCACTGGGATACAATTTACAAGGGTTACAGTGTTGAGAAGTGCTCAAATTGTCAGAGCCTACAGGCTCAAAACGATACCATGGGTCAAACTGGAAGGAAATACAGGCTTCAGATTGAATTATCTTTCAGTTGGGGAGCTTCCTCCATGAAATATTTTGCGGTGGAAACAACGTGACACAACAGTCCCAATTTATGGCGACGGCATACACACACACCCTAGACACACGCACACACCACATTTTCTACTGTTGACATGTAGAATGGAGTTTATACATACAATAAAAACCTCATTATGAGGATTGTAATCACAGGCATCAAGCACAATTATTGGGAAAGCCAAAAATGAAAGGTAGCAAACCAAAGTTATTTGCATGACGCTAGCACAGTTTAGATGAGTCAGTTTAGAGCTCTGCATAGAATGTCTACAGTTTAAGGTACTTAAACTCTCGCAGATGCTAAATTTAAACCCTGGGCTGGATTTTTTATATATCTATTATTTAGGCAAAGCCTCTGAAATTGGTGAGAAAAAAGATGTAGCTCAGCGCCCTGCAACCAAACCGGGGCAGGAATAAGTGGACCGCGCTACTTGTGAGGAAGGCACTGATGTATAAAGCAAGGCCTTGCATTTAATTAAGCCAGCCTTCCCCCTCTCTTCTGCAAGTGTGCATAATCATTCCATAGACTGCGATATCATCTCCCTAATGTGTTCCTTTACCATAGACTAAAACCTGAGCAATAAATCTAGGGGTTCTACTTTAATAGATGCAGGCTGAATAATGTGCCTATTAGATTAGCTGTGGAAACTGGGAAAGGATGAGAAGATTAAGACTATAGGTATTTTCTTTTCTCAGATCATATGCAGTGAAGAGAACCGACTACTGAAAAGCGGAAAGACTTCTTCTCTGTTTTACATTAAAGAAGCAGTCTGAACAGCCAGCCATGTGTTTATAATACACACATTTTTATGGGTCACTGTGAATGGAGATAGAGCTTAAGCGCTAATTACATTTCTTTCTTTTGTGCCGCAGTCAGGCTCATATAGAACTTGTTTGTCTTACAGTATTTGAGACCTGTCTTTTAGTCATTTTTGAGGAACCTTCCACTTGAACTTGGATCAATTTCCATTATTTCCCGCCTTTGAGTGAAAATCCAGCCCTCACCATCCCTTGCAAAACTTTCCCATCATGCAATTCTCAATCAAGTACTTACTTACTTTGCTTACTATCAGGATTTACTGTTTATTATACTTTGACTTTTACAATTATAAATCATTAACAGCTCCTGTAAAGGGTCAATATACTAACAAACAAGCTTCCTATCAGCATATTATCCTTGCTTTTAAAATTAGCATTATAGGTTAATGGCAGTAGCTCAATGGGAAAAAAACAACGGTCTTCATTACTAGCATCAAGCAAACGTCTTCTAAATCCAAAAGTGTGTTCTCTTCTTGTATGTTTGGTGGGAGCTGTCAATCAAAGCTGAGAAGTACCCATTTACAGGTTTGATAACTTGTGCTGCAGTCAGAATGCAGTCATTTAATGGTTCCACTCTAATCCAAATTAATTTCAAGGGAAATTTTGCTTTTTTTCTAACGAAGATGAAAATACAAATTACCACACCAACTTTGATTTTAGTTAATGTCAAGGTAAAAAAAAAGAGAGATATATATCTCTTTAGGTTGGAATGGGAAAACGTTTAATGGAATGGACCTAGCATTTTCAAATTTAGCATTGATTTCCTTTTAAAGTAACATCTTACACCGTCATACAAGGCAGGAACATGGATAGCATTTTGCCTGTGCTTACTGCGTAGAACAATATTGTTTCATGAAAATACAGAATATAAAAACAACTGAAAACAATCACATATATGACTGCTGTCAAATGCCCCGTCAGGCAAGATAAGAGGTTGTTTATGAGTTACAAAAATGTGATTGTATCTACATAAGTCCCCAGTTACAGATTTGCTTTCGTCTGGCCTTTTTAAACTGCTAAGCTGATAATACTGCTGAAAACACACCTTTCACTGTAAAACCATGGCGTGCTAAATCTTTAAACACATCAGTGGAAATTACCAGTGGATGAGGTAATTAGACCTCTGTTGTGGGTATTAGGTAAAACAAAAGATCTGAACTGCTGCCCACTTTGGAATGTTAACTTCAGAACAACAGATGTCAAAACATTTGCTTGGAGAGTTAAGTCGGGATAAATATTAATGCTGGTGACATCAAAACGAATTACAGTATGTGGTGTAAATGATCCTTGTTGCTCTGCTATATGAATAATGGAAGGGAAAATCAAGATCAAAAACACAAACCTCTTTGTCAAAAATAATCCCCCTTAAAATGTTTAACAAATATAAAATTGGCTTGACATTGCTTTACGTTATTGCATATCAAGTATTGGATTCACTGGATTTGATCAAATTTGAAAATCATTTCGGAGACCGACAGCCTGGACTTGTCTGACAGCCCCTAGGCGTTAACGTTTAAACTGTGAAAGGTTAGAAGCCTCTTAGAGGTCAAAAAGTTGAAATGGCAAAGCTGGAATCAACCACAGTTTGACGTGTAAAGGAGTACTAGACACACATGAACGTCAGAATATGGACATAATACGGTGATAATACGGTTTGTCTTGGTAAGCTAGTACCCCCCAACCCCACCCTCAACACACTCACACACACACAAAGTAACACATACGCACTCATCCCACACAGACAAATACACGCGTGTGCACACACACATGCCCAATGTTGAAATAGTTTGTGACAGAAGATCAATATGCATGATGTGGCCTTCACCCACTCCGCTCCAACAGGACCAAAACAAACAAAAGTCGGGTATTGTGTGAAGTCGAGAAAGTCAATCAAGGTCTAAGTCTCAGTCAATGGAACTCACAGTATGAGAACAGGCCCCACAAGGCTCAGAACATCACACTGAATATACATGTACTGGCCGTGGAGATTGCCTGGAGCACCTGCCATAATCAGTAATTACTCTAATAAAGGCCCAGGAGCCTAAGGGTGTGTGTGTGTGTGTGTGTGTGTGTGTTTGTTACAGTGAGAGAGAGAGAGAGAGAGAGAGAGAGAGAGAGAGAGAGAGAGAGAGAGAGAGAGAGAGAGAGAGAGAGAGAGAGAGAGAACGGAGAGAACGGAGAGGGATGTATGTGTGCGTGTGTGTGTGAGTGATAGACAGAGAAAGAAAAAGAGAAAGGGAGGAGCGTGTGAGAGAGAAAGAGATAGAGGACGACAGGAAAAGAGTGAAGAGTGTGCACTGTAAGTGTGAGCATGTGTGTGCATGTGCATACACTCGCAAAGCAGAGGATAATGCAGTCTGTGGCACAGTTCCCCAAGACAAGACTGCAGCGCACATCTTTCTGGGCCCCAAATTAACACCAAGGAGAAAGCAATTTACACCTGTCCATAAACAAAAGCAAAAACTGTGAATCACTTTAGAAGGAACCTGTTAAGAAGGAACTGTGAGCCTGTTTAGAGGAACTAATTGACTTTATAAGACCAAAATATTTTGACACTGATATAAACGTGACATTTTTAATCATTCTGGAAGTCGCTGATGTAAACATAACATGATTGTTCAAGTACACAGCACGTGGGAAACTTGCAAATGTGAATGTGTGTGTGTGCGTGTTTGTGCAAGTTTAACACGCATAAACATTATAATATTATACATCCCCAAGGTCCAGTTTCACCCCATTTAAGTTTATGACAACAATATGCAACTGTGCACAGCCCTGACTGCACAGTCACTGGTGGCATATTCCGATTTTCAGGACAATAATTCCATATATAGTTTTGTAGATGTCCAATTATGCCTGTGTGTATTTTGTACAGTATGCTGTAACCACTGGAAATAACAGTATTCATGGTAACTAATTGCTATGGAATCTCAAAGTAATTGATTTTGTTCTGGGTAACACTTTACAAGGTTTTCTCTTGCCGTCATGTTCACAACAGCCTTTGAAGGTACACCCCCTACCGGGCCACAATCTTTACTTATTTATCGCATCAAATGTGTTTGTTCCCTTTGCTGTTAGATCACTGGACGGAACAATTTCCCCTGACTGGCTGGGTTTTGTCTTCCTCTGTGCACTACTCCCAGCATCATTCCTCCCTTCCTCTGTTGTTTTCCCTCCACAATAGAGAGAGAAAAGGGAGAGAAAAGGAAAACATTCCTATTGATGTGGCCCTCCAGGAATATACCCAATGTCATTTGCACAGTGGCTTTGCACAAAGGAAGCGTCTGGTCTAATATTGCGGGAGTCGATTCGTAAATGTGGCCTATATGTGGAGGTGAATATCTCTTTGGGTATGTTGCAGTCTTTTCATTATTTTCTCTATTCACTAGAAATGTGTGTTTGTGTTTGAAAAGGATACAATATAGAGAGAGTGAATGAGTAACTAACTGACTGACATTGAAAACAGTCTGGTGAAAATAGCACAAGAATAATGTTGTTTTAAAGTCACACAGGAGCTTAAATGCTTGCTTTCTAAAAATGACACAACAGAATCCCACAACGAAACAAGCAGTGGGGTCTTTTTAATAGCCTCAGAACCAAAGTCCTCGGAGATGCACTTTCAAAAGCATTTTAACAAGCTTTTAACGGACCACTTGGTGTTCTGGAAATGTTAGCGCAGAACAAGTCAAGTTTACTCTCACAGGAACAAGAGCTTGGAAAATTTGCAAAGAACGCACAAGTAATTTGGTCTGTTATGCTGCACTGAGCATTGTACTGTCTGAGCCTTTGGGATCCTGGGCTTCAGTACGGTCAACACTCACTAGCATGTTTACTTCCACATACTGGTTTCACGAAATATTTTCTACACAACCCAACAGCAGCTCAATCCAGCACTTGCCAAGGTACTCTAAGACCACTCCAAAGAGCTGTAACTCCATCTTCAGTACCAGTTTCAGTAGAGCTGTAAAAGCACAATATCAGGCATTTTTAATATTCCTTTCCCTGTCGATATGTAGCTGCGGAATTTGGTACAAGAGAGGAGTACAGGAGGATTTCTGACCGTATTGGAATGGACACGTCGTGACCATGGTTTTAGATCTTAATTCCGAATTTCATCTGTCTGTTGTATCGTCACAAATCCATCCATCCTTCCATCTATTCCATGAAGCACAGTTAATGATGTACTCTGCAGTATTGTTATGTTACAAAGTGGGACAGGCTTAACCTACAATAGGCTGCCTCAGAACACATCCAATCAATCAGCAGAAACGGAACATTCCAGAAATCTGTCAGAATGTTTTCAACAAAATCACACAAGTTGTGTATTACCATTTCATCATGCTAAACCGCCACTCTAGCCTATGAGAATGAACTACGACCAGAGTTCTCTCTTTCCATTTGTAACCCTCCCATGAATTAATTTGCCTAATGAGAATTGAGTTGCTTCCAGGCAGGCTTTTTTCCCTACAGCAAAGAAATATGGAACTTAGAGGTAATTAAATTAGTGTAATGGCTGGCTGGTGAACATGGGTTAGATTCCGCAGGCTGAGTCACCCAGAGGCATACATGCCCAGGACCCACCATTTATTCTGACTAACACAACAACTTGTCATTGATGTTGTTATACACACACCTGTAGAGCAAGAAATTCACACCGTCCATATACTTCAGAGCAAGCAACACACACAAACAGGACACACACACACAGATATACACCGCAAAAATCTCACCCACATCCATGCCCTTGCACACACCAACAACGCCCAAGCAAAACCACAGTTAAAAAGGTTTTCTTTTTTCCGCAGAAACCCCACAGCCCTCCCCCACCCCTGAAACTGTCCAACAAGGTCTTGTGCTTTGGCCAATAACAGTGTAAGGTAATGCAGCGCTGTTGTGACGACCACTCCGAAACACGAGGTGAAGTCACCTGGTGGAGAACCGCTCCTCCTTCCTGTGGACAAAACCTGACCCTGATCGAACAAAAACCCCAATGAATAGGGAGGGCTTCAGATGATTACTGTACTACCATGGCTCATCCTCGGTTCCACCTCTTTTCTCCCCCGTTCAGGGTTGTTTTTGGACTGCTTCCACCTCCCGGCCTCCTCCTCTTCTTCTGTACTGCCGGTCTACAGAAAGTTGTTTGATGTCATGCTCCCTGGCCTAATTGTTACATAATGCTGCCAGTGTTTATCTCGGTGATTACAGTGGACAGGGAGTGCACACCAAAGGAGCCTACGGTATCTAGAGAGCAGCCTCCAAAGATCAAAGCTGGGTTGCTAACTGTGTTAGCCAGATGAGTTAAAGCCAGGGGAAAGAACATATGTCTTAGCATGTATCACAAAGTGCTCATGGTCACATCTTGTGGGAAACCATCAGTGTTTCCCCTACCATTATATTAGCCCCCCCCCTGGAAGGTCAAGGTTTTTTTATATATTTTATATACAGCGCCCAATCACAAAATAAGTCATTTCAGGTTACCTTTCCTATAAAACAGGTGTATAGCTTGCTCTTTTATTAAACAAACTAAAAGGCCTTATGTTATTCATCTTATTTACACAACGGCATGTCATGTCTGTCTCTACATGGTCACCGTTGCCCCCCCCTCCCCCTCCCCCCCCTTGATGGTCAGGGGAAACACTGACCATCAAAGTCTATAGCATGGAGATGGACGAACGCTGACCAGTGAGCAAAATGAACCTAAGACTGGAAAAAAGTAGAAAAGGACCAAGTTTCCTGCTGTCTTCCCTGAAGACCAAGACAGCCTCCTCAAAATCTTAGGTTAGATGTCTGTAATCTGAGCTGTGTCTTGGTGTGGGAGCTGCTTATGGGACTTGACATCACACTATTTTCACAGTTGCCATGACCTTACAGTTGTACAGTTGAGGAAGAATAAAGATGTTGCATTATTGCACGTAAAGTATTGGATTTCTGAAGTCGACAAGTACACACAAATACACTCACCCACACTTTTAAGTCCTGCAATCAACACAGTTCTCACATACTGCCGTTACCGTTGGGGAAACACTTGGGGATGCAAACATCCCAATTGCTCTTAACCTCAAAGTATGTTGCCACTTGTGTATTCTCAGCATGGCAAACAGAATGTCAGCACTTTGAGAGGAAGTGTGTGTGTGTGTGTGTGTGTGTATGTGTGTGGGGGGGGCGATGTTGGTGGGGTAGATAAGTGTTCCGACTTACAAAGGGGACCAACAACATCCTCAAAAAAATATAATGACTTGACTTGAGGTAATTGTAAAACTGAGTGATAAAACGAAACGGGAATGAATCAATTTCTTATCTTAGTTGAGTCGTTATTGCTCTTTTGTTTACCTCTACCGCACAGATGGATGGTCTGCCAGCCAGGATAATCAAACACGTCCCCCCGCAGTGCTCCTCAACTTCATTGTGATAACATTTGTAAAAAGATGGGAAGCAAGTGAACAAAAGGAACATAAAGCAGAGAGGGAGTGTGAGGCGGTGGTGCTAATTGAGTGATACATCTGTATGATTTGATTCACTACCCGCCTGTGTTAGTGGCTGAGAGTAGCCTGCCTACTTGTTACTGGCTGGTAGCGAGAGTCATAAATAATAGTGTTGAGTGCATGCTCAATTACAAGTGTTCAATAGTGGTGTCACTTTAGACCGACATCGCCAGTTGCCGGAAAGTGGACAGCAAAATAAGGCTGCGTACTGCAATTGTGATTTCTCAGATATAAACTGTGTGGGAACTGAACACATGAATCGTGTGCAACTGGGATTAGGTAAAATACCCTATAAAACTGCTAACAAACTATATATTTCTCTCTCTGTCTCTCTCTACAAGATGTCTCCCTCTACTGCATCTGCTCTTGCTCTCTCTCTCTTCTTCTTCTCTCCTTTTCCCCGATCTTGTTCTGGCTTGCCCTGAAATGCACACAAGGACATCGATTCCCCCAAATGCATTTCCAGTGATTGTGCCCCCCCCCTCACGATCGTTATATTAACTCCCATCTGCCTTGTGAAATCACACCCTTTCTTTCAGTGACATTTCCCACATCTTTCCTCCTCCTCCTTCCTCCTTCCCCTTCTCCTCTCCCTCCTCCTCACATAAAAGTCCAAGTGAGAACAGTTTGTTCCGTACGAGACATCTCTGGCTGTAAAGTTCTCCAGGAGGATGAAACATTAATTTATAACACGACTGCACCTTGGCCAAAAATAACATTATGTCCCTCTTTCTCGTCTGTGAGGAAATCTTGACAAGGTCCAGAGGTCAGCGATTTACATCTGTGCCCTTTGAAGTGGACGTCACATTCCACGGCTGACTGAGTTCAAATAATAAGAACTGGAGGAGAATATGTGCACAGTTTACAGGTGTCAATGCACCCTTCCTGAAAATCCCAGGCTTGATTTTCATGGTTGATTCCCCCCCCCCCCCCCCCCATTTTCCATAGGGTGCCAAATAGACAGTCTGACACCCATCTGATTTGGGGGTCTGATTTCCTTTTCCTCTAGGGGTGTGACCAGGTGTCGTTGTGCTATTTTCTTTCATCAGAAAAGTCCGATTATTCTGATCATGAGGAAAAAAGAGAAGCTCTGACACAATCGAGTGAAATCACATTAAAATTCATAGAAGTAAATCAAAGGAAACTGGGAATTGGTCAATTCCTAACATATGCATGAGATGCAAAGGTAGACATCAGCTCTCAGGGTTGGAGCAAGGCGGTTCATAACTGGACAAAGATAACAATAGTAGGAAGGAAGGCAAGCCAATTTATTACGATTCGATTGGTCAAATAACTTAACATGAGCAGCATGTCAAGTATTCATCTGGGATTTCTGTTGGAAAATCTTGAAAACGAGCCTCACTTCGAAACTTGTATGAATAATGGTTTCATTATCCATCAGCTGGTTAGCGTCCTTGTCTGTCAACCTATGACAAATGTCAAAGCGAGAGCGCTGATTCTAAGCAACACTCATAAGCAGTTATCCCTGGGGCTTAGTATGTGAAGAAAGGCTCCATTTCTGCTTTATGCTGTCATCACACTAACCGGGAATGCAATCAAACCACAATCTTACAATAAAGGCCTGAGCCTCAAGGTATATTTTAAACTGAAATTAGAACATCCGTTTTGCTCTTTTAATATGAGTTGGTTACGGAAAATCAGTCGATGAAGTGAATCTGGCGGAGAGTATTGTTACTAAGCTAGGATCCCAGATTGTCACCTAATGCAAAACTGATAAGGACAAAAGGGAGAAGAAAGGATGCAAAAAGACAGGAAATGACACCCCGGAGCACAAGGTTGACATAATTTCATTCGCTCGGGGCTCCAGTCAGGGCAATGCCGCCCAGAGAATGACGCTATTGTCTGATCCGTTTTTCATTGGTTTTCAAATCGAACATCAGCACGACCTCTAGCGCCACCGGCGTGATTGATGAGAAAACGTTAAGATAAGGTTACCTGGCATGACAGCCATCAACCAGGGGAGGGAGCCAGCACACAGAAACAAGGGCAACAATGTGTTTAAAATCTCATATTCTTAATATGTGCCTATCGTCACATCACAGTTGAAGACCCTAATGAAGACAGCTACGACCTTAGGCTGACACAGTTCATGCAAATGACTTTGTAATCTCATCTACTTTCTAATCACACACTCTCCCACTCCGCTCCATTGGACGAGCTCTGCCTCTGAGTGAGGGAGGGTGTGTGTCTCTGTACAGTTGAATGTGCTCATGAGAGATATCTGCACAATGACAAACAAACACACACAAATCCTAATTGACACACACACACACACACAACAGGAAGAGTCAAGCAAGGAAGCAGAGTGGGAGAGTGTGATTAAACCAGGCATGATAGTGAGACACATTGCAAGCTGATGTCAGAAGGCAGTCTCTGCATGACTCAGGGAAATCAATGCAGTCCTCCTTCCTAACAAGCTGTCAGTCCCTCCACTGGCACTCTGGGTAATCTCAGTCAACAGCCAGGGAAACATGAAAAACCATAGGATACACATATTATTGTGTGTCTGTGTTCAGCGTATTTGCCTTTCTGTGTCTGTGTGTGTGTGCGTGTGCATGTGTATCTTAGAGAAAGAGAGAGAGAGAGATAGACAGGAACTCGAAAGATAGGGAGAGAGATTCATATGGAGAAGGAGAGAGAGCCTGTGTGTGCGTGTGCACGCATGTCAGTGTTAGTGTGTGTGTGCGTGCGTGCGTGTGTGTGTTTGTGTATGCAGTATTGCTCAGTAGTTACAGGTCTCACATACACTGATGAATTACCTCTGCCATTTTGAGAGCAGTGGCTGAAATTGTCCTAGTGGGGTGTTTTGGCTTTCAAGCTGCTGTGAAAATGGTATGTACTGTGCCCATCATTCCTGTCCATTACTGCTCCTTTACCCACACAAACAACGCCAGGACGACCCAGACTCAAAGTAACTTAAAGTGCCAACCTAACAGCTCTGCTCGCGCTCTCCTGTCTTTGCCGAACCACACAGATACACCGGGATAAGAGGACGACCATTTTGAGTGTTTTATGAACATGGTTCAGCAGGCTTTCCTTACAACACACCGTACAACATAGCAATCAACAGGACTATGGTGCTGTTTTCATGTCAGGTTGTATCATATAGCATAGCGTACATGCTACTAGTTAGACATTTGCAACCTCTGGGTGATATTGAGTAAAACCAATGTCTAATGAAGGGTATATGTCGGTAAGGGCTGGATTTCTATATTGGTCAGGAAAAATCTTTGGAAATCGATATTCTATCTAAATAATACTCAATAATATGGCGTAGACTGGGATAAATCTCAAAGCATAAGAGGTAAAAAAAAGAAAGAAAACGCATCCCTCTCTTTCTCTCCCTCTGTCTCTCTTTCTCTCTCTGTATCACTGTCCACCTCTCTCTGTGCTGCGTCTCACACAAAACAATCCTTTTTCGAGACTGAATTAAAGAGTGCTTTCATTTTGAGCTTGTCTGTTATGCCAGATGAAAGAGATTCACATGATTGTGACTGTCTCAATGGTTCCTTTGTGCAAGACAATACTTAATATTAAGGATGCATTAACTACCATGGAACTACATTGCTATGATAATATAAAAACATAGATGCAAATAAATTGCTTGTCCTTTGAGTAATATTAAGTCCTAGCAGGATAATATATTATTATATTATAGGGTTAGGGTTGTTATTTTTACAAAAGTGTAAAAAGGCTTTGTATGAGGTATGGACATAAGGGGTATGTGGATGTTGGCAGTTAAATGTTGTGTTTTCAAAACAAAATACAAGTTAACATTTACTTGCCTTTACTAGCAAGGTAGTTAATGTGACCTTAATGCTAAGTGTTTCCTGAGACAAATCTAAGCTGATGTGTTTGTAATTGATTCTGCATCAAGCCCCAATGGATAAGAGATATCAAAGGCGAGACAGGGAGTCAGATGGCTGAGCGGTGAGGGAATCGGGCTAGTAAGGTTAGAAGGTTGCCAGTTCGATTCCCGGTCATGCCAAATGACGTTGTGTCCTTGGGCAAGGCACTTCACCCTACTTGCCTCGGGGGAATGTCCCTGTACTTACTGTAAGTCGCTCTGGATAAGAGCATCTGCTAAATGACTAAATGTCAATGTAAATGTAAAGGCATACGTCACAACATGATATATTTCAAAACACACGATTGTCTGTGTGTGTGTGTGTGTGTGTGTGTGTGTGTGTGTGTGTGTGTGTGTGTGCGAGAAAGGGGGAGAGACAGTGAGCGAGAGTGAGTGTGAGTGAATGAGTGCATAGAGAGAGTTAGATAAAAGATAGATGCTCCTTTTCTAAACAAAGAATACCTATACTTTCTAGTGCAGTGTTTTGTATTTTCTTGACATGGTATACATGGTAAATGAACATAATGTAAAACCTACCAATCACATACTTAAGTTTAGTATGGGGTCTATTTTCACAACCCTGTACTTTAAAATTGAAGTTATATAATTACATTAAAGTACAAACACAACAGTGGTTGAACTCCCTAGGATCCGTTTTCTGGTCTTCTGGTGTGAAAGAGTCATTTGTGGCTCTAAACAGAGATGAAAAGGTCCTATGCATGTTCACGTGGAAAACTACAGAACTGGGATGCAATGCGTGAAACCTTTACTTCCATAAGGTTGGTCTATTGTTTCAAATGCAACATCAACCTTTATGCGAGACTTTATTATTTACTACGTTGGATTTGAGGCAGCGGGTTATCTGATAGTTATTGTGTGTTGTACCGTAACACCACACGTATACGCGTACTGTAGACTCTTCAGGTGGGAATTGTGAAATGCGCTTTTCTGACAAGGATAGTCAGATTTGGAGGGCGTGGGGAGATATTGTCCTGTGGGACAAAAAAAATTGGCTTGCAAACAGGGAGCCAGTGATGAGGAAGAAACATATTCTGGGAGAGGCGGTGTAGAAAGCTGATTAACCCAAACAGTAACAACAGCCATGCAGGTACATATTTAGTGGAAATCGGATCTTTTGACAGGTCTTGAAAGCATCCTGAATATTGCTCATTTTGTAACTAGGACAGGAAGTATTTAGGTAAACCCTTAATATCAATAATTAAATAGGCTACCGTTCTCTCAATGTCTCTGAATACGTGCGTGTACGATGACGTGCGTGTTAATAGCCTACGTGTCAAGTCGCGCAGGTACTTTGAACAACCTCTCTTAACATAAAGGTAACAAATACAAATCAGCCATGTTAATTAATACTGGTAATTGTTATCCTTAAATTAGCAATTCCGTCGGACGTGTAGGCTAGTTGTAGCTATTAAAGATAGTTTACCTACCACAGTAAATGATCAGCAGGCTAGTCAGTAGCACAGCAGCCCAGAAAGTTGAAGACATTCTTGGCCAGGCGGTGACATTCCTCCGGCGACCCAGCTTGCGAGACGATGCCATTGAGTTCCAGTTCCCCAGAGCAAAAATAAATTGATAAATTCAGTATCCGTGTCGCCCTCGGTGAGAGCACTTCTGGCCACAAGTAATCCCCCAAAAATACATCTTCAGACCGCGCTAGAGTGAGATTGCCCGCGGTGCCCGACCATAGTGCAAGGGAGGAAAAACGGAATTCTATCCAAACTGCTCAACGATGGACGTCCGCGTGCAGTTACAATTTCAAATGTTCTTTAGCAGTAAATCCGACTGCATAACACATAAATGACTCCAATACGTAATTTACTAGTTTTAGTAACATACGACATACGTCATCTTTGTATCCAAAATGTTAAGAGAAGCTTTGGACAGGGGACCGTCCCTTCAACCAGCGTGCCAAACACCTGCGGCGTGTAAACTCCGTCTCAGAGAATAGCAAAGAGAAGTACAGAAAGTGCAGGAGACTTCTTGAAAATCCAGCAACGAGTGAATGACTGCTATGATTTAAGGGAGGCGAGAATTACCCGCACGGATGACGGTGCTGAGCACGGAAATGGTTAACTGCAAAAACGTGAAAAAACTCCTAAAGATAAGACGCTCGAAACTGAGCTTTTCTGATAATACGCAAAGGTCTGACTTTGACAGCAAGCGCTCTGTGGGGTGTTTTAGGTTAAGGCTGCAAAGGGGAAATAGAATTATCCTGACATCATATTTTTTGACAGGTAAACTACCACTCGATTGGCCAAGTGCGACAGTGAAACAACCTCATCCACTGTATAGGCCTGTTAGGGATTGTTTGGTGAAGCCTGTAGTCAGAATAGCACTCAAAAGTGAAATCTAAAGAAATTATTGTTATTCATCAGATTACTACCGTGTGGGACTCACTAAGATTGTCAAGAAATTATGTTTAACACAGAAAGTCGTTGCCACACTTCAGTCTAACGGAGACAGCAGCCCAAGGTTCAGCACCAAAAGGATGCGGACAGCGCATGTGACGTCAATATTTTAAGCGCGTTCATGTCTGCAGGACTCATACGACCAGTTGCTGACAGTGTAGGAAGCCAATTAAGAACACACAAAAGGGGTATTCAATTTTATACACATCTTTTTGTACTGTAGTTGAAAGACATTGCTATTTGGAACAGTAAACTATTAGTGCAATGGCCTTCCTACCAATTGCAAAGCTATTTGCAGCTTTTACTTCCAAAATCCTTAATGTCCCCCCAAAAGTTGTAAATCAATATTTACTCTGTACGAGTAAACATGAGTGTGTTTCCAAATATTAAGTGTGTTTCCACTTCTGTTTACTTTCAGCAGCTTTTGACACTCCCTGGAACAGCTAGAGCTCTGAGCTCTGACACCATGTATACAGTATCTTCAGTTACCTACCACCCATGGCAGCCAGACCAAAGATGGCATTGTGGGATGTGTGGAAGTGGTATTGTTTGTTTCCAAGTCATTCTAATTCATGCTCATGCTCATTCATAATCTCCCAAATTTAGATACTGTTTATCCCATGATACACCGGATTGACTAGGAAACCATCTTTACCACATCATTGAATTATTCCATTGCCCTAGAAAAGTATGAAATAGTATCCAGTCCAAGTACCACGGCCATATTGGTAATAATATTCCACATTCTCATGTATCAATAACAGGTTCATACATGCATCCTGCAGGCTGGTAAAACAACCGAGGCTGTACAAACAGATAGCAATAATTTTCTGGCATGTGGTGAGGCTGGCTCTTTATAGCAATCTCTGGCCAATCGAGCATGCAGAGTCTTCCAGCATTTCCAGTGTCACATCTTCCAGGGGCAGCAGCCTGCAGAGAAGAAAGAGAAAACCCTACACACAAAGGTTTTAATCTGCCAGCAGGCTGATCAACTTTAACTTCACATCCACAAGTCGTCCCACCGCTCTAGTCAATAATAGTAAATTGGGGTATCAGGGCAGTACACATATTCAATAATAGTAAATTGATGTGTTATTGTCGTTATTATTGTTATACGGATTGGGTTAAAGAGCTCATCTAACAGAAAAATCATGGCGGAAGAAAATTGAATGAAAGTATGAAAGAAATTCCCTGTGGAATATTATTCCAGTTGTAGGATTGATGTTGCGAGAAAGAAGATTACCTAGGGGGGGCTCACTTGTGACTGCTTAGCATGAGGCAAAATGCATAAGTACAAGGAAATCTCACATGGGGTTAGTTCTTTGAACTACACACGAGTACCATTTTCCCTGAAAGAAACAGAACATGGGCAATGTAACTTCTAACTTCACCAAATTGTCAAACACATACGTAGTTACGTAGGCAGAAGGCTTTGGTGGGATTTCAACTTCCATTGTCAAAGCTCTAATAATGGGGAATACTCTGACTGCAGCTTAGTGCTCCTGGCAAGCACTCAGGGACTGTACTACGTCAATGGCAGCACTACCATGCTGACCCGTTGTTCACACAATTACACAAGCCGAGAAGGAGGACGTTCCATAATAGAACAGAGTGTCATAGCAAATGGGGGGGAACAGGATGAAGGTCTGTACAATTGGACAAAAGGAAAAGAGGCGCCGTCTACGAATAGATCCTCTTTGATGTGTGGTGTCAACTGTCTTGAATCAAGGAGTCAGGGATATTTTTGCCACTTCTGCCTTAGTTTCCTCAAGTACCGGCCTTTCTAAAACGCTTCTCATTGGAAAGCTGTAATCCGTTTCAAACAGTTGGTAAAATGAGTCTGCAGAAGATTTTTGTGAATCAGGTTGTATTTATTGCATTCATGGGCTTCGGATTGAGCACATTGAATGCTTTTAGATTAATATACCTGGACAATTTGCATAGAATTGGCACATTTTTCTAGGACATTATTTTCTGATAGTGTGCCATTTTAATGATGTCCTTCATTTCCAAATCACTCCATTCATTTTTGTATCACTTGTCAGTAACACTTCCCATGAGTGTTAAATGAATTAACAGTAGCATATGCATTTTATAACATTACCATTTATTAGATGTTTTGTCACTACTTATGTTTTACTGTTAGTTTTTGTGCAGGATGAACATCGTTGTTCTCCTAGATAACATTGGTCACTTGAAACATGTTGGAAACATAATCAATTTTATTCCTGTAGTTATTGATCTTGCCACCCAAAAATACTATCGATGTACAAATATTCTAGATTTAGGGATTATCATAATATACTGTAGCCACCATAACTGTTATTCAATGTTAACTTATTAGCTATCGTCAGTTAGTACATCTTTTGTGTACAGTGGAACACTAATAGTTTTGTGTGTTAAATCCTCTTTTGTCAAGAAGTGGCACGACACTAATATGATGAGGTAGCTATGCCCCACTGTGTGAGGTCCTTTATTTCCACACCTCTCTGTAGACTTCATTCAGGGGGTAGACTCTCACAAATACAACTTGACACAATATAAGTCATCCTTTTCTGTGTTGATGAAACACAGTGCCCCAGGACAAGTTAGCATATTAAGGTACAGCAACGGAACAGGCAACCTCATTAGCATGGAGCTACAACGGCACATTAGGAGGAGGACTATCTCGTTCATTTAAGCTCAGCAATCCTCATATGATTGCCCTGGGTCTGCGTGAAAACAAAGGAAAACAAATGCAAATCGAAACCTTGCTTCCAATATAACAGCTCTCTGATAAGCATGGGCGTCTGTATGCTGGGACATGCTTTAGCCTATAGGGATAGCCTGTTACCTGGAGATATCTCACCTTCACATCATCATAAAGGTAAGTGCAGCACATTTAATTGTAAAAAAGATAAAGGCCACCTCAAGCAGAAGGTCGTGCATAACTGACAACAGCATCCAGCACATTCTTGGGAAGAAACGCCAAAACAGTTTGCAGTCACTCACTATACACACGGTCAACTAAACACCTTCTTGAATTTTCTTCAGGATCAATGAAGGAAATGTAATTGAGTTGAATCTAGTCAAGGAAAGTCAACAATTTCTTTTTGGATCGTTTTTGAGCATCTGTAGACCTTCTTTAAGGGGACCTTTGCAGTAAAGGACAATTGTACCCTTCACACACTGTTTACTACTGTACATGCAGGAAACACTGAAATGTTTATCTTTCACAAAATGGAGATGTATACATTACATTTACATTTAGCAGACGTTCTTATCCAGAGCGACTTACAGTGAGTACAGGGACATTCCCCCCGAGGCAAGTAGGGTTAAGTGCCTTGCCCAAGGACACAACGTAATTTGACACAGCCGGGAATCAAACTGGCAACCTTCAGATTACTAGCCCAATTCCCTAACCGCTCAGCCACCTGACTCGACTACATGACACATTCTTGAACCACATAAAATACCTTTTGGACATATCCTCGTCTACTATGTCTGGACTGTACCTTGTCACACATAACAGGGAAAAACAAACAATTTTTACTACACATCTGAAGGGAACCAGGACTCAGGGTGCATGTACCGATTGGTTTCCAGAGGTTAAGGCAGGCCTTGTGATGCCGGGAGACCAAAGGAGCAACGGTGGTGGAGAATAGAAAGACTGGCAAAGCCACCGTTTTTGCTGCGCCACAGAGCTCATGTGTATTATCAGTGATGGACGAGAAAGCACGATATCAATTCTTAATCTCTCCCTGCTGGTTTTGGTTACACGCCCTCAGCGGCGGGCCGCGGCAAATGGATTTCGCCTCCCGGCTCAAGCTGAGCTGAGCGCTCTCGCATGCGAAGCATTTTCCACCCCCATTTAAATGAAAAATGTGACTCGGCGTGGGCCTCGTCGGAATGGGGCCCCTCTTACTGACTCCAGTGTCTTAGACAAACAAACAATCAGTTGCTCAGTTGTAATTAGGGAACAGGATTTTTTTCTTTCTTACTTCACTCTCCATTCTTTGAGGATGAGATATTGAAAGTGATGTACTGGATCCCTGGCACGAGTAATCTCTCTACTTCTCTCTGTAGCAGTAGGCTTTATATATTCGCTGCAACCAAGACCGGACTTGCCAAGCTCATGTGTATCGTACAGAGACACTGAAAATCCATTCCTAGAATGTTTGAAATGGCTCCCACTGGTTTTGACCTACATACTGTTGGAAATTTTGTAAAGCAACCGGAGTAAGCAACATAAAGATATTTCTCTATTGATACACTTTGGGGATGAAACTGAATATTATTTCCCCCACAAATTCAAAACATTTGTATTTCCAGTCCTTCAAGCCCAAAACAAGAAACAGATAAACTTTGGATTGGCTGAATATAGTTTTAGAAACGTAAGTTTCAGATCATGTGTGATTTGATTTTGAGAACAGGAAAAACTGTTCTTAAATCTTATATTTGTGCAGAATTATTCTCATGAAAAAACACACTGACACTATGGCATCTCAACCCAAACACAAGGTGAGTCATTAGAAGTTGAGGACTTTTTTGTTGCATGATTGTATTGACTGCTATGACATCCCTCTGCTAATAAACGTATTAGAAAATACATTTGAATGCTGTTTTGAAACACATAAAATGTTTGCATGTGCCTTGCGTTTCTGTCATCTCAAACCAGGTTAAGAACTGATGGTCAAGGCAGAGAGCTAGATGATGGTGGTGGTAGATCGCTGTGAGACTGGAACAGAGACTCAACAAGGCACCATGGGAAAGGTTAGCTGCTTGGTTTATGATAATGAAATGGTTAGTGACCGGTGTACAAAGGGACACGTTATGCTAAGTGACAAGGACTCTCACATCTGCTTGAGTCATGTCTACCTGGTAGAACTTGCACCAAGCTTCATATAGTACAGCTCTGTTCTTTGAGATGAAAAAAAGAATCCCATCACAGACACTACAGTGTCTCACCTTGAAAAGTGAGCACCTTTTCTACTGTCTATTCGACAGGCAATCAAGTCGACTATCAAAGTGGCTTTAGGCTTTGCCAGTTTCATCTAGCGGTATGATTAATTCAATACAAGTGGCCTTGAAGGAGATCAAAGGGCAGGCCCCATTGCAGCCAGGCTCTCCCGGAGAATTGGGTTTGAAAATAAAATTGGTCTTGATTAGCCAGTTTGATTTCCGTGGGAGTCTGACGGTATAGCCTGTCAGTGGGTCATTAGAGGAAGACGGTGCCTCTGGACAGCGCTGAGGAGGAGGTGGGTGTCTAATGAGGAGAGAGAGGCTGATCCCTGGACGTTATCCAGATCTGAGGCTGTGATCGCCTCAAACGCAGAGCGGCAAAAAACTTGGACGGTGTTGTCTTTGTTTGGTTTACTAGCCAACAAGTCATTGTTAGTGAAAGTGTTCCAGATGGGAGATAGGCAAGGCTAGTCAGTGCAGTACACCGTTTTTTTTTGTGGTGGATTTGAATACTGAGAAGACGATGTTGCTTCTGTTTTTAAAGAAGCCCAAGTGTTTGAAGTTGTGTTGTGTATCTGTACTAAAATGATCTACCGGTTAAAGTTTGTAAACCGTATGTCACCTGTGTGCTGAAAATAAAGTAGTTATGCACTATTAATGTACATTCTTTGTTTTTTTCCTGTATATTTTGCAGTGTTTATCGCAAACATGCAAATGTGCTTGAGTGGGTGTACAAGATGATATGCCTGAATTAACACCCAGCTGTCTATTAAAAGTGAGTTATTGCAAATGTAAGTCCTTGTTATATTGTAATTTACATAATAATGCACATCTTTTTTGTATTAGACTTGCAAACTCAGTCAATGACGAAAATGGAATGTAATTAAGTATGGCAGAAAAAAAACGGACATAAAAGAGACTTCATACCAATCTCAAGATAGAATAAAGTTAAAGGGAAATTGCTTTCCACTGTTGCAATGTCATGACTACAGTAAACTACAGAATACAAAAAGCCTAACAAAATATAAAAACTGACCTGAGGTGTAGAATAATTCCAGGTCCTTCCTGTTTAGGTCAGAAGTTTTGCCCTCGCAGTAAACTCAAGCAACTTCTGTCTGCTCATGTTTGCCGACAAACTCCCGATGCACAGATGGAGGTTACTCCCTTAGCAAGATGCAAAGCATGCTGGGGAAAATGAACAGATTTCACAAGTGCCCTTGGTAGACTTCCAGCTGTTTAAATGGCTTCCAAAGTGATCAAAACAGTAAACATTCAAACTATCCCCTTTGAGGACCTTTCTGATAAATAACCAATTAATTAAAAAAGATTTCCCTTGCTTGCCCAACGAATTCATTTAATTTTACATAATGTGCTGGTTTTAATTATTCAAATAAGCATGTGTATTTTCATGAAAACTCAAAACATAGGCCGTGCATTAAGGAAGGGTTCTATCCAGGACAGGTCCTATCCATCCCCATAGATAATACTACCTTCGATAAAAGCCCAAATGCA
This sequence comes from Osmerus mordax, assembly GCF_038355195.1. Lineage (NCBI taxonomy): Eukaryota > Metazoa > Chordata > Actinopteri > Osmeriformes > Osmeridae > Osmerus > Osmerus mordax. The sequence continues at coordinate 8,957,523 of NC_090053.1, forward strand.
TTGCAAAATGTAATAACCATACATGGAACACACCATGGAATGATACGGCAAAGACTATGGAATCAACAGAGAACCATGGCCCTCTCAGACCTCCAAAACAGTAATAAAGAGTATTTCCAATGATTGATGAAATACTTTTACCAAACACATCAGACTGAATAGCATGTGAAAATCCCGCCTTCAGTCAGCCAGCAACACAAGAGCCCGAGGCAGTAACATCCCTGGAGCATACCAATCCAATAAAACATGCATGTGATATCAGCAGGATTTAATTTACAATTAGAGTCTGTACATATAGGAGTCCTTATGGGGGAGAGTGGGACTCAAATGAAATGATGTTGTATAATTTATAGAATGCGAACAGCTAGGTAATTGAACTACCTTGGGACAACAACGTTTTGTGTATTTTCCTACAGCCATTAATAAAGAACTTATCAGGATGGGCATACAGGAACATGACTAGACCGTCTATTCATAGAGCACGCACTGTGGACACAATTTATTATAGAGCTGGACTTAAAACACACAAGAACCATAATCGTTCAAGTTAACATTCCCAGAAAACCCTTTAACACACCAGAGGATGATACCTCAATACTTTGGAAATATGGACCAGATAGGGGTCAATTTTATAAAAAATACTAAATCCCCAGGATTCATTGGTTGTATTTCTGTGGCTATTGAAATGTAGAAATGAAAATAATGTTCTACACTGGGACCAAGAAGGATGCCGATTACAGATACAAGATTATAAAATAAATGATGTGTTATTATATTACATTTGAAATTTTAGTTTATCTTCCCTTCCTACAAGTCCAACTTGGTCTTTCTTGGTCTTTGAGGTTGTGTTGTAGCTACTGGAGGAGGATATCTGTGTGCAACTCAGTGGGATCATCTTCCCTTATCTCCCCGTGATCCTACAGTTAATCCAGTCCCCTTCACATCCCAGATGAGCGAACGGCCTCAAAAACATGTTGAAGGAAGAGGTCGGATTACTTTAGCCAAACATCTCAATCGTTGCTTTGTCCCTGAGGTAAAGCTGTGTGTGTGTGAGGAAAAAGGAGGTGTGGAAAAGGAAAGGGTAAGATGTCAATGTCCCGTTCATTCACACCTGCTACCTGAGCAGTTACTGACCTGATTGAGGCCCTAAGCAAAATTCTGCTAAAGGGCCTACTTACCTGACCCGACCTGTCATGTAAACTATTGCCACGCAGTCACACAACCATACTACGGCTTGGCTCAATACTTGATGTTTATTATTTACAGAGAGACGAATATGCACATTTTGCCAGGCATGCCCAGCCGATCAACATTTGAATTCAATACAGTACATGAATCAATAGTCAATGTCAATACATTGCTTTCCATCAAGCTCAACTGTTGGGTCCATTAGGATGACAGAGGTATTACCCCCTGGGTGTAAACCAGCATAACCTGTTATGCCCTCTGCAGACAGGTTCGTAAAAGCACGCAACAGTATGAACCTGGCGTCACGCTGTTGAACTGATTGTCAAACACTTATCATTTACCTCCATACTGAAACCTGATAAAGATCCACTTCTCAGTGATAAATGGAAATCCCTCACTTTAATAACAATTGTGTCAGAGGCCCAGTAGAGTAGAGCGGAGTAAATCTTCAACATGTAAAGGGTCATTTCACAGTTTCACAGGCCTGAGTCAAGCTGATATTGATGGATGTTGGCGTCAAGCAACAGACAACGAGTGTGTACTTTATCTGGACATGTTTTCTTGATTTTGTGACCTGGGGGAACTGTTGTCTTCTATTAACAGAGGCTAATTGAAACAGCGCTTTTGTACTGGGTGTGCCTGTTTGCAAACAGAAAGCTCACACGGACTCTGAATGTGGGGTGATTTTGCACCTTGTCTGATCTTCCCTTGGTACACCCTCATCAAGGGCGGTAAAGCAAAGCAGAAATCGGATCAAACCACAACCCCATGACATCTATGAAATGGTAGGGTTGGATAACTGACCTCCAAGGTACAAGGTTTTCCTGGTGTTTTTTACCCTGAAAACTTCTGTCTTTCAATGTCCGTCAGGTTGGACTGCAGCAGGTTCGTTGTTGTTTGCTGAAGGGTTAGAAAAGGTCCATAACACTGCTGGTTATGTTAGGCAAGTGTGTAATGGGAGGAACAGTACAAAGCACCCTGGGTTAAAAGCACTCACTATTCTCCAGAGGGTGCATGGAGGACAATTGACTTGCTTTGTGCGAGAAGCTGAAGTGAAACCTGGCTGCTTCCCAGCCAGGAGCATTTTCTCCATTGAGCGCTCCGAGGATTGTTGAATCCAAGTGCAACCGACAGAAACTTATCTGGCACAGTGGACACTGTTGTGTTTTTAAACAGTGCTGCCAAAAAACACAAGAGAAAGTAAGCAATTATATGGCTGCTTTGGGTGGGGGCTGGTGAACTAATGTGCATCGTAAAATAATGTACACACTGTGGCAACCCAGGGGCGCAGCAACTCCGGGGTCAGGTGATCGGGGGAAGATACGTCCGGGATCCGCCCCCACCAGAGACAACGAGCTACACAGCTGCAGCTCATGAGCAGGAACGAGGATGGCCCCACTATAAAAGGCGGGCCACCCCTGCCGAAAGGAAAAAATGCCTAGAAGTGAGTAGTAGCTGGACCCCAACACACATTGGTTAACCGTGACCCTAACGCTTCTGTGTGTCGTTGCAGTGAGGAGTGGGGGATCCAGACAGCCCAGGAGGCCAGTCCCGACTGTGCCCTCGGCTGAGGAAGAACCTAATTTCTTTTTGTATTTGTGTTGGTCGGTTCCGAAAATAAACGCCTGCTTTGGGCAGATCACAACCCGTGCTGTGCTGTGCTGTGTGGTCCTAGCTGCGCCCCTTTGGTTGCCACAATACATATTTTCTTTCTTTCTTTCTTGCACACACACACACACACAAACACACACATACTGAACAGCATGTGTTATGTTACACATGCAGTGCACAAAAATACACACAAACAATCCCGGCTTCACACACCCACATGCTCGAGCATACAGACACATTTTCTCTCTTTCTTTACCAAAGGGGTGTTAGGAAACAGGGTATTTGTTGCCCAGAGAGAAGCTGGGTTTGATGTTTTTATTTATGACATATTACGTCTAACCTCCGAGAGATCAATAGATCAAAGCTGCAAGACCGATGGCAGAGTGAGCATCAGAGCTTTGGCCGATGGTTTGTTTGAGTTGTGTGTGTGTATGCGAGTGTGTGTGTGTGCGAGCGTGCATGCGTACTACAGTGTCTGTGTGTTTATAATTTATGGCTTTAGAGATTCAGAGGTTGAGATTGTTGTCCAGTTCTCGCTATCGACTGGAACACCCCCACAGGCCTTCCAGCCTATCGACCACGGCACCCTCACCCCCGTCCGCCCATAGCCAGACTTCCCTCCACCCCGGGCCCTCGCCCCTGAATCCCGCCCCCAGGCCTCAGACCTAGGCCCCCTGGGAAATCACAGCTGCTCTAAAACTGTCAGGGAAGTTGAAAAGCTCCTCCTTAAAGACACACATTTTCATTTTCTCATTCTTCTTGTTTTCCCGCTCTCCCGTGGATCATGATGACGGGGCTCCACAGTGAGTGAGGGAATGAAGAAGTGTGTGCATCTGTGTGTGTGTCTGTGTGCATGTGCGTGTTCATGCAAGTTTGTACATAGTGAGAGGAGTTTGATAATTGGTGTGTTCGAACCACACAAAGAATATGTGTGTGTGTTAGTGTGTGTGCATCTATGTATGGGTGTGTGTGTCTGAGTGTGTATGGGTGTTTGTGTGTGTGTCTGCATGTGTGTGTATGTGATCCCATGTGTGCGTGGTGGGTAATGCCTCCCAAGGCAACGGAGGGCAATGCTGTACCCACTTTGAACATTCATACACTGAGGCTTGCCTGACCCCAAATACTGCAGGGGTACAGAGCAACCATTGTGCATAACAAGGAACATCCAGCTCTCTATATCGTCTAGTCGAGTAATCCTTTCTGTCTAGATAGATTTCAAAATAACTGTTCAAGGTATTCTTTTAGAGAGTGCACTGCTGAAGTAACAAAAGGTTGGCCAAGGTTTCACGGCAACAATAACCCATTCTTAATTCTTGCTTCATCACAAACTGAATGGTGCTATTGTTCTTCTGAGTTACTCATTTTCACAAAGCAAAAAGATTAGATTCTACTGTGTGTGTGTGTGTGTGTCTGCGTGTGTCTGTCTGTGTGTGTGTGTGTGTGTGTCTGTGTGTGTGTGTAAGTGTAGAGGCGAGATCCAAAAAGGAAGCTCTTTTCGTATTTTTCTCTAACTGCAGTTGATCAACAAAAAAAAAACATCTGTTAGAGAAGCACTCATTTACCTAATCTGTTTTACCACATACGTTATGTGTTGTCTGGCTCCATACCTTATCACTGTCAATCAATAGTCTAACAATGTTTACCTTCACGTTACTTAGTTTGAACACCTACTACTCCAGCTACATGGTATGCCTGCCATGATTCTATACTTGGGCTCTTATAGATGGAATCAAATGTTTAGTTACTGCTGCTCAGACAGCCTATAAAACAGCTGACTAATAAAACAGCAACTACCTGTAACCAACAGACACACCAGAATCACCTACCTGTAACCAACACACACCAGGATCACCTACCTGTAACCAACACACACCAGGATCACCTACCTGTAAGTCAGCTGACAAACCAGAATCACCTGCTCGTAAACTGGCTGACACACCAGAATCACCTACCTGTAACCAACACACACCAGAATCACCTACCTGTAACCAACACACACCAGGATCACCTACCTGTAACCAACACACACCAGGATCACCTACCTGTAACCAACAAACACCAGGATCACCTACCTGTAAGTCAGCTGACAAACCAGAATCACCTGCTCGTAAACTGTCTGACACATCAGAATCCAAAAAAGGTATTGCGCAACTCATTATCGTGCAATCAACATTCTCCATTCATTAATCATGTTGTTGTCCCGTGTCAAATTAAATTAAACGTTGTTGCGATTGATTAGATTTTCTGCCGTTTCATTTATACCAGTCTTAAGGGTTAGGGTTAACCCTAACCCTTAGTTAGTATCCAACCATCCTAGAGGGTAGCTAAGAGGCTTCCCAAATCTCAAGAAAGCAATACATTGACAGAATTACTTCTCTTCAGTAATGGCCCTCTGATTAACCCACAATCCCTGATTCTTGTAAACTTGTGTGTGACTGTGTGCTACAAACACACAGTCACGCAGAACATCTACAGTAGGATTAGAGGCTCCACGATGTATCTGTCACAGGAGTACCCCCTCCCATGGTGTCTGCATGTGTGTATGTGAGAGTGTGTGACTGTGTGTTTGTGTGTGTCGAAATATCTGTCAGAGATATACCCTCCCATGGTGGGTGCATGTACGTGTGCACATGAGCTTGTGTGGGAGTGAGCGTGTCCGCATTTGAGCGTGTGTGTGCGTATGTGAGTGAGTGTTGGTGTGTGTCTAAATATCTTGCGCAGAGATACAGCCTGCCCCTAACTGTGGCTCTGTTGGAGTGGGTTGTTTAAGGTGTGTGTACATTATGCATATGTTTGTGTGTGGATCTGTGTGTTTCTCAAAACAGATGAATAAGTGTCAGTAGGTAACCAAAGACAGACTCAGACATAAGTGTGTGTGGGGGACATTAATCAATAGAAGTCCAACCAGCAGGGTTAAGAACCAGAGGGTACACAGAAACAGGATCTGTGCTACGTTGGAATCGATTGGACCACAGGGGGAAGTCAAGGTCTCCCGTCACTCCAGCTGTGAAAAGGAATTCCATCTCCAGGGGTTGTACTGAATGGAGCCACCAGGGTGCCACTTACATACTTACAGTTGGACCAAGACAGGAAAATAAAGGATGCCTGGAGAAAAGCTGTTATTTGCGTTCTCATCTTTTCTCTCCTCCAATTTTTTTTGGGACAGTTTCGATTGTGAAGTAGAGGTGATGCGTCAGACTGGGAGATTAGCATTGGGCTCCAGAGCGCAGAGAAACTGAACCCCAAACTCATCTTGAATTCTTCTTTGTCTGAAGGCTAGCCAACTTCTGCTTTCCATCCTGAGCTTGGGGGTCTTTTGGTGGATGTACCTTATTACTGCCGGTCTGCATTATCTGTGATGACATACTACACTGTCCTTTTCCACTTAAATTTAAAGTTGATACTGTACTCAACATTAGCATAAACACTATGATCTTTCCATGTCACAATCGTCTTTTTTGCTGTTCAATCTAAACGGCAATGTATTGTATATTCTGAAGGATATACTGTGGAAATTGTTGATTTCTGCTTGGGGATGCGTACACATTTTTCTTTTAAGAGGATAAAACAACAATGTAACAATTGATTATCATCTCCAGGGTGTGTTCTTTTAGGGTTTGTGCTCTGGCAAGCATGAAAATTGAATTAATTCATTTAATCATGTTTAATGCAATGGCACTGTTATGTGGTGGGCTGCTGTCCATTACTAAATCAGCCATAGCTGAGAGCAAAGACAACAGGTGAGCGATAACTAGCTTAATCTGTACTAAACTAATTAGCTTCATCTTTGGCATACAGGAGGATTTTGCCTAATGCCATACCAAGGATAAACAAAATATTGAATGCCGTAAACAGAACACAACTAATGTGTGCCGTTGAACGTGAAGTCTGCAAGCAATTAAAGTAACATTTAATTGCTTATCTCAAACCCACTGTCATATGACTACATGCCGTTCATTCAAAAGACGGAGATCTCTGTGTGTGACTCCACACACTCTGACGAATGACATTTGACCCATAGCCGGGTCTATAATCAAGCTTAATTTACATACATAACATGTTCTGTAAAGCGGAGAGAACCGAGCGTGTGGGCTAAGAGGGTGCAGGAGAAAAGTCATTACAGTGAATAATGACCCGCTAAAGGCACTGATGGTAAGCTTATTAGACTAGCTTCTCTGTCTCACCTTGTATTGCATTTGTGACACTTCCCTAGGAGCAAGACAGAGCGAGGGATAGAGAGGACGAGAGACGGGTGGGTAGAGCGGGAGAGAGGGATAGAGAGAGATCCAATTAAAGTCAGCAATGGAGAGCTCTCAGTCAGACACCGCAGAGCTTACTTCAGGCGTGGCCAGTAACACCAAATATTCGTGCCCTAGTGAGTAAGGTCAAGGGTTACAATGAGAGCTTTATGTCAGTTTCAGAGCCTGAGAGACGCAATTCCATATTCCCTACCAGGGAGAAGAGTGAAGCAATGGCATGGAGTGTATCCCTAATCCTGTTAAAATCTTGTGTTGGAAGATGACCTTTTTGTATTCCTGGCATGTATCGTCTCATGGTCTCTGTGAGTTCAAAGTCTCTGACATCTTGTAGGTCATCCTAAGGTCTGACAGATTAGTCCCAGTCGGGATTTCATAACTCTGCCTAACATGCCGTTAAAGTGTCGAAACGCACATCCTAACGGTTCACGGAGGCCAGTAACCTCAATGCACGGACACCAGCTGAGATTTCAATTGTGTGAAAACGACGACTGTGATGCGTTTTATCACTGATGTAAAATGTGTTGTGTCGTTGTGTTGTGAGTGTTTAAATGTTAATGTTAAATGCTTTGGACCAGGAGCACAGTAAATCCTTGGCACTGCAAAATTCCATTCGTGTTTTCAAGTGACCTCGTGAAAACTCCCTGAAAATCAAGCCCTGGGAATAAAGTCATGCTTCTGTCTTGAACAATGGTTACACATAATGACTGAAACAGACAATTACATTAATAGCAAGTCATCTACAGGATTAATTGTGAACCCTGTCATTAGCAATTTGTTATGTTTTCAAAAACGGTTAATTATAAACCAAAATCATTACGCCTTACAGGAAAATATCTCAGTGCTGTCATGTATTTCATTATACTACTGACCCAAGAGTGTTTTTTCTTACCTTTCTCTCAATGAGATAATTGCTGTTTCTGCAAAAAGGCACTTCAACAGCAGTGAACTGTGCAGTTATCTTTGTGCGATCATCAATAGCACATTTCCATGGTCGTTATGAATATGGTGATATTCGCTTAAAAAAATCGGCAATGTTTTATTCATGATTGGATCACTTTCTGTGAGCCTCTGAAGATGTGGTTCAGTATGAAGGGCACAAAACAGCGTGATGTAAAAGAAACCAATTTCTGCTTTCTTCAAACACTCCTTCTCTACGCTAAGTATAATTCTACTTCTAGCCCTTTTACGGAGAAAAATGAGAACAAATGCTAAGAAAATCTGGCAGCTGCATAAACATTTCGAAAGCCATACATTACCATACATTTGTACGAAGGAGGGTCGATGTATAATCTGTGTATCAGAAATTTCACTTCAAGAAGTATACTATACTCCAGTAATCAGGACCTTTCTGTCATACTGTGATTGTCAGCTATTTTAGATGGTTGCCTTGGAAGAATTCCTTGGTGTACAGATGCAGGTGTAAACCATATGCCAATTTCAATTTCATAAATGCTATACATTGAGTAGTGATGCGTGGGTGGGGACAGCAAAAGCGAGTCTTTTTAAATTGACAATGTCCATTAGTTCACACTAGACTACACTACTGCCCTTAGGAGAGGAATGGGATCTTTCCTCCCTTTCCAGGTTTTGATCACTCACGTAGCTGATTAGCCTTCATGAACACTGCTTTGGCCAACAATGCTACAGAAAAGCTAGTGATTTAATGGAGCCAGTGGGCAGGATTTGTCCTGATGAGTCGGTCCAGTCCATCACTATTCCAGATGGTCAGCTTGTAAATGTCGAACTCCAGTCCTACTCAAACTAAAAGTGAGTTGCCAGTTCAAGTGAAACGGGAACCAAAAAACGAGCATGACTGAGCATTACTGAACAAAAAGCCTTTTTCCAAACACCAATTTTGGTGATTGGAGTGTGGTTTTCTTCTTCTTTTCTTTGAATGGCTTTTAACGTTACAAACTGAGTATCAGTCTGGGTTTCTGTGGGGGTTTCTAAAACATTTCAGGTTTCCTAGTTGCTCCGAGGGCTGTCTTCGACTTAATACCTCTTCAGGTAATTAAAAACCAGGAACCCATTTATTTTCTCACCTCGTTAACAAAGCAGCTGGTGTTTCGTCTCGTATGAGAGTGAGTGGGAACTCAGGGAGGAATCGCAGTCAGACAATAGTCGTCCAATAGGATCAGCCACAAGAGTGTCCGATGAATACAGAGTCAAAACTCATTAAAATTTAGATTTCCTGGCTCTCAAGATTCGGTTGGGGGAAATTACCTACCTTTGTTCCTGACCTCAGTAGAAAGAATGGATTATATATTGTTTGTAACTCATGATGAGAAAAAAAACCTTGCCCTCAACAAATTCAATTAGATTTGTCTGGGTAATTTTGTTTCCCTCTCTGACAACTTCTCGAGAGACCTCAACTATTTCAGCTGAGATTTCATAAGGGTTTCATTTGCTATTTCAAGTAGATGTGTGTCGAATGAGAAGTGGCCCATCATCTTCAAGAGGCCCCAAAACAATGCGAGATAGATGAAGTGGCACAATAGATACTGATTAGCGAACTGTGTTTAAGAAAGACACTTCTTACTCACATGCCATTTCTTAGTGTCTCATGCCCAGGGTACGGGCTGCGTATCAACAACACTGTTCTTGGACCGTTTTGGTCTGAATCATTTCAATGATTGAAGCAGCCATGCAATCACATGGGTAATATACATCTGGAAGCCAATCAAAGCTCTCATGATTTAAGTGGAAGCCAATTCAAACAGTTTGATCTTTGAGCTGTACTTTTTTTTCCTTAGGCAAATGATTTTCTGAAAGCAGCTATTGAGGGACAGAATCGTCAAGTGTAATTTTTTTGCGCCTTTACAAATATTGTTCTAACTGAATAAACTAGTACGCACAATTTACTGAATTGCAGTTTGGTAATTTTTTTTATAGAAATAGAAATAGAGATGTTGAGAAAGAGAGAGCGAAGCAAAGATTGAGAGACTGAAATAGAGACTGAAGGAAAACAAATATGCAATGAAGAAAGACAGAGAGAGAGAGAAGGAGAGAGAGAGAGAGAGAGAGAGAAAGAGAGAGAGTGAGAGAGAGAGAGACTGAAACTGCGTATCCTAGCCAGTAAAAACGATCCAGAGAGGGCTCTGTGTTGCCATGGAGGACCCAGACGAGCGGCAGAACAGCAGGATGGCAGGGGCTCCGCGGAGGCCGAGGTGTGAAACCGTGAGAACAGGGCAAGCTAATGAACAGGAAGTGAGGTAGGAACAGCCCAACATAGAGCAGGCCATCTCTGGCGGTCTTATTTATCAAGTTTAGACAGCAGGGGCTGTTGTCATGTTTGGTTCATTTAGATTTTGAGCATGTGAAAAACATTTTAGGTTGGCTTAGTTTGTGTGTGTAAAATGATTTCGTTTGGCAAAGCATAGCGGGGTGTTTTATTAGACAGTAGATAAACAAAGGACCAGCACACAGTGTTATGGTAATCATATGAATCCTAGTTGGAGACCACTCTGTGCCAGTGTGTGAATGCGTCACAAATTATACCCACTGCACTCACTCGCCCAAAAACTTACCACTTACATTCCAATGGTTGGCTTTTGATTGAGGTACCGACACAATATTGCAGTCGGATTTTCAATTGAATAAACATGGCCGCCGGCTCACTTCCATTGCCAACGATCGTCTCCAGCCACAAGGGAGTCTAGGATGGGTTGTTTTTTTTGTCACACTGGGTCACGCGTGCCGTCAGACGCTTTAGGTGAGGTCTCTGTCTCTTGGTGTTCTCCCAGTGAAGCTTCACCCCACCAGCCTGCACGCTTGGCAGGCATGCACAGGCTCCCTTTGATAGCCGGCTATGTTTGCTGCGAGGATCAGAGAGTCTTAAACATGGGAGGGAGACAAGGGTGGGAAAAGAGTGTGTGTGTGTGTGGGGGGGGGGGGGGTAGAGGGGGGACGAGGGGACGGATGGAGGGAAAGGGAGAAGGGAGTCGGACACAAGCGGTCCGACTGTATTCCCTAGGGGCCTTGTCAATGACAGGATTAGACCTCCCTCTCCTCTCTCTCTCTCTCTCTCTCTCTCTCTCTCTCTCTCTCTCTCTCTACCTCTCTCTCTCTCTCTCTCTCTCTCTCTCGTCGCTTTCTCTGGCTGCCAAGCACTGCAGGGAAGAGTCGCTGGGTTAGAGAAAGAGAGAGACAGCTCAGCCAGCTCCATCACTGCCCCCTCCCCCTTCTGTCTCCTCCTCCCCCCTTCCCTCCCTCCCTCCCTCCTTCCCTCCCTCCTCCTGTCTTCTTTTTGCTCCGCTCTCGAGAGAATAGTGTCCTTGGGCCTATACTGCACCATTGTCAAGAAAGGACCACACACACTATCTGATCCTGTCATAAGTAATTGGTTGTCAGGCTGTTTCTCCTCCCAAATGGCTGTTCCCTGTTTTGTTTATTCGCTCTCCCTTTTCAATCTCCAACCATCCAGAGGAGACAGAGGACTGTGAGTCTATACGTCTGGAAGCTCTTTGAAACACATGGTCCATTGAAGGCCAAACGAGGTTGAGATAACCTTTGGCCCATCAATGCCGACCCTTCACATCCAAGTGAACAATCTCCAACAATGGTGGAGAAGAGTGAGGAAGAGGCGTCCACATCTCAGTCAAGCTTCTCCATTAGGTGTTCCTTTTCACTGAGATGTCGACATAATCAATACTATCTGGGGTGTGTGGACAGTGTAGCGATGCATTCAGCAGCCTGGATATTCCCACAACAAAGGAACCACGGCTCTCTTGGAATGGTGAAATGATGGCTCACTGTAGTTTTAATATCTTTGCAAATGAGCGCCATGCCTCAAAAACAGATGGAACATTATCTCAAAGGAACTGCTTTCAAAGACAACCGGTCAAAACAGGCCTCTGAAACATTTCTCATTTACTTGCATTTTGTTACAGTTATGCTAATCGCCCTGTTTCCAATTCAATGAGGAATATACATTTATGACGCGCTGCACTGTGCACAGACGGTAATAATTAAACATGGTACTGAACAGGTGCAGTTCTAGATATTTGAGATGTTAGCAAAGGTGTGGGGTTTAGATTTAAATAAAGATTATTGTTGTTCTGCAATTTGTTGCCAGCTTTATTCAGATGCAAGGATATATTTGTTTCCAGCAGTGAAGATGGCAGATGTTTTTCAAAGCTTTACATTTTACGCCTAAGTATTCGAGGCTGTTGCGTTATTGAGAAGAATTATTTTAAAGATCTCTTGCTTTTTTTGTTGTTTTACAGTTTTTACAGACCATTGGGAATTACAAAAATGATTCAGCCAACCAAACTAAAATGAATCAATCAAACCAACACAAATGAAAAAACTATTTGTTGGAATTCAAAAGACAAGTGTACTTTATGAGCTGCTTTGAGACTGCTTTCTTCTATCGAATGGCTGTTTTATCTCCAGCTTAAGATATCACTAGGCACGTCCGTGATATTGCTAGCTCTTATGTAATAGCAGTGTAAGCACATATTTAGACGTTCCCGTTAACCTTCTCTTGCATGGACAGCCCTTCACTCTTCAATGAGCCATTCATTCATTATCCATACAGGTATTTATTTGACACATATTCATTTTCATAAGAAGGAATCATTTTATTCTCACTTATCTACTGACAGACAGTAGATAAATGACAGTTTGATGAACGCAGAAAGTAGCAACTGTTCATTTTCAAACCCAAAAGACACATTTGTCTACTTATGTCATGTTGCGTTTATTTCGTGGGGAGCGAGTCCAAGGAAATGACAAACACATCTGGATTTTTGATGGGATGTTTGTTTAATATCTTACCAGTAACCTGAGGCATTGTTGCCATCATTATCTGTCCCGAAACACTCAGCACCTGGACAAGGCAACTCCTGTATGTGTGGTTTACCACAGCATCTGTTAAAATATGTGAGCAGGGGTGGTATTAGCATCTTTACCAGTTGAACTGTGATGGCTGCATAAGGCTGTATCATTTGGACCACAGGTATAAAATTAAGCGTAGCGTATTGTCTGACCAAGTATTTTTGCTAGACAAGGCCTCAAAGCACACAAATGCCATGACTTCCTGTATAAATTACATTCATTAGCAATTATTGCATTTACTGAGTTGAGTCGGTCATACACCAACTCAACCATTCATTCATTCATTTCTCTTGACGCACATGGAATGGGGCCTTTACCTGCACTGTCCTCTTTTCACGCAGAAACGTACACACACACACACACATACACACACACCTGTCACACAATCCGCAGAAACCATGTTCCAAAATAGGAGCTCTCACAGTGAATCCTGTTGAAGTTATAAGCTGGCTTGCAATCTAAAGCGGATGGCGCTGAAATAATCCCGCGTGACATTTTAGCCTAGGCCAGATCATGAGGAGAACCATCTGTATGTCCAGTCACTACCGCACATGACCGCAGGTGCAGGAGAGCACAGTGGGTTGAATACACGGTGCACAGTACACAGTAAATCACTTTAATGCACTCTCAGTGAACCTACTCTGAACAACAAAAGCCTGGGACAAACAGACCATTTTGTCAAAATAGTGGTGAGTATACAGTGCCTTCTAAATTATACCTAACAGCACATCATCATGATAGGCAAGTGCATTAAGGCTTTTACAGCATGTCTTATAATATACTAAATAAATATGATTCACTTGTTACAGTGCATTAGAAAGCACATAGGTGTACAACCAGGTCTGGACTGGGACTGACGGCCCCGGACTTTGAAACGCAGACCGGCCCAAGACCGTGTATTATTATTATTATATATATTTTTTTTTTTTCATTATGCCGCGACTCTCCCGACGGCCAGTCCGACCCTGTGTACAACTCTAAAAAGACCTGCCACTTACTTCCACTTACACCTACACTTCCTGTTCTTTTTAGACATTGGTGTAGGGATCGGTGCAGCTGCTGTAGGAGCACCATGGATTTCGGACATAAGCAACAATGCACACTACTGCTGTAGACCTGGGGGGTATTCCAGAAAACAGGTTATGCGACATGCCCGAATAAGTTAACTCCCCAGCTGACACCCAGCATTGTAGCAACATTGCCCGTAAGTTTCTGCAACATTGTGTGTTGCACCATTTTGTTCTTGTTCTAGGATGAACGGTGTCCGTAGGGGTAAATGGATGAAAAAAGAAAGAGAAAGAGAGAGAGAGAGAGAGAGAGAGAGAGAGAGAGAGAGAGAGGGAGGAAGGGAAGTCAGGTGGCTTGCTGTGTGTTTTCATCATAAATGATGAGCAAAGAAAATAAATCGACTCATCCTTGCATTCAATATTCATTCTGAGACCTGTTCAACCTACCAAAACCATACTTGAAAACACCCAAGTTTTCTTTGGATTCTATGCTATTGATTTTTGCTTCACAATGCCCATGCTAACTGTGGCGGGGTTTAGGGACAGACATCCTCTCAACCTACTGAGAATGAAGCCTTTGCTCTGCTGCCAGAGCTAGTCAGCGCCAGCCAGCACCAGCTGCCATGTGATGGGGGTATGAAGGCCCGGGGCGGACTGTTGGCAGGAACAGGGGACGAGTTGGGTTGGCCCGGAGGTCAAGGGGGGATTTGTGGAGGAGATATCTGTAGAGGGACGGCGTTATCTGCAGCCTTTGGCCCAGACCATCTTTACCAAAAGAGACTACAACATAAATAAAATATTTGCTGTTTTCATCAGTGTTTGTGATGATTAGATTACATTTAGCGTCTGCTAAATGAATGAAATGTAAAACCTGAAAATTATAAGTATTTCGTGAGGTTTTCTTATCAGAGGCTTGCATATTGCACTGCACAAGCAATCGTGTTCTCTGGCGATGTTAATATTAATGGCAAGTCAAAGTTACAATATACCATCATTTCCCAGTGTACCAAAGCATTCGACCAACACATTGAACACATGCCGTGAAATTCAAGCACAGCCTGTTCCTATAACTCATGTGAATTACACTAACTGTGACTTTTATTATTTAGGTTGGTTTCTTCGGGTGAAACATCGTGATAAATGTGTTTATTTTGGTGACACAATAATTAGTGTCTTGCGGTCCCATCTGGGGTATAGACTCCCATGGGGGAGAGGCACAGAAGGTACCCAGAACTGTCAAGAGGAAGAGAGAGAGAGAAAGAGAGAGAGAGAGAGAGAGAGAGAGAGAGAGAGAGAGAGAGAGAGAGAGAGAGAGAAAGAGAGAGAGAGAGGGGGGGGGAGCAGATACAGTGGACTACTGTGAATACCGGGGCCAGAGGAACGCTCAAGTTCACCTCAGATCCTCCAAAGGCAAAGAGAGGGTTCATTAAAAGTAGCGGAGGTGCATGTTATATTTATAGGGCCGAGTGAGAGGGAGATGTGTGTATGTGTTTGCATTTGTGTGTGCCCTGTATGTGTGTGTGTGTTGGGGGGGAGGGATACAAAGGCAAAGACCAAGAGAGCTTGAAAGAGAGAGAGAGAGAAGGAGGAAGAGAGAGAGAGAGAATTGAGTCAATAACTGATTTGAAGAACCAGATTTCAGGTTCAATTTAGGATTTCACAGAATACTTCAAAGTATTATTGATATATCTGAGACGTTTATTTGAAATAGATTCATGCTCCACATTCATTGTGAACCCTTCATTTCAGGTTATGGTAAATACAATTACATTATATGTAAAAGTAGGCTTACACCTGAAACTAAAAACTGAAAAAGCAATATTTAAAAGTTTCACTTATTGATAGGAAGCCCTATGTTTTAATTGCTCTTTCATCAGTTAATACTTGTAATGTTGACATTTTAAGTTTCTCTGAGGTTCCATGGAGACACTAGTAGTATCTGTGGTATCATCAAATGAAAGTTTTCACTGCCATGAATAAATGTATTCAAAGCATTGGTTGGAGTTGTGAAAAGATTAACCAAATTGTATCCAGACATACCAGTAGTAGCAACATTGACAACATAAAACAGTGACTGAAATTAGCACAAAGAGA
The DNA here is from genome assembly GCF_038355195.1 of Osmerus mordax. Classification (NCBI taxonomy): domain Eukaryota; kingdom Metazoa; phylum Chordata; class Actinopteri; order Osmeriformes; family Osmeridae; genus Osmerus; species Osmerus mordax. Next base: position 8,973,520 of record NC_090053.1, read on the forward strand.
CACATTATCAACTTTGTCCAACCTAATCCTGATCAAGCACCTTATCCGATCTTCAAGAACACCTAGTATGTACTTTGTGAATCCAGCCCTTTTGCACCTTAGAGATTGAAACAGAAGGAGCAGGGAGGGAGGGATGGAGGGAGGGAAGGAAGGATGGAGGTAGAAATAGCGATAGGCCTCTAAGACCCCGGAGAGAGAAAGAAGCAGAGGGAGAGGAGGAGAGGGAGAGGGAGAGGAGGACCGGGGCTGTATCTGCCTTGTTGCCCGGGAGATTCATTACCTAACTCATCAATCATCTTCGGCTGATGAAATTGTTCCTGCCCAAAGCAGCCTCCTCGGGCTCCGATGTGCAAGGCTTGGCATGAATCCCACGACCAGGGCCCTGTAATAGAAGGAGAGGTGGATTATATGGTGCAAATTAATTGTCACCTCAGCTCGCCTGCTTTTTCAGGCCATCTTCGAGGAGCAGCAGACCATGGGAAAAGAATTGCGCCCCAGACGTCTTGGGTTTTGTCTCTCAATCTCCCCTTGCGGTGCATCGGCTCAGTGGATCTAGATGGGGGTACTACAAAAGGAGAGAAGGATGTCTGAGAGGACTTGTGGAGGGCAGGTGGGCGATTGGGGTGCATTCATGGTTTCATACGAGGCTCTGCCATACTTAGATACTAAAAAAGTCTAAGTTTCATTTATTTATTGGGGTGCAATAAATGGGTAATGTTTAGGGTCACTTCCAGTATAAGATTTGATCTTATTTGATATTTGATACAGGACAATAGAAGTGTCAAGGATTCATCATATTCTGCATGTTTTGCCACTTAAGTGAGTCAGATGGAGTTGGTTCATGCAGGAGACTCCGAGACCTTAGCGCGTCACTAGCATCTCGTCATATCACGCAGTCGGGGCACATCCTCTTAGCAGGGCGGGCTATTTAAAAAGGATATCGTTGCACTCTGCATTGCTAGTGCGACACAGGATGCTCGCTGTTTTAATCGGCTGCCTCCGCCTCCCAGGCCTCCACCCTTGGTTCTGTGTTTCCTTTCGTAGGGGGAATGTGTTCGCTGCTCTCTGCTCGGGTGTCGAGACGGTGTCTCCGTTGGTTGCGGCAGGGAGCCGCTGCGAGCACAACCATTATGCCAAAACATGTATTGTATCGTGTGTAATAAAGTATCAAGTTATCACTACTATTGAGTCCTCCTGCCTGAACCAGTATCATCTTGTTCACGGTGCTGAGAAGAGATTGTTAAAGGTAACCTCTCGTAAGAGAAAGTGTATCGTTGAACTTAGAAAAACCTTCTCTCGGCACTGGGAATCAAAAGGAAATCCTCAGGACATCACTGCTCTTGGATATGATCCTCCTTTTACATCCACACCCCGTATCACACATCCTGAAACCAGACCCAGAAGAGCTCCTTACCTCCACTGTCAACCCCCTCCCCTCCTCACCCTCCTCACCCTTCTCACCCTCCTCACCCTGCACCCCATCCCTTCCTCCCCCTCCTCACCCTGCACCCCCTCCCCTCCTCACCCTCCTCACCGTCCTCACCCTGCACCCCATCCCTTCCTCCCCCTCCTCACCCTGCACCCCCTCCCCTCCTCACCCCTCCTCACCCTGCACCCCCTCCCCTCCTCACCCTGCACCCCCTCCCCTCCTCACCCCTCCTCACCCTGCACCTCCTCCCCTCCTCACCCCTCCTCACCTTGCACCCCCTCCCCTCCTCCCCCCTCCACAACCTGCACCGCCGCAGCCTGACCTCCCATCCGCCACGCTTCCCAAAAACACTGGGAGAAAAGCCCACAGGTTAGTATGGCTTAATACCGACAGTGAACCAAACGCCCTGTGTGACCTTCCTCACGCTGACATACTCGAAGGGATCTGTGAAGATTCTCAGGGTCTGAATTCCACCAGAGCCTTCTATCAGAACCTTGACGAAACTGTTGACTCAAAACATAACGTGTTTGATGACATTGATTTGCTGGACTTCACTTTCAATACCACAGTCAGAAGTTCGTGTCCATGCAGAGTTGCTCTAATTGGTACGGAGGCTTCCTTCTTTTACGTAACACACCTCATAGTTCTCTGCAGAATATCTTGACTTACCATTTTTTTGTAGACAGTTCTATCTAGTGAAATATAATAAAAAGCTTGCAATTTAATATTAATTAAGTACATAATCAGTTATAGTCATTATTCTCCAATCACACGCTAACAAAAATGTGATTTACTTCAACCTAAAAATGATGGAGTCTTCAACAATAGTATGTTTCAATACTTTTGAATATGTATTTAAATACAGTAAGATTACTTTTCCTCATCCCATAAGAAATAATGGCACTACTGAAAACCTCAACTCAATTTACACACTCTAAGACTATTCAAGAACATTCTAAACATCTGCAATGCAGAAGGATTTAAAAAAAACATTTTAAAGATCAACATTTTACCTTGGTTTCACCTTGTTCATGTCCTCACCCAGCAATAACTATTGCTGTTACATTGTCCCAACCGTTGTGATCTAAATAAATCATAACCTGCGTCATTATACCGGTTGTTAAAAGCAGATATGAATGATTAAACAGACAGCTTTAATGCATTATGAATGCATGCTACTATGCCCTATCCACTGAGCCTATGCAAGGATAATATTTTCCCAAGTCCAAGACTTCGCTACCTTTCTGTTGGAAACCATTAGTGTAAAACGATGTGAAGCAGAAAACGCACTTTGCATGATTTAGCACAGCGGATGTCCACATGCCAGACTGTGTTCCGCAAAGATCTTTGTCATGCAATGAAGGGCAATGAGGTGTCGAGCTCAAACGGCTGGTATCATGAACAATTGGATGCTTCCTTGCAGGTGTCCAGAGCAGCAAATCTGGGTTATTATGAGTTGTTGTAGTTGCATCAGTGTATAACACAATGGGGAACATTATACAGGCAACACAGGAAACACGAGCACTCTCCCTCAACCTCTCTCTCTTTCTTTCTCTCTCTCTGTATCTTTCTTTCTCTCCCTTACTCAGTCCCCCCCCCTCTCGTTTTCTCTCTCCCCCTTTTAGTCTCTCTCCTTTCGTCTCTTTCTGCATCTTCCTTCTCTGGCCTTTATCTGCCCACCCCCAACACACACACACTCCCAAATCCACCCCCTCAACTCCCCCCCCCCCCCACCCCCCCTTCTATGTTAGTCCCACACCGAGAATCATTTCCCAAAGTCATTCTCATTAGTGTTTAGTTAGTACAGGGCTCCCGTTGGCAAGGTCACCGTCGCCCCGGCGATACTCTGTTGTCAGGGCGATGCCAAGAATAATGAAAAGGCTATGTGCCACCATCAGCAGTAGTGTAGGAGAGAATCATTCTGCTCGCACTTTGCTTTGGCACGCTCCAAAAATTATGAGGAATATATCCTCAATTACACGCCTCGAGGAAAGATGCTGGATGCTGAAGAAATGCTGGATAACAGGAAGTAGGAAATTCTTCGCAGAGGGAGGGCATTATTTATAACGGAAAAGGTGTTTTTGTCCCTCAACATTTTGTTCTGACACATGGATTATTACATTTATTTTTCCCCGCACTGCACTGAGATGGAGTAGAACAGACTCTTTTACCTTTTTTCTTGCTTGCTTGCTTGTGTTCTCAGCCTCTGTATTAAGAACTACAGTCTTGATTTTATGCCTTTACAGTTTTAAGATGATCGGTTTTACCTTTTGTGTAATGAGATTAGAATTCTCAGAAATTAATTTAAAAATAGTTGTTGAAATCTTGTCATAGGGATTCTTGCTGGAATCGAAAGTTTGGATCAGGCCTCCACAAAGATATCTGGACTGCAACATCCTAACACTGGGTTTGAAGCAGGTTCTAGGATGTATAGGATAATGCCATTCCAAATAGAATTACCACAGGCCAGCTCAAATACTGCACTGCATTCTACTCTACTGTATGTTCACCGAATGTACTGTAAACCCCTTAGCTCACCTTTTAACCAAGCTCTCAACTTCCAGTTCAGCTTAGTCAGTACATTCACGCCAATTATCTGTGACATCACCCCTCCAACGGCCATCCCTCCTTGTCTCATCAGCCTATGCGGAGCCTGGAGAGAAATAAGAAACAGTCAGACTCTGCACACTCATTCAGCAGGCAAATGCACAATCCCTGCAAATAGCAGAGAGCAGTTTTTCAGGATTGGTTAGGCTATGCATGTGTCAAATTTCATACCAGGGATGTAGAGGGTTGTCTCCCAGGGCTTAACTCAGCTCAGGGTAGAAGAGAGAAAGAGAGAAAGAGGGGAAGAGAGAGAAAGAGATGGAGAGAAAAAGATAGAGAGAAAGACACAGAGGGAAAGAAAGAGATAGAGAGAGACCGAGATATAGAAAAAGAGAGAGAGAGAGAGAAAGAGAGATAGTTAGAACAAGAGACAGAGAGATAGAACAAGAGATAAATAGAAAGAGAGAGAGAGAGAGAGAGAGAGAGAGAGAGGGAGGGAGGGAGGGAGGGAGGGAGGGAGGGAGGGAGGGAGGGAGGGAGGGAGGGAGGGAGGGAGGGAGAGATAGAGAGGGAGAGAGGGAGAGAGAGAGAGAGAGAGAGAGAGAGAGAGAGAGAGAGAGAGAGAGAGAGAGAGAGAGAGAGAGAGAGAGAGAGAGAGAGAGAGAGAGAAGCACCTACAGCCCCAGTACCTGGGCCAAAATATCAATCTCAGGCAAAGGCCCTGGTGGGAAGCAGACCTGTCACGATTCACCCCGCTGACTCTCCTTCTCTTCCCTCTAACAAGCAGTGCACCTCCCTCCAGCAACACCCATCAGGCCAAGGCTATCCAAATCCCACACCTGGTTAAGTCTGTCTAATGATTCCTACAAGCGGTGGTCCACCATGTCGTGCTAAGTGCTCCTCATGTCTTCCACCGGCACAAAGACGGAATCGCACCATGAAATCACACCAAGGGGCTCGACGCTCGTTACACTGGAAGAGAACCCAAGTCCTCAGTGAGGGTGGTGTAACTCATCTTCATACCTTTTAATTGTTGGAGAACTTTGCCCAACATCCAGCTGGAGTCACATAAAGAGCCTTTCTGCATGCATTTTTAGTATCTATGTATCTATCTATCTATCTATCTGTCTTTGTATCTATGTATCTAACTATGTATGTATGTATATATGTATGTATGTATCCATCTATCTATCCATCTATCCTTCTATCCATCTATCCATCCATCTATCCATCCATCAATCTATATATCCATCCATCCAAGTCTGTCTGTCTGACACAGTTGGAGCAAGATGGATGTGAAATACACGTAAATTGTTAATTCTCACATCAGACATTCTGTTTGACTATGTCTCTGACATCCAATATTAAATCAATATTCTTTGGCAATCATTCATAAAACATGATGTGAAGCCATGAAATAAACACTACTAATGGACATCTTTTCTGGCTCATTGTCAGTTGAAATACCAACTATTGGGGCTCATCTGCATGTAAGCATGTAGTCAGTATTGCAGCATGAGGACAAGACCACTTGGAGAGATGATCAAAATTGCTCCAGTAAATTATTTTTACACCCTTTAAATAAGTGTGTTACAGTATTTTTGTTGATACTGATCATTGGTAAATGTTCATTACTACAGTTTTTCTCAGTCGCATTGGTGCATTTCTCACATCACTATTTACATTTGCACAACAGTTAATGCAGTTCTCAAAACAATTAGTACAAACTGCAAAACCTAGTTGATAACCTGCAAAAGCGTGTCACTTGCTCAAAATTGATAACTCATTCCTCAAAAGCAATTTGGCATTCATGTCAATGAAAGTGTCAGTGTCATCAAGATGAAAAGTCCCGACACCATTGCTTATGAACAAGATAGTCAAATGGCTTTGTCATGTTTTCATTATGACAGTTTACTCTGTAAATGTTTTCCAATGCAAAAAAGTCAGATCTTGGTGACACTACCTGAAAATGCTCAAGACAGCACTATATACTATTTGCACAGCCATTTGAAAAATACAGTAAAGTTACACATTACTGTATTTATGGAGGTAAATGAGTACAAGACACTGAATATGTATGTTTCACATTTTTACTGCATATGCTCTTTGCAATTCTAATTTGTTCACAGCATTGTGCAAACGAAAAAATACACCCTTATTTATAACAAATATAAACTCCCTTTGGGTACAGCTGTGCACAACGGTAAACAATATTGCAGTACAACATGCAACAACAACATCAGGGATCCGCCTATGTACTTGGCCTCTTCTTCCTCTTCCCCTGTTTTGTCCCCTTCCTCCCCGCACCCTCACCCCTCTTCCTCAAGGCTGACCTTCCATTTCTGTGTCATAGTATTGTAGAAATGGTACACACTATGTCCTGCTTTGTTCATATGTGCTTGTAAAGTGGGGGTTTATGGGACTCAGCTCTGACAGTGATTATAGAGAAGTGGCTCATCATTGGTTGCAACTGATACTTCACACACCCCTTCTCTTCAGTGAAAGCTGAGATTCACCTGAGAGAAATGGTTCAATTTAGGAGACATTTTCAGGAAAAAAAAGATTTAAAAAAACTTTTGCTTGACAGATTTTGACAACTAGTTCAAAATTTTTTTATATAATGACTCAAACAATGAAATGAGGACTATTAGTTTTATATGGAATGACTATTCAGCATTCACAAGTATAGTTAATTTTGACTGACATGACATAAGCAAATGATAATGTTATACATTTACATACGCTCTTATCCAGAGCGACCTACAGTAAGTACAGGGACATTCCCCCCGAGGCAAGTAGGGTGAAGTGCCTTGCCCAAGGACACAACGTCATTTGACACAGCTGGGAATCGAACTGGCAACCTTCAGATTACTAGCCCGACTCCCTCACCGCTCAGCCACCTGACTCCCTGCTGTTATAAAACAGCAGAGAGTTGTATGAAAGCAATTGATGCATGTCCAAACGCACTTGCAATTTGTTGGAAGGAATGAGAAACTGCTACTATGATGTGCACAAATGACTAAATGTTGTGGAGGTTGAACTAACTGTTGTGCAAATGTCAATAGTGATGTGAGAAATGCACTAAAGTGACTGAGAAAAACTGTAAATGCTTACCTGTGTCTTGTTGAAATGTTGTACCTAAACACATAGAGGAGATTGTACACAATACAGTGTGTCATTTTTATTGAACAATTAGAAAGCCAAACGACCACTCAGGTTACACAAGAAGTTTAAGACTGTACTGATAAGTACAAATACTGACCTTACATTTTCTCAAATCCATAACCACTCATAATGTGCAAGTTTGTCACTCTCCGATCCCCAACATGTCATGTGAAAGTGTATCGTGTCCATGTCGAACCGTGTAACGTTCAACACGCCAGGCAAATCACCCGTGATGACGCCAAAGGACATTTCGGAATCCTGGTGACCCACCAGAGCGCCATAGCAACAGGTCCTGTCTTCAACCATCACAGAGTGTAATTACAGCTGATACCCTGTCATAAAAATCTCATTGGCCATACACTGTGAGCAATTTATCTGGGGGCAGCGTCAGTAACCTTTCAGTTTGAGGAGCACTGGGTCAGTGGACAGATCACTTTAAAAGGACAACATCCCTGGGCATCTGTGTGCCTGTGATGACTGCATACAGGCTCGCTCTCTCTCTTTCTCTTCCATTCTTCCTCCCCAAGTTTTCATGGGAGTTTTTCCTTGTCTTCCTTGAGGGCTTAAAGTTGGTTAAAGGTGACGATCTATGGCATTTGTGAAGCCCTCTGTGACACTGCTTGTAAAAAGGGCTATCCAAATCAGATTCGATTTGACTCTACCTCTCTTACTTTCGCTTCTCCATGTCTCTCTGCCATTGAGTTGATCCGACCGTAGGTAACTTTAATCAAAATCTGCCCAATTCAAGTTGGTTTGCATCACCCAACCAGGTGCTTCTCTCTCTGTCTTTATTTAATAAGTCAAAGTTCAAAGTATTTTAACCCCCCCCCCCCCCAGTTCACTTAACACTCATTGTATTTTCAGACATGTTGCCAGACAAAAAGTTCTGCAATCTGTAGTACTGAGAGATAGAGTGCTTGTTGCAGTAATACAAAGTGCCTTTATTTTACGCAAATTGTGAGTATTGCTCTCTGTTTGACAAAAACACTTCATCTCTGTTCTACAAAACATCGCAAAGAAGAGATGCTGAAAAACATTGTGAGCATTTAAAGACTGGCAGTCCAAGGAGTGCTCATTACCAAGTCGACTACACGCGCAAGCTAATGCAGCTGCTGCAGTTTGAACAGCTGAAGCACCATTGAGTAAGGAAGACAATATGACAATTAATGTGAACGACTAGAAAAGGAAATTATCTAGAACAGGCTTTTGTATTTTATACATTTTATTTTGTTTTGTGATCTAAAATAATAATAGTAAAAGCTGGGTGAAAGGATGAAATATTTCCTTTAGACCTCTTGACAATCACATTTCTAGAGACGTCCAATGGCAGCTCAAGCCTCAGCCTTTGTCAATTAATGGTGAATACTGGTGTTGTGTACCTTGAAAAAAACAAAATGGGAACACTGCCAAAACCTTGAGCACGCCAACCACCAGTCTCTATGAATCCTCCACTACCATACTATGCAGGGAGTGGAGGTACCTGGAGAATGGAGCTGAAGTGCATTTTCCCTATTTACCAAGCCCATCAGTGAACCATGAATATTACATCTCCCTTAACATGCGTAAACACACACATGACAACATTCGAAACAAGTCTCACAAATCAAACGCGTCATTTCTTTGACACTCCCCCGGTGGGCTGCGCCAGCCAGCAAGAGCTGGGCCCCGTTGCCTCGCAAAACGCGTTAGTCCGTTCTGCGCAGTGGCTGCACAGCTGCGTCCTCCCCGAGCCACTCTGGAGAGAGCATGAATTAAACAAGCGTCAGTCGATTAAATATTGAAACAGAGATACCGTCTATGCATGTCAGGGAGTGGGGATTTATTTATTTTTTTCTCCCCGAGTCTGTGTGGGTTGGGCTGAACAACTGTTCGAGGTTTGCTGGCACAGCATGGCTCCTGCCGTTTCTTGTCGTTTTCTGTTTCCTCCTTTGGAGACGTTAACACGCCCGTTGACGTGTTTCCGATTTGTGTGTCTAGCTGCCTACTTCACTGTTCGTGACTGTCTGCATACCTTTCTACCTTTCCCGACAGCTGGTAGGCAATGCCAGGCCTTGCAGATTTGATGTTCGAGGGCAAGCTTGACCCCTGGCAACCCCTCACCCCCAGCCCAAAACAGCAGTCTGAGGTTCATTAGAAGGGGCTGCATATTGGTGGTGTTTGCAGCATTTGTTTGGTTAAACATGCAATTTAAGGCCCCCTTTTTCTTGGCACCTTAGGCAGCTGCCTGCATCGCCTTCACCAATGACCAGCTCTAGCTGGTTGCCCACTTAAACCAACGGATCCCACAGTTAAAACTGTAAAACGGACATTCCCAGCCAACCAGTGAATCTTTAATCATTCTCTGAAAGCAAAGCTGACTGATGAAATAGTTTAATAATTAGAAGCTCTCAGAACGCTATTACCTGTCTCCGTCCACTTCAGAGTTCACCTCTCTTTCGTCCTGTCTTCATCTCCCTTTTTCTCTCTCTCTGTCTCTTTTCTAGAATACAATGAGGAAATCAGATCAGGTCCTGTCCCCTGGGCTGCACCGCACATGAACACAAGGCACCCCAGACCTTTTTCTCTCAGACTTGTGAGGGAGTACCCCAGGGAGTCCGTCTCCACACGGCCAAAAACAGGGGGTCGAAGAATGCACGCAGGTAGGGCTGTGGCATCAAAGTCTCTCACACACAACAAAGACACAAAGAAACAAACGCAGAATGAGAAGTAGAGGAAGAACACGGGGGACAAAGATTGATGGAAGATAAAAACATATTTGGGTAGAGAAATTAGGAGGAATTGTTCTTCTTTGGAGATCTTGGGTTACACAGACAAACCCCATAGAAACAGCCTCGCCATTTCTGCAAATAGGACCTTTATAAAATGTGGAATGTGAATCTGTAGCCTCATTTAAATTCATCGACACTGCCTGACCTGTCCCACATCTTCATGAAAAGTTTTTGTTTAAAACTGATGATTAAATCTGAATGTTCATCACTACGGCCAAGGAATTCTCCAACATTGTACCATTACAGAGTAAGTAAACAATAGGGGAAGGCATGGAAATTCTGTTCAAAATGATATTTTCATACAAGAAAACCATGTCTTTCAATCAGGTCCCTTGTTACAAATGACAAATCATGACCATATGCAGTATATTCCATATCCACATCTCAAAAGTACTGGTCGGACTAAAATATATGCACATACAATTTTTCTTCAATCCTCTACAGTACATAGCCTAGAAATGTAGGATTCCATTACGATTTGGAACCAACAATGTCATCAATGAAGTGATCATAGTGACAGGACCACGATGGACAAATCATTGGCTTACTATTTATGACACATGCCAGCAAGTAAGCACTAGGAAACATATCACTTTTATAGGGTGGTACATTAATATGGTTGTTATGGTGAAATTTATGACTCTATCTTACAAGGTCTGACAGTGCTGGGGAGGTTACCCTACCAGGCGGTTAAAGCCTTGTGTAATCATAATCTCCAAAAGCTGTGTTCAACATGGACCTGTAAAGCTGTACAGTAAGAAAAAAAGGTGAACAGAGAGGACGGAAAAATATAGGAAAACCGAAAGGGAGGGATGAATGGATGGAGGAATGGAGAGAGAAGATGAATTATGTGGGAGGGGGAGGAGATCAGAGTGTGGGTATGTGTGTGTTGTGTGGGGTGATGGGATTTTGTGGTAGAAAGAGTAGGAGGATGTCCTGTTCATCCTAGCAGTATATCTGAGCACACTTTATGGCCTGGGGCCAATGTAGGAAATATAACACAACCGTAATCTAAGGACTGATACGTTTCAATGAACAGAGATTATGTTTCTTGAACACAGCACAGTGTGTAACAGCAAACCAAGACAACAGTACCTGTGCATCTGTGTTGGGCCTACTGGGTCCAACACATGAAACCATGAATCAATTATTCAACATAGACGATTTATCCTCATTCTGTGCCTGTTTAGGTTTCTGTATGTATTGTGCGTGTGTTGTGTGTGTACTATGCATGTATTGTAGCATGTGTGTGTGTGTGGGTGTGTGTGTTCATGTTTGTGTAAAAGCCACACAAACACATCAAAACATCATTATTGCCCTCGCCTGGCTTGGATCCAGCCGGAGGGAGAATTTTGAAAACAATGAATCACAACTGAATAGTTATATTCACCACTGACATAACCACATTATGTGTTTTGTGTGGGGTTTTTTTACAGTATGCATACTGTTAAACAAACTGTCCATTTTAAATTATTTTGAATCAGAACTGTAATATTACAAGCAATTCAATACTGGTCTAACTGGTGGCTACATTTTGAACCGGTTGAAATAAACTTCACAAGGCACAGAAAACTGTATTTGTGTGGGTGTGCTTTGGTTTAGAGAAGTGAAACTTTTGTTGCTGAGATAAATAAAAAGCAACACATAAAACTATTCCCAGAGGGACTCACAGCGGATGGTGAGAGACATGTGCTGTCGCAGTCAGGATATCTCGCACACTCCTGCGATCGAAGACACATTGACAAGCAGGGAACATCTGCCATATCTAGCTGGAGACACGTGTTGTACAGCCCTCCAACCTGAAGCCTCGCGCCCTTGAAAGAGCTGGATGGCAGGGGCGGTCAGGGTTGTCATATTGCCAGTCTGGATAAGAAAGGCGAGATATGTAAAGAAAGATGTTTCTTAAACTGTGTTCTGTGCACCGTGAGAAACCCAGACCTTTTATCACAGCCAGAGAAATGTTGTTTCCAAAAATGTACTAAAATAAAAAGAACAAAACATGAAAATGTTCGAAAGAAAATTGTGACATTACCTCACTAGGCATGCCTGCTCTATCTAACCCTGCAGGGTTGACACAAGGTTTATTCCAAACCTGCGTTAGAACTACAGCACAGGTGCCACAGTCATATCCACGCTGGACGGCAGGACTCATCAGGATTCCTCAGGATTCCCCTCATAATCAGAGAATTACAGGGATTTTACAAGGACTTAATCCACTCACAGTCAGACACTCGACACAAATTTCCTCAGCTCAGATTTTATGGGAATTAATGCTTTATAGTGTAAATACCATCTTTAATGAGGTGAACTCCGGGAGATGACAGTTCACTGTAGCACTTCTCATCACCAGATGACATTCAAGGATTTTAGAGGTTGTGTAGGTCAAATGGACTATAATTGTTGCTGGATCTTGTTATTGACCTGAACCATGAATGTGGAAGATGGCCATGCGTGTGTGGTGAGATGGATGTATATATACAGTGACAACACTCCACAGAACAGCCCAGGTAAGCCTTTTCTGATTAAGAGTTGGTTATCACCTAGGCTACAATAGCCAGAGGTGCTCGATGTCTTGGTTAGTTTTGGGCTTTGCCTCTAGGCCTAGATATGGTGTAATTGCCACACCATTGGCTGAGTAAATGTCAGGTACAGCAGGACTTTGTGTCTGTCCCCCTGCTCACCTCGGAGACCGCAGGATATGGGGCATGCATCTGGGTAATTATAAGTGTCAGTACAGGTCTTGGTGTCACCCATTTAGTAACTGTGAGTGTGAGGGTGTTGGACTGTGAGTTTACATGTGCGTGCTGACAACTTGTGGGCTTGTGGGGGTCGCAGGGTGACATTGTTAATTGGAAAATGCCGTTCCTATCATGTCTGGTGACATCCTCGACACCCAAACAGAAAAAGCACTTTTATTCTAAACCAATCTTCCCTAATGCACTTAGGGCTTGGATGAAGTTAAATAAATATATATTTTAAAAAATTATTCATTTGACGACAATTGGTTGTGACTTTACCAACTCTACAAGGTGGGACTTTCATGTTTCTATTGCAGAGGATTTAAGATGAAGTTGGGGATGTTTGGGACCAACTTCAAAATGGATCTCTCCCCAATAGCAATGTTTTTGGATGAGTTTCTTTAGGGACGTCTAGTCTGAAGTATGCTGGTTTTATGCAGGACAGAGTCCCAGACACGCAAAACGCTCTGAACTCTTTTTAAAGGCACACATTTCTGCCAAGCCCAACTCTGCAGTTGATCAATACGTCATAGCGCTATGGAATACCTCATTGATGGGTCACAGAGACTTAAAAGAGGCTGAGTATGAAATCGATTTCCAAAAGCCTCTGTCTCTTTCTCGCCTTCTCCCTCTGCAGTATCTCCAAATCTGCAGCCAACTGAGGCATAAAGAGCAAAGCATTGCTTTGCATTCTAATATCCTCTAGCTTTATGTTCATGGGCAGGTGAGGACCTTAGGACTTTATGGCAAAAGCTTTAAGGGAGATCTTATCTGGACTTAAGAATCTCGCCCTTAAAGGACAACAGATATCATGAGTTGTAGGGGGAAGACCTCAAATCTGTGAAGTCCTCGTCATCAAAGACTTTAGAGGACAGATTGTATTGGCGATAATGTTATCATGCCAGGAAATCACATTAGGAATGGAAGTGAAAACAGGAAGATGCTAACTCCAAGGACGATTCATTACTTAATCTTGTCGTGCATGCATGAATAGCAATCGGAAGTGATCCGAGAGTAGGGTTCTACAGGGACCTCTGATATCTCTATCAGTGGGCATTAATGTTACACTGGTAGCTATTAAGACCTATAGACTGGGTCACGTTATTGCCTAAAAGCCATGTTCGGCTGCAGTAGTACATGCCGTGCTGGTTTGTTAATCTGTCGTCTAATTGTTTCGTTTACCGCCTCACTGCTTAGGACATTGAGAACAACGTGGAGACAGGGATGCTGTTTGGACTAGTCTAGCATGCCCACTCGTGAACTAGCGCAACATGTCACGTTCAATCTGCTCGCCAACCATCTCAGGGTGTAGCTAGTGGCAGTGGGTGCTGCATCAAATGGGGAAAAAAAGCAAAGGAGGGGGGGAAAAAAGAGAGGAGAGAGAGAAGAGAAATGAGAGCGATTTGTCTGGTATCAGCACTGCTATCAAGTCGCTCCTTATTCCACCCACGCCACCCCCCGCCCCCCCCGCCCCCCACTCATTCTTTACCCCCTCGGAACCAACCGCTGATCATTTAGTGAAGTGGAAACTCGTCTGTAGTATGGGAATCAGTGGGGGCCAACTCTCTGGTGGCTCCATTCATGACAGAACATAGACGACAGACAGCATAACATGTCTTTAGGCATGTGATAGGAATCTCTCCACATACTTACATTGTTGTTTTGTTCTCTCTCTGTGTCCTCTTCAGTTTCACCAATGGACACCCAGCAATTGTAACAGTTGAATAACACCAGCAGGTTCCCAACAGAAAGCACATACACAGAACTTGTTTTATAACCTACCTAATACCCTTTTATTTTCATGTTCATGTTCATTTCGTGTGTGCATGAATCCGGCCATCTATTGAATGGATAATACTGTTTAATTGTCAGTTTGACATCCCAGAATATCAGATTTGATTTGTCACTTTGAACAAATTCAAGTAAATGAAATAGCAGCTAATGAAAAATGGAAGTGAATATGAAGGGTGAGCCGGTGCCTGGAGAACACAGACTGATCAATATCTTGGCAACTCGGAGGGAACGGCTTTCATTAACCTCACGGGTTTCTCAACAGTCAATACAGTTGCTTGACTAACATCCATGACAATGTCAGGCACGTCGCTTGATGGTTAATTAGAAACAGGGGGGTAGGGGTGGGGGGGAGGTAGGTAATGACCTTAGATTAAACATCACGAGCCCTCAGAAATGTGTCCCTTCAATCAAGAAATGTCTGAAAGTAGATGTGTCAATCTCTCACTACAACTGATACTAACTGGAAAATCTATCACAACAATTTGAAAGGTGTTAATTGCATAGTTTGGCCACTGGTTAACAACAGTGGCCAAACTAATCAAACTCTGTGTAAAATCCATAGCTACATACACATTTTTGGAGACTTATGAACATTGCGTTTGCGAATGGTATGCAAGTTTGTCTTTATGGATCCCAGTGTAACCTACTTGTGATTGAGCGCACGTGACCGTGTTCCTTGTCCACACCCCGTCACCTCCTATATTTGACCTTCCATGATTGTTGAAACGCCCATCATTAGTCTGGTTTCCGAACAAATTTCTGGATAAACCTGTTCTGACCAATGACTGATTATTGTGAGGAGAACCAGGAAGGAGTACATTTAGTCATTTTTACTAACTTTCTGGATGAGTGGGAAGATTATTTCCCTTCGATAATGAGCACAATTTCAATGAATTGGTCATATATTATATATATATTAGGCAAATCCCATAGTTGCCTTCATTCACACTCAAAAAATAAATAGGCGTAAACTTGGGTAATAATATATTTTTGCATTCATAGCTCACTACATTAACAACTCACAATTGTACTAAACTGTTGTGTGTGCATGCTATCTCTCTGTCCGTTTCGGCCACAGTGTCGCCATGTCACACTGACTCACCAAATAGAGTAGCCTATGCATGGTTTCTAAACTGTGCAGAACTATGCAGACTCTCAAGCCAACAATTGTTTTCCCTTTGAAATCTTAAACTCAGTGTAGACCCAGCCATGCGCATGTTTTCGCGCATTTTTGCGTACGCACCTTTGTATATTTGACCCTGGGGGTTCCCTCAACCAACCTTTTATATAAATGAATCCAACCAACCCAACATATATATACACGCATATGAATAGTATATGCAGTGTGTGTGTGTGCATGTATGTGTGCATATACAGATTGTATACATAAAGGGTTGGTTAGCTTAATAGCCGATGAATCACTGACACACACTTGCAAGTAAAGTTTACTTTAACTTAATAATATCAACCACCCCAGGTAAATAGATGCATCTAGAACTTGTAAGTGACTGTCTGTAAAGGCATATAAGGCTAATGAATGTGTAATGTTCTTTCATTAATATTGCTAAAAGGGTTCTCCATTAACCAGGAACATTAGACGTAGACCCCATCATTCCATATACTATTGGTGATCCTGAAAGATTTCAGAATTAATTATGGAGACTGTATGTATTAGTATTCCGCAAAAAGAAAGAGTATCTTTCCTCAAAGTGCGACAACGACAACAAATTTTGTTTTAGCATTATTGAAATAAAATGATAAATAAATTGTAAAATACATGCACCTGTTAATGTCACATTGCATCAACACAGAAGTTATTTTGATTAATCCAGTTGCCGACGAATGTGTAGATAAGAAGTTAAATCTACGTCACCATTCCTAACAAGCAGCGAACACAACTTTAAACATATGATACAAGTGACACTATTTTAAGTACATCCTTTTGACACTCTTATGAACAAAATCAAATCATCCAGTTAATTCGACAACGGTGCCTTGGAGTATGTTTTAAACACGTAGGCTGAACAATCCATTACTTCTGTCAATGTCCATGGTAATTAAGCACAGTTTGTAATTACTTAAGAAAGCACTCCTGTCGGCCCAATCCCACACCATTAGTGAAATTAGACCCTATTATCATTAAGTCCTGATTGCCAAGAGATGCAGAGTTTGACCCCCTCCCCATGAGGACATCTTGTCCTGCTGTACACTAGTGAGGTAGAAGTGGACTTGATCTCACACAAGGGTGAGTAGTCAACCACTAATAATAATTGGCATAATTGACCAATTCAGGAGTGTAAAAATCCCCCTAAGAAGTATATGTAATGTACAGTGAATTATGTTATGTTCAGTTTCTTGAATGCAAGTCAGGAAATATGTAAATCATTTAAATTAGTTGTAGCTTGTTATCTACTTCCTACACGTTTATCATTAATGGTTGTGTGTTGTGGTTTCCATGAACAGAGAAACATGTGATATATTGGTATGACATGGCATTACATTGTTATTACACTTTTGTTGGTGCTGGAAATCAGTCTTGGCGCGGAGCAGATGTAACGTAACTCAAAAATAATAGTTATGTCTCCTCATTCTGTCCTGTACAATCATACCTCTAGAAGCATCCATCACCAGTCTAGGAGTGTCGAGAGCAGCCAGATCTGGGAGGAGCTTGTTTTCAAACGTTCTCAGAAGCGTTCTCAAGTTAACATTCAGTTGCCCCCGTTTTCTGCAAGGAGAGGAGATGATTATTAATTACCTTCATTAACGAGGCAAGATGCATAATAAATGGGCTTGAGAGCCCGCGACATAGGGCTGAACCTGAGAGCATTTAAAACAGAAAATGGCAGATGCCATATTTATTCAGTTGACAACTTGAACGCTTGTCATAAGGACACAGCCGGACAATGCTGCCCCAAGCCAAAGGCTTGTCATCAGTGTGAGTGACCTATTGTTTTAACAGAACTAAATACAGTAATTCCCACAAATACAAACCAAACATGATTCATCTTGACTTTTAAACATAGGCTTTGTGCTGCCATGACAAGGGCTGCCTCGCAATCTTTCAAGATGACAAGGGAGATCAACAAATTACTGCAGGGGTCAAAGGCAGTCATTCAATGTGCTTTCATGTGCCGCTGTGCGTGCGGAAATCCGTTACATGTCTACTCTGGTCTAACAGACACGCTCCATGCACTTTGTTATCGGCATTTGTGCAAGTAAGTGGAGGGATCTTGAATAGAAGGAAAAGCTATTTAAATAATAGGCTTTTTCCTCAGTGTTCTTGCAATCCACAGTCATGGAAGACAACCATGAACAATTACTTTCCTCTCACAAACCCTCTGTTCTCAAAACTAAAAAAGGCCTTTAAGTTCTCTGTTCTTAAAGAGTTTTCAGGCAACGCAAGAAGACAACAGGTGATCTGAAGATGCCAAGCTAGATTGCTGTCTCAAAATGCCAACCTAAATGTATTTCTAACAAACAGTCAACGTCCTCCCTCTTCTGGGCCATCTTCAATCATTCACATGAAACGGTGTTGTCATCCATTCTGGCTCCTGAACATGGCTATTGCTGCAAGGACACATGGACCAAGCAAGCCTGTCCATCAAAGGTGCCATGGATATTATTGGTCCACAGAGGACACAGCTGCAATGGGTCATTGTGATGACGGATGGAGGCCTCGCTCTGAGATGAAATACAACCCTGCAGAAATGGCAAAAGATAAGTTTAGGTTGTTCTGCAAAGCACATTTAAATGAAGCTGTAAATCAAATGAATCTGCTGTTGAATACCTACTGTTAAATATGCTCCGCAGCCAACGTAGATTGCTTTCTTAAGTCAAATTGCTTGTTTTCTATCAGGACCTGTGGTTAGCATATTCGACTCCAATCCTCATCCTGCCTCAAACACCCTGTCTCATAATTATCCACACGCTGTCTCTCTTATTCTCTCTCTCTCTCTCCGCAGAAAGGGGGAAGTGTGAAGAAGAAAAGAAAGAAGGTGCACAGAACAGCGGTGTCCATTTACACCGTGGTGCGACCTCCATCTTTGGCATGGTACGAAACACCCCTTTGATGTTCTCTCCCTTTGTCAAATTATACAAACCTAAAGGGCAACAGCAATGCCGGCCAGCACCGCGAAGAGAAGGCTGTCAGTGTAAAGGAGACCCTGTGGATGGCAAGTCCATTGAACCTATAGAATGCAGCCTGGGCTAATGAGCAGGCTTGAGACTAGGAGGAAATGTGAGGATGAAGCGTCACGGGGATCTCTGGACTGCTGCCCAGGAGTGTAAAGGTGGAATGGAGGATTTAGCCGACCCAGTCAAGTCCGTTCTGTCTCCTTTTAATAATCATTCAGTCCAGACAACCTCATCATGTGCTGGCGGGTGCGAACGGATTCATCAGGCTATGTTCTACACACCATCGATATGATTTTAATTCAATAATGATATCTATAAATCACCATGGGCATGATAACTATATAAATATATGTATAAAATGACAACAGATATGTTTTTCAGTTGAACAAGCTTTTCTAAGGTGCGGTAACTTCAGACATGTTAACTACTAGTACAACAGGAAGAAGGGTGAGAAACTTGCAGAGATGAAAGCTCTTAGGATGATACCCCAACCCCTCTATCTACCTCTTTTTCTGCCGACATCTCTCTCTTGCCATCTTTGTTTCCTATCTTTTTCTCCCTCCCTCTCTCTCTCCCTGCCTGCATCTCTCTCTTCCTCTCCATCTCTCTCTGCCTACAGTACAGTGTCTGTCTGTTTAAGACAGATGCCATGGGCATGACAGCCTTTTACAAAGTCTTAATATGTGAAACATCCATGTAGGATGCACAATCACTGGGATTTCAAAACTTGAAAACATGATTTGTACTGTGTACAAGAAAGAATGGGAAAAAAATATTACAAAAACAAAGTATGCCCACAGACTGACAGAAACAGAATTTCGTATTTTCAAAATCCTCAGAATATCAAAACATCCTCAGAATATCAACAAGAACAAGGAGAACAACAACTAGAGCATCATGAAAGTCATGGCACCTGCTTAGCCTGTTTGTGCATTTGTGCATTAACCAGCTAAGTGCAAATGTTTTTTGATGCTACTTCTTTTTATTCTTCCAAAACTAACCCCAACGAGTTGCCAGAGTAACCATCAGAAAATGGATGGACACTGAACAACGTGCACACTCGTTAGTGCATTTATGATGTGTAGTTGTTAAACCTTTGCTTTTATGAAATAAAACCTCTCTGCTATTTGAAGGCATAAAGCCGCTAGATTATCACAGTGCAAGGCATATGATACCGCATACCGATAATTGTTCTAAATTGTCCTGGTAAAATTACAGCATCATTTTTCTCAGCTTAAATGCCATACCCCTCATTATAGTCTCATCCTCTCACAGCATAGTCCTGCAGTTACTGCATGTTAGTCAGAGGACATAAATCTGTCAGCGACAGAGACTGACAATTAACTTTTTCTTTTAAGAAATCTGGCAAATTTGTTTTGAAGTTGACCCAAAACTTTCATGCTTTTAAATTGCAATTATTGACTTAATATTTAATAGTCATTGCAGGAAGTCTGCGTAAGTGTGTAAGTGACATCATGGTAAGTCAGTTATTCCAACTAAAATGAGGTGTTAGAGAAAGCTCTACCCTGATGATGGGACCCCACGATATTTAATTAGGAAAATATTTCGAATACATTAGTGCTAATAGCATGCTATTTATACTTAACTAATGTAGTCTAATGGGAAAGCTTTCAATTAGAGCATGTTTCACAGAGTAATTGAATGATCTTCGCCCCACTCATTTGACTTGAATATGAAGTGAATGAAATGGCTATTTTGTCAAAGATCAATGTCCACTAAAGTATGGAGGAAAAACAACTATAACTGAATACTGGTGTTGCACGTGGAAATGCATTACAATGTATTGGAATAAACAAAGGTATGAAATGAATTACCGTATATACACATATCAGAGACTACATTCATCAGCCAATAATATATTTTTTCCACATAGATGGATGGATGGTTTTGGACAAAATGTTGGCATGTACAAGGTGACCACACATTCTTAACCAACATTTTGTTGTATTGAGGTACACAAAGCAGTTGTTTGCGTTTGACCTTTTAAGTAATTCACCCCAAATCAAACACTAATCGTATTCCTAACCCAAACCCTTAGCCTGCAAAGTGTTGGCTGTTTAGCACCTATACTGTACCAATCGCCATTCAGTCAAGAGAAACGCAGACAATTATGATACAAAGTATTCATTTGTAATCGTTAGAGAATGGATGGCTGTTTAACTAACATGGAAAACAGAAGGATTAAAGTGTCCTGTTTGGGAATACATCACGCTTGAGAGGAAAATACTGCCTCATGTAATTATTGATATCAGTCATAATCTCATGACAGGTAGGACGCAGGAAGCAGAAACAAAGACACTCACAGACCCTGCATTTTCAACGACCCTGCTGCAAAATTGCTGCCTCAATCACATCACTGAGGCAGCTCATATCGCTCATATTTTAAGGAAAGAGAACTGAGTGAAACCAACAACACTCGTCCCCAACACACACACACACACAGTAATTCTGTTTTACACAACCCACAAGCTCATCCTCACCTCAGTCTCTCTCTCTCTTTCTCAAGCAGGCATAGACAATCGTTCCCCATCTAATTAGAGAGGCCCACAAGCAAAGTCTGACTAAGCTCCCTAATAGTCTTACTAATGTATGTTTGCCCAGACATTAATATCTAACCATCAGCAATGCCATTATCACTGTCAGCATTTTTAAATGTGCCCACACCAGAAAGCGGGCCTGGGTTGAGAGAGCCTCTGGCCTTGTAGATGTCCTACTAGCACTGTGGAATATCAATTTAGCCACAAGCAAAGGGATTAACTCCAATGACTAATTCCCTTTCTCCCAGTTTGCTTCTCCTCATTCGCTCACGTTGTGCACTACAGAAGTCCGGTACGACAGTACCATTACCGACTCATCCAGAAGGGATGAGGGAACTGATCTCAGACCAGCCCTTGGCGGAAAGAGAGCCACAGGAGTTAACCCTGGTCAGCAGAGCCCTGCTGTCAGAAAGACCTCTGCAGTCCTGACCTTGGTACACGCCTCCGTTCTGGCCAAACGGCAGTGCCCAGGATCATGGTGTCTAACTCTTACTGGGAGGCACAGGGGGTAGAGAAGTAAACGCAGAAACAGGAGAATTAATTAAGCTGTCCGTCAGGTGTGTAAGTGAGGGTGTGCTGAGACAGTCAAGGCCCCCACCAAGCCCCCGGGACCTAATGCTAATTTGAAGGAGGGAAAGAGAAGGAGGAGGAGAGAGGGAGGGAGAGGGAGAGAGAGAAAAAGAGGGGGGGAGGAAGAGAGAGAAGACATGCCTTATAAAGACAAATCATCAAGATGGGAAAGAGAAGAGTCAGGAGAAGGAAAGGAAGAGAGGGGGGGGGAGGAAGGAAGGAAGGAAGAGAGAGAAGACGTGCCTTAAATGGAGAAATGGCAATGAGGAGATGGCAAGAGTCAGGAGAAGGAGAGGAAGAGGTGTCGAAGGGGACAGATTAGAGAGCTAAGTCTGATAAGATGGTGGTTATTAATATGTCCGTCAAGCTTGGTTGACGCAGGCGTAGAAGCGTTTCAGTACCCTTCAACCGAGAGAGGCTGACACCATCATCTCTGTGGCTAGGAGTCAAAACGACACACTAATGCAGAATAATTGGTGAACTGAGCTGTGAACTGTTAAAGAGATCTGTCATTTGGACCAAAGGATAGGCAGGAACAGGAAAGTAATGGGACAGAAGATTGTAACCTTCGAAGAATGTATGCTTTTAGTGCAGCAGGTCACAAGAACAAAGGGTCACATTTAGAAAGCACTGTTTAAAACTGAAAGCCATCTTGAGTTAAGGAGTTAACCTCGTAGGTAGACCAGGGAATGTGACATAACATTTGAGAAACTGTCCTTTTAAAGATGACATACTTACATATACAAATGTGCATTGAAAAAGCTTGAGGAAATCAACACATTCTGACCCAAGATAAATATCGATATAGTTAGAATCCCACAAAAGTGGAGGGCTAAGGATCCTGAGGAAACATTCAGTCTGTCAGTCTGGAATGTATCATTGTGTGCACACACCAAAGCTGGTGACACTTCCCACCCAATGTAAAACCGCTCAGGGCAGTACCTGTGGTCAGCAAAATTACACCTCCACTATTATTCCTTTGATTGCAATTACTAAGTCCCTAATTACCTCCAAAGGGATGGTAATTTAATTAGTAGTGGAGAAAGGAGCATGCTGGGTTGGAAGACGGTGACAGCAGTGCAGGGCAATTACACCAGGTGTGCATGGCAACAGGCTGCCAGCTGTGCTTTCCATCAGTTTTCTTCATTCTCTCATTTCTCGCCAATCCGTTCTCGACACTGTCAATGGGAGAAGGAGAGGAGAGACTTAATAAGGTTCAGGAGGAGAAAAGCAATGAGAAGGACAGCAGGATGCAAGTCTGATAATTGAAGAACAATTTCGTTTTCTTGCCTTTCAGAGAAATCACAAAGGTATCACAACAACTAAGAAGTAAAAAGAGCTTGGTCAATGAATAATAATGTTGTACATAGAGAAATCTTTAATTTTTGGGGCGTTACTGGTGAAGAAAGTGAGGAAGTGTTGGTAGTTTTGACTTAGAGGTAGAAGACATAAACCGAGGTATAGATTTGCAACAATTGCATCGAGGCCAACAGACATGGAATGAGAACCACTGTTAGCCATCAGAGGTTGAGGAGGGCTGGGGGGTGACGTAGGACGAGGGAAGAACGAGCGATGGAAGGTCAGTGATACGAGCACAGACAGCGACGTTGAAGAGGAGTGCACATCTGGAGGAGTGGACTCTGACAGCCCCTCAGACGTTGCTACGGGAGACAACAGCAGATCTTTGCCAGGTGAGAAATGGACTGCAACATTTTGGCAAGACAATTTGCGGCATACAAGAAGTCAGATGCTCCACATTCACCCCCCCCCCCCACACACACACAAACAAACACACACACACCAGCACACGGGTCCAGGCTACTTGCTATTCGTAATTAATCTCACAGTCACAAAGGAAATGTTGAAGGTCTGCTCACAATACCTATAATGGTGAATGAGATCACGCTAGTTTGATGGCTATTAACCCACCCCCACACCCGCCGACGTTTTGCATTTATTAACTGGGCCGACTTGATCACTACTGCAGGGACTGCTACTGGCGATATAAGTAGCCCACATCGTAAAATCAGCCCACCAGACTCTTTAGCCGAGGAGTTGTAATTATTAATGTGTTTATGTCCCAATGCTCTATTTGGATGGTATGCCAGGCAATTAAATACTGAAGGTCCCTGTACTACACTGGCGAACAATGGTTTACAGCATTGACAAACAATACATGCACTATTTGTTCATGGCTTTAGATAAAAGTGTCTGTTAAATGAATACATTTTAAATGTAAATGTGGTGCAATAGGATATCCAGGACATTGCTGATTTAAAGTTTTAGGCTTATTATTGTCAAGCTTTACAATGCACGATAGAAGTAAACTCGGAAATGGAGACTTATAGTATCTTTTAGTATACTTTACATTTAGCCATTAGCAGATGCTCTTATCCAGAGCGACTTAAAGTAAGTACAGGGACATTCCACCCGAGGCAAGTAGGGGGAAATGCCTTGCCTAAGGACACAACATAATTTAACTGCCAGGAATCAAACCGGCAACCTTCTGATTAATAGCCCGATCCCCTAACCACTCAGCCATCTGATCCCCTGACTTTAAACTGTATAAGTAAATGTAACAGAGCCATGATGAACACACAGGCCTACTGTAGGCACGCAAGCACACATCGCAGCCCTACCCCATCTTATTTGCAGAATACTCAACCTTCACCCTGAGGCTATTATGATTGGCTGTGAGAACAAAAACGTAGTTATGGACTGCATAGTTCCATATAGGCCCAGTAAAGTTGTCTCAGGCTACAACCCAGGTAAGGTAGGCTATATCTGCGATTTTATGTAGACTACATCACGGAATAGCCCTCATATTCCCAGAAAAAAATTAAAATTCGGTGAAGGGATTTGCGTTGTGATGGTATTGCTCTCTAGCCTACTTGTCTTATCTCACCAAACCCGGGAGCACATCGCTTCAGTTCTCCACTGGCTTCCAGTCAAAGCTCTGATTATATTCGAGATACTCCAGCTCTGTTACCAATCCCTCCACAGCTCGTTAACCTCGTCAACGTCTCCGACGTGCTGCACGAGTACACCTACGCCCTCAGTTACACACTACACTCCGCTGACAACAGCCTCATCATCAGGCCCGCTTTACCCACACCTGACAGCCGACTCGCTCCATGGGTAACTATGGTTTCAGCCGCACTTTCTGCTACTCCACTGGAATGTACTGACCCGAAGCATCATCAACTCACAGGTACTCCACGCTTGATACCAAAATTCAAAGCCTGCTGCTTCTGACAAGCCTTCAACACCCAGAATCAAAATCAGTTCTCTTCCCCAACACCCCATACCTCCAAAACAGACACACACACCAAGCCATATTCAATTTTTTTTGCATGGTTTTATTATTTTGCTCTGTAGCCTATGTGTCTTTGGTCACGTTGGAAAACCTGAAATGTAATGTCTATATGTTTGTGTACATGGGGTGCCTTCAAGAATAAAATTTTAATTAAATGTTCTTTCTCTACATTTGACTTAATTAGGCCTATTATATGAATACATACTATACAGTGGCATAGCATCAGTCTACAAAGGTTTTTGAAAGTAATTTTAACTCTTGTTTAACTTGTAAGCAATAAGAAATCAAATAAGGGAGTCAGATGGCTGAGCGGTGAGGGAGTCGGGCTAGTAATCCGAAGGTTGCCAGTTCGATTCCCGGTCATGCCAACTGACGTTGTGTCCTTGGGCAAGGCACTTCACCCTACTTGCCTCGGGGGAATGTCCCTGTACTTACTGTAAGTCGCTCTGGATAAGAGCGTCTGCTAAATGACTAAATGTAAATATATGTTGAAAAATACGTCCACAATTAGCCAATCACGATGAGCTTTGGGGCGTCAAGGTGATTGCGAGATGGTTAGAGGTTCACTCTGGCATTCACCCCTGTGATAGAGTACATCCCATAACTAGGTTTCTTTCATTGTCTTTGAGATTATAAAACCAATATTGGTTTCTTGAAAAAAAGTGTGGTAATTTATATTAAGTATGTTTTTTTATGAATTAATGAGATGTGCTTCATTTCAGAGACATGATTTCTCACCTGCGTCTGTCCTCCATGTCGTGAAACTAACTGCATGAACTTGTATATTGCGAGTGTGGGAGAAATCTGGGATTTTGTATTTGCTTATGTTAGTCACAGTCAGTAAATCAGCTACTGCTTTATTATCTGTCCATGTACTGTGTCTCATAATTCATTCATATGTGTTCCTACTGTAACTTGACTATATTGTGTTCTGATGACAGTTACACGTCTATGATATAGTATCAGCCTGATTCAGTAATGAGTACCTGGATGGATGTTATCTTTGATTTTCCCTTTCTACAATATATTTGGTCCTATTCCATTTGGCAAGACTACATCACTGCTGTCAGCTCTTCCACTCATTAAAAGTGCAAATGCTCACATGCATACCAGTCATGACAGCAGAATGGTCCTAACACCTTTAACAACTTCAGACACAACCATTCCAGTCATGGTGCTTTAGAACCTTCCTTATTGAGCTAATCACAAAGCAAGCAACGCATCCCAAAGTACAGAATGATCTGCTTAAGAAGCTTTCCTTCAGGCAGGTACAACCTCCTCCTAAACACCAGAAACTGATTTTAATCACCTCAAATCCAATTCTATTCAATCACATCCATCCCTTATACCATGAAATGGTTTCTATTTTAACCCTGTCTTTGTCCTGATCGGTTCCCTTATCTGTAATGATGATTGATTTTTTTCTTTTGTAATCTTTTTTTCCCTCCATTTTTGTTGCCAGGCTGTTTGGATTGGTTCCCAGCTCACCATGTTAGGTGTGCAGTGTTTCTAGAACCTTTTAGAGAGCTGTA
Source organism: Osmerus mordax (assembly GCF_038355195.1). Classification (NCBI taxonomy): domain Eukaryota; kingdom Metazoa; phylum Chordata; class Actinopteri; order Osmeriformes; family Osmeridae; genus Osmerus; species Osmerus mordax. The sequence continues at coordinate 9,000,071 of NC_090053.1, forward strand.
GGGACAATCATTTGGAGCTTTTGGAGGCCCTGGTGTAGGGAAAGCCATACTTCTGACAAGTATACTGACAACACAATGACAACTCTGTAATGACTCTGTAATTCTGCTGGACCTTTCTGCAGTGTTTGATACGGTTAACCACCAGATCCTGCTCTCCAGACTTTCTGAGATGGGCATCACTGGCACTGCACTCCAGTGGATCTCATCCTACCTGTCGGGAAGATCCTACCAGGTCTCCTGGGGAGGCAAACTGTCAGGCCCTCGCCAGCTCTCCACTGGTGTCCCACAGGGCTCCGTCCTTGGACCCCTCCTCTTCTCTCTGTACACCACCTCACTTGGACCAATCATCACCTCCCATGGCTTCTCCTACCACTGCTACGCTGACAACACACATCTGTACCTGTCGTTCCCCCCGACCGATCCGGGGATCTCAGCTAGGATTGAGGCCTGCCTCACAGACAACTCCGCCTGGATGACCGAGCACCACCTCCAGCTGAACCTCGCCAAAACAGAACTTCTCATCATCCCGGCTAAACCCTCCATCTCCCACGATCTCTCAATCACCCTGGGATCTGCGACGGTGACCCCTTCATCCTCTGCCAGGAACCTTGGGGTTACCATGGACGACGAGCTCTCCCTCACGGCCCACATTGCTGCGGTCTCCCAGTCGTGTAGATTCACCCTCTACAACATCCGGAAGATCAGGAGATACCTGTCTGAGCACTCCACCCAGCTGCTAGTCCAAGCACTTGTCCTCTCCAAGTTGGACTATTCCAACTCGCTGCTCGCTGGTCTCCCAGCATGTGCAACCCGCCTTCTTCAGAGGATTCAGAACGCAGCGGCCCGCCTGGTCTACAATCTACCCAGATGCCCCAATGTTACCCCACTCCTCATCTCTCTCCACTGGCTACCTATCATGGCCCGTATCAGATTCAAGACCCTGGTACTGACCTTCCGAGCAGTGAATGGGACTGCACCCGTCTACATCAAGTCTCTCCTGCAGCCTTACACTCCCACCCGTCACCTACGGTCTTCTTCAGACAACCGCCTGGTGGTCCCACCGCTCAAGACCGCCCGGTCCCAACACAAGCTCTTCTCCTGTCTGGCCCCCCAGTGGTGGAATCAACTCCCCACCTCCATCAGAGACACTGACTGTCTCTCCACCTTCAAGAAAAGGCTCAAGACGCACTTGTTTCGGGAGTACAACGGTACTTAGGAATGGTTCGCTTGACCCGATGTTAGTTTCCTCAAGGATCACAATGACTCTTGCTTAGAGACTTGTTGCTCTTGTGGTTAGTGGTAACTGATTTAAAATGTTTGTACTCGCTATGATATATTGTTTTTATTATTGTTGCTTGTTTGTTTTTTCCACAGGTACACTTGCACTTATAGCGGTTCATGTTGTTTAATTGTAACTTGTTTAACTACATGCTCTTATGGTTCTTCCCTGGCACTTACTTTGGTTGTTCACAATGTGTGCTTCATGTTTTGGCTACTCGCAATGTTTTTGTGGCTATCTTGTTGTTATGATCAGTGACCTATGCACTTTGTAAAGCTCTCTCTTGGAAGTCGCTTTGGATAAAAGCGTCTGCTAAATGAATACATGTAAATGTAATGACAGTCGGTAACTGGCAGGTGAGACTAGTGTTTTATGTTAAAGTGATTACAGGGTTTTAGGAGTCCTGAAAAGCTTTCTCCCCGACTCACTTGGTAAGAGCCAGTTGGCGGTATGTGACACATTGCAATGTGAAAGCACATTGCAATAAAAGTAAATGGTTTCGTACTTTTGTTATGTGTGCTGATGGTTTAAGTAAACCATGCTTATCTTGTCAAGTCATGCTATAATTTTTTTTTTTTACATTTTAGAGTACAGTTTTTTGGAGACACACATTATTGTTCAGAAACGTTGAGTATTCAATTGCCGGCGGATGTTTTCAATCAAAGGTAAAAATACTGAAGTATGTTCTTTGCTAAGGTCATGTTAGCAAACAGAGAGACTACATTTGGCACAACTCTCACTCTGCTTCACTATAGAATGGTCCTTGCTTCTTTCTGACGAGGGTCTGTGGGTGTTACTTGCAAACCTATTTCTAATCAGAGATCATCACACGTTCATCATTGAAGTAGGCGTAGTATGTACTTTCAAAGCTTAGTTCTAGGTTTAATAGCAGAAAAGATCCCTCTCTGGTAACTCATACAGACATTTAAGGTTCTGTGCCTAACAATCACAATAAGTATGTCATGGCTCCTACTTGGTGACTATAGAGGGCTCTTATGAAGTCAGTCAAGTATCCAGAAGTGGATGTTAATGTGTGTGAATTAACAATCATATAACATTGGTTTATATTTAAAAGTCCAGTTGCATTACTTGCCTTGCTGAATGTTTGCTCTGCTTTAAAGTTGTAAATGTGCACATGTAAAGACAAGATGTTAGATTATAGGCTAAATGGTCACATTTAGGCTACTCTAGGAACAAGGGAGGCATGCAGACGCACGCGCACACAAACACAAGCAGCTCCTCATTTAAAGGATTGGGGCACAGATAAACAAATGTAGCCTTTGTTATTTCTGGAATTATTATCCTAAGTCACGGAAGCAGTGAGAAGCAACCACAAAAACTCTCCTGCTAGTTAACAGAAGTGTTCGTTCAATGACAAGAGCGCAGCCACGTCAAACTACATTTCACTTTATCTTTCATTTGGATGGAAAAGGAGCGAGGAATGCAATGAATTCTTGATTCTCTCTTAACAGCAAACTAATGGCTTTGTGTCTACAGCTAAATTGGAACTGAAATTAACTTTCTAAATTACTTTTCAAGCATTTGTTCAATACCCTTGTTCTGTTCATTAGTAACAAGATCCTTGATAAATGGTGGAGACCGCTGCACAATCCACTCGATCTTTTCCTCTACCGGTTGACTGTGGGGAGGAGACTTCAAAGATTAATCTACTGCATCGCTTCATCTGTTCCCCCACATGCTGCTAAATGAGGCATCATATACTTATGTAAATACCCTCATACATTAATACTTATGCGGATTTGTATTCATTTATGCATTTGTGCCATATGGCCCTACTCCACCCTCGTAGGACGAGGCACTAAGTGGTAATAATGATAGCTATGATCACATTGGGATAAATAATGTTTATTTTTTATCTTTTTAATGATTTGCCAATGTAAAACATACATCACACTCATCAGAAGAGGCTATGAAGATTGAAAGGATCGTCAAGTTTTTCTGCCAAAATGTACTCACGTGAAACTGTGGCAAGTCACTAACGTTACATTCTTGGAATTGATCGTCAGGCATGAGTGAATGACCTAATGGGCCTATCGGTCCTGGCCCCCGGGGGCCCGGGTGCCCTTGGGGCTGACCCCTAAGCCAGAGCCTCTGCACGAAGTCACTGTTATCAATTTAGATTTTGGGGGGGGGGGGGGCGTTCCCAGGGGCCCATTGTCTCATAATCCACCAATGATGTCAGGCGTTTTGTTGTGGATGGAAGAAAGCTGCATTTTTTACTTGAAATGCATACAGTTAACAGGTGTATTTGATCATACAGTGTAGTATGAAGCAGTGAGTGCTATTGTAAATTGACCAATTCCTCCTAATGTTAAACCATCTTACGCCCATGCTTGTATCATTGCTCATTTGATTGCAGAAAATACAGGAAATCCTTGCAGTGGTACAGTGTATGCCTGCATTAGACCTATTAAGTAGACCAAGCATCAAAGCTGTTTAAAGATGGCTTCCCGTTGGTGGTGCTCTAATGATTGCAAAATATGGTCAGTGCCATGTTGAACTTCTGTCTCGTCCAGTCTTGCGCAGCAGAGTGGCTCGCCAGGCTCCTGGCTTCTTAATTGGTATATGCCATCTTTGACGCAGGCAAACAAATGCGGTGCTTCTTTCCCCAATCCAATTTGTTTGAAACTAATTGGTCTTCAACAAAAAATAAATAATGAAAAAGGTGCGGAGTCAGGGGAACATAGTTTTGGATATTTAGACTGGAGTTAAAAGTATAAAATTACCAGAAATAGCTGGGTGCCAAAACGAAAATGCAATACCACCAAGTTCCATTGGGGAATTTGCGTCAAGTTGAGGAGTATCACGTAGTGTCACTGGGTAATATACCTATAGGTGGGCTATTCACTGACTGAAACTGAGAATTCTTCGGGACCTGCTGTTGCCCAGTTTAACAAACAATACTTATGTTTTCCCAGCTAGGAACAGTCAAGTTACAAGTACAGAACCCCCACATACTCACTATGACAATATCATTGTCAGACCACCTAGGGAATTGGCACTAGCCGCACTAACTTTTGGCCAGAAGCTTCTCTTCACGCTGACAAGTGGTCATAAACACGGTCAATAAAAGGTCATGCTTTTGATCAAATCTTCCTTACTACACCCCAAAGATGTTTTGTTGACAGGCAGGCCTATTGCTACAGCATAAATCAGAACAAGGAATTTAGATAAATTCTGTTTGTTTCAGTTCCCATCAGATACTGAAAATGAGACAGTGATTGCCAGTTGGAATCAACAATTACCAGTCTGATGAACTTTAACAACCAGAAACAAATTGCCTCATATAAACAGTAGCCTATGTTTAAAGGAACATTTCGCTTTTTCACAGATCATTACACCTTATGGACCCAAACTATGATTAAAGTGCATAAGATCATTACACCTTATGAACCCAAACTATGATTAAAGTGTATAAGACGAACACAGTTTCTAACTAAAGAACTGGAGAGAATGCTAACAGGAAATCAATGAGCCATAAGACTTTTGAGCAACACTTAAAGGTCATACTCTAAATTAAAATGCTTGTATTAGGCCTGCTACAACATTAAACACTGTACTCATTTCATACAGTGAGTTGATCTTGACGTTAGCATCATGGTCAAGGCTCTAGTTACAATTGCCATCTACTGCCATGCCTATTTCGCAAGTCGGAAAGTGGTTGTGCACTTGTTTGGTTTTGAACCAGCAATAAACAAATTTCAAGGCCATCGTTTTTGCAGCTCAACCCATGTTGGTTGTTTTAAAACACCCTGTGTACTCTTAGAATTCCCATAAATGTGTGGCACCAACAATTTGGAAACTAATAGAATTGTCTGTCTTTCTTGAAAATAAAAACAAAGTCCTCTGCCATTTTTATTTTCCAGACAGATCAACAGAACATCTCTCCAGCTTAATTTCTTTTTTGTTTTTGGTGCTGCCCAAAGTACATTTAGTGACAATTCTGAGGTAGTAGATGGTAAAATATGAGTGATAAGGCACAATTCAAATAATCTAACGCCTGACTGCTTTCACAACCAGAGATAGAGTATGCGGCCGAGACCCAGAGAGGACAGGGATGAATTAAATTAGCCTTTCTATTACTTTCGAATGCTGGAAAATATCACCCTGAGATTGAAAGAAATTGTGAGACTTTTTGGCCCTGGGCGACATATTTCAATAGTGTTATTTTTTTATTACAATGATAATGGGAAAAAGGTAGTTTTTTGTGTGTATGTAGACCGTGTAAATATACGTGTGTATGTCTGTGTGAGTGTAGGTGTGTCATTTGAAAAGGCAAGCCACACTCCAGGAAAGTGCTTGTACATTTTATAAAGACATAGTATAACCCATACTGTTTAATTCTGCAGGTTCATTCATTGCAAACTGGATTGACTATCCAACAGCTGAATGCTACTTTCAGGTTATTTAAACATGTTCCTCAACCACCTCATTGATTAAAATGCCATTCTCACAATGTATACAAGTGTGTGTGCGCATGCTATAGTGCATGTCCGTGTGTATGTGTGTTCAGGGAGGGTGGCAGTACAGTACAAGAGCAACAAAATAGTACACTGGGCTACCACCCTGCTTGTTCCAGCCTGATCTCAGCCGGGCTCAACGACGGTCCGTGAAACAGATGACTGAGGGCCTCTGGTAATTGATTTAGCCACAGTCATGTTTTTTAAGGTGGAGGGGTCCGCCTGGTTGAACTGAGAAGTAAGGGGGGGGGGGGGGGTGGCACAAAGACATATGGCAGGTGGAGTGTACTATCAGCAGAGATGGGGCACAAGGGGAGTGGTGACAGGTGAGGGGACACGGCACAGCTGGGAAGCTTGTAGCAGTGACAGAGCCCCAGTTGATCACCATGGCTACTGTGTCATGAAGGTTCGCCGAGTTCAGCCCCCGAAAGGGCTCACTGACATTTTGAGGATGTCTGGGAAGTGTGTGTGCATGTGGCTCCAAGGTCAAACCTATCCACGCTGCATCTTTTCAACCTGTGACACAAAAGTGCACTTTTTGCTCCAGTACTCCAATAATCGTTTCCGTTTTAGTATGTACTGAACAACAAGCAAACAAAGAAGCAAGCATTAAAACAAACAACTTGAACAGCAGCAGGAGTCCTGGGAAAGTAGGCAACAGCTGTTTTACATTTACATTTAGTCATTTAGCAGACGCTCTTATCCAGAGCGACTTACAGTAAGTACAGGGACATTCCCCCGAGGCAAGTAGGGTGAAGTGCCTTGCCCAAGGACACAACGTCATTTGACACAGCCAGGAATCGAACCAGCGACCTTCTGATTACTAGCCCGATTCTCTAACCGCTCAGCCACCTGACTCCTCCCCTGTGTTTTGGAACTACGGAAACCCATTAACTGGTTTTCCTGAGAAAAAAAACAAATGCTATCGGGAGGACAGAGAACTGGAGAAGTTAAGGGAATTATTAGAAACCAAGTGAGCAGTATAAGGAGTCCCTTTATTTTCTTCGTATTTAGGACGATTGCCTACTCAGGGAGTCTTTCTAGCACCATTTAGAGTCTTCACAACCCAGTTAGGAAGGTGTTCACATAATCGTGGAGCTCTTTCCCACATGCTATGCCACAGTGTCTGTCCACAGCGGGGTCAGGTTGTGAGGCTGGAGGAGGGGAGGGGGGGGGGGGGGGGGGGGGGGTTGGAGCTGGTGCAGGGAGGAGAGGGCGGGAGGGGGGAGGCTCTCAATTTAATGCTCACTCAGCTTTCCTCTCCTCGGACCGGCCCGGTTGTGACCGTGCAGAGGTACGCAGGTTACATATCCTGCTGCTTCCTACACACACACTTCCACCCTCATCATACTAACAGCACGGCCACTCACCTAGTCCTCCTCTAATCAAAAGCCCACCGCCCACACACGCCCCCCGCCCAGCCCTTTACCTCCTCCAACACCCCCAAGACACCATTTGTCATTCGCAAATCTTTCACCTGCTTCTATTGAATATAAACTATTTCCATAAGCCACTGTGTGAAGTTTGAATGTCATGTGCATCTCATGACAGTCTTTGTGTTTTTGTTTTGGTCTACTGTTACATGTGAGTCAACAACCCTACAGTATGCAATGCAAATGTAGTGTGAGGAAGTGCTTGCAACTGGAGTGTCAAATGTTTTATTGGTAGCTGTTGCTCGGTTTGTGCTGATGTGGTCTGTGCAGTCCATGTCCACAAGGTTATAGTTCTTAAAAGATATATAGACAAACTGTATGGAGTTCAAAACATTTTAATATTTTCTCACAGAGAATTTCCTGGCCTCGAAACTCTCCAGCAAAGTGATTTGTCTGTTAATATCCATGACGAAGGCCTTGAGGGTCATCCAGTATTGATGAGGAGCCTCTTTGGGGATGCGGAACCCGAAGGCCTTGCCTTGGGTACTCTCACCTAAGTGAAGAAGGTGAAGGCATTCCTCAAAACAAGTCTACATCCACATCTGCATCCATACAAAAGGGGTAGAATAAGTACAGCTAAACCGATCTTCCTAGAATTCAGTTGACGGTGATTGTTTACTGCGTCTGATGTTAAGGTATTTCAAAAGGCCCATGGTCAATTCTGGTACATTGATTGTGTATTGTGAACTATATCACATTGACTTGTGATATAGTTAAGAGTAAGATTGTTACCCTGGAGATAAGTAATTCAAATTCTTGTTCAGTTTTTGGAAGTGAACATTGCAAATGCACAAGCCAAATGATAATTATAGAACTGTACACACGATATAGTTGTGATATAGTTAAGAGTAAGATTGTTACCCTGGAGATAAGTAATTCAAATTCTTGTTCAGTTTTTGGAAGTGAACATTGCAAATGCACAAGCCAAATGATAATTATAGAACTGTACACATGAATATATTTCAGTTCAAAGACAACAAGATTTTAACAAGATATAAACAAGACGTTATTCTTTTTCTTTGCATTATTAATGAGCTACAGTACATCATAACTGCCAGTCTGTCCAAAAGACATATCATACAATCTACACACTAACGTGTCCCCACATGTTACTTTCAAACAAAGACATTTTTTTTAAATTACATTCATAAACCAATAGGGCAAATGCAACATCTATCTGCCTCATCAGTTTAATATCTGGGCCGCACTGCTCGTTTTAATGCAATAAGCCTGCTTCTAATGAGAGCTCATTTGCTGCAGATTGCCCACACTAAATGCCAGGCGGGTTTGACATTTGGGCTGTTTGTGACCCAGCGATGCCCCCAGCAGTGGCACAGCGTGGACCGCTATCGCACGAGCTGCCACAGAATGTTCCAGAGAAGATGAACTTACAAATGCACACGCCCACACACGCTCCCACACAAAACCATCTAATAGTAAGGGTGGACTGAACTCCAAGTCTATAAAGGGCAAATAAACGCAATAAAAGCGTAACAAGCTGAAATGTCATGTAGTATTGTGTACTTATAGACTAAAATAGTGTTTGTAATTACTGTTACTTCACACTTAGAATTATACAACTTATTGAATCTAATGGAAAGTGTTTTATGTATAATTTGCAATTACATTCAAACGTGTTGCATCATGTAATGCTTTCTCAAACACTTTATTAGTCAGTACTGTAGAACAGTAAGAAGATTGCTAGATCGTTTTACCAGCTGAAAAAACATCATAAAACAATTACTAATGCTTCTTCAAAAAACCCATCAGCCTCTCATGTTCCCCTCCCAGGGGCCCTTCCTGACTACCTCCTAAAGTATAAATATTGATCAACCAGAAATTGCTTCTTTCCTGTCTGGCATCCAACTTTTTGACCTTTACATTTACTGGGCGGGCATGAACTTGCTTATGCAAACACTTAAACATCTAACCATCTAGAACTGAGGGGCATTCACAAAACATATTCCCTAGAATCACCTCTCCCTATTCCAGAATCCCCAGTCCCCATTCCAAAATCACCACGCCGACAGACTTCCTTGCAACATTTTGTTCGCCTCAGCAGCTTGGCCGCTGTGAGACTCCTGTGGCCGTGTTTCTAAGTGCACAGGGCCCTGCTGGAAGAGGGTGAAACCAGGACAGCACAGGGAGCCCATGGGCAAGCATCGGGATCAAAGGTCAAAGGTTAAGTAGAGGTCAGACAGGAGCCTGCAGAGAACCAGCTGCAGTATGTCATGTTCTGCGTAACACTTCTCTTCCCCTGCAGTTAAGATGGAGGAGGAACAGCAATGTCATCAGAATTTGTAGCGGTGGTAGACCTTTTCTATCTATCCTCTGTCTCTCTTTCTTGCTCTCACTCTTTACTTTGAATGGTATAAAAGCTGATGACAAATATAGTACAGTACATGATTATGAGACATTGTGGACTTCAGATTTAATAGAAGAGATCTGCTCAGCAACACTTTCATTTCAAAATGTTTTGCACAGTTCGCCACAAGGTGTTTCCACTGACAACAAAATAAATATTTCACTGCCACCAACTTATTAATGTGTAATCAATGCATGCAGTTCCCAATTTGTTAATGTTGGCACTGGTTATGCTTAAACATTCTTGCTAGGGTTAGTTAGTCAGTTCATTTGCAGTTACCTCTTCACTACACTTTTGAGTAGTGTTTGCACTGATGTTAGATTACAAATAATACCAGTATCTACAAAACTAAAATAGGATATTCACTCACATGAAACTCAATAATCTTTGAGATAGAGCAGGGCTCATTGACTACGTTCCACAGTGCAAATGTCCTCCAGTAGTAAATGGGGAATAGAGATGGATGAAAGACAGACGCTTGACACAGAGGTAAACAAACGGGGGAGAAAGAAACAGCAGATCTGAGAGAAGAGGATGACAGAGAGGGGAAAGAGGAGTGAAACCAATAAAGTGAGAGAAAATAAAGGGAAGATAGTGAATATGGCAGGCAGAAAACCAGGGGAGGAAGAATAAGGAAGAGAGAGATTAGGAATAGACAGAATGAGAGAGCGTAAGAGAGAGAGAATAAGAGTGAGAGAGAGAGAGAGAGAGAGAGAGAGAGAGAGAGAGAGAGAGAGAGAGAGAGAGAGAGAGAGAGAGAGAGAGAGAGAGAGAGAGAGAGAGAGAGAGAGAGAGAGAGAGATGTGCCTGCCCCTGGCACCCTGGCCCTGCGGTATGCATGCCAAGCAGCCTCTGCTGCAGTGGTGCAGAGGATAATACTGAATCAGTGGGTACTGTAAACACAATAAATCAACAGAGGTGGGGGGTGTTGGGGGGGGGGGTGCACTCCTCTGTTCTGCAGCACCACACCAGGCCACGCTTCAGTGCCTCTCTACATATTCAAAGCCGAGTTGGGCAATTTCAATTCAATCTGCTGCTTCAATTTTGCTTTTCGGCACAGACCCCCCCACACACACCACACGCACACACACCTCCCATCCTGCCCACTCCCTCCTACTCGTCTTCTTACGAATCTCCTTAAGATACTATGAGAGGAGGAAGGAAGGCGGAGTAAGAGAGAGGCAAGGAGAGAGGTGGAAGGGAAGGGGTGAATTGGAGGTCTTTGGGTGGACATGTAATCAAATTATGATCATTTGCTGCTGCTGCGACTGCAATTTAACCCTTGTGCTGCCTTTCTTTTAACCTTTGCAATGTGGGGGGTCTGAGACAGCCCAACGGTTAAAAGAAAAGGCTTCACTTTGTTTTTTTTATGCGGTAAAGTTGTTGCAATACGACGGTGGGTCACAATGACTGATAGGTCAGAATGACCCGAAGATAACACAAGGGTTAAGGGCAACACATGATGGTATTCAGTGTGTTGATAGATGTTGCATTTGGCCACCTGAAGTAAAACAATAATTTATAAATAAATAACTCCACAAATAAAAGACCACACAACACAAAATAGGAAAATTTACCACCATTATTGTCACGATGCGTTGGCTAAATATGTATTACACAGAGTTGGAAGAGGTTTATGTCACAGGTTCAGAGAGAGAGGTTAATAATTGTATTGTGGTCTGGTGGCGTGTTGACCGTTCGGCACATGCCCTGCAGTCGTTTCATGCTCAGATGGACAACTCCTTTCTGTTGTGCTTATGCCCTTGAATAAGCCCCTCACTGAGACCACTCCGGTTAACATCAATAAAAAGGAGTGATGTGCCACATCTTAAGCTGTTCAAGTACCCCTCAGGCGTAATCCTCGATCCAGCCAGATAAGCAACAGCAAACAAAGACAGAAAGGCTTGCAGTTTTGAAAAACAGAAAAAAAGATCAGTTTGAAACTGCTAAAAGAGTTTGATGCAGGTTTTCCGGCAGACCTCCTCTTGTGATTCAAGACATCCAAGTAGTATTGCTGGACTGGATTTGTAGAGCATTTGACATATACACTTTGGTTATAGTTGGACAGCAAAGGTTGGAAAAAAGTTCATGTTAAGGGGTAGTTTAAGATTGGCTAGTGTAGATTATTGTGAATGTATCTGTAATACTTATGAAGTATAAAGAACAAAGAAGATGAAACCTTCAAAAACAGTCACTACATTCCTCAAATTGATTGACTCGAGACACACATCTGTCTGAAACTTGCAATGCAATGAATCAAATGATCTTGAATAATAACTGCATTGAAAGCACTCTTCTGTCTAATTATGGGTAAGTGTCTTTAATAAAGTCCTAACCACCAGTCACAGTTTATTTTTATTAACAAATAAACTACATTCAGAAAATACATTTTGTGAAGTGATGGTTTGTGAAAAGCCTCGAAAGAAATGAAAACGACCACAACAACCCATCTCAGCCGATGACAAACAAAGCGTTTTGTGATGTGGGACGATGCTGTTTGACGTACAGCAGACTAAAGACTAACTACAAAGCTGTGACCAGTATCATGACAGTTTAGGCTTCTGGAATTTACCTTGTCCAAGCATCAGCAGAGTTCGTTTGACATTTAACATATACCCCAAGAGTTTTAAAAAGACCCCAACTTCTCTGTTGGGCAGTCAAAGAACCCAATGTGCCCAGAATGTCTGTTGGTAGGCTACAGCATGTTGAACCACCCTCCAGGGCCAGCGTGGACTGGGCTGGCCTTTCTCTCCCAGCCACAGCCTGGATGGAACGCACTCCTACCCACAACTTCCTAGCCCTACGATGATTGGCTTTGGGCCCTCCTGCTAACCACCAGGGTTATTTTCTGCCAGCAGCCCTAACCAGCTGCGAACGATGCCTCCCTCCTTTGTCAAGTGCATCCACCAGACTGCAGAAGCTCCATCTCTTAGTCTTCCCTTATTCTCCCAGCTGTGCCTTTTATAAACGCGTCCTGGCCAGGTGAAGGAAATTAGCTCTTGATTGGGCTGCACGCCCCCGGCTCTGATTCAGAGTCCAGACAGATTGTGCAGTCCCACACGATCCCGGCTCTGAACCCAGAGTCCAGACAGCTTGAAAACATCCCAGGTATTTCTAAGGGACGTCTGAAATCTACCCCAACAGGTTTGGATAGTTTTACGATGCAAGTTGATGTACCAAAGGGCTTTGGGGATCCTTTGTGATACAATATTGTTTAAAGTGGTTTTGAATGGAAGGGTTACCCTCTGCTTCTAGTGTTCAGTTTGATCCTATGCAAGTTCATTTTGGATGTCAGTCCCCTTATTCCCTTCCAGCATTTAGTCCAGTGCATTTTGTCCAGCATTCTACTGTATTAAAGTATTCTGGTCAAGCATTCTGAACCATGTAGTGAGATTTAACCACAAGAGTTGTAGATAGTTGGAACTCAGCTCTGACAGAACCAGGGGTTGGTTGTAGCTGAACACAGAGGAGTTGCAGAAACCTGAAGGAACACTCACTGTCAGGGCAAGGCAATGTCACCTCGGAGCAGCTGGCAGTATCATCCCACTAATACAGCAGTGAAAACCTTGCCACCTCAGGCTTAGCGAAGAAGAACTGGGGACAGAGGAGAGAGATACACAGAGGATGGGAAGTTGAAGGAGTGAGCTCTTCAAGTAGAAGGTCATGGTGAAGCTAGGTGAAGCTTTACACTTCACAGGATATGCGTACTATAGGTAGGTGAAAAAACATATACATGCCGGCAAAAGGGCATTAGTAGGTATATTGTTTTCTGTATTGCTCATAAATTTACAAATGATGATTGTACATTTTATGATAAATGAATGTTAAATAATTCCAGAATATTCATAAGTGTATTGTATTTCTATTGTGATGTCCTCAATTGAAATGTAAACTAATTGTAAACCAACTCTAGTAAGAAGTTAATGATAATGTATGTGTGACATCCATCTAATACAAAACAGTACTGCTAACTCATCCAGAAATATTTCGGGTTAATCGAACATCATTGAGCAGCAAAACCTTGAGGTATATGTTCAGTGGATTTGCTGATGAGGTGTTGAAATTACCACAAAAGAATCTGAAGTGCTGAACATATACTGAGCATGGCCATGGAAAAGGCATAGGATATATATATATTTTTTTTAAGAGTGTTTTACTTGACCATGAGAGCAGCCTGCGTTCGTCGAGTCCACCCAAAGTGTGAAGGCAATTTGAGTCAAAAGCACTGCACCAGTTTCAAACAGAAGCCCTGTTGAAGAGTTCCCCAGTAATCCCTGGGATTCGAGCTAACGTAAGCAGATAGCTCTGCCTGATCCCAAACCCAATTTACTCTCCCCACTCATCTGCATATGTACATATTATTCTAACATAAAGCTGGAGTCAAAGTGGCTGGTCTCTGTGAATATTGGAGTCAAGCTAATCTGGAGAAATGATAATAATGGCAAGGATGTCATGAATAATTTTATCTGGGAACAGAGAGAGACCCTGGGATAAAATAATGACTTTTTTTTTTCAAAAGGCCACTCCGTTTGAATGTCTAAAAGTGGGGAACATCGATTCGAAGACAAATATTGGTTCGGGACACTAACAAAGGGTTTGTTTGCGCAAACACTAGCTAAGCATCGGCTATTCTTGCTGAGTAAATTGTAATGGCATTTCAGGGCACCCCTGCCTAATCCCCAATTTATACTTGGTACACTCATGTTGTTTTCTCTCTGTTACCCTCCAACTACTTTAAAAGGTTTAACTCAATTCATAATACCCTAACCCACTAGAATGTCCAGTACACATCAATGCCTTAATCTGAAGTGATGTAGTGATGGTAAGGCTGTCTGTTTATAGCTCTATGGTTGGAGCAGTGACAATGGGTGGCATATGTCCCATGTCAGGCAAGTATATTGCAATTACTTTGTATTACATTATTATGATTTTGGTCTACTATTAGATTTTTCTTGTTGGGATGGATTTGTTTCGGGTCCTCGATGGTCCCCCCTTTCTCTGGGGGCGGGGATGTTATGGCCACTTCTCCCTGTCTGCTGTTCATGAGTTTTTGTAGTCAGTTGAGTCAGTTGTAGGATGGCAGACAGAGGGAGGAGCCATGATTATGGGATTACTGAAGTGCCTTTGGCCTTTGAAAGTTGGGCCTCTCCTATAATGGAGAGACCTCTCTCTCTGTGGAGAGACCTCTCTCTGTGGAGAGACCTCTCTCTGTGAGCACACTTAAAAAAAGAACTTGTGGCAACCCTTATGCTTTGTTTTACACTCTACAACACTGAACACCTGCACTGATCCCACATTCACTCTCTACACTAATAGCTTACCTATCACATCCAACTATTTTCATTGTAAGTACCATTTCGTTTTCATAAACATTTTTGGCATTCCATCTTCCTTCCCACACATCAGGTTGGGACAGTAAGTTTCCATGTAAAAAGCCACATTAAATAGCAGTAACTCAAAAAGCAAGCTAATTGGGGCCATGTGACATAACTTTACAAACCACGGATTACGTCTCAGCACAACGTTAGGCCTAGACATTTGCCTCATTACCCTGTAAGCTTCCTCAGCTCACAGTACCAGCTTTGTGACAAGCACGAAGTGGAACTGCGCATTAAACGTATAGTTGTGTCTTGACAGATCAATTATACTTGTATGATACTGTTTGACCATCTTTAGCTGTTCATTGGTTGGACATTTCAAGAAAAAACTTTGTATTTGACCTTCTTTACCATCGGATACCCTCAATTTTCTATCTATTTTAAGGTTGACATACCTTTCATTTGGATTAATTTCATATCGATGTTCGTCATGTTTGATGTTGGTCATTTGTACAGCCTCTTCTATATGTTTTTTCTCTACCTCTTCAATGTCTTCCTACCTCAATAAACCTGGTATAGAAGTGAGGTGCATCTTATTATGCAGTAAACTGATTTTGAGCATCACCTTTTGTGCATCTGAACTGCCTACCTCATGTATCATTCTAATTATTTCTCTACTTCCTTAGGGAATGGAGCCTGGTGATAGGAACTTAATTAATGAGAAGAAGAAAAGGGAGACAAAAAAAGGAAACACACACCAGCTCTCTTTCAAGGCTTTGAGCAATCTCGCCGAGATGAGCTTCACTTACAAGAAAACCTTTCAGTGGGAGACAAAGGGAGCCTGCCGAATCCAGGATGACACTGTCACCCCTTTCACGAAAACAAGAGGATGATGGAGTGAAACAAAACACTGACGCTCATGACTGGTTATCTCATCTCTCTTCATGTCCTTTGGATAAAGGCAAAGGAGGAGAGGTTGAGAGTACAGGGATTCCTACAGGTCAGGACCCCTCAAGGTGTGGCTGAATCGTTTGTAATGCGGTTAACATTTCAATCCGAAAAGAGAACAAAATACGAGTTCAGCCACCATGTTAGTTATCTCGCATACACCCGTCTTTAGGGATACCAACATGCCAGAATTCAACATTCTTTACAATGTGTTTATATTGGCTGTTGCTTAGTTCATGAGCTCAAAGAAATTATTCTCTGTTCTCAGTCATTAGATCGGGATGAGAGAGACGGTTTGACAGAGACAAAGATAGAAAAGGAACAGAAGGAGAAAGACATGGTGTCTGACAGACATAAATAATTCACAGGATCACAACAGATCACAAGGAAGTGGCAAAAAAATATAGATATTTGCGTGGGTGAGTAAGTGAGATAACAGAACAGAGGCAGAATAAGACAAAGAGAGAGAAAGAGAGAGAGAGATAGAGTAGTGAACTGTAAGGGGACCAGACTCCTCTCTGAGATTCACTCTGGGTGATGATTGCCTGTTGGCGTTACCTCCAAGCTCTCATCTGGGCACCTGTGGAGATCTCTGTCTGAGAGGCCAAATCATACTGTCGCCTACTGAGATACTGGCTCAATATCACTCTATTAACGTGGCGACCTGGGAGTGGGTGTGGGAGAAGGAAGAGACAGAGAGAGGGAGGAGAGCTCTGGGACCAGAGTTGAAAGATGAAGAGAAAGAGAGAGATAGAGAGGGTGGGGGCAAAGAGAAGAGGAGGTATGAGGTTGATCATAGAATAAACTCTCCCTGTGAGCCTGATCATATAGTAAGCTTTCTCTCAAATATACGTATCTCTTTGCGAGTACTGTATATGGGGCCTGAGACCAAATCAAATACTGGTGTTCCATTATGACTAACCTTGCCAGACAACCAATATTATATGTTCCTATAGTAGATAGAATAACAATGTTGTATAACATTGTTTAATATGTATCTTAAGTTTCTATATTTCTTCCTTTGTATCATTGTTTGAAAACTCTGTAAAAGAACATTTAAATATTTATAGAAAATATCTGAAACATTATCAGTGTTAAAATTTGTATTCGTTTAAATGTATGGCAGCCTCCAAAATACATTGACAATACATATCTTTATCCTTTATTGAACTGTACATCAGTTTATGAGCATACATGTAACAACCTAAATGCAGAATTATGCTATATTCTGTAAAATACAGTGTACAGGTACTTTACACTTTTATGGAACCGGCTCCATATAAAAAAAAATCTTGTTCACTCAAATCTATCAGAAATCAGCAGATTGCAAGCTCCAGCTGTTGGGTTTTCTGCTTCACTGCTATTCCAGGAAGCATGACATACTGTGGGAATCCTGACATGAGTGTCTGCCATTCACTGCACATGTAAGTTCACCATGAGGCAGTGATGCATGACGCACAATGCTGCAGATTAGTTCAGTCCATAGGCCTTTACTCAGATGGGAAATGAACGAACAAGCAAGGCAACTTAACATATAAGGCCAAGTGAGGTGTGTCCGTCTGTTCTTACCATACCAAACCCCTTGGTTATGAAAACCTGTATCCAGCCAAAGCACTGTACTGAGAAGGGATTCTGGGAAAGGGTTCTCTGCGTGCCGTTCGTCAGCTACCCAGGACCGAAGCTGATGAAATATTGATGTTCCAGGCGGTGCCCCTGACCTCGGCCAGGCCTACTGGGTATAGGCTTTATGCGTCTGAAAACATCAGGCAATCATTAGGGCAGCCCCCGCAGTGACTGGGCAAGGGGATCAATTCCCATCTGGGACACAGCAACACCTGAGGGCTTTGTGAGACTCCTCAGAAGGACAGATACGTGGAAGTATATTGTGGAAATTTCCAGATGCCTGCCCTCTCTCTCTCAAAGGAAGCCCATTCTCATAAGTTATTAATGCATGGCCCATTTCAGCTGTACACCGTTTAGTGTCTGGTTTTACAAGTCAGTCAGACATGTTTTTCTTTTCCTTGGAAGGGTATTCAACCCTCTTTTTCTTTAATCTTGTATCTGTTTTAAACCAACGTGATAATCGAGCTACATCCATTAAATCCCATGAAGATCAGAGCAGAAGAAAAGAAAGAGCCCTCATCAAAAGATTTATGCAGGGTTGAAGCCATTAACGGCCTATGTCATTTACTTTCAGTGAATCAGCATGACTAATGCACGTCAGCTCAGAGCTTGTGCTCAATCTTCAAATGAAATAATGGAAAACAAACGAAGACACACTCCCCACCCAAAATCATTTCACCAGCATTCACACGGTAAAATTGTCACTTTTCCAAAAGGAGATTGGAATAGGAAATTTTTCCCATGACAATTTAACACACATTCTCTGTCCATACTCTATTACAACAATGGAGGATGAATACTCTTTTTTGGTGAGGGAGGGGGTTGAGACCTTAAGCTAAAGCACATGATCTTAAACTAGCAGCGGAACAGAAGACATGCAGGAAATTCGCATTCTGGAAAAACTTTCTCTACTTCCCATCCAACCTGGCATCCTGTCCTATACCTTTCCTCATATGGATTACGACTTCCTCCACATGTAGGAGAGGGCAAGTAGGACTGAGAGAGAACCAAGATGGGTCGGGGGAAGGTGGCCAAATGCGGGTCAAGCTTTGATCCCGGGGGCAGATTGTATGATGGGTATCTCAGTCATTGTCAAAGTCCATTTGCACTATCTCCTCTTGGCTTCTTCGCTCCACTACAGCTACATAAGTTCAATCAACCTTTGAAGGCTTTGATTTTTTTACTATAGCATCCTTACTTGAGACCCAGCCTTCCAAGAACTGATACGAGGCCTTGGGAGAAAGTATATCTTCCACTCAAAAGAGATCAATGAAGCCCTCCACGTTAGCCCGCCAACCATTTAGAAAGCCCATTATGATAATTAACAAGAGATTTTCGTCAATTCGCTTGCCCAAATAGCATTGACTCAGGATCAGTTTTCGAGTGCTGGCGCCTAATTTCTTTCTCCGAGTTTTGGAATCCGACTCTACTGATTGCAAGTAGTCAATGATTTTGTGGGAGAGCAAATGTAACCCTTTTAGTTGACAGATTGTGTTTTATCCAGTTCTGTAGAAAACTCAAGGGGCCACATTGTTTTACACGAGGCAGTACATTTCTGTCTCTGTCCCTCTCTCTCTTTCTCTCCCTCCCTCTCTTCTTTCCCTCAGACCTTTGCAAATTTCCCTGTCTGATAATGTTCTCCCGTTGATTGGCAGAAGTGTACAACTCAAGATAACACTACTCAGAGCGCTTTGTGGATGATAACATTAAGAGATGTGTTAGATTAACACCATTGGCTGGATTTTTTTTTGCATGCATGCATGCTAAGATATGTTGAATGTGACAGCAGGGAGGAAAGCAAGAATGTACTATTTATCTTTGGTGAAAATGTAACAATGCATTGATGTCTTGACAGTTATTTATTAGGAGTTTTGTAGTTCCTTATGACGTTGTTGATAAAACAAAGAAACAGTTTGTATTTTTAAGGACTATTTCAAGGATTAAAACGGACAGAGAAGCTATCAAAATCTCCAAAACAAATCCAGTACCAGGCAGATGAAGCGTTTGTGTAAAGGTCTTTTTGTCTTCCATTTGTTGTAGGGCTGTTCAAGATCCAATCACCTTACCCGCGTTGTTCATCCCTGTGCTCTGACCCCAGCATGACCATAAAGCTCTGAGGAAAGAAAACTTTATGTAAAGTCAATCCCAAAGTCAAAATTGTTTCATGAGGGCTGAGAAACTGAAGCGAAGTTGCCTCAGCCCCTCTCTAACAGTCAAGGTGCCACCATCCCCTATGGACTTCCTGTCAAGGCAGGCACCTTCATTCAGAAGCCCATCCCCAGTGGAAGGTTCAGAATCCCATTCACTCTTCCCTGGTGAGGGACATCTATCTCCCTGTGACTGTCTAGCACTTCTGTGTCCATATACTACCCTGAGATGTCTAAAATCGTCCCACAGTCAGACGGAGAGAGTACACTCCAGCCCTGAAGTGGTTCTGTCAAACACCCGGCAACTGGGTATTGTTAGAAAGCTTTTACAAGGAGTGACATGTGACTCCATCATATGCAGAATGGCAGTTATTCTTTGACTTGCAAACTTTGACTAGAAACTCGCAGCGTATGCAAATTTCAGTTTGTTCAATCTGTCATGACTAAGCATATACAGAAACTTTTAAGCTGTCTTTAATTAGTGTTGCTATAGTTGGGTCAAATTTGAACTTCTCTTTACCTTACAAGTACTTTAACACAACCACAAAAGATCGAAGGTAGTTGCAATGAAATCACCTTGAATCTCCTCCTTTACGTTCAACCCAGAAAACTTTGTGCAATATTCACTTTCTCTGTAAAACCTTTCAAAGGTCTTTTTCCAGGTCACATTCAGGGTACAACTAAGCCGACTGGAAAGGTACACTTTCTTTGAAGTAATATTCCTGTTGGATGCCTTTGTCCGTTGCTTGAAAGGAGAGGATCCCCTCAGAGACACAAAGGTCAAGACCACGACACAAACCCTTCTGCCAGATTCATTACATAAGCGGGGGAGAAGCCAGGGGGGAGTAAATGAGGAAGAATTCTCTGTCTTGAGAAAAAAAAGTCCTCTTCCACTGGTTCTGTCAGCAGAGGAGTAGGTTTCCCCCTCAGAGACAACCCTCCCTCTTTCTCAAATATGAAATTTTAATTCTGAGAACTAGGCTAATTCAAGCCAGCGTGATATTTCAGGTGCGCTACCATGACACTGATTATGTGTGAGTTGAGGGGAAGAGAGACAAAGAAAAAAGGCAGTCGAAATGCAGCCATTTTCTGACTGTCTTTGCTGGGCATTAAATATTAATGTTTGCCTAATTAGATTCTATTTTGGTGGGCTTTTGAAGAGCTAGACAGTTAGGTTTTTGATAGTCACACAACTGCTGTCAAATAATGACAGTTTAAACCATGGCTCCACAGTCCCTTAACAAGCTACAAAGTATAAGAAAAGTCAAATGTCTGTGGAGATCTTGTCTGTGATAAAGAGTTTCATGTGACCTAGTCACTTAATAAATCACAGCTAACACACATACTGTGAGATATAACTTCAACTCATGACTCCAACATTAATTTGACTCAATACCATAACATTTTTTCCTTGAGAGCCTGTACTAAAGGAGAAAATGTGAAGTGCTTTCTTCAAGAGGGTAAGAAAGCCATCCGCCTGATAGGGCTTTAGGCATGGACTCAACAGAGCATATCCAGATCGTCTAAGGAGAGGGTGACAGTGGCTGTCACTCCCCTTTGACTGTGGAAGCGGTGACACATTCTTCTCTTCCCTGAAAGAAGATGACAGACTTCACTCAAAGAGCTCTTGCAGAAATACTGCTCACATACAGTCACATCGGCCTTTTGAGCGTTCGTCTTGTCATGTCTATAGGCCACAGAACGTCTGTGGTACTGGCCTGCGAAATGATGTGTGATCAAAGGATGCATTTAAGAAAGTGAAGACTGTCAGTTAATACTAAATAGAAAATAAAACGCATTCCAAACTTTAGACTGAATACAAATCTATTTACCGCTTGGAATCTGCCGCACTTAACTTGTAATTTTGGAATGCAATGGCTATTCTCTCAATCTTTAAACGCTGTTGAAATCCGTAAGAGATCCAAATAATGCCAACGACTGTGGGATTGTGTCTGCGTGTGTGTATGTCTATGAGTGTGTAATCAGAGCAGCTGGGAGGATATAGAGGTGAGCGCTCCTTAAAAACCGGTAATATGTGTAATCAATCACCTCATTCGCTCCTGCAACCCTGATGTCTACCTTGGAGAGCCCGGATCAATGCAGCGCATTAAGTAATATCCTTGGATTATTGACTTGTTCCTTGACTAACAACAGAGCGTGATCACATCGGCTTTATAGCAGAGTACACATGTCAACAGGCGTCAGGATCAATACCTGGGTTAGCACTGATGGAGTTCCTACCTCTTCTGGAGCAGTACAAGACAAACAAACTGAGGACACACACAACGATCTAAGGGTGCAATAAAAAACAAGCATGTGCAGGGTTGGGTTCTTGAAAAGTATACTGTCGTCTGTCAGGCGACATATTCAATTTTTGTTTGTTTGTGAATAGGTTCTTTGTGTTTCTTTGTTTTCCTTAAGACCAGGTCAACAACTCAAGGAGTAGTGAGAAAGATCTCAAACAGTACGACTCCATTTAGAGAAAACAGTGGCAAGTTCAACCGCCATAGTAAACTGAACAAATATGTTACAGATTTCTGAGCATCGTGTGGCTTTCAGATAGACTTAGTGGGTTTATGAAACTTTGTTGTAAACATGCACCATAGAATGCTAACACGATATTTGCAATATTTCACAATGGGATGATAACGCCTTGCTGTTCTGTAAACACAGACCACTGTGGTCTCTTTATCTCTGTCTCTGTATGTCTGTGTAGGGCATGTCTCCAGGCTCCGGTCCATGTCCATGTCTTCCACCTCTCCAGTTAAGCCTACACACCTGCGGTCCATCAGCTCATCACCCACTGTATTTCAACCCCCGGTTTTCCAGTCACTCCCCGCCCACTCGTTGTACTACTGACACCTGTTACTTTGCCGTGGCTGCTCTACATTAGATGCCTAGTTCTTGTGTTTCGTGTTCTAAAACCATTGTCCCTTCAGCCTGCTTGCCTTGCCGCCTGCCCTGCCTCTTGCTCCACCAGCCCAGCCAACTGTCCTGCCAGACCCTCCTTTCCCTACCCCTCATTAAATATCCAATCAAATTCTCTCCTGGTCCTTGTGTCATGATATTGGGTCCGCTAGCCTATCCCCCATAACACTAGGTCAATAGGTCAATAACGATGCATTTCACTAGGATCCAAAGAGATAATGACAACGTACGCATGGGTAGGCTTAGATGTAAAACCCAATATAAAGGGCTAAGCTAATTGTTGAACATAAATTCATAACTTGTTTCTAAAACTGTTTTATACATAATATTGCTAACTAAAATGATTAGGCAATACTGCTTTTACATAGTTTCAGTTTCGCATGTGCACCTGAGAACACTTTGCTTAAAGGTCAGCTTTAGAGTACCTTCTCAGAGTGCTCCAGTAAGGCCAAGGGTCCTTTTCATTCACACCTCCTGGAGAACCCTCGAGGCAATAACAGCAAAAGGTCAGCTCTGGACGAGATCAAGAGATAAAGAGGGCACGTAGGCTACCTATATTTGCAACAACTCTATGCAATGTCAGTGACTCAAAGTGTCTCATGGGCTGTGGCATCGCTGAAACCTGTCATGAGGAAAACATGTTGTAAATGGAACTCACAGCTTAGAAAGTTAAGTAAAAACAGGTTTTTGTTTTATTAAGAACACAAGATTTGGGTCCACCTACCCCTATCTCTACAATTCATGAGGTAAAAGCAGCATGAAGTTATTCTGTAAGATGTGTAGATGAAGGTAATGTGGAGGTACTGAACAAAGGGGTTGTCCTGACTACCGCGTAGAACGTTTTAACAAACCCCTAAAGATGTTTACTGATGACTTTGTTACCTTTCCAGCGCAGAAACTTTGAACTTATATAATTACAGTGATTTTGTAAAAAGGGACTTTACATCACAGACAGTTAGTATTGTGACAAAAAGTCTGATTGGTAAAGTTTAGCTTTTCAATTTATTTATTTTTCTGCACACATTTCTGATTACTGTACTTCAATGTCTTTTGTATTGATTCACGTTAAAAGGCACTTATTGTTTTTCCTGTGCACAATGTCAAGACACAATTACTGACTGTAGGGAGGTGTTACTCTTTGAGACACAATGTGCACAATTGTTAACATCTCTACATTAGAACACCACGCCGTTCAATTGCCAGGAAAATGGCCTATTGCCGGGTTTTCAAGTACCTCTCAATAGGACAGTCAGGCGAGCACAGGCAAATTCTTTGCATCATCTTGCAACGATTCATTGTTTTTATTGCCTGTAAAGGAAGCTAAGGCAAAAGTTTGCATCAACGCCAGAAGTTTGACAGCAATAATCACACTGCAGCTACAGTAGAATCAGTAGGCAAGACATCAAAACACTGGAGCACAATAAAAATCAAGGCCCTCTAGTTTTCAGCATCCACACAGGTTTTAGATTAATTGTCAACAGTACATTGAGTGAACTGTGGAAACTGTTGATGTGATAGCATACAGTATGTACTTCAGAGAGAAGGTGTGTGTGAACAGGATACATAACTGTATCTAGAGATTGTAATGTATACCATTTATTATTACATGTTGTATGTTTCATTCAGACTGACAGTAAGAATTGTATGCACAGTGATGCCGTATCCTAAGACTGGGGCAACACTGACTAACAAGGTCAGGTGAAGCCAGGAGTCGAGTGCACAGAGTTTAGTGCACACCATTAAGTGCACAGAGTTTAGTGCACACCATTAAGTGTACAGAGTTTAGTGCACACCATTAAATGCACAGAGTTTAGTGCACACCATCAAGTGCACAGAGTTTAGTGCACACCATTAAGTGCACAGAGTTTAGTGCACACCATTAAGTGCACAGATTCGTTTACAGCGTTCAGTGTGCGGTGTACATTGTTTAGCATGCAGTATTCCGTGCATGTTGCATTTCTGGCAAAGACCGTCTGCCGACTTCTTGGCAAGCTGCCAAATTTAACAACATAAAGTCCTACTGTTGGCTGTTTTTTCGTGCCAGAATTTATTGACCTGAACTCCCTGCTTCAAGTCACCGGGCCAGACCACCGCAAACCTGCTTTGACACGTCAGTCTTGTCACACGTTTCTTTCAAGTCTGTTTTTCCTAACATCACATATTCCAAACAGAAGGACACATACTATCTCTGATGACAGCTAGATTGTTATGTTGTGGTATTTTCAAGTCTTAAGAAGAAAAAAAAAGAAGCCTTTTTCACGTAATCCAAAAAGAATGTGACAAGTATCTCTGACAACTGGTAGGTGAGGTTGAGAGGGCGGTGATTTGACTTCACAATATGACAACAGAAATTAAAGTTAAAGAGTAAACATACGACGCAGAACCTCAGCGGTTTCATAGTCTGTGGCAATGCAGCGATGGTGGATAGTGACAAACGGGGTGAAAAAAAAGACATCTGTCAAAATGTGATGTATGATAATAACCCTACAACCATTACACACATAATACAGCCACATAATAAGCGGTACTCCTTCTGTCAAACACCTCAGAGATGAATCTCTCATAGCTAGACAAATCTATCATTGATTATTAAAACATTCATTCATCACATGCAGAAGCCTCCGATTTGTTAGTCGTCAGAGAGATGGTAGTAGGCCCCTACTTCACAAGCACAACGACAATGAAATAGTGATACAGCACAGCCCACCAGCACAGGGTTGTTTCAAGTTTAGTGGCTTAGAAATTTAAGACACGTTCTGAGTAAATGCTGAGTCTTTCACAAATCATTCACTGACAAAGACGTATTCTGTGGTACAACAAAGCAATTCTTATCTAACGTTATCTGCCTCCAAATGCGAAGACAACCATTCGTCTCGGGACAGATGAAGAAGCCTTACTTGATGAATACTGTATTCATTGTATTAAAGCTGAACATCACTTTCTCTCTCTCTCTGACACTACACACACACACTCGCACACACACACTTGCACACGCACACACACACATATGCCTTTAAGTCTTGACTGCTAAACCTGGCTTCTGAACTCAAAGGACCCTTAGTACCTAAAGTCGCAAAATACAGACATTAGAAGTCAAACTCATTGTCCATGCTTTTCTTAATGAATATTATAAAACAGACTTCAACTGAGATGTACCAACAGCAGTTGGAACATTAAAATAGAATGGAATAGATCTGGAATGTTTTAAGATGGGGGACACAATCTTTCCTCCAGCATCTTTTTATGTGGGCTGGGGGGGAAGCAATCAGAGACTGGCTAATGCTTACACTTTCACACACACACACACACACATTCGAACACACACACACAAATGTCAGCTGTGGAGCCTCAGGTGGCAAGGGCAGGAGGCAGCTTAAAGGAGGCCACCAGAGGAACAGAAACGTGCTCCAGAAAGTGAACCAGGGATCGCTTCGGCTTTTTGGACACATCAGAACTCTTCTATGGTTGAGTGGGAAGCACACACGCCACTTGTTCTCCAACCACCGTTTCCTCAAAATCCAACAATGCATCAGTGATTTGTCGACTGTTGTTCCAGGGTGTGTGTGTGCATGTGTGTGCATGTGTGTGAGTGTGTGTGTGGGTGGGTGGGGGTGGGGGGGGGTGGGGGGGGCGTGGGTATAAAAGCAATGAAAAGAGAAGGTCAGAGAAACCTTATCCCCGAGATCACAGAGGTTTCATAGAAGGAGGCAATCCTCAGAAGTTTGAGTCCAGAGCAAATGGGACGACAGGGACTGGTTGCAATAGGAAGCAACTGCAATTGTTTGGGTGTACTTTAAAAGCCCAATCTGCTCTTTAGCACTTTGTCATTCCGGTGCAAACCTTGAGCGTTTCCTCGGGATGATGTGTTGTTCATGAATCATCTTCCTCAGTCCTCCGTTGATCCTCTGACCTTGAGTTTTAAGACATTCCCTACAGACCAAACAATATTCACCTGCACTCAACCGTGTCTAATAGTAAAGTCAGAGAGGAGCCACGGAGGAAAAACACAACGTTGTCTAAATAATTAACAACTACGAGATAGGAGGACCCTCAAGAGGCGAACCAAAAACCGTGGCATGCAAGGCATCTGTCTTCATCTCCTTCCCAGCCCAACCTTTACTTCCCTGCTCATTTCTCTCTTGGTTACTCATGCGTGTGTTTCTCTCTTTTTAAAGAATAACAAGCCTGCCCAGGCTGGATCAGACATCACGGTGGGTATTGGCTATTCTGGAAATATCTGTGTCACATCCCTGAAATATCTGGTCACTGTGCACAAGTTGGTCACTATCTCAAGGTGCCAAAGTGGCATATGATGTGTGAACGTGTGCTCCCGATTTGTTTATGAGACAAGCTTTGAGATTACACTCAAAATCTAACATGGTTCATGTCAATTTGGCACAGATCTGTCATAGACAATGCATCATAAGATTTGTATTCTTCAACATTCTTGGTCTGGAGCTCCACTATCCAATAAGATCCAACAGCAATGACTCATGCACGAATTAGGGTTAGGGTTTTCTTAACCCAATTTCACATCTTGTAGTTATGTTATTGATGAGAAAACGCCATCAAGATCATGAGTTGAAGAAAAAGAAAAGCCTTGGAAAGTGATATCTTCAGCAATGGAAGTGGATCTTGGGACGACTTGGATGTACGGTACCGTATGTATGAGTTAAGACTTTTTGGGGACACGGTGGCCATGGGAGAGGTGGTTTGGACAGACAAGGTCAAAGGTCGTCGGAAGACAAGCGAGCGGTGTCGTAGAATCTGCTGAGCAGCACACTTCTCCAGTCACCTCTGCTCCCTGCCATCCATCCCATAATTACATTCCCATTCTGTCCCCCTTCCCCTCCCCAGGTCCCCCAGTGGCACACTCACATGGTGTACTTCTCTCGGTATTGTACTTGGACTGTGACGGAAATGTGTCGCGGAGGGTCACCTGAGCTGGGCCGACCGCTCGTTCGTCCGTCAGACGTTTGTAGCTTGTAAGCAGAGGGCAGGAGGCTGCAGTGTCACCTGATGCTGTTCTGGTTTCACCTCTAAAACGCCTGAACCACTACTTTGTTGTCATGGGGGTTCAATTGTACATTAAAAAATAAATAATCTCATTAGATACATATGATTCTAAATGAGTGATCCTTTATGTATACTAAAATAGCTATAAAATCATTGAACAAACAATCCAATATCTTTCAAATACTAAACACTAAACTATCCACCAACCATGCTAACCTTAACCTAACCTGCATATGAAGGATGGTAGTTGATTTAGGCTATTAACAAAGCATTGCTCTCGAACATTTAAAGGGTTTCCTCCTTGACTGAGGCAGACTGAACAAGTGAGCCCAGAAAAGCAAGGCTATGACACAGAGTACATCAGCTCTCATTCAGAAAAAAAAGTGTGATGCTCATTTTGGACAAGACATTTCAACTCGGTAGAGAACATTCCTCCTGACATGTTAGGGCTCTATATAAAGACAAGGAAGTAAACAGACATTGGGCACTCCTGCTGAGTATCCTTATCTGTGAGAGAGCAACAGGGGCTAAAGGACAACACAGCTTTTGAATCTCGTTCTGACCTGGGACTTTCAGAACGGGCTTCTGGCTAGCCTGTGGTCTTAACTTTGTATTGTACATTGGAAACTGATGTAAAACGTAGAGGGGCTTTGAGTGATGAGATGCAG
This sequence comes from Osmerus mordax, assembly GCF_038355195.1. Taxonomy (NCBI): domain Eukaryota; kingdom Metazoa; phylum Chordata; class Actinopteri; order Osmeriformes; family Osmeridae; genus Osmerus; species Osmerus mordax. Next base: position 9,028,277 of record NC_090053.1, read on the forward strand.
TGTTGTTTTGAATAGTGCAGGCCAAAAAATTATTAGTTTACAGTATGTATTTTTGTGCAACACTGGAGTAAAGGAGTCATGGTTTACAATCCAAAGTTCTCACAATTGAGGCAATTGTTAATTGCTCATACCGTTAATATTAGATACTTGAATGCCTATACTGTGCAAATTCCAGCATTTGCCAGTTTTACATTACAAATGCGCTGGAAAGTTCAGAATAGTGCAGTTGTAACATACATAATTGATAATATGTCACGGCAAAGTGTATCGACTGTTTACCAGAATTAGTCACTCACTCACAAACTCATGCCAAGCCATGGAGGCAGCCAAGATAATATAAAAGAATGTTACCAACAGCAAGAGATATGAAAGCCATTGTGTCCATATCACATGTTGATGTGTAGTAGAGGTTTGCATTCATGTCCGGAACATGTACAGCAAACATTTTCATTGTTTTTTGCGTGAGTCTCAAAGCAGAATATGCTAGTTAAGTGTTCTTAAGGCTGAATGTTTCTGCAGAAACACAAAGCAAATGCAATAATGAAGCAAGTAGGAAACAGCAGAACAGAATTTGTTTTAATGGCTTTAGTGGACATTTGTTAATCACATCAAATCAAGTATTAAAAAGAGATCATATGATCAGCATTTGAAAGACTCTCGAAGACTAGCCTTTGTGTGTGTGAAACCCTTTTTGCACTCGCACAGGGCCTTTTAACACCAAAACGATTTACATGGACTTTAGCAATGCATCACCCTGAGCAGTGGGTATTGGCGCATTTAATCTCACATTCATTTCCCTCTGTGTATTTGATCAATAAATTCATATCACCATTAAAGTACCTCTGAAAAGAAAAAACAAGCTTGTTTTTCATTAACTGCAAACTAATGTGGGAATACATTTTTGAGGGATGGAATAGATTTTCTGTAATGAAACTATTCTAATACTCTAAAACTATGAATATTAAGACAGTTTTGTTCCTTGATGAATAATTAGTTCCCAGGGTATTGTTTGAAAACACAAGCGATTATGTTACAGCTTAAAGAGAGAGTTGAATGTGAGATTCAATGTTATTTCACAAAAATGTCACCTTAAATGTTGTAAGGTTCACCTCATTTGCATGTTGATTAATGAAGAGCTCCTTTTTTGCATCATAATAAAATGCTTTTTAAGGGATTTCATAAATCGGTTTCATTAGTTTGTGTGCATCCATAGTTAAGATTACAATGGGGAACTACAATAACAATGCCCTACTAATTACTTGATAAATCCACAGAAACAGCATAATGAATGAAATAAATTAATAATTGAAAGAGATAATGACCCAATATAAGGATTTCAGAAGAAGGGCTGCCAAATAAAGCACAGCCAATGAAAACATGTCTTTGAGGGGAAAATCATTGAATTCATGATAAGTTAAACAGATCTTGTGTAGCATTCAGTCTGCTGCATTTGAGTCAACTGGCTGATGGTGAGAAGACGTTATTCCTCAAGTGTGCCTCGTACATCAAGGTTCCAATCCAATTTAGTCTGCTTACTTCAAATCCCGCTTTACCCCAACATTCAAACCCACACACATTGCACCAATTATGCTTTCCCCAGTACAAGAGGCAAGATGCCAGCTTCCCTCAAAACCCACCTTTGTGTGACCTTTGCAATATCAGTTCCTATTCAGCTAACGGCGATTCTAACACTATAATCACTACTGCCACTAAGCTAACAAGCTAGGATGTAAATAAAGGCTAACAACTCAACTTCCTTTTACTCAAACTCGGCCTGCAAGCAACACTAAACTGTCAATTAAGCCAAGGGCGAGCCTGGCAGGGGAAAAATGTATTCTAGGATGCAGTCTGTGTTACAATCGGGTCCCCAAGGGCATCATTAGCATTTCAGTTCCCAATGTATGTGTGGAGCTATCATTAACAGTTTCACACTGAATTAATCAGGAGTGCAATGGTTGCAACACGTACAATATAGAGACAGGGAGCGGAGAGCGGAGGATAAGCATTAAAGCAATCATTTCAAAATTTGCGGGGAAACTTACACACTTGTAAAGGGAGAACGTGAGAGATCTACTGCTGATAGCAAAGGAGGACCTGTGAAGCTTGGGTCCAAGCGTGGAGAGGTGAGCAAGCTGATTTGTCTCAAACAGGGTCTAACTCAGTTTCAATATACCACAAGTTCTTTAAAAGCTCTGTCTAGACACTCTGTCTCGCCTCCCAGGTTTCTAACACTTATAGGAGAGGTTACAGAGTGTGCTTTCATCTCGTTTCTGGCAAACAAACAAGTTGCTGCAATAATGCATTAGAGTTCTCCCAAACGGAAAATAAATCAAACGCAACGTATCAACAATCTTTGGACTCAACTGACCTCCACTATATTTTAGGAGGTGTCTAAGGGCTGTCATTGCAGACTCAACCTGCTCTTGAAATAACTATTTTATGAAAAGCTTTAAACTTTGATTTGTTTACAATATAACTAGCCTGTTCTAGATGTGAGTGTTATAGAAGTATGTACTGTGTAATAAGTATAACTAGAGAGGGTACAATTTCTGGGGAAATTGTAGGGTGTGCTTGCTTGCGTCGGTTGCACAGGGGTCCGTTTTTGATTGACCTTTTTACAACTGATATATCTGTATATTTTATATTAAAATGCATACTTATTATTTATAAAGATTACATATATTTAAAAGCATTTTTTTTGTGCTGCTCATTTAGGACGGAAAATACGAGTGAAGTGTAGAATGAAATAGATGTCTTCTCATTTCCCCTGCAAGAGGCAGCCTCATCGTTGAATCAAAACGAATAAATTTGGCAGACCGGTGTAAAAATGGACCTAATCTCTATGACTTAAACGTCATTTTAAGTTTTTACCTTCTCGTGATATTTTCAGGCATTTAGCCTACTCATTGCAGTCATTCATTAATAAAGAACCCCCTTTGAAGATTATTCTAGACGTTACCGGCAGTAGAAGATGGAATCGCCATTCAAACAGTATATCTGCTAACTGAAAATATGCCCCCCAAAACGTAAATAAGCTTGACATTTATTTAGCGGAAAATCGCTCATTCATAAAAAGCTCGCTGGTAGCGATCATTGTACTACTACGGTACAGTACTAGAGACTACTGCTGTGTTCGTCTTAGTAGCGATTGCATTTACATTACATTTAGCAGACGCTCTTATCCAGAGCGACTTACAGTAAGTACAGGGACATTCCCCCGAGGCAAGTAGGGTGAAGTGCCTTGCCCAAGGACACAACATCAGTGTGCATGACCGGGAATCGAACTGGCAACCTTCGGATTACTAGCCCGATTCCCTCATCGCTCAGCCACCTGACTCCCTATTGCGTTGGTTGAATTGGATTTAACGTTCCGTTGTACGGTTTAGGCTGAAATGAATTATTTTCATGAACAGATTGACAAAGTTTAGGCTGTGGCAATGAAGTTCAGGTTAGTAGTTAGATAGACTTTTGATTGAAGTAAGGGGAGTGCCGAACATGTTCTGTCGCCGTTTGACTTCGTATTCCTAAACAGCTGTGTAGATGTTTTTGTAGTGCCTCGCGTAGGCTACAGCGTTGCAGTGATACACTGGATTGAAACCACAGGTAATGATAATTTCACACACAAATCGTTTACTTGTAATCTAATGTCATAATAAATCCTACAACGAAAACGTATATGTGAGGAATGTTTATTTTAACGATTGAAAACAGATACATCATAGACCACTGTAGTATGTGTTGCCCGGGCAACACAGGCTAATGTCATGATGCTAATACTTGAGTGAAATAGTAGACTACTGTTTCCGAAAGTAGATGTACTTCCTTAATAATATCAGCTTATATTGTACATTACACATCACAATTGTGTGTCATATCACAAAGTAAAATGAGTAAATAGTTATCACCCTGGCCTCTTTGCTTGTAGCGTTTCTGCAGCTGCCTTGCAGTAAAGCTATAGTTAGCCTAGCTATCCCCCAAGTTAACAGATGCGAAACGAATGATCTGCCAAAGGTAGTCACGCGTGTTTTCGTGACGTTAGTGACGTAAGTAACGTCAGTGACTGTGGATAGCAAATTAGCCACCGTTAGCTTCACTTTTCGCCACAAAAACGTATCTTGAGCCTAAAGCATGCAACGAAACGTAAATCCCAATAGAAGCAACTCAATCGCTACCAAGACGAAACTTTTGACACCTACGTTGTCTATGTAGGCCAAATATTGACTGAGTTGAGCCCTTGCCGAAGGCAAAGCACACCCAATAATAAATAAACTTCCTGAATAAAACTCTTTAGTATTGCCATCAGCTAAATAATGTTCTTTATAGTTGTCCACTGGAACAATGCGTTTTTGTATGAGGAATGAAAAACAGCTACATTATGCTTTCCTAAGAAATGGTTATATTAAAAAAGAGACCATAAATTACTGTTACATAATTACACATTTCCTTCAGCAAAGTACCATCTTAAAGTAATTAATACTAGCTGTGGGACTACATCTTTGTCTACTGCAGTATACAGTGCACACTTCAGAGGGATGTAATGTAATATATTATGTTTGAAAACTGCACATAATTGCACCATGGTATAACTAAACATCTAAATTATTTTTATGTCCCTAGGATACTTGTATAGCTTCCAATATCTAGACATAGTATGGCTAAAGGTCACTTGATTATTTCATTCCCTGGCATTGGATTATTGTATTAAGTATCAACCTGTAGCGTTTGCTTTGATTTTGCACACAGAAAATACATACAGAGATTCTGAAGGGATTATGTTTTAATGAAACCAAAATAGCATTAGGACAATATGGAAAAGGTTACATTTTGGGCCAAGAATCAACATAATGTCCAGCAGTGGTCCAACATTAATTTCATGTAGAATTTGTGTGACTTTTGACTTTTAAGATTGCTATTGGTATATATATGTATGGAGGAGAAAGGCATATGTCCTGTTGACATATACCTCTCAATGTACCCAGCAGGACACAATAATAACTATCAAAATGGTTGTTTTCACCAAATGGTAGTGCAAGAGATGGAGATGCGCTAGTCATCAGCATTGTTACACGGCCATTCTTGCCCACACTTAGCACCTCCAACTCCACAAGTGTGACCACTACAAGCCAACAATCAGCTAGCTATTTGCAAATGCGGGTGGTCTGTATAGATGCTTGAGGAATGAGTTTAGCCAATTCATATTGGCTAAACTCACCCCACACCACAGTTTCCCCAGCAAACGGCCAATCTTTCCTGCACCTGTGAGCAATTCACATCGACTACAGTAACTCTAGAAGTCACAGAGACTTTGCTTAGCACAATACTGTAATTTTTGTACAAATATGTAGATGTAAATGATGTATTTTGACTTTGTAGGCTGCAATAGATGGCATGATAAGTCAGACTAAACTGCAGGTAAGAATGAATGCATGAACATACAATAGTCTAGGGCTACATAACTGCGAAAGCTGATTATTTCTCAAGGGGGTGTAGACTAGGTTATGGGCACTGGAAAGCTTGTAAATCTTTCGAAAGTACCAGAGGGAAAATGACTCATCGTTAAATAGGATGATGCTGTGTATTCCCGGTTTAGGCCTACCACCATGCTGAATAGGCTGGGACTTGAAGAGCCGTGGACTGACACATGATGTGAATGCCCAGTGACAAGGCCAGTGGGGACAGACCTGTCCCTGGTATCTATGTCGCTGTAAATAGCCAACAGATCCCCACACATACAAATAAGAAATGCGAACAGAAGATAAAGCGCTGCCATGTCTTACTACACTTGTATGCTGTGTGACGCTAAAATAGTCAAATAACAGTTATATTAAAGAGAAATACATGAGCAGTGATGTGTGTCGTACATAATTAATTCCATATTCATGAATGTTGTTTGAACATTAATGGCTGCTTTCATGTTCTATGTCAACATGATGTTGGTTCCATCATGAAATGTTAACAAAATACTTACTACATCTTCCATAAATCTTGTTAAAGTACACCTCTATGTGTTGAAGAGAAATCACGTAAGGTAAACATGGTTTGGGTGGCTGGTACTTTAGTTAACTTGACTTGGTTGTTGACAGAAATCTCAGGGTTTCCAGGGTCCTCTTAACCAGTGACTGAATATGATTTCTTTTTGGAAGCCTCACGTAACACGAATGCTCGTGGGTGGTGACTGTTCACACCTATTTTTTCAGTCACATCTTCTTCCTGTCTTGGTGTGTTCAGCTGTCTGCAGGGGAACAGCTGTCATGTTACACAATACACATGGGAACTACCACATTCTCTTATTCTACTCCCTAAACAAACCCTGTACACAAGCCCTTCTGCACTTCCACGGATAAACATTTATTTTGTGTTATTGCAATAAAAAGGGAGAGCAAAGTAGCAGTTTCCACCTGTCAGTCAAAAAACTAACAGCGACCTACAGTATAAACATCTTGCTTTCAAGAGGCCTTTTTTCACTGACATACTTAAAAAAAAAAAAATTATACAGACAATCTCATGCCAATACGTCAATCCAGTATGTGACTTACCAAAAGCGGCTTCCTCCATGACAGAAACACACAAATATACTGTACATGAACAACAGCATTAACATTCAACTCAAGGACTCTCTCCCTCTCTTCTTGAGACTCCTTCCCCTTTTCTCGCCCTCTTTCTACAGAACTTCAAACATTTGTTGAGTTTAACAAAGGTTAAACTCTCTCTGCAGATCCACAGTGCCAGGTCTTTGCCTCAGTGAAATCGTAATCGAGTTCTGGTTTCAGGGCATAATGGAAAGTAATGAGCAGAGGTTTATGCTCTGATGGCTGTGCATCCAGCAACATGTGGACCAGTCCTGAGACACAAGCACCAAGCACCGGGACATCTGATAGGCAGAGACACTTGGGCAGAGACACTTCGGTCACGGTTGACGCCTCGCATTTTGATTGGCTGAGGAGACATGGGTAGGAGCGAGTGTGCTAAATACTGGGACCCCTCTCTACCTCGTCGCCCCTTGGCAGTTGATGCAAGCGATCGATGGAGCTAACCAGCTCGCTCCAAGGCTGTGGCCTCGCATTTGAATCCCAAGGCAGCGGGGGAACGAAACCTTGAGAAATTGGACAAGAAGGAGAGAGGAGAGCTATTGGAAGTGCGAAGTCTTATTATGGCTCGGCCTTAAAGAGATCGCTCACCCTCACACGATTATCATGGGCCAAAAAGGCAGCGCTATCGTGAGATGGGATTTCAGTCACAGCTTCAGTCAAATGAACTGTAAAAAAAAATCGCTGTGGGATTTTGACATCCTGGGATTCGATGTGGTGCACATGGTGTTTACAATATCCATATAGTGTACAGAACCTGAAGGTAAAATCGATTGTTTGATGAATTGACCAGATTGCGTTTTGAATTGTGATGAGTGATACATTGTAGATGGAGCAGGCCTTCACGTCAGTGTACACACCATCCAATGTTCTGCTGCATGCACTGGTTTTCCTTCTAAAATATTTCACTGAGAAACGTCACGTTCGTGATGGATATAGAAGAACGCAACGGGCAGAACATGAAACAACAGTCAGGGCCGCAGGAAACATAACCATGATGGATCACAACGTGGCCGCACTGAGCTCCAACAGCCAATACTTCGATGGATAAGCGATAGCGTGTTAATGCTAACTCATTTGTCACAGTAATTAGTATGGACACGGAGAAAGTGAAAGAGTGGACCTTAACATTCTATTCCCTGATTGAACGGGCTGCTCCTATAGACTCCTATAGGGTTGGCATGGGAAAACGATCGAACACACACACAGAGAAGAAGGGGTCGAGATATGAGTCCGCTGAGCTCTCTGAAAATTGGTCGTCGAGCCAGCGTGGTTACCTCAGCTTGTTACCTGGCTCCCGCTTGTTTGGGATACTGGAACCTGGACTTTTTAAATTTGAGAACGCTGTACAAGTCCAAGTGTCGAGGCCCCTGAGATGGAGACAAACGTGACGCTGTGGCCTTTTCACAATGCTCATTATGGAATCCAGCCGCTCCATAGTCCGTGGCCCTGCCTCCCTGTATCTGTATGCATGGAGATTTTCCAGCGAGATCCCTCAGCAGGGTTAGTCTTAAGCACACATTAAGCCGGTGTAATTACTACCGCCTTATTGGAGGACCTCAGGCCTGAGAGCTTTTAATGAAGGAACCAGAGGAAGATGGAGACTTGAAACCAGTAAGGCTCTGGAGGTAAGACGCAGAGATGCACACGCCTCGGATACCCATGTGCACGCAAAAACCGAAATGGTCTCGTGCGCGCTCCCTCACACACACGCGCGTACACGTACACAGGGATCTAGGACAGGGAGAAATGTGGCTCGGAGAGACACAGCGGCACATGACGTGCAAACAACACGCCTTGTACTGTGCATACACCCCCTTCGCCACATACAACGACAGCCACGCTCCCAGGACAGCTCACAAACAAATGAACCGTTATGTGACCCTGCGTGGGCCACGACGACACACAACCTCTCCTGTTCTTTCTCTCCCGCACAGGCAATCTATTTTTTTCTCCAGCTCATATTATACAATAACTCCCCAACCCCGTCACCCGACATGTTCATGTTCCCGGCCTTTTCAGGCCAGTCCAAGGTTAACCAGCTCTGCGCTCCGATTCCTGAGACGTGCAGAGCACACGCCTCCGTCCATGTTCACTGGAGATAAACGGACACAGAATGCACATCAAGTATTCTCTGGCTGCTCCTTCTCGTCTCCTCTGGTCGCTCAGATTGTACTCATCGCTGGCAGGAGTGCACATCGGACAAGATGAAAAGCTGCAGCGAAAACTCACATTGTCAAGATTGGCAGGCCAGGTGGCCATTGGCTTGCCAAGCCTGCTTCCTACACACACGGACACACAGGCACAGACACGCACACTCAGACACATGCAGACGCACGCAAACACACTCTGTCTCAGTGTCTCTCACAACCTCGTCCCCTGACACATAAACACAAACACTCCCTCTCTCATCAGGTCGGTAATAAGCCCTCTCAACCAAACAATGAGCCTCCCACGGCTATGATGGCAGGTAAGGGCCATCTCCTGGCCAAATAACCCATTTACTGGTCAATCACCTCAGAGATGAATAAGAGCACAGGTGTAAATCACACGTACTGTAGCAGAGGTTTGCTATGTGTAGGGTGTGTGAAATCATGCTGTCGTTGTTTTTGAAATTTCATAAATGTTTGTGTTTTATGGTTATAGGAATGTTTTTTTTGTCTGTGTATGTGTGTGCTTTGAAATGTTTGCCTTGCTGCATCTATTTGAGTTTGTGTGCGCGTGAACTCTGAATGAATACAGGTTCAAACACACACGTCCTCTCTAAGTGGCTGTTGTTTACTTACCTAAACCATGGCCAATACAGTAACCTAAAAGGTTACACAGAGTTCAATGCCCCCACCCCCACCCGCACTCCTCTCCACAATAGGCCAGGGCAAGATGCCAATCATTGCTAATCACATAACAGACGAATGGACAGGCTTCTAGCTAAAGTGTCTGAGAGGAAATCTGATGGATGGCCATAAGTCATTACTATGTTGGCGCTGTCAGCTGTGTCAATAAACCAGTCTGTCTGCCCTTAGGGATCGTCCGCCAAATTGAATGGGAGGATACTCTCAGCTGTGGCCGTTTTATCAGTTCATTTCATTTCTCAATGAACACATGTTAATCTTCCATCGAGCGAACGTTGAAGGGGAAACCTAATTGATGTTTAATGACTGGCGTGGATCAAACTAGGATTGTCGTCCGCCATTTCACATGGGTTTGTGTGTGTATGGGGGTGTGTTTTATGGCCGTTTTAGGATTTGTTCTTAATAAGTGACTGACTGCTTTATGTTTATTTGAAGCTCAGAGACATTGACACGTTTACTTGAGATTAAATGTGAATCAGCAGTTAAACCGTAGCAAGGGCCAGCTTACAAACATGAAAACACTCACGGTTAAATGTTTGAAACATCCAATTTAATCTGTTGGGTAATGACGGTAAACATGAAGTTACACTCACAAACATACAGTTTCACAGAGGACTGAGCCTTACTGAGCAGTGACATAATCTCCAACCAACAAGAACCAAGGAGCCAATTACAAGGCCCTGGTCAGCTGACATGCAATAGTGCTTCTGTGTGCTCTTTATAGAAATAAAGTTGGCTTAAATGTGCTGTTATCATCACCGAATTTGCTTTGCTTCAAAAAACAAACACACCCAATGACGTTCAGAAAAACCTCCAGTGACATTGAACTAAATGGTTGAGCCCCCATTTTTTTTCTCCATTTTCTATCGGTTAGCGGATAATAAATAGGCTAAATAAGCCACAAAACCTCATTAATATCACTGAAGGTGCAGTCCGCTACCTAAGAGCCCCACGGGGCCCCCTTTCTATTTATTTAGGAAATTAATACAGGAGGCAGATCGGCCCTGTTTCTCCGACCGTTGCAAATGCTGCAATCTGTCCACAGCAGCACCTTTTTTTTTCTTTCCACGGTTGCCCCAGCTAGACCACAAGGAAGTGTGTGTGTGTGAGAGAGAGAGACTGAGAGTGTGTGTGCGCCTTTGTGTGTGTGTCTGTGTTTTGTGACCTTGGTCGGGGGCTAATTATATGGAGGACACTTGGGGGAAAAGCACGTTTCCCAACCTCTAATGATTCATAAACAATTTTAACAGGCTTGAACTCCATTATGACCTTAATTAGTTTGTGATCCTTCAGCCCAACAAGCCTCCCCCCCACACCTCCCGCCACAATCCCTTACATACACACACACACGCCTCTATGGTCCCAAAGCTAGGTGGGGGGTGGGGGGGTAGGGCAATGTGAGCTACTGTGTAAGGGTTGTTAATCTTTCCCAGCATGCAAGCAGACCTCTTCTCCCATGCACACCTGCAATGCCACCTCGGGCCCTTGATAGTCTAAGTAATGGCCAGAAGCTATACCACCATGCATCACCCTGGCTTACGTCTGTCTAGCCAAGCAAGGTGAGGCCTGACCAGGGCCTGGGATGGGACACCGACTAGGGAATTAGGTAAAATGCAGAATGTCCATAATGCCCAGTAGGGGGCGATATTTCAACCGGACTGTTTAAGGCTGGAAGTATTTAACAGTTTCAAGTTCAAATTTGCCAATTGGAAGTTCATGTGACTTATTGGTCCTGCTCCTCCTCCAGTTTCTCCCAACTGTATCCTAGCAGTCTACCCTAAATCCCATATAGAGAGCTTCCTGTGCCAGTCCAAACTTACAGGTATTACCTGCAGTGCATGACTGTTGAATGTCTGTCTGCATCTCACCCTAATGAGATTGGGCATGACAAGGAGCCTTCCTGCTTGATTAGGAGTCAGGAAAAGGGAAGCTGGAAAGACCTGTGGGGACTACCCCTCCTTCTAACGACCCCCAGTTCGCTTCCTAGCAGCGCGTCCTCATTTTGTTAGCCTCAGTGTGACTGTCTGACTGACACACTTCTCCAATCCACTCCTCAAGTGTTAACAAACCCACCACATTTGGATGATTTTCAAGGCGTGATGGAAAAGAAGCTGCCCGCACAAGATGAACGCACTGAATCTCTGGATCAGTTAGACACCTTAGTGCCCTCCAATCCCAGCAGCCTTTCACATATTCAGTGGGCCGCCAAGAGGGAATGGATCACTGCATAATAATATGCAATATAACCTATCCACGTTATTCAGTGTTACATACGTGCAGCACATACAACTTACAGCCCACCTGACAGCGTGACAAGGATTCCTGTGTGTATGCATGATGATGTGTGCCCCATGTGTGCTGTGTACAATAGGTATGTGTGCTTACTGTACGCATGTGTGTGAAAGCGAATGCGTCTGACGATTTTTCGCTCCCACCTTGTCTGTTCCGGAGATGTGAGGTGGAGTGGTGACGCATGACTTGTCGGGGTCATATTCAAAATGCGTTCTTTGTATGCGTGAACGTGGCCGTGTCTGCCTGTCATGTAGCGGTGTATGCGAACACACGTGGACAATCACAGCGGGGATGCCTGTTTTTTTTGATGGGGAGTCAACTACATGCACACGCACACACACAGACACGCACACACATTGCTGGGAGTCGTCTACTGCTTGTGCTTCAAACAACCAGTCACAGCCCCCCCCCCTTTCCACCCCCCAACCCCCACCCCCCCCCCCGCCCCCACCACCCTCCATCTCCTTTCATGGATCTGAAACAACAGCAGCCATGGCTCTATGGAGTATCCGGCACGTACACCGCATGGGAATTGTGCTGCCACCTAGCTCCGTGCACTTTAAATATAATGGCATATCGCTTTACCCCCAGCCACCCACCTACCTGGCTGCCTCGTCTACCCTGCAGTCTCCTGGGTCTGCTGCATCAAGGCAGGCCACAACACTACGGGAGCCTTTGTAGGCTTCAATCAATTAGGAGACAGGGAGGGGGGGGGGGGGGGAAGAGAGGAGAGGGGGAGAGGGACGGAGGGGAGAAAAGGGAGAGCTGGAGCACAAGTGGGTGTCTAACTCCCCGGGCGGGTGTTTGTCGCATGGCCTCCTGGGTAAAAGGAGAAGGCTCCTGACTTTGGAACGAGGCGAGGAGAGCAGAGGCATATTCATCAGTGAGGGAGGGAGAGAAGAGGGGGCGGGGGGGGGGGGGTAAAGTGGGATGGCACACCTCTACACTGGGGACTTTAAACACTGCTTTCCTTTCCTGTCCTTTGTTCTCCTCATCTATTTCTGCTCACACACACACACACAGAGACACACAAGTGCAAAAACACACACACGGTCCCAAATGATCACACTCACATATTCTCACCCAAACACACATACTGTTAAACACACACACACACACACACAAAGCCCTTTCTTTCTCTCTCCCAGGGGCGCTCCACACAGCTATGGCATTAATCAGACTGCGTGCTGGTGGCGGACAGAGGGGGAATCAATTTCCCTTCCTGCCGACCACTCTCGTCCTCTCGCTCCTTCACCCGCTCCCTCACGCCCCCACTGGTGTCTGTCAGGCCCTGTGTTCCGCAGCGCTTCCCCCCCCCCTGCAACGAGGGAAGCATCAGACTCTTTCCTTGGAGAGGATGCTGAAGACAAGGAGAGGAGAGAGGAAGGGAGAGGAGGATGCAGGGAGATGAAAGAGGCAGATGAGACCAAGAAAGAGAAGATGCATACGAGGCGAAATGATGGTGGACAGTCCTGTATTACGTTAACTTTGATCCATTGCTATTGTTCTATCAATCAAAAAAATTGGTTGCCCTTTATAAGAACAAATGCATCTACCACCAACAATATGTTATTTGGTCCAAACTAACGAACCAACTAAATCCCCCCGCTAAACTCTATGCAGAGGGATGCATGCCCAGTTGACCACATAAATACTCCACACATCACACCAAATTAAAGCACTCTTCAGAAAGCCAGCAATTTATTCTTATGCTAACCTTTCTTTTATGCTATTTTTTGCCTTAGTGAGGGAGCGGTACAGTGACATTTCAAAAGGTTTGAACACAGTGCTTGTTGAAAATACTAGAGCAACTTCCTTTCAGACACCGAGATGACATACAAGACATTAAAGAAATACTATGTGCCAGCAAGCTGCGATGGAAATCATCTGCTTCCTACGGCATTAACATTACCCAACCCAATCCCAAAGTGCTGTGGTAATCAGAAAATAGGTGCAAAGTGTTCCCCTTTTGAGTGTCTACCTTATGCTTTCATTCTTTTTTTCCATCCTTTACAATGGACACAAGAGGAGGTTGACAATTATCTGCATGTACAAACAGAGACTGTGATTAGAGTGGAGCATTACTTTATTGATCCCAGGGGACATTGCCCTGTTACAGCCACATTGACAGGCACAAAACAAAGATTATGCACTACAAACTATGTTTGGAAAGGGTAAAAACACGGCACACCCTCTGCACAGGTGCTGGTTCCAGTAGAGTCATGTCAGAGACAACTGGTTGCTCAGAACTAGCAAAGTGAGAAAGGGGATTCCTCAGAGACCTTCGAGCCAGTCACTTCCTCTGAGTTTGACTCTTTGTTTTACTGGTCGGGTTTTGAGGAGAGTGCAATTGGAGGGAACAATGAAACATCACTTATCTCAGTGGCGTATTTGTAGAAAATCAACCAATCCATAATCAGAATATGAATTGGTATTGTATTGTTATGGAGGGTTAGAGTTTGAACATCAGTTGCTAAATAATTTCTATATTAACATTTACAATTTAGTCATTTAGCAGACACTCTTATCCAGAGCGACTTACAGTAAGCACAGGGACATACCCCCGAGGGAAATGCGTTGTGAAGTGCGTTGCCCAAGGACACAACATCATTTGGCTGGCCAGGAATCAAACCGGCAACCTTCTGATGAATAACCTGATTTCCTAACCGCTCAGCCATCAGACTCCCTATATATTGAATGGCTTCCAACCTAAGAAACAGGGAGTCACTTTGGGCTCACATCAAGGGGTCAAAGGATAAGTAATCCTTTAAACATTTTGGATACTCCCTCTCTCTTACACAATCTGCTCTATCAGGCCAACGACACACACACACGGACACGGTTCGTCAGGCCCACAAGCTATGCAACACTACACCAGAAATCACACCAGAATTGATCTGTGTTCTGAAATCCCTCCTTAGGGTTCATGTCCTCTTCTCATCACTCCATCTCTCATTACCACAGAGACGTCACCAGAGCTCTCACTGTATCCAACCTGACATGACTTACAGAGGGCCTTTGGTAACTGTAAGCTCATTCCAGGAAGTAGGCCAACCTTCAAATGAGGGACGAGTCAGTGACTTATTAGTCCATCACGACTTACATGCTCAAGAGGACGTGGCAAGGGGGCAGACTTTGTCACGGTTAAGGAACACTTTGTACGCACTGATTATCTGTCCATTATGAACTCCAGTTTCAACGTTGCACTGCTGCTAATGGCAAGGTAAAGGTCCCAGTGTCCCACCAAGACACGTGCAGTGAGAAAAGAAGTTCAGGATTAGTGGATGGGATGAAAATTGAATGAGCAAGTGAAGTCATTAAACTTTCCTTGAAGTCCTTATTGCAGCTAAGCTTATCACAGACAGTAGTTCATGCATGTGCAACGGGTGTAAATCTGTGAAACTCACTCCTCAAGTATATAACAGGCCACCCGCGCCAGCGAAGTTCTAGCTTTTCATTGGCGTAGCTGGTAGTGGTTGCGCTTGGCAAGTCAGAGTGGCGTCTTCGAGCCCAGCGAGTGGCGAACATTGGCCCGTAGACCTTGTGACAGAGCGTGGCCACGTCTGTTACACATGCATCATATTTCATGCAACCCAATCCAAATTCAGGAATGTTCTGAGCTACTCTAAAATAGATTACCCTTAGTTGTACTCAGTATTGATGGTTAGTGTTGAGCTCTACATTATTGACTAGCATACTGTGAGGCTAAACTCTCTTTTGCAGTGTAAGAGTTCATTAGACTGGCAAGCAAACATATTGGGCTTGCACAAAAGTGCTAAGCCAGGCTAGCATGCAAAGGTTTGTCTTGGTTGGGTCATTGTACTGGTTTAACCTGGGCTCAGTTGGATTAGTCTCGCTTGGGTTGTAAAGCAAGCTGTACAGTCGAGGGGTAATACTAGCATACAAGACTTTGGGTTTGAACACCTCAATATGATAATTAGCACCACCTGTGTGCAGTAGTGTGGTGTTTTGTGACACACATGCCACTTGAGGAGTCAGGAGCTTAATTACCGGGAAGTAAATAACAATGCCGCGCTCTACTCGACAGCTACAAACAACCTCATTGCTCCTTTCACACACTGCGCCAGCGTGGAACACAAGCATAATTTTCTTTCTGCCTTTCCCATTTCTCTGTTCACTTCGCTCTTCTTTTCCCAGCAGATGTAATTGTTTTGTGCTGTCGCTCAATCCTTGAGTGTTGTGATGAAAACTGAGGAAGTGAGGACAGCACCATGAGAGCGATTACGACAGCAGCAGTGTTGAGGAGAGGAAGATAATTAAAACGCAAACTCCGCCGTGATGAAAATGGTCCCGAGAGGACCTCACCGCTGAGGCTGCTGGTTAAAACACGAGAAGTCAAGTCATGTCGCCAAAACGGTAAACCAAGACTTAACACTGGTGCCACAGCATTGATCCTCCCATCTGCCAACAGACAATTTCCTGTCCACCCAGGGAGCATTTCCTGTTGGACGGCATGAAAGGCTGAGTTGCATGATCTGCCAGAGAGGTAGAGCCAAACCATCTGCCCCGGGGCCAAACCCGGGCTATGTTAGCTTCCCTACCCTAATGATTGGGTTAAGAAATGTAAGCTAATCCCAGCCGAAAGTGGCCCAATATAAAGGAACAGATTCATATGGTTTTTGTCTGAATTGTATTAAGAGCCAGTTGGCATTTTGAGATCTGAAGCTAGAACATTGGCTTTATCTACATCCTCTTAGTCAAGATTCACAGATTCACTACAGTAGTTTGTATCTTGACCTGATTATGCATTTTTGTACTACGACACGCAGTGCTTACTTATGAGGGGTGGACTCATAGCCTTCCAATTATGAGGTGCCTTTAGAGTTACCTGAATGTCTATAACCGTAGGCTAAGGCAATGATCCAATCTGCCTATTGAATCCACCACCAGTCACCATCGGATTATCAGCCATGTTTTTTCCTACTTGTTTTTATTAGCCCTAAAGCCTCCCTCTGTACGACATATTCATCTTCTGTAGGTTGCCATTCCCTTTGGAAATCAAGGCTTTACCTCTGTGCTGAATCAGCTAGCGGACAGAAAAAGAAAACAATGAATCAGGAAGTCTCGACAGTGCTCCTCAGCATGTCTGGACCAGATAATGACTGTGAAATCCCATTACTACAGGAGCTTTATTTGACGCAGGATAAAGTAAATACACAGAGGATCTGAGCCGATGAATTACACCTGTCTGTGGGCCTTTATCCATTGCTTAATATGGGCTGGGGCTGGGGGACCGCTATACTCACACTTATTGCTACTGCGAAAGTAAGATGCTGAGAGGAATAGAGATCTAATCCATGGGCAGGCTGACTTGCTCTATGCAGCCCAGTTGGTGAGTTTGTTTACTCTCACGTCATAGCTCTGTATCCCATGGGACCCATGCATGTAGCCTACGATCTATACTGAACATTAGTTTTTACTGTGGTAAAATACTGTGCACCATATGTTCTGAGTGTCCTGTCCAAAAATACTTTCTTGCACCAAGGCCTCGTGTGACCTGAGAACATTTCTTGACGTAATAACTCGTGTGGTCTCTGGGCACCTCTATAGATGCAAAACAATGCATATCTTTTTATTTATGTCTTCTCATCCTGCAAATGCAGCCTCAAGCTTCTTTTTGCGTACTCTGATTACAAGGTTTAAAAAATAAATAAATTAAATACTGCAAAACAATGTTCTTGTTTTTATGATTTGGAAGAGGTTTGAGTAGGTTCGAAACAAGTATTTTTTAAATTACAGGGATGTGGGAAAAAGTCCAAATGAAGAGAGCTATAAGATGGCTGTACACAACTCAGCAAAACTGTTAAACTGATTACATGTACTTTACTAGTTGAAGGATTTCAGTCAATCAGACATCAGGCCTGCACACAGATTTAAGGTACTTCACAGCCACAATCTCTATAATGTAACCATGTACAATATGCAATCATAAGCTGCCACATACCAAGATCTCTGAAATTCACTGTGCTTCTGGAAGTTAGAAAATTACTTTAAAAGCCACAGGGGAGGAAGAAAAAAGCAGTTTGAAATGAGCTTCAGATGGAAAAAGGGGTTGGATTTGCAGCAATAGAGATTTGAAGAGAGAATGATCTAATATAAAAACTAATGTGTAGTCATCTGCTAAAGTAGAACCATTTTCTGGCATAATGGAAAATTTTACAAAGTACTTGAAAGTATGTACTCAAAATAGTACTTTATTCTCAAAAATATTTGCTATGACAAGTTTCACTTTAAATGTTGTTATTTACTATTACTTTAATATATTTTACTGATAATTATCTAGCAATTTGACAGCACCAGGCATCTGCCTTATGAACATTGTTTAGATGCCAGGTGATAGAGGGGTACATACTGTATAACTATTAAAAAAAAACTGCTTTATGAAGTAATGTTTATATAGCATGTTACGTCATGCCATACTATGTATGCAGCCAATATAGCACACTACTGTTACCTACACACATTTGGAACAAAACTAAATTGAGCTGACACTTATACAAATTAAAGATATGTAACCATGCAAATATGAACAGGCTTTGGAAGTAAGTGTTCCAACCCTTAACCCTCATTATTGAGGAAGCTGGTGTGATCAAAGTGAAGATGGACACCTCATTTACCCTTATGTGTGATTGATTCTATTTTATTTAGTCAGGCAGGCAGAAAATATCTCACCTGCAGAAAGTAAGGGTTTCATTTACTGTGACTCATCCATTATTCAATTGCACTTGTGTAATGGAACAGGTCTGGAAATCCATTAAGCAAATCAAAAATGGGGAGGGGTTTGCAGTAAAAAAAAATACAAAATGGCTTCCTTGGTTCAAAGTACTTTTGTTAAATATATAAACATACAAACGTAATAATGAAGTTGTCTGTTAAAATGCTTCTACCTGCAGTTGGCTGTTTAGCTATGGCTCAGTCATTTCAATGGGAAAGACAACCACAGTTTCCAGCAGCACCTGCAGAAAGTAAATTCCCATGGCCACAAAACGGACCTGTGCAACTTCCCCCACAAAAAACAACAGAAGAACCTGTCCAAGTGCTTGCAAGACGACATGGATATTTGAAATCTAAAGAGACTTCTGAGGAATCTTTTACTTGGAAGTTTCCAGAGAATCCTGTCGAAGAAGCAAGTCCTCAGCGTTTTGAGACTAGGCCACCTTCTCACGCTTACAACGGCGTGATGGTTCAGTGTGGGCCGAACTCCATTCGTGTGGAAGTCAAGCAGGATTTATTTGGTATCGGTCAACCCATCAAAACAGAAGATCTCAACCTTGGGGGGTGCAAGGCAACGGGCGAAGATGCTAACTCTCGGGTTGTGATTTTTGAGTCGGAGCTAAACAGATGTGGCAGCGTTGTAACGGTAATTTGATCATGTCCTGTTTTTACCATGGCTAGGCTTAATTTGAGAGAGAAAGGGGGAAATGGTTTTATGGTACTGTTTCTAGATTGCTGAGGATACACTTGTCTACGTTTTCGTCCTCCAATACAAACCAACTGCTCTTGGCAACACTCCGATTGTACGTACGTCGGAAGTATCAACTTCCGTGGGGTGCCACTACCGATGGTAATTACCAATGCCACCTCAATGTACTCTCCTTCAGCGGAGCTTGCCTTGACATAATTATTTTTTGTTTTACAGGGAAGCTTTGAATCCCAATACAATTCCCTTTACCACCACCAAGGCTGTAAGGGAGCCATTGCAGTTCTCCCTAAAAACCATGCTTGGTAGGTAACATGGAAGGCCGGTAACCAAAACATTCCCTAGTATGTACGTCTGCCTTCAGAGTGGAAGGACCACCACCACTGTTATTCGGCCTTGGAAGGTCAACTGATCCAGAAAGGAAATTGAGGAAAGTATTCACACCTATAGTCCCTCTGATTTTGTCAACACAGATGATTGGAAAACGGAGAGACCAACCGCTGAGTACTTCTTGGGTGACATAATCAAACTAGAAGCTTCTGTCAGTCAGTTCCACCACGTTCCCCTCCGTGTGTTTGTGGACCGCTGTTCAACCGTTCTTCCAGACACCACTTCCTACACAAGCAATGCCTTCATTGAGTTCCATGGGTGAGTAACCTGTTAAGATCTTTCCTCAACTCGAGATGCCAAACTTGCCTCCTATGATTCTGTTTATATATACCCTTCAGGTGTTTGGATGTAAAAGTGGCAGGCTTAAACTCCCGGTTCATGCCTCGAACCCGAGATGACATCCTCCAGTTCCAAGTGGAAGCTTTAACCTCTTTAAATAAATTCAACTTGGTGAGTGTTTAAATCTTCTGCATCAGGTTTTGTTCCGCCACACACTAAACATCAGGAATTCTCTCCTCTACAGATCTACATCACCTGCAAGCTGAAAGCCACCAAAGCTTCTGCTCCTATTGATGCTTTGAATAAGGCTTGCTCCTACTTTGATGGGTAAGTAGGCTACTATAATAGCCTTTCCAGGGTATGTTTGCAGTAAAGTGTCCTTATGCAATGGAGATTTCAAATTAAATTACCTTGTATAGATCTTCAAAACTCTCTAGTTTTCTGAGGTGTATGGATGCCGAGTGGTAAGAAAGGGTATTTGCCAACTCTATGCCTAGGTGGTCGGAGTCCAGTGGAATAAACAAGGCTTGTGGCTGCTGTAGCACAGAATCTAAATGTGGCCCAGAGGTGCAGCATCTGCTTCACGCACCAGGTATGTACTGTAGCCTAGTAACATCAATAACTAACGTGCAAACTGTGGCAGTAAAATTATATGGATCTTGCTTTCTCTATAGGTGTGCAGTGGGAGCAGGAAGTATCCCTTGGGCCAATCAGCATCAAGGACAGGTCCCTTAACAGAGGGAAAACCTGAAATGTTGCCTGGTGGGGGAAATGAATAAAAAATTACCCATAAATCCATGCTTGGTCTTCATTGAATGCCTCAACATGATTCATGCAAATTTGGCAAGTTATGGAAATGAAGGCTTTTGTGAGCTATGTATTTTGGGGATTCAACAAAGCCTGACTGTCGTTGGCCAGTTCAGTGTGATCACCATTTTGCTGTGAAAGTTCATAAGGTGTTGTGTAGACTATAAATTATTGTTGAACATTGTATTGGGCTTTGTCTTCTCATTGCTACACGTGCATTGCGTTTTAATGTCTGTTAAACTGAGGCTGTGACAGTATGAACATTTAACTTGGATCCAAAATCTGTAGTGTGCATGTGAGGAAAGGTGTGCTTGTCGACAATAAGGGGTAATTTGACCGTAAAGAATGAACTGCAATTCCACCACAAAATGATGCTACTTTGCTCCTAAATACTGCTGTTTTGGAGGATGAAAACCCATTTCAGTTCCTCCAACAAAGAGCACAGGGGTATTGTAAGGGATTGCCTGAGGTGTTTTCAGTTAAGTGCAGAATGTTCAGTCTACACCATTTACTGCATGAGAACAAGGTGACAATCTTGGTATTTAAACTCGACCTTCGAGTGGTAGTTCGCCAGACTAGACATTAACTGTAACCTTCTGCCATTCTGTGTTTCTATAACCTAAAAGTGTCTTGCTGATTTTCCTGGGAAAGTCGAAAAGAGTGCCTAGGCTACTGTGTTCACTGAACTACAACGAAAATTTGGCTGTGAAAATCTATGGTCTGAGACAATACAAATTACATTATAGATCCTCACACAATCGATTACAAGCTACATGGAGAAAAAGTAACTAATACCACACCATTTAACTCATCCACTTTAATTAAAGGGTTTATTTGATGTAATTGAGAAAACGGCTCCACTCGAGTGTTTAAGTGAACGTGAAAAAAGAAACTTTTACTGTAGTTCCTCTGTAAAACTGCATAAGTTCATGAGATGAACTTGAATAATATGTTGTGTAATATCTATATTCATAGATAAATTGAACATTTTAATCTTGGTTGTATCAAATTGTTAACTAAATTACAATTGATCACCTGTCAACAGTTGAGGCTTTTGTGTTTAGCATTTGAAATCCACTCTAGTGTATGGCTAATGCTGCCAATGTGCCATTCCCATTTTGAATCCTCCTCTAAACTCTTTACAGCATTTCACACCACATAATCTTATTCCTTCACACAGTCATGCAAATTCATTTGGATACTTTATCGAACATAATTGGTGTGGAATTGGTCCAAAGCCTTCTGCATCACATCTATTATTCTCCAAGAGTTATATCCGAAGCATAAAAAACTACTGAGACAATTAAATCAATTATTATGTAAATATTCAAATATGACTTGTGATGAAAAAACAAGCGATTAAATACTTTAAGTTTGGATTTTCTTTTTGTGAAAGACTATGAGGTTATAATATTTATGTTGCTGTTAATTATTATTTGAAAGTGAAGGCTCAGAAATTAATGAGCTTTACTTAACCTTCTAGAACTAAGCAGCAAATGTGGCAGGTTTAACTCATCAATCTCCTGGAAATACTGAATCCTTCATTGCCTCCATTAACCCATGTGGCTTTGCCTATTCAAACGTTCACAAATATAGCAAAAGGAACTTCATCAACATTATTTATAAAATTTATATTGAATTATCTTGAGAACTTTTCGCTCGCCCTAATTTGCACCTCCGAGGTGTTGCATGCGTCATTGTGTACAGACGCTCACAAATAATGCCACTCTAGGGGCAAAGGGAAGAAAAATAAGAGCTTTCTCTGAACAATTCAGACACATCCGTGTTGATGCAATAGCCATCTCGGACAAAAGACCTCATCAGTTCGTCACAGAGATAATTCCAAGCCATTTCCTGGGCTTCCTTCTCTGGGTTGTCAGTCAAAGTCTCATTTACACCTCCGTAATTGGGCAGTGTGAGTGGCTCACTGCATGGCTGGCACTCGTCTAATGAGAAATCCCATGCACTGCTGCCCCTCTCTTTGCCTCCCCTGGGTATGAGCTCTGCAGTGGTGAAATCGTGTGCGTGTCTGTGCGCATGCCTAGAGGAAGGGGGCAGGGGTGTGTGTTGCTTACCGGTGTGTAGTTTGTATGTGTGTGTGTTTGTGAAGGGTATGGTTAAGTGTATGTGTGTGTTTGTGAACTATATGGTGAAGTGTTTAGAACCTGTCACCAACATGGCTAAGTGCCTTGTAAAAGAGCAGATACTTCATGCCAATAGGTACTGCATTGCGCCAATTCCTAGTTAATCTTGATGCTCTGTTGTGGTTTTATATAACAAATTATACGATTTACAGGCTTTCAACTCTTCCTGATGGCTTGTCAGTATCTCCATCAGAAAAGACAATCTGCATGCATTTGCATGTTCTATTTCTTATCGGTTCTCATTTGGAAAAAAAAGATCTTGCGTCTACTAATTTGTTTTGTTCTCACTGTTAGTGCTGAATGTTTTGCTACCCCATCATTGAGGCAGTGCAATTAGCCTGGAAATGGTTCCTTATTTTATTATTTGACCTAGGTCTACCGACCGACCCGTAGAAATAGAAACAAGAAGGGGCAAAGAGTGATCTCTGCACGAACGCTAGGTTTGTTACGACAACCAAGGTTCATATGCTAGCAAAGCTAGAGTAGCATAAAATTCAGAAAACGTGTGTTTGCCATACATAGGGGTGTGTCAACAGCACTAGCGTACATTTGAGACCCCGCTCATCCCCAGAGGTAATCCCTAGAGCCATGATTGTCACTGGCCATTGAGCTGTGGATGGTATAAGTATATGCGCCAGCCTCCCGAGCACTGGTGTGTTTTGTGTTTGTTTGTGCGTCCGCTGGCTCGGGGGAAGAGGCAATTAAAATTGTAAACTGCAGCCGTTCCACTCAAATAAACCATCATTAAAGGCCGGCATTCAAAGTCATCGTCTGCAACAAATGTTGCAGGCTGTCAAATATCTCACAGTTTCACTGGAGTTTAGCTGAGGGGGTGGTGAGAGAGATATAAAGTTCCAGAGAACATTGTGCCTTTGTAAAAACATATTAGCTTGGCGTCCCTCATGGATCGTAAATGAGTCCCCTTGTAGTTCAGAAATGATTGATGTGCCCTAACAAGCCCCAGTTTCACAAGCAGCAAAGCCAGATCAGAACGTGAAGCCTACCCGGTAAGTGTTAGAGGGAAACTGTACAGTAAGCTGTTCAGTAGTTGATGTGTAGCAGCAGTGTTGGGAAAGGGAGATCTGTCAACCTTGTATTATCCACTTTGAAATGAACTCAAACACCCTGGGAAGTAAAAAACATATTAACCTCTCAATAAGATCTGGAATGTTTCAACGTTAACGACTTTTCTTTCTCTTCATCTTGAAACTCAACTTAACCAATCGCTATCGCCGACAGGTTCAGGGCTGTTTCCGATGCTTTCAATTAACTTGCCCAACCCCCCCCCCCCCCTCCCTCCCCCTCCCTCCCCCACCACCCGTCCCCCCCCTCCCTTTTGGGATTCATGACCACAACATTCCACTCCACCAACCTGTCAAATGCAAGAAATGAGATACTAAACCAGGTAATGGAAATCAATGACCAGTTGGAGTACACTGGAGGAGGAAGATGCAACAAATGGCCACCGCAGAGTATTATCATCACTCATTTGCCTAACAGATGCCCCCAATCCAGTGCACACAGTGATTATTCCAGTATAAATTTTATTTGTGCTGTGAAAGGTTTATGTGGCTCCTGCTGTATTTCATCTAGGGACTTCTGGAAGTAAAGGACTCAGCTGAAGGACACAATTAGTGATTGGAACCACCTTGTATTGCATTTGGTTTGCCATTCAGCATTTTTTTTATCTGAGCGAACACTGCAAGAAAAGGGGTGAATGTTTTCCGGTATGAATTGTGTGTTAATCAAACCAATCAGGGACAGGGCAATGTAGTATTTCGTTATGAGCAAGCGCGAATGCCAACCTATCCTGTCAAATATGCACTAAAATGTATTTTCCAAGAATAACAAATCTGCTTCCTCACATTCAAATTCCAATATGCGGTCCACAGTGTGCTACATAGTCAACCCTCAACAAAGAAAGGTGTTGAGCAAGGTGTTGAGCAAATCCTACATTAGGATGCACAACATTACAGTTGTTCAGCTCTGTAAAGAGAACATGGGTGACCACAACAAAAAGTTCCAAGAGATGTGAGATCATAAGTGCAGTAGAACTCATCGACTTGGGAAAACCATTTGTCATAGAATCTCCTTCCCCATAAGTATCATTCTTAACTTTTCCTACCCAACAGCTTCTGTGACAAGATAAATGTGTGCTATCCAGTGCACATTACAGACAAAGTGAGGGTGATTAGAAGGCACCACAGTAATTACATCCAATTTATTCTGCCCTGTGTGAGATTTAAGTGGGTGGACAGTGGAGGGGGGGGGTCACAAGAAAGAGAATACATTTAAAGTAAATTGCACTTTACCAAAGCAACAAGAAGGCAAGAGAGGGGGGAGAGAGCACTGACTTGATAGCTCCAGAGCACAAATAGGTTAGCAAACCTTGCTTGTGAGCTAGCGTTAAAGTTAAAAAAAAAAAAAACGGCCATTAAGGTCTGACATAAGAATGTTGCAGAACCTTATTGTTGGTGTGGAACAGCAGCATCATGCAGAGGGCGGATGACATGCTCCTCATTACCCCAGTAAGGTAACCTTCCCATCCAACCCTTTTCAGCTCCAGACATGGGCTACATGGAGGTTAAATAGGAATCAATACACTTCTACCCATAGGGGAAATTATAGCATGGAGAATTCCTCATGTTTGCATATAAAGTATATCTCAACTTTGATACGGTACAAACTACAAAGTGATAGATTCGTTACAGAAGTAGTTCCCTCCTCCCACCAAAACTGAGAGAACATTTTTAGCCGACTCTACAAACTGCTTGGCAAGTTCATAAAAAGATAGCTTGTCCTATGGATGGATTTTCATCCACAAATTGAGACAATCATTCTCTTTTCTGGGATTAGTAGATGAATGTTACAGAATAAACAACATTGTTTCACATCTTCTTGGAATTTTTACAGCAATTGTAAATAGCGCAATGTGTCAAACTATTCAACCACGACTGAAAATCCCACAAAAATGTATTCATCCCATTTTTAACCCTAAGTTGGTCCAAAGGGCTTCTCAGCTGAAAGTGAGAAAAAATTAGGTGCCACTCTCTGGTTTAAACAGTGTTTAAAATCCTGAACAGGTATCAGCTCTTCATCAATTCCCTCTCCCAGCTGTTGTGGAGGAATAAGGCCATTTGTCAAATAGTCTCACCATCAATATTAACTACACAGGAAACCTTGTTTAATCGCCCGTACCTATTTGTCCTTCAGACTAATGAAATGTGGTCCGTAGTTGAGTAACTGTGTCCTTTGTTACAGAGAACAGAAGACAGTCTCTGGGGTAAAGACAGATATAGCAAAGAAGTACAACATTCTAGTTTCAATATAAAATGGTATGAACCGTTGAGAAGAATTTTAAGTCATCAGCAATATCAGGTAGCTTGAAAAACATGCTTCTTTAAAAAGGTAGTATAGAAGTTTTCTCAGTTACTGTAAAGTGCCTCACAATCCATCATTGTCATCATAGTCATTTATAAAGCAATAAGTCCAACATAATTATTTAAAATATATATATATTTAAACAATAAGTCTAAAAAATCTCTAAACATGTCAAACTGGCTGGTGAGACAATTAACAGCTTCCTAGAGATAAGTACGTCATTAAACTGATTTGACGTTTCTCACAGCTCTGCAATGCCTTCATTTTATGAAACATTTACACCACTTTGCATAATGACATTTCATGTCTGAAGTTGTATTCATTCAAGGTAAACAAAGACATTCTTCTACAAGGCTTGTGGCAAACTCTGTACTTTCAGGTTTTTTGGCCTGTATAGTTACTTTCTGTTGTAACAGAGATACATTGGAGATGTCAGGTCTGACAAGGTTGATCTTATGGTACAATTCTGACTAACACCTGTACAATTTCTATCAGGTGTCTACTTTTATCCCTTAACATAAACATTATATAGGAATGTATGCACTTTATATAGGAATATATGCACTTTATATCGGAATGTGGGAATGTGTAGGTCTTAGTTTGTCTGTGTTTGTCCTAGATTGCTTTTATGTAGCACCATGGTCCTGGAGGAACGTTGTCTCGTTGCTGTGTACTGTAATAACTTTATATTGTTGAACGACAAATACAAACCTGCTACTACTACTACATCTCCCTTCCTCTAGAAAAACAAGTTTGAAAACAGAGGGCAGAAAAAAACCAACGATGGGCAAGTTTTGAACTCTGGCCAAACTGCAAACCCTGTCTCGCTCAGACCCTTATATTCAAAGTTTATGTTTCCACATTGACCTGAGAAAATCTTCCTGAGTTATTATCTATAATATACTCTAAATGTCTGTACACCAACATACATTTCCCCTGATTATCTGCAAAACAAAAGGGGGGGTTGAAAATATTTCCTTCTGGTTAGTAAATTACATTTTCTATCCCAGCCTGAGTTTTTTTTCAGCTGGGGAACTGACAAACATAAACGATTACTGCTTAGAGGTACAGTTTGATTGGGTCTCTCTGGTAACATATTGTCTATTGTGTGTCTGCGTGTGTGTGTGTGTGTGTGTGTGTGTGTGTGTGTGTGTGTGTGTGTGTGTGTGTGTGTGTGTGTGTGTGTGTGTGTGTGTGTGTGTGTGTGTGTGTGTGTGTGTGTGTGTAAAGGAGGGTGAGAGAATGTGTGAAAGAAAATATTTGTGTGAGAGTGATAGAGGTAAAGAGAAATTCCGATACTGGATCAACTGTAAGTGGTCTCTTCCCTATTCCTCATTAAAACATTCAAGCACAATTAAAAAGCATTATTTATTTAACAAATGTGGTTAATTGTTAACAAACATACTGAAAAAAGATGACCTCAGTGACGAGGTCTCAACCCCATTGAACGGAAGTCGACTACTTCGTCTACATAATGACACACATCAAAATCAAAACCCACCACAGTAAGCGACAGAAACCTTACATTTACATTTTACATTTAGTCATTTAGCAGACGCTCTTATCCAGAGCGACTTACAGTAAGTACAGGGACATTCCCCCGAGGCAAGTAGGGTGAAGTGCCTTGCCCAAGGACACAACGTCAGTTGGCTTGACCGGGAATCGAACTGGCAACCTTCGGATTACTAGCCCGATTCCCTCACCGCTCAGCCACCTGACTCCCTTGTAGGGGTATTGATTTTCACATGTGAGCTGTCAAGACCTGGATGAAATCAAAGAGAAAAGTCCAATATTTAGGCGTTAAAGCTCTGTGTAATAAGGACAGTGTCTTAAAAAGTAGCAACAGGACATTTCAAAAGTAGCTGCCCTGATATGTGTCCAGTCAGCAAGTTGGTGAATGGAAGGCCCTTTATGGGTAAACAAAACACCCTCTTGAATAAATAACCAAGTGTTTTAGCAGCTGTATAAATATTTCATGTTGGGAGAATGAAACGGGAGAGCAAGTTATGCCTTCTCGCAAATCCCTTGAAAGGAGGAAAAGGACAGTGTTGCAGCACAAGGTTCATTAAAAAAGACTGATGGGAAAGGTCCGAGAAGGGCGGGTCACTCACAGAGTGGGACTTGTCTGTGATTGGTGGAGCCTGCCAAAAAAACTCGGAACTAGTTTGGTGTTCACTCTGGCTTTGGAATAAAAGGACGAGGTCTGGAAAGAGATGCAGAGAAGCACAGATCACCTTCGACAAAAGGAGGGGGGGGAAAAAAAGTAGCCCGATGTCCCTGAGGTAGAAAGTCCATGGGATTTCCAGACAATGACTTTCAGTGCCGGAGAACTTCATTAGTGATGGTAAAGGAGGAGCAGTCCACTTTTCATTTCCCAGAGCTTCTCTCTCTCTTTTTCGCTTGCGCCCCTTGCTCATTCTCTCTCTCATTTTCTCTCTCTCTCTCTCTATATCTCTTTCTCGCTCTCTCCCACTACACACCTGTCTTCTAGTTCATCTTCTCTTGCAGTGAAACCACAGCCCCCTGGCCCTGCCGTCGCAGCTCCGGCGCAGAAAATAGCAACCCGAACAAAAAAGCTCGCCCCCGGACCGTCTGGGATTTGGTATTTTCGAAGTCTCAATTATACCCCTGCCTTATCCATATTTTGCCCGAACAGAGCACCGCTAATCCTCCTGTGAAGGGAGGCCCAGTTTGGAGTGCCTCCGAGCCTCTCGTGCCCTTGCTAAAAATACCTCTGGAATCCAGAACCTCCCGTACCATCCGATTTTTGCCCTTTCTGTTAAGATGGGATGCAAGGAGTTGCAGAGGATTAAAGTTGGCCAACTTGTTTTTCGTTTCTTTCAGATAGTTTGACAAATACCAGTGAATCTGCCTTGCCTTCGAAATGTGTTCCCCCATATTCATTGTTTGAATTGATTTTCAACGTGTCTTGGATGTTGAACCCTTTCAGTGTTCTAATTCACACAATATGGAGACACTCATGATCAGGCGTAGGCTTTGAGGGGAGCTTACACAGACAGCTGTCTCCTAACTTCTGCTTTCACATCCTGCTGATTAAGCTCCGCTGCACTCAGGCCTCAACTACAATTGCCTGTGTTGATGAGCTTCTCATGTTCCCAGGTATGTGAGTTGAGAGCAGAGACTCCTGATTTGACCGTAAATGGACAAACCTCAGAGTGATCACGATTACTTACCAGAGCCCACCCAGAACAAATTTCATCCCAATCATCCCCTCTCAATTAAGGCAAGCTAGGTTTCACTTTTTCTTTTTGAAATGAACTTTCTACAGAACACGCATGCAAAGAAAATGAAGACATTACTTATTACAGCAAAGTCAAATCTATTGGACAAATGTATGGGGAATAAACCGTTCCTTTTGAAGTTTGCTGTGATGTACAATACAAACGCAAATAATTGGTAATCATTCTCATCTCCTGAAAGAGTTCTGATGCATTAACCTTGGCTATAAGAAACACATGTTTAATTCAAAACAGCCGTCTGCCCTTGAAAAGCTGTTTCTCAAACACGATTGTCAAGTTCAGTGCTAGCTTTGAAGCATGGTCTTGTGATATTCGAACCCTATCATTATTAATGTCGTAACTCCTTTTTTATCTTCTCATGGAACTATTCTCTGTTTCAAAGTTTTACCATCAATACCAATCCTCAACTAAATACCATGGCTGTGTCAGGGGAGAATAGATAGAAGATACCTCACTAAAACACCAACAAAGGATCTTTTGAAACAGGCCACATTTTTCATCCACGTTGTAAAATATGGATACCATATTGCCAGTGAACTGAACAAGCAGTGTAACCGATCGGCTTTCATCTGAAAAAGATGTATTACTTAATCTTGAATTGATTTACTTAATGTACATCCCATCGGCTGCAAAGTTGTCCAGCAGTCACTGAATGAAGTTGCTAGTATCTACCAGCTTGAGCAGGGATGCAGGCTATTTAGCAATGTACTTCTGCCCTTTCAACGTCATTATAATATCACTTTAATGTGTGCTTGAGCCCCCCCAAAAAACGTTCCTTACAAACACAACTATAACTTGACAGACATTAAGCACATTGAAATTGAATGGGAAAATGTGTCCAAACTTTTGACTGGTACTGTACGTATATCCCACCTGCATACAAAACAGCATTGTAGAACTTCAACTGACAACCAAAGCCTTGAAAAAAAAAAACCTACACTCTACAATCTCGACTCCAACCCCCGATCTCTCTACCCACAGCCGCAGCATTACTTCCCCAAGTTAAACCCCAACGTTTACGGCACCGAAACAACCTCGCGTTTTCTCCAAAGCGTCGTGCAGACTAGAGGACAATAGCAGCTTCGCCTCGGCTCTGTCTCTCAACAGGCTTTTCTCCATCGAGCTGACGGCACAGTAAGTATGATCATTAGACTGGGAGCTTTATGGGCCAGAGCAGATGATGGTTCTTTCTAGTGGATTGGGGAGTGATGAGGGCGTGGGACTCTCAGACCCATAATTAAAAACCTCCAAGGGTCCCAGCAGGTATAGAAGGAAGAAGTGTGCGCTTGTCAGAACATAAGGGCACACTTTATTTAAAGTGTGCTACTCGCCCTCCCCCGGATATCACAGAGACAATTAAAATGCAGAGGAGAGGGTAATTAATTATGATCCCCTTCGCTGGCTTCGAGACAGTGGGTTGAGGTGTGTGTATGTGTTTGTGTGCGCATGCGTGTGCGTGTCTGTGTGCATGTGCGCATGTGTTTGTTTTAATTCCTCGCCTGGCAGGGGTTTCAGTAAAGGCACGCGGTTTGCGAAACGGTTCTGCTTTCCATAAGACGCCTATATACAGAAATGTTTGTTTCCTCAAGCTTCTCCCTTGCATTCCTCACAGGGAGTTTGGCTCTACTTCCATCTTCATCTCCAAGAAAAAAAGAACACAAGTCTCACTTCTCCAAAAGAAGCAGGGAAAGGTACTAGAACGAAGTTGGGGAAAAGACAGCTGTCTATTAGAGACAGGCCGTGTCAGAGAGTAAGAAGACCCTGGAGGGGAGGAGAAGACTTGAGATGGAGTTTAGATAGATGGGAAGTTAAGACGGTACCAAGCGAAAAGGTAAGATCAGGTGAAACGCAAGGTCAAGCCAAATAAAAGGGAGACTGATGGATAAGGGTAAAGGATGTGTTAAGCCACACTACAGAGGGACCTGTCACAGAAAATGGAGGTAGAAAAATGTAAGAAAACAGAAAGAGAAAGGTAGAGAGTCGAGGAAGGCAAAATAGAAGAAGGCAAACATGAGAAAGATGGCATGAACTATGGCTCGATATTAACTGTAGAAGCTTAGCCTATAATGGAGAAAGCAATGAAACTTTATAGCGGGAAGCACTCCATTCATTAAAAAACATTTGTGCGTGACCATTCTTTCCATGCATCCCTTTGATTTCTCAGCTGTGCAGCCCCGCACAGAAATTAGACAATGAATCTTGTCAGTCCCCCCCTTAATGAAACTATCTATTATAATTCTGTACCACCGCATCTCTCTCATAGTCAGACAGAAATGCACATTACTTCCCCCTGGGGAATTGACCTCAAGGCAGCGCTGGTTACGTGGTAATTCAAAATTCAACCTCCAGTGCTGTTCAGGGGTCAGCTTTGTGGTTCGAATGTGAAGGTTGGCATACGCAAGACTTGGACCTGGATCAGCTGTTAAAAGCAGGGTGTCGAACGGGGGGCTCAAAGCCCCATGCTGCTGCACAGGGACATCTGCTCCGTTGCACGATAGTCGTCCATTTAAGATGACATCACCTGAGTGGACACAGCTGGGGAGCCCCTCAGATAATGCATCACGGAACACGAGGAGGGGGGTGGTGAGGAACAAAGGCCGCATCATCTGTTTTCTATATATAACCCTGACCTGTCTGGAGAATGACCAATCTCCCCCCCCCCTCGTCTCACTGTGGTACCTGCAGGACAGGGATTGGTCATTTATCATGGGTAGAGGGAAAGGTGGTGTGGGGAGGAGGGCTTTCTTGTTGGACTCATCCGTCTCATCTTTCCATCTCCTGGGGGAGGAGTAAGAGTCTCCTTGCTGTGTCCAGGGTAATCTTTGAGGAATCTCAGCCTGGCCAGTGAGAGGGGCTGCAGACATCTGGAGGGTTTGCTGTTCTTCCAGAGCTTTCTAATTATCGACGGAGCAGCATGGATTTGACATGGACTCTACGTGCTCACTTCCCATGTTATTACTGCTTGACAAATGAACCTTGATTTATTTGTCATAATTCAGTCTCAGTCTCAAGGGGCTATCCTTTCCATACATTTGCATTAATTTCTGCTCCTCAGTTGGACATTTGTCACAGGAGCATTGCTTACACTCCTCTCCCCCTGTCTAGTTGACCAGTACAGATTGTCAAACGTTTTAAACAAAGAAAAACCAAAAGAAAACAGTCTAAATTATTGACTGGATCATCAGACAGGAAAATCTGTCTGACTTGTGTCAGACTCACACTCAGATTCTGCCAGTCTAGCTGTGGGAACATTCTGTCTGTGTGGATGTACTGGAAGCTGTGCTCTCAGCAGGCCTTGCACTTGATGTACTCTGAGCAGGACTAACTTGGCTTTCCCTCTCTCTTGTTTGGGATTTTGTGCCTACACACTTTCAAAAAGGAATAATGACGGCTAACAATTCACACGTCTTTCACACACACACACACACCTTTTCGAACCCACAGACTGAAATATGCAGACTGTCTATGCAGGTATTGCTTTGGGTCTTTTGGAAGAGTGCGCCTGTATTGACACATCCCCCGCACCAGTTGCTAGAGAAGCAGAAGAGCCAATCAAAACCCTGGAGGAAGAGCTTGTGAACGTCCGTGATGGGAAGATGGGGAAATGGTTTGAAGGCTTGAGAGAAGAAGTGTGTTTCTGTGTCTTTGTGTGTCTGTGTGCCTGTGTGTGTGTGTGTGTGTGTGTGTACGTGTGTGTGTTCCACAGAGGAAGGTAGAGCTCCTTGATGCCGGCTGCAGAGCAAGTTTTTGGCAGGTTTATTTATATGACGGTAAACGAGATCACGCATGAGAGGAAACAAAGGAATGCCTCGCTTGTTCCCGCGCCAGGAGCTTGGCAGTTGATACCTGTTTGACGTGGCGGCATGCCAGCCTATTGAATCCGAATGAAAGAGGCAGCGACTGTGGGTCCTTTGAGCTGCGATGGAGAACTGCTCTGCTGTACATACAGTGCGCAGTGTAAGGAAGTTAAGACGGCTCTAACATCAAGCACTTTGTCATCCCTCATCTCTGGGCCAAGAGCCGGCAATGAGGAGTGAGAGAATAAAAGAAGAGGAGAAACAGGATGTCTGTACCTTGTGTGCCCGGCGAGGTATCCAGGGGGACAGTCAAGGTTCTTCTGTTTGTGTCTGACTTAGAAAATGGAGGGGTAGAGAGGGATTTTGGTCGAACAGGGAACTGTGAATATATATCCAACGTTAATATATATCCACTCAACTGGATATAGTAAAAACCTATATCCAGTTGTGTGTGGTCTTTGTGAACACGTATTTACAGGTTACGCTGATTACAGTAGATATCAAAATCCACATGACAGGTTGGATATTGATCAAACTGGATCGTCAAAGACCTTGCCCACAATCAAAAGATGATTTGCCCTTGTTACCAGACATATGAATTCACATGTTTCCACCCAGCAAAAAAAACCCATCATACTTCACCCACAGAACATAATTTAACAAGAAAATCAATTTACAGCCTTTATAGAAGGAAACCCGCCGACAAAACCTTCTGGCAAACAACCCAGCTGAATGTCAAGCATCTATTTGTGAACACGACCCATCTCATTGCTGAGCGCAAATTGTATTTCCCTGAATATTCGTTCTTTAACAATGCAGAAGAAATAATGTGGCGAGGTCACAAGTGAAGGAGTCTCCCTAGAGATTTGCCCTGTGGGTAAATTATTCTTCTGTAGCATAGAATACGGATACAATTTTAGCAGGCTGGACTGCTCAACCTCACACAAGAGAGAAGGAAAACCTCAGAGAGAGAGACAGAGAGAGAGAAGTGAAGTGAAACCTTCTTTGAAAATTGCAGACTGATTTGAAAAAGACAGCCCATGAATTATAATACCTAATGAAAACCACATAAACCCTGAAGTATCAATTTAAAGTTAAAACCTGCAGTTTGTCGACGAAGCCCCACAATTTGAAACCTTCACATTTCGCTGTTTGACAAACATTGAAATAGAAAGGGAAGTGATATCAAAAACAATTATCAAACTAAAGCAAAATGTGAGCATTAGCATTGGACATGATAGGCCAGTTACATTACAGCCATGTGACATGATAGGC
Source organism: Osmerus mordax (assembly GCF_038355195.1). Lineage (NCBI taxonomy): Eukaryota > Metazoa > Chordata > Actinopteri > Osmeriformes > Osmeridae > Osmerus > Osmerus mordax. The sequence goes on from NC_090053.1 coordinate 9,062,782, forward strand.
CTGTTTTATGATAGACCAGTTACGTGATCTGTCTGTGAGATGATAGGCCAGTTACATGACAGGTCTGTTTTATGATAGCCCGGTAACAACCACATGTACAGCAGGGACTTCCATTGCTTTTTTTCTGCAGCCTCCTATACAGTACTGTCAGAAACTCACTGGCCTGTATCTCCCACAAAATAACAATCCAGCTCCTTTGTCAACACAAGGCTTCCTATTACTCAGAATTACTATGACCACATCCACAGGACTCGCTCTCTTCCTGTGGTGTCAGAGAGCGGGGAAACCTGCGTGGGTGGTGACAGTTAAGCCCTGTACACCTCACCGGCGCCGCTGAATCGACAGGACGGGTGTTTTGAAGCATACGTGTGAAACTCTGCCCATAGGTGACGGCCGTCCCCGGCCATATGGCGGCGGCGCTGGGTACCCTGGCACCGCTCCTCCACCTGGTCACACCTACGCACCGGGGAGACGGCGGTGACAAGCGCACCTCACCCCACGCGTGTCACAACACCTGTGCTCACCTTCTGTTCGCCTCTCTCCGCCGCGCGCGTTCGCCGTGGGCAGGCGAGACAACGGCGGTTGGTGCCTGTCTGAGAGGTGGTTCATTCAGGCGTTCAGCCCACAGTTGATTCGAATGGAATCGCGAGTCAATATAGGAGAAGAGCAGCTTGTTGCGATTCAGTGCAGTGAAGGATGATGTAATGTTATTTTTACACCCAACACTTTACCTACTGTATTTAACATGTGGTTCAACTGCGAGTACCAGCAGGATTGAAGATGACTCATAGAGGACTGCTGGAATATGTTTGTGTGCAATTGAGAGAGCGAGAGAGGGAAATTGTCCGTGCGCGTGCACATGCTTGTGCAAGAATGGGCATGTGTGTGTGTGAGCACGCCTGCGTGTGTGAGAATGTGCGTGTGCCCGTGTCCATGCACGCGCACCTGCGTGCGGCCGTGTCCATGCACGCGCACCTGCGTGCGCGAGATTGTGCGTGTGTTGTTCTGGCCCACAGGAAACTTGGACAGAAGCACTAACCTGTGCAGGGAAAGGGCAGGGGGTTGATGATATGAAATCACACCTCCATTCAATCACTCCAGATGCCGTGATGCACTGACCACAAGCACTGGCTTCAAGCTGGTGTGCTGGGCAGAGAAAGTACCGTCATGTGAAAGTCTGTGTTTTTTCGACAGCTGAACAGCTCAGCCTCAAAAGCACTACTGATGATCTTTCCTATCGTCCTCTATCCTTGACGAATAGTCGTCTCTGACGATGCTCTGCACCTTTTGCCTCAGCCTATCGGCTCTGGCGAAGGAGATTCCTCTGTGAATCTCTCCTCTCGAGCTTTCGTTGTTTGATCTCTCGCCCTGCTTGTAAAGTGTAGTGTCTGCTGTAGAACAATAACATGTTCACTGTCCACACATCTCATTTAAAGGGAGTTCAAAATAGATTGCGGCAATGTCCTTCTTCCATGATATAAACGTCTGGCGAAGCATTTATGAGAGAAGCCATGTCATTGCAAAAAATGTTAAGGTGGCCGGTGGAAGGTCGTGTGAAAGACATCGTTCACGGATATTCCATAAGCCTTTGCTAATCAACTAATAGATAGTCCTGTAAAAATATACTTCTCTTATTGCCTGAGCATACAGGTGAAATACTGTCGCTGTAACGAGCAGTAAAAATCATCAACACATTAAAAAAGGATACGGAGTAGTCAGTCGTTTTGCATTCATGTGTCGTCTCACAACCCTGGAGGCATAAAAACTGTGCTGAACTCTTCTGCCAACGTCCTTGGAATGTTTGTTTTGGGCCAGAAGAGAGACAGTAGACTCTCAGTCAGACACTTCCTCTGTCACTCAGCATAAGAAACGTCCGTCACGAGTTGAAGAGCACCAGCAAGGCTCTCCGGGGTTTCATCCCATCAATCATAAAGGCACACACACGCACACACTCACACACACATAGTTCATTGTTTGCGCAAAGCAGACTCCAAAAGAGCATGTGAGGACAGCATGTCGACGCCTCGCTCCAGACTAGTCAGGAGTCCGTTGAGGACTGTCTTCAAACGCTTGCTCAAACAAAAGTGTGCCTGTCGGCGCGTGTGGTCGAATGCGAGTGTGTGTGTGTGTGTGTGCCATACTCCATGGTTGTTATTTAGACAATAAAACACTTTCTGTTTTGTCTCTATGGTCCAGGCCACTGGATTTGAAGTTCCTATAAACTAACTGAGAGAGTCAGTCGGAAGAGAAAATATGTAATGACTTCCTGCTGCTTAGCTTGGTAGCTAGACTGCAAAAGGTCTGCTGCTGTTTGATGCCCCAGGCCTTCAGTGGCCTGCAGTAAGTTAATCAACTCTGCAGTCCATACTGTACCAGAGTAATTAAGAGCTGAGTCTAGTTCACAGCTGGATTCTCACAGAGACACAGTGAAATGTTTTCTTCTGTGGAAGAATGCCTGGTGTTGCAAGAGTCTAGTGACACTGATTGGTCACAGTCTTCAAGAATTGATGTAGATTGGTCGCAGAATTTGTTCAGTCAATGTATACAAAGGACATCGGGGCACTTACTTAGCAATACTACTTGCTTAATAGTACCAATGGCAAATTGGTCCCATACTTTTGCCACCAATAAAATGGGAGAGGGTGGATGAACCTGAGGGTGATGAGGATTGACAGCCTCAAAAGAAAATCTGTGTCTGTGTCATAATATGGCAGCTTCAGTAATGTTTCAAATCCAAAACGGAATACTGTTCTGGAACAACAATAGTTGCTACAGTCCCATTACTGGTGAAAGGCTTTGTATGTAGTTGTGCCTTTCCAGACATTTAAGTGTGTACGTGTAGTTGTGGGTGTATGTATGTGTGTGTATCTGTGTGTTTGTGCATGGTTGTTAGGAACAACCGAGTTGTGTACTACGTATGCATAATTCAGGAAGGTCGAACTTGTACCGTATGTGTATTTTGGTTTGTGTGTGGTTTACTGTGCATGTATAATTCACAGTCTGTGAGTGTGTTTGTGTGTGAGTGAGAGAGAGAGATAGAGAGAGAGAGAGAGAGAGAAGAGAGAGAGAGAGAGAGAGAGAGAGAGAGAGAGAGAGAGAGAGAGAGAGAGAGAGAGAGAGGAAATTAAGTGGGTGGAAAAGAAGAGATATACCTAAAACATTAAAAAAAACATAAAAAGAGTGAAGATAAAGAAGAACCCCTGGAAAGACGGTGACTCTGTGCCTGTGTACTTGAGTGTGTTCATACGTGCGTGCCTGTGCATGTGTGCGAGCGTACAGCACAGTACAGTCCAAAAAAACCTGGGTCTCCTCATGGTGAGAACCAGTATGAGTCCTTGCACACCTAGCTGGAGGGAACAGAGGGATCGTGACTCCAGTGCAGCCTGCCACGCAGTCGCACACGGCGACGTCAAATCCATCACTGTCACACACAGGCTGGGTCTCAATAACCCCCGGCATCCCCAATCTATCCTTCCCCTTTCAACTCTCCTCTGTTCCTCTCCTCCCACCTCGTCTCCCATTCGCGCTTCTGAGTACAGTGCTGTCGGTTTTGTTTCCTGCTTTCAGAGGCGAGGCGGCAGTCCACCCGTTCGTTTTTTTTCTTCCATCTAGACAGTGAGATTGCAAGGGAGATGAAGCCCAACGTGCAGCTCCCAGCACGGCTCAGATCGCAGGAGCAGGAGGCCACGGCTTACCCTCTGCTTCAGGGATGCAAACTGGAAGTGATTGGCAAGCAGATATTACAACGTCATGCAGCTGGACTTGGCTGGCTTATCTTTTGGACTCGACTCCAACCCTGGTGTGTCCATGTGCACGGCGAGCAAAGATCCAAATCAGCAGACGCCATTGCGAAAGCCAACAAAAGATGTTAACAGCTTTGCGTCGTTTTCGTGCGAGCACACTCGAGCCTAATCTCACTTAAGATGATTCCGTTGTCGTTTCAGATAACACAGTGCAAGGAAAGAATCTCCAGGAATATGCCTCTTCACACAAGGACATACACTTAGTATCTGACTGCTACCATTTCCCTCCATTTCATGTGTTAACTGAACAAAATAACCCCCATTTTTCATCAACGTATTCTTAGCCGTTGCATTATCAAGCATAAAAGAAGGGGCCAAGGAGCAGCACATTTTCTCACTAAGTATAAAATTGCCATTTTAGTGCTTTATCCCGGGTGTCACACACAAACAGTCCAGCTCAAAGTGTCGATATTTCTGCCACAGTCACAAAAATAAAAAGCTCTCCTGACCTGTTCATATTAGGTTGTTTTTGTGGGGGGGTAACATGATGTTTTTGGATGAACACGGTGTGCTGCAGATGCTCTGCTGTATTCTCTTTCGATGTCAGTTCCTCTACATGTCAAGACAGTCCTAGGCTTTTTAACACTTTTGTATTATTGACAGATCATGCTGTGTAACAGGAACGAGAGCAGCATGGGCTGTACATGAAGACAACGATGTCCATGCGTGTGCATGTCTCTGTCTGTGTGTATGTGTGTGTGTGTGCATCCGTCAGTATGTGTGTGTGTGTTTGTGTGTGTGTTTGTGTGTGTGATAGTGTGTGCATGCTCTCAGGACAGAATAATAGCTTTGTGCAGACCGGCAGCTCCCCCAACTGTAACAGTGAGGCAGAAAAGAGAAGGAGAGAGAGGAGAGAGGGAGGGAGGGAGGGAGGGAGGGAGGGAGGGAGGGAGGGAGGGAGGGAGGGAGGGAGGGAGGGAGGGAGGGAGGGAGGGAGGGAGGGAGGGAGGGAGGGAGGGAGGGAGGGAGGGAGGGAGGGAGGGAGGGAGGGAGGGGAAGAGAGAACAATTTGCATGTGTGTGAGGCAAGCTTGTGAATGGAGAAACAGTTGAGTACATTGTTAAAAACATATTGTGAGTAACTTGAGAAAGAAAGATGGCGAGCTGAAGTGGGGGAAAACAGACCTGAGCAGGCACACCTGAACACAGAAGAGAACACTGAGTGCAAAGGAAGCACTTTACATGAAGAAAAAGAGAAGGGAGTGTTTCGTTCAGTACATTTACATTACCATTTAGTCATTTAGCAGAAGCTCTTATCCAGAGCGACTTATAGTAAGTACAGGGACATTTTCCCCGAGGCAAGTAGGGTGAAGTGCCTTGCCCAAGGACACAATGTCATTTTGCACTGCCAGGAATCAAACCAACAACCTTCTGATTAATAGCCCAACTCCCTAACCGCTCAGCCATCTGACCCCCAGTAGAAGCAGAGAGAGAAAAAGAGAGAGGGGGGTGAAAGAGAGAAGGAGAGAGAAGGGAGAGAGAGAGGAAAAGAGAATGTGGGGTTGAGAAAGAGTGGTAGAGAGAGAGGGTGGGTGAAAGAGATGGAGAGAGAGGGGTGTGAGAGAGAGGGAGAGAGAACGAGAGAGAGTGGGAGAGAGAGATTAGGAGATTGAGAAAGGTGGGTGAGAGAGAGAGAGAGACAGAGTGAGGGAAAAATGGTCCGTCTGTGACAGGAGTGGGTATCACCATGGCAACCATTGCCAAAAGTTAAATTAGTACAAACCAAGTATAGCTTTCCAATAATATATTTGAAGACATATTTACTTTCCATGAAGAATGTTATAGCACATAATTGAAAAATACTGTCTATATATTCATACATGTTTAAGCGCTCTCTATTGCAAATGAAAATCTATGTAACTAAAAATGTACAAAAACACATGATGTGGCTATTCCTGTTGACAATGAACTCATGCATCTTGGGCCTGATTGCATGGGGCTACCATTTTCGTTTATTTCGATTATTACAACCAAGAAATTGCTCGGATCATTTGGTTCTCAACATCATTCTTTATTGCTGTTATGGTTATGTACTTCGAATTTGTCTTTTAAATAATAGGCTATGCTCAATTTTTTTTTAACTTTTTGTTTCGTACCTCAAGTCTGTGTCATAGCAATCATCTTAACTGACAATGGCAGCGAACACATATATTATGACAGGTCTTGCCTTTAGCAACAAATGAACTAGATCTGATACACTCGAAGTCCCCATGTAAATAATATGAGGACATGTAGCACATGACTCAAGAGTTTTGATGTGGAGCAGGAGCAAAACAGACAAGATTGAAAGAGCAGGAGATGGAAGCAGAGAGAGGGAGCAAGGGAGAGGGCGAGAGAATGAGAAAGACAGGGACAGAGAGTGTGTGTCTGTGTATGTGTGTGTGTGTGAAAGAGAGAGAGAGAGAGACAGAGAGAGAGAGGAATAAAGAGAGAATAGGATTCAGAAAGTGAAAGGTGGAAGCTAAGGTGAAATGATCTTCTTTTGCAACTGAATGTTCCATGCAGGGCTCCAGAGGTGACCCAACCTGGCAACCGCACGTGAAACTGAACCTGGCAACCATGCACCCAAGCTCATTCGTTTTAGCTGAGCTTTCATGTAAACCCCCTCAACTCCCAGTGAATAAAGCTGTCTAAGTATGTTTTGACGTCAAGCCTGTATCCTCTTGTGATGCGTCCCAGTAATCCGAGAAGGCTTCCTTTCCGTCTCCTTTACTTCCTGTCCAAAGGATCTGTAAAATATCCCAGGTAGCCTCAGAAAAATACATTAAGGGTATATTCCTCTCAAAACGAAAACTCTATCTTGAGTTCTCATGTCTTGCTTTAAAACACAACCTCCCTCTTCATCAAGTACATTCATTGATATTCCAATAATGACAGAGGGCACAGTCAGAGGCACAGTCACAATGAGGACTGTCTCTCCAATTGAAAGTATTATTCACGCAGACTTACACTAGGGGGCACTATATCACACACAAACACTCACGCACACACAAGCACACACACTGAACTGCTGATAAAAATGCAAATGCTGGGTAAATGTTAGGTAAAAAACAAAAGGGCATGCATATCACTTGTCTTTTGTCATTTACATGAGAGATATTAAAAATATGTCCTGTCCTTTTATTGGCTTTGCTAAGAGAGGTTGATCAGAAAGAGAGAGAGAGCGAGAGAGAAAGCGAGAGAGGGATAGCGAGAAGAGAGAGAGAGAGAGAGAGAGAGAGAGAGAGAGAGAGAGAGAGAGAGAGAGAGAGAGAGAGAGAGAGAGAGAGAAAAGGAAAAAGAAAGGCATTAGCAGGGTGAAGCTGGCTCGGATTCGTTGGTATTCATCAATCTGACTAAGTCTGACTGACTTTTTCTTTCTAAAGAACCCATTACTTAATTATCTCTCCTCTCTGCATCCTCTCTTTCTCTGTCCTCTCTCTTTCCCTCTTTCTTACTCTATCTCTGCTCCTACTTTTTCTCTCTGTCTCTTACTCTCTATCTCTCTCCCTCTGGCATCCACATCCACTCACACCAGCACTTGCTTCCAGCACATCATGTAATCAAGCACCAAACTCTATTATATACCATTAAACAGGTGTCATTAGCTGCTGGGTTCTAATCCCTCCTCCCCTCCTGTGGTAGTGGTTGGCTAGCACACTCTAATTTTCGGCACTGCCCATTAACGTCTGCTCATTTACTGGTCCTCTGTAGTCAATGCGTTGCAGCCTACCCATTATCCAATGAGATTCTGGCAGATGGGGCCTCCGCTACTCTACCTCCTTTTTATTGGACAAAAAACAGGTTGTGAAATCATGCGTTCTCTGTGGAACTAAAAGGCCCACTGTCTGGTGTGGTGCCAGTTTGTGTGTCCAATGACTGTCTTAGTTGTATTCCAGCCAACAAAATATTAGTTTTGAAACAAGAGTGGTTTAAATTACCTTCGTAACTGGCATGACTTTTAATGTGTTTAATTAGGACTCCACAACATCTGCTTAGCTGAAGACCAAATAAATATGCTCAATGTAAACTGTCTTTCTTTCATCCCACATTGAGAATTATATTCCCATTTTTTATTATAAAGTGCTTCGACTACCTTGAGCTTTACAGTCTTAGAATTACAACCAAGTACTTATTCATACAAGTGAATCAGATCACCAGGATTAGTCCAAGGCACAACAGAGCATCAATTAAAAAATAAATTGGCAGAAATAATTCTTTTTTTCACACACACACACACACACACACACACACACACACACACACACACACACACACACACACACACACACACACACACACACACACACACACACACACCTTTTACAAACATGCATACACATATACATCTTCACATTCATTCAGTTCACACACAGTGTGTGTGTGTGTGTGTGTGTGTGTGTGTGTGTGTGTGTGTGTGTGTGTGTGTGTGTGTGTGTGTGTGTGAACTGCTGCCTGTCTCAAAAAAGGCAGCAGTTCCGATGACTTGAAAGTGAAGTGACGTTCTGAAATACGGAGTGTGTGCTTATGTGCATGCAACGGATTTGCACCTGTGTGTGTGTGCAAGCACGGTGCTCAACATTGTAGTCGCTCTCTTCAGAAGTGTCCTTGTTCAACCAGGTGCCTTTTAATGAGAGTACATCAGATGGACATCCCCCCCCCCACACACACACACAAAGAAAGAAACCTCTCACCCATTAGTCCAGTCCTGATCAAAGTAGGACTTGGGGAGGTCAAAGGTTGTCAGGGAAAAAAAGAGCAGGCATTTGCACTTGATCAAAGAAGGCTTGGAAGCAGGCAACGTCTAATGGTAACAGTTTTCAGACAGTCACTGTAGAGAGTGTTGAAAGTGTTTAGCAAGCAACTTTGTTCCTAAGAGCATATGGCCAGTACCATCTGTGACCATCTGAAAGAGAGAGGACTGTGAGTACTAAACTCTGGATCCTGTCATAAACAATTAGGGCCTGTTGTCTGATACAGACTCTCAGTTAAGCTGGCGTATGTGAATAAAAGATGTGTGAAAGGAATGAGTCCTGCAGTGATGTTAACTTGTTGTAAAAGCCAATGACAAACATTCAGATATAGACAAACGAACACTGCCTGTATCTCTGTCAACGCTTGCTTGGTTAAATGACCACTGGGAGCCTCCACTACTCAACGTTTGAGTAAACAGGGGGTGAAATGTTCCTCTGGCAATCCATTCCATGATTGATGTGCATATTTGAGTAAAAAGAAGCAGAGAGAACGAGGGATAAATGATACAGAGAGAGAGAGAGAAACAGACACAAATTCAGAGGAAAAAAATACCAAGAAAGAAGAAAGGGAGATAGAGACAGAACAGAGAACAAAGAGAGGCAGATAAATAAAGAGTTGTCATTTATCACTTTACATGTCATTAGCAATCACAGGAGATCTGTTTTTAACACATGGTAAAGCATTATTTACCTTTCTACTTTTGTCCTTAACCATTAGGAGCCTTTTCAGTTTACTTACTCCTTGGCTTCGCAGTAAAAATAGAGAGGTCTGACTAAAAGAGAAAAAAAGACATTGCATTGTGATACTGTATTTTAAAGGACCAAATACGATTAAGTTACAGCCCTTGCTGTGTTTCAGTACTAAGCAAGCACCACATCCATCATACGGAGCACTGAACGTATTCTGTAACTTCAGCATAATGATCCTTAATTGTCCTTAAAGTCTCCCTCTAGTGCCGGTCTTGCTTACCTTTGCATTCCGAGGGATGGCTTTGCAGCGAGAACAGGGAAATCTAGTAGGCCGAACGAAGCAGGAAGCAGAAATCACAATTAGGGTAATGGCACTTTGATGCACAGCCATCACAAACCTTGAGTAAAAGTCAGTTCAGTACAGTATGTTCAGGAAGTCTGGAGGCATCTGACTCGACAACAGAAAGAGTGTGGTAAATATCAAGTGGACTGTATTTTATCATTCCATCAATCTGAATCATTTTTCCATCCCCCCACGGATCCAGCCCAAACCCCCCACAGTTCCACCAACCTATTAACTCCTTCCATTTAGCCACCCATTTATCTCTGCCTCCAACCACCAACCTAACTTTTCTTTCCAACCCCTTCCCTCTTTCCCTTACATACCTTCTTCCTTCCTTCCCTCCCTCCCTCCTTCCCTCCCTCTGTCCATCACACTTTTGCTTTGTGCCTGCTAGCTTCTCAGTCAGACCTGGGTCTTCATGGCTGGTCCAGTAAAGTAAAATAAAAATAAAATGTTCAGGCAGTTCAATGCTGGAGTGAGGAACCCACTTGCCCCTTTCCAGGACTGTTTTGAAACCACAGACTGGAAGATATCCTGTTACAGCTGATGGACACATTGATGAATACACAGACCCTGTCTAAGCCTAAATCTCCAAGTGCATTGATGATGTCGTCCAGAGAGTTAATCTCTCCTTCAGACTAGCTCCTAACGGCTTCTACGCATGGTTTGAGGCGAGCAACACCATCCCATAAGACAAGCTGAGGGACCAGAATAGCAGCACCGTGTCCCTGTGTACGCCTGAAGTGAGGATAACTCGAAAAATTGTCAATCCTCAAAGGCCACCAAGGCTAGATGGCATTCCAAGCCGTGTCCTCAGAGAATGCGGCGACCATCTAGCAGAGGTATGACTGTAGTCTGTAGAACCAATATACAGTCCCCACCTGCTTCAAACCGATAACCATTGTTCCCATAACAAAGAAACATTCCGTAGCCTACCTGAATGATGACCCTGGAATACTGACAGCCCTGAAGTTGTTTGAGCGGATGTTGGGTCAGACCCAACATCTGCTCCTCCCTTCCTGACGCCTTGGACCTCCTGCAATTAACACACCACCCCAATAGATCTAAGGACAATGCCATCCCCCTGGCAATGCACACTGCCCCCTCCCTCCTGGATAAGGGAGTGGGAGAGGATGCTGTTAAGAGATTACAGCGCAGCATCCAACACAATTGTGCCGCTAAGCTCATTCTCAAGCTCAGCATCCTGGGTCCTGATCTCTCCCTTTGTAACTGAATCCTGGACTTCCTGACGGGCAGATCCCAGGGGCACCGAAGCCAATCAGGGCTGCACACTTGGTCACCTCCTGTAGGCCTTGTCCATGCACGTTCATGCATGCACACTGTTACGGAATCATCTTTAAGTTTGCAGATGAACTGGACCTTACCTCCAACAAAGGTGAGACCACCAACAGAGAGTAGGTCAATGTCTTGGCAACATGGTGCCAGGCCAGCAACCTCTTTCTTAGCGACTGCAAGACTAAGGGGATTATTGTGGATTTCAGGAAGTGACGGGGGGGATGGGGGGTCAAGCCACCATTCACATCAATGGAGCTGGGGCAGAGAGTCTCCTGCTTCAAGTTCTCACCCTTAACCTTTCTCCTATCCTACTCCTACACTTACCCCTAACCATTCTCATACCGCTACTCCTACCTTTACGTTGTGTGTAACTAGTCGGCTTAGGCTTCTTCTGTGGTTTATCTTATGAAACCCATCCTCTCAGAGAGGGTCTTCCTCTGAGGCCTTGGCAGTCCACTTCCTGTGCTCTACTTCCATCAACATTCTGTCGCTATCTCTTTTCCTCCATTTCTTTGTTTGGTTTCTTATCCTTTTCCTTACCCTCCTGGGCCTGACTTTTTTTCCTCTTCCCCTCTCCCTTTTCTTTATTGATGGTGAAGATTGGCACATGTTCTAGCCTGCTGTGGGAGGTTGGAGAGGAGGAAGAGAATGAGCATTGGTTGGTATGTGACCAACCGTACAAACAGAACATGGAGAAGTCTGGAAGATTCATCGACAGAGATTTACTCTGATCTTATTTGATCAAGATACTGTAGCAACCAAATCAAAATGTTACATGTGAGCATGGAATGCTGGTATACATTACATTACATTTAGTCATTTAGCAGACGCTCTTATCCAGAGCGACTTACAGTAAGTACAGGGACATTCCCCCGAGGCAAGTAAGGTAAAGTGTCTTGCCCAAGGACACAGCGTCAGTTGGCATGACCGGGAATCGAACTGGCAACCTTTGGATTACTAGCCCGGTTCCCTCACCGCTCAGCCACCTGACTCCCCGGTATACTGTTCTATGAAACAACAAAGCACAACTAAATACAAACATTGATGTGTTAACCCTTGTGTTATCTTCGGGTCATTGTGACCCTTCAGTCATTGTGACCACCCCACGTGCTGCGACAACTTTACCTCATACAAAAATAAAGTAAAGCATTTTCTTTTAACCGTCGGGCTGTCTCACACCCCCCACAGCGCGAAGGTTAAAAGAAAATGCTTTTTATTTGTTTTTGTATTGGGTAAAGTTGTCGCGGCAAAACGATGTGTCGTTGTGAACCTTCGGGTCATTGTGATCCGAAGGCAGCACAAGGGACAAGTAATAGTTTTAATCTACTCTTTCTTACATGTGCATGGAGGCTCTTCAGCCTTGTTAGTGGGACAAAGGGCATAATCATATAAAAACTTCATACTGTACATTCAGTGTTGAGTGTAGAGTGTACTGCAATCATTGACAGTAAACATCCTTTTTTCACTGCACACCTGTGTGTGTGCGCTTGCTTGTGAGTGTATGTTTCTACGTAGGCAATTCTTACCTTTAAACAAAATCCTCATTGTCATTAGATTAATCAAATTGCAAAATAATATTGCTTGAGAATCACACAAATAATTTTATGTTTCAGATAAACAATGAAAACCCCCCACTTTCTTTCAAAAACAGTATGGAGTACAGACACAGTGTGGACACAGATTATCACTGACAAAATAATAAAAGTGCTGCTTTTTTCAATTTGCACAAAACTAGAAGGAGGTAGGCCTAAACACTGATCTTGATGTTAATGAATTATAAATGATTATCATCCTCCTTCGAACTTCTCAGTGCCAGCCATTATGATGTCGCAACAAGTCAATTCTCAATGGTGCCCTGTGTTACTCCAGCTACTCCAGACTGTCAGTCTATTAGAAACCTCTTGATGAACAAAAGCGGACACTGTGCTTATTGTGTTGTGGTGTCCTAGAAGTTTCCCTCTTGTGTCACAATAACGCATTGTTAATTGAAAATTTAAATCCATAAACAGCCTTTTAAAATTGACAAAAATTAAATTAAATTAAACTGACTGTCTGAACAGAATCATTCTCAAATTATGCACTAATATAATTAGAGAGCTTCAGTGTTAATGTGTGTGTTTTATGTATTTTATTTCATCCAAATGTAGCAAAACAACTTAGTATGAGTTATATTAAGAACTTACATGCTGTGTCGGAGCAGCATGGAATCAGATTTAATGACTACTTGAGTTGTAACCACGCAGGTTGAGTTTCCTTTTATACCGTAAGTCATGGGCCTTTTGAAAGTCAGGGCAGATACAATTTGTCCTTACATCCCCCTACAACATGAATGCCTATCAGCAACAATAAATAATATATCCAAAACATGTAATCAGCTTTCACAATGAAGATTTTTGTTTGATTATTTATTTAACTAGGGACTGCAACCTGATGAGCAATATATCAAAGCCACGTTTTTCAAATACAATTTTCCAAAAACGTATGTATCTATTCACACAATTGTTTTTATAACATCATGCACATTTTTATATTGCATTTAAGTATTTTTTTAAGTCCAAGTTCTTTCGGCCTTCTCAATTTAAATACGTAGTGACGACACGCGTAAGGCTCAGCCCGTCCCCTCTCCTGAATGAAGAATCCGCTATCCTATTCAATTGTGTAATCGGTGTTGTCGAATTTAGCAACATTATTTCCTTATGTAGACAAAGGGCCTTCAACCCGATAACTTTACTCAAAGATGGTCACAATAACATAACATTGACACCTTATTCTCAGTCTTTCGGTACGTTGGCTTCAAGGTAAAGAGATGGAAAAACAGCCGAGGTTGTTGTCATCGCAGCTCTTACTGAAAAACGCCGTCTTCGAAGTGTTGTTAAACCGTGTGTTTATGACATGGAAAGAGCAGCCCACCACCAAGAAAAAACGCGTCTCCGCAGGCTTGCATCATCCATTCAAAGTCGGTAAGTGACCCACACGTATAAGTAAAAGCATATGATGTGCTGTCGTAGTACATTTATTCACGGTAAAGGACACTGTGGGGTCGCGAGGTAGTGTCTGGCACCTCGGTGATCTAGCTAGAATAGCTTCTATCTCTTTGTAGCATATCCGCTTTTTACATTTTCGCGTAAACACATGACGTGCGCATGCATAATCCGTTCTCGCTTCAGATCTTGCATTGTTATCATTTGACATTTTTTTGTTTACTAATATCATAAAAGAAGATAGCTCTATCAAGTTTGTAAGCAACTGCTATAGCCTAATGTTATGGGTCGATAGACACGTCGATGCGTAGTCAACTGCCAGTTCCAAGTCGTCTAAATGATTTAACTTCGAGTAAACTAACCTTCAATGCATCGTTTATTCGCAGCTTCTTTTTCAGGCACAAGCTAAACTTCTCGGCTATTCACCGCTAGACTTCGATGAAGTTGGAATTAGGGGTTTAGTTGAACATGGCGCACACATGCTCATTACCCACATAAATTACTTTTTTGATGTTTGTAGAATTTGTCATCACCTTATGGCCACTTACCAAGTCACGTGTTGTACAATGCTGCCATACCCTGTGTATTGACAAATACCGGGGTCACTGTAGGTCGTTCATACACGTTAAACACGTGCTAGTGAATGGAATGTGTTCCCCCCTTGATCTCATTGTAGGTTCTGTTCTAATGTAAAGTTTATCAACCAATGCAAATGCATTACTCTGCTAACCTTATTTTAATATTCGAAAACGAAAGGCAACAAGACAGGCTCAGTTTTCCAGATATAGAATAAACCCAGTTCTAAAGTATGAGGAAAATGTAATGAAGATCTTCATTGAAAAGGTTTTTAGTCTAGGACTAGGCTTAATCCATGTCTGGGAAACTGGGCCATAGTGCTTGGTGCAGTCCAGCTGGGCAATACTACAACCCACATAAGGTTAACAAGACCAAATGATTGTCTCCAGTACCTCCATAGCTTGTGGGTCTTAATTGTTTATTAATCATTCATGTCATGATGATAGAGTTTTGTAATATTCAGGTATCAAATGGTCCAAGAGAATCCCCTTTGCAATTCAGGTGATCATTATCAGAGAGAGTTCCACTCAACAGATTCCTTGTGTCCATAATGGCCTTATTCTTAAGTAGTCGGTTTGCCCTTCGAGACCCTGTATATAGTTCAACAATAAAAGGTCTTGCCTGAAGCAAATGTTCTCCATGCTCACTTTCACTGTTGAAATTATGATGAGATCCAGGCAGTGGCCTTCACTGAAGGCCTAGCTAATTATCTTATCAGAATAGATTTACGTTGTTACGTAGCTATCACAAAACCAATAGGAATTCTTAGTATTCCCAAGGTGCAACAAATGAGACCAACTTGTCTGTTTGTCTCAACTAATTTCTTTGGGAATAAATACAAGCATTTCCATTGGTCTCCTTGGTAAGATGGTAAGGCTTGAGAGTCTGTTCCTAGAAACTGATGACAAATGTTATAATCGCGTTCTTACAAAATGTTGTCGTCATTTGTCAGCAAGGCAAATATTATTGGAGGCAGCACAGCGTTATACAAGTGCAGACAACCATGTAGGCTGTGGAAGCTGCAGAGCTGTTGGATGTCAAACCACACCAAACAATAATCTTTTACAATTTTATAAAGTAAGTCATGTAGTTACCATTAAAGAAATGTGTACATTATATGTAGAGTGGTTTCCTCTTGAGTAATGACGATTTTAAGTGAACCAATCTGACACGAACAATGGCACTCAACTTGTCAACAGGTGATTGTTGACTACCCGCACTGTCTGACATTTCACTGAATTGCCAACGCTAGTCTCGTGACCTTCTCATCTGTCTTCCCTCGTCTCTCGTTCTCGCTCCGTCTCTGTCGGCCCATGTCTGTGTTGCACAAGAAGCAGCCAAAAGGTCAATCCAGTAGCCAGCATCATGGTCGGCATGAGAAGAATAGTGCGTTCAAGACCAGACTTTCTCCATGGCTGTTTGCCTATACAGAGTCGGTGTCGTTTCTTTGTTTCGTTAGCAGCTAAAGCTTGACACAAAGCCTTATTCATTGGATTACGTTATTGAAGTCAGCTCAAGTAACGGACATCTCTAGAAGAGAAGTAAAAATGATATGGATGTCCTATAAATAATTTAGGCTGTTCAAGATAGCTGCTTAAAAGTAGTAGAGTGTGTTGTTTGGGTTTAGCATCGAGTACGATTTAACAATTGATACCTGATTTCTCCAGATAGTCATATTGACTTTTTCATTCAGCAGGAGAAAATGAAATGAATGACAAACACGAGAGAGCCAACTATAACGAGGGCCACTATAACGAGTGCCACTTCTGTCAGTTACTAACCTAATTGCCAGCAGAGTTGTTGACTCTGGAACTCAGCTTACCAAAACAGGACCTGCCCTCCTCTGTTCTCTCCTCAAATCGCTGGCCTGTGTCCTTCAAATGTTATGAATATTTCATGTTTGGCCTATTTCCTGTACTGAGCACTGTTCTGTGACCAGACAAGTGGAAGATAGCAGGCAGAACGGAGATGGCCTTTTCATTACGTTGGTTCTGCGGCTAAGCTAAATCATTAGGCTAAGCATTATTCCTTTTTAATATATTTTGAGTAGCCTGATTGGAGTGCAAAATAGAAATGCCATGAAATGATTCATTTCTGGGATTCCCTCTTATGAATTGCACAAAAATGTGCTACAGTATGTTGTTTTGAGTCTTTAGGAGTCTGGTAGACCTACATTTAATGAAAACAAAATACGTTGTCTTCCACAACAAATGATTAATAGTGTACATTCACAAGACTTCGATTGTTATCACTCAAACAAAGGGATTCAACTGGAGCCATCATTTATAAAAAAAGAAAGAAATGCAAATGGGTTCCAATGTGGATTACATATTGTATATACATATTGTTTTGCCCACAGATAAACAAAGGTTAGACAACAGCATTAGCGTATCATGTTCTTCCAGTTAGCGGCCACCTATCTGCCATCTCCCATGTGAAACTGTCATAGCTCTCTCTCCATTTATTCCAGAATGAATGGGCTTGGGAGTCGGGCCTGCTGCTTTCTGGTCTAGGAAGGCTTGCTCAGTACGTTGGAGTGTGAGCCGTGTAATGCCCTGAGAAATGAGCAATCCCAAGGAGCCTTACTGAGATAATCCGTGTGAATGAACAGGCGGAATAGGAGTCTAAAAGTAACCTTTGGAGTACCCTGGCTCAAATTAATTCTAATACCTTTTTTTAGAAGGTATCATGAGATCATATTTTCCACATTAGTTGGAGAGAGTCAGTGGTGTAATTTTCAGCAGGATAGTGCTCATATTATATCAATTTTTTTGTAGTAGGAATATTATTTAAAGTTATTGATATGGGAAGCATCCGCCGTCATGGATGGCCAATGAATGCATAATACAGCCGTCATTTTCTTCATGTGCAACTATTATATCTAAAGATGGGAAATGTGAGTCTTGGAAATTGTGTGTAAGTTATAACTTTCACAGTTACCAAACACAGGATGATGTAATTGACTGACTCCCTCACACAAACTTACAGCCAACTCTACTGTTCCCCTCCAGGTTTCTGTCTTTCTAAGTTTCGTCACAGACGCAAAGGAGAGCCAGGTAGGAGCTGCTCTTTTCATGATGTGGCCTAACAGTCCGGCCACGTCCTTTCCTCCCTTGTAACCCTCAGCGTCGAGTGCTTCTGCCAGCTGTATTTGATAGGGCTCCCTTAAAGAAACAGAGGTTGTGTTTTTATCTTACGACTCAGTTCAAATAGCAATTTCTCAAACATAAAAACACAGGAATATTACGTTTTGCCTACTTGCCATGCCTTGCTATGTATGTACCAATCTCGTACAGAATATGAGGTTTGCTAGACAGTGTGCAACTCATCAGCTTTCTCTGTCAGGGGGCCTCGTTGCTATGTAGACTCACAGTGGGATGGTTAAATTACAACTTTCAGCAGGGACATTCAAAGGTAATAAGTCACACCTTATATGCTTCAAAATTGGACTTCCTCTTTGAGGCCTACATGGTATGAATAAAATATTAAGTATATGTCCTTCCTATTTTCTTTACAACAACAAAAGAAAACATGCAGTCAATTAAAACATTGCCAAAGCACAGTTATCAATGCTATGGAATACTGTCCTTGTAGGAAACATTTAAATAATAGAATCCAGTTTGAACAGGACTAACTAAACCATGGATAAATCACACAGTAGCCTAGGTGAAATTGTGTGTGAAATTAGCATACTATGGTATGGTAACTGGTTATGTTGTACTAAATCCAACTAAACATCAAATACAGCATTAAGCTTCTTTCGTAGTTGTGCTTCTAGTGCTCATAGTTTCAACATTAGTTTCCTTTTGCTTTGTAGAGCCAAAAGCAAGCCCCCCCTCCCTCCTCCCCCTCCAGTTTGGTATAACTGCCCTTGGTAAGTACCTACAAAATCTGCTGTCACATCTGACTGCGTTCAAGGCACACAATATTTACAGTCAAGTGGTACGGTGTGGCACTGCTTAAACACCGTCCTCTCGTGCAGTGGCTATAAGCTTACTTCCATCTGACAAATGGAAGGACTGCGTGAAACTGTGTGTTTTTTCTGGCCTGTGTTTTATTTCTCTTGACCTGACCTGGGTAGTTAAACCGGGATATCATTACCTCGGGCATCCAGCAGTGTCGGCCCTTCGTAATGGCTGATGGCTGTTTAGTCAGCTGTAAGGTGATATATTATTGAGGGTGTCCTCTGTACCTTTCCCCTTTGTCTGCATCTCACTTAAACAGAAGGAACAAGTCTTTATGATTGCGTTTTCTCCCTGCGTCTCTTGCACTTCAAGTAGGAGTACAGTAGGATACGTGTTTCGCTGGTCTGTTCTTGTGTTGAGGCCTCAAATGGGCTCTTTACCACTGGGATATTACTGACAAAGCTCATCACGTACCCGTGCATGCTGAGGTTAAACCCGGCCACAGAGCTGACAGTTCTCCTCACGCTAGAGCAATGGCACTCAGGTGGGCTGTTGTGAGTGTCTTTGCTCCATCATTAATAGTTAATGAGGTCTCTACTGCAAGAGAGCAGGTTTAGATTCCTCCTCACACAGTGGCTTTGTTGCATCGACCTGGTTGCCGAGTCTCTGCAGTATTTATGAAATGGACTGGATCCAAGAATAGATGCAGTGGGAGAATTCAAAGCTTCATTATCATTTTAATTTGTTCCTTTCACTGATCCACGTGTGTATTCCAAGTACGTGTATGGTTTGGATTTAGATCTTTCTCTGTCTCTTTCTTTCTCTTTCTTCGTGCCTTTCTCTCTACCTCTCTCCTTCTCCATCTACCTATTCTGAGCGTATTAGATTCCCCTCCAGACCCCTGCTCTTTTCTTCTCCCTGGTGCACAGCCCTGACCTGCTGGTATTGTGGTGTGTTTTTCTGCCATTGTATGAAGCCGTATGGATTTCCCCGTGGCTGACCTTGGGAGGATGTTACGTAATCGATTGATGCTTCCTTGTGACTCACTAATGCACAGTGCCCGTGATGCAGTTGGTGCTTAAGATTCCAGTGAAACACACAAAAGCAGATTGTGATAAAGAGTGCCAGGTTCTTGAGGTGATCGTGGGAAACTAATCCCATTCTGATTTGTACACAGACAGATACACACACAGCATCTTGGCATTATTAGAGAGATGCACCTGTCTGTACAAACACAATGTGTCAGACGCAAGTTGGATACAGAACATACATTACACCCTGTTATCAGTTTACCCATTCCACTTTAATTATGGATGTTACATTTTTCGACATAATTACACAAGTAATATCACAATAAAAGGACAGTATTATAAACCTTTCTGCAAGTTAGGAGTTGAGAGATGCTCTGAATGTCATTCATCCTGCCTTTAAGCAAGGCAGCTGGAGAGATGTGTGAGGCCTGGTCTAATCACATCCTGTCTTACTCTCCTGTTTTTCATTTTAGTGTATCAGAGTTATGATCTATAACACTGATTGGAGATCAAATGTTGTGTTTGATAATCGGATGGAAATATATTTTTGGACTCCTTTTAGGAATGTGAGAAACATGTCCAATATAACCTGGTTTCCCATTAGCGTTGCAGTAATGACTCTAGTAACTCCAAGCTGTTGTCAATGTTCGTTTCAGTGCTCCGCTTCTCAACGAGGTGGCTCAGAGCGTTGGAGTAATTAGATATGGTGCACCTGTGTCCCCTTGAAAAATGTTTTTGTAAGGTGTATTTGTTTCGTTTTCCCAGGTAGCCAATGCTATCCTTTTGTGAAAAGCAGTGGGTGGAATAGGGTTCAATTTGAATGAAATCTCTAAATTATTTAGATTTCAAGCCTTTCATGTAATTCTTGCCATTTAAAGAAAAATGTTTTGTTGTTGAATGAGGTCATGTTTAGCGACTGTGACACCCCTCTCCTTACACCTGCTGCTAGCCTCCTGAGAAATGTTCAGTATCCGGTTTAACCCATGTTGGGCGTTGTTTGTGATCTGAGGTTTTCCCAGAGGAAACAGCCGCTTGCAGAAGCTGTGTTGATCTTGAGCTTGATCTGAGACCAAATATATTCAGATGTTGTCAATTTCAGATCGCTTACAAATGATTTGGAATGATTCAGTTTGATAAATAGGCTATAAAACTATGTAGACGGAAGGGGTCAGAAACGGTAGTTCTCCCATCTGGTTTTTAAATGCTAAACTGACTCGTCTTTCTCATGTCTAAAGACTTTGACGACACTCCTTAAGCCTTAAATTTACAACAGTAGCCGTAAACAAACTGTTGGTCTAATCCCTAGTTTTTCTCCTCCCTCTTTTCTCTGCCCTCTCCCATCTCTCCAGCCAGGCGCTACACTAGACCCACCCAAACTCTGAAATCAAACTGTTCATTACTCAATTAAAGCTCCCATCTCATCACATTAAACTTCATTGGCGTGAAGCTATTGAATGGTAATTGATACCTTGAGCCCAGCTTGTTAGGCTGTGGGCGGTGAGGAGTGCCCGACAATAGCTTGTTGTCCCGGCTCTGGGATAAAGAGTAAGCCAACACCACCAACCGCTGTGTGTCAGTCAGTCAGTCTGTGATACCTAAATGGGTTTGGGTTTAGAACAATAATGGAGCTTTTAGAAGTAGCCTACGTTAAGCCGTGTGTGTGTGTGTGTGTGTGTCTGCTTGTGTGTGCTTGTGTGTTACATAGGTACCTGTCACACTGTAGCAGTGTCAGAGATTGTAGCAGTGCGGGAGCTCGACGTAGAGAACGGTGCCACTAAAGATGACGGGAGGTGGCAGAAAATGCCTCAGAAGCCGCTGGAAGCCTACCCATATGCATTCACAGGTATGGAGATGACTGGAGTGAAATGTTGGCTATTATTGTGTTAAATGGTTACCCCTTTGTGAACCTCTTTTAATGTTGTTTCACATTCCTTCCTCCTCCAGTGTCCTTTGTGGAGAGGACAAGGAGACACCGCTGGCGGTGTCGAGACGTTACCTTCTTCTGTCCAGAGGGAGCGCTGTGTCAGCTGTGGGTCCAGACCATCAGGGAACAGCTAGCGCTACTGAGTATGCAGTTAGCATTCACTCATTTTAGCAGACGCTTTGATCCAAAGTGAATTATAAACAGAATCTGCAAACCCAAGGCCCCCTACAAAGCAATCTACAAACCAATTGAATCCACGTGCAATAGGCACATTTCTAGAATAACAATGTGGAATTGATTTTCTTTGGGGTCATTTCACAAATCATAACTCACCACAATTATTATTTTTTTATAACATATTTTTAGCATAGAGTGATCATATTTAGGTTGAGTAATTTAGGTTTTTGTGTGAAGCGTAGTACTGTGTCAACATTTGTTGGGCTATACATTATATCAGCAATGACCTTTTAGACTGTCAGCATGAATAAGCATGAGTTGATATGGAAGACAGATTATTAGCAGGCAAACAGTAGCCATTATGTAATATGACAGTGGTTCCTTGTGTTATCATTCTAACCAAAGTGCACTTTGCACACCCCGAATGGGGGTGATGTTTTATAATGTAAATAGGAGTACTAGGAAAACACTAACACATGTCCAAAGAAAATGCAAAGAAAATGACACAAGCAAATTATGTCTTCAAATAAAATGTTCTTCCTGTTGAGTCCGAGCGCGTCTGATTTGACCGAGCGCGTCTGTGGCGCGTTACGGCTCCGACAAGATTCTGTTCTGTCCTCCGCATTTCAGAATTGGCGGGTGCGCGAGATCAACAAACAACTAACTACTTTGCCTGTCTGACGTCGTTAATTAATTTTGGTGATCGTGTTAATTGTTTTTTTGTTCTACTTTGTTGTGCTGTAGTCTACTGACAAAGTTAATAGGCTACACTTAAAGGTCCAGTTATGAATGACATGGATACAAGATTTGTAGCTGTAGTCGTTAAAAACACATTCATCCTCAATTATTTTGTATAGCTATTTCACTGTGAACTCTGCGGCTTGGATGCGGCGTCCGTCAAAAATAGAAAAGCTTCCTATCTTCAGCGAAGCAGAGCAGAGACCCGCTTCTGAAACGCGCCGCGGCGCATCTGGTGTAAACGCAAGCATTGACTAGAGTGGTTGCGATCGGCTCACGCGTCCGGTGTAAATAGGGGCTAAAAACTTGTTGCATGGGGTGTTGTGTGGAAAAATACATCTGTTCCTTTACTGTCAACAGCAAACAGGCCTAAGCATTTGCTGGTGTACATCAATCCCTATGGAGGTAAACAGCAAGCCAAGCGCATCTACGAACAAGAAGTAGCCCCTCTATTTGCCAGAGCCTCCATCTCCACTCATATCATTGGTGAGTTCCATCTGTTAGCGGTTTGTGCTTTAAATATTTATGATCATGAAAAGATTCAAAAGTTTGTGTTGGGGAAATGGTAACAGCTGGCATCTGTAGTTGTTCTGGCATGCTTGGATGTTTAACTTGTTGTCTTTGGTTGTAGTTACAGAATATGCCAATCACGCCAGGAATCATCTGGGGACAGAGGCAGAGTTGAAGAAATATGATGGGTGAGGGTTCTTAAAGTCAGATCTTTCAATAAATCCCATACCTCTATCAACATACAGCCAGGTATACCAGGCTGTCACTGCAATCACGGCTGGCTTCTCTGGCCGTCTTTCTGATTAGACAGTTAGAACCTGGGGTCCAGTACCAAACAAAACCAAAGACAATTTGGTCAATCAGATAGAAAAACAAACAGAGTACATGTGTTATCGGTCTTGCTGACTCATACGCTGTCAGATCATGCTGGAAGGCCCACACTTGTCTCCAGTCGAAGTATGTCATGAATAGGGGTCAGGCCCTTATCTGTGAAGTAACATATAACTCCATGATCTGTGGAAGGAAAAGACCTCTGAGTCCGATCAGATAAAAGATCGTCGCAGGGGGGCTTTTTTCCCAACACGACCTTTGACCTCCCCCACAGGGTGGTGTGCGTGGGTGGAGACGGGATGTTCAGCGAGTTGGTTCACGGACTGATCTCGCGGACGCAGAAGGACAGCGGCATGGACCAGAACTGCCCCGAGGAAAGCCTCACACCATGCGCTCTCCGCATCGGAATCATCCCTGCAGGTGACACCGACCTCACACCAACGCACAGCGTTCTCACCAGGCGCTAAACACTCTGACTTTAAACACTTTATTTGCAGTGGCACGTAGAGTAGTACAGTAAGTAACACAATAGAGTAAGCAAATCAGATCTAAAATAAATAAAACGGCAAAATGTTATTATGCAGTGTACATAGATGGGTAGTTCATGTAGAAATGCCTGGTTATTTGATGAACATAAATGGCAGCATCAATTCAGTACCTCACCTGGCTGAGACCCATTTAATAATCTGTTGTATACTGCATTCAGAGTCCATCAAGAAAATTGTAACTTTGAACAGTCTTGTAATGGCCAGATGCTTATGTTGGAAGAGCTGTGTCAATCAGTCAAACTTTCAAGAGGTCACATGGTTCCTGAATGCTGACAGGTGTCCCTCAATGTATAATTTCTCTCTATAGAGTTTAGTTTTAAATATGGCATTCATTGTCTGTTGAGGTCATGTTTGCAAATGTCCCATGGTGCAAAACGGGTTTCTAGCTGGCCATGATTAGGAGGTGATTGCGCCTCCATTGTTGTTGTATCTTAGGTTTCTGGTCCTTGTAAAGTCCACAGCATTGATGAAACCCTTACAATATACTGTTCCGGCTATGTCAAGATAAACCTCAGTGGGGTGGTTTTGCATTTCATCGCATAGAAATAAAATGAGCTGTTAGCTTTTAACTACATACTTACAGTGCAGCGGCTTTGTCTATTAACAGCCATTGTAGAAACAGGAAGAGATGGGAACCAGGACTTTGCCGACTGAGCACATTGTAGAACAAGCTTTCAGAAGAGCCCTATGGACAAAATGCCAGGAATAGTCCTATGAATAAGCACTCAAAAATGGACATGTTGTTTCCTTTGTGAGTAGAGCAATAACAATAAGTGTACTTGTTGCTCAGAAACCCCCTTATAAATAGTGTCTGTGTAAATTATATTGTTTGTCTTATGTACATGTGAAAACTCCATTCGCACACATGCAGTGAATAAAATCAATAAACATATCCGCCGACCGTAGATCAGACAAGCGGTAATGTAGTCTGTGAAACGCATGACATGACCTGCACAGTGACCTGGGACACTCAATTGTAATAACTATGCCCAGACCACAATACAATATTTACAGAAATATGTGAATGTCATTTTAACATCACTTCTTTCTCATAACGCTGATTTGTTTGGTTTGTATGTGTCGTGTCACCCAGGTTCAACCGACTGCATCTGCTATGCAACTGTAGGAGCCAACGACCCTGTGACCTCCGCCCTGCACATCATAGTGGGTGAGTATTCTCCACTCGCCATATTCACTTACTTTCAAAGCCATCACTGTGTTTTTTTTTTTTACTGGGCCTTGTGTAGTTATAAAATAATTAAATTTTTAAGAATAAATGTGTCACGGCACATAAGGATGAACAAAAAAAAACATTGTATTTATATTTAAACTGTGCATGTTTTGGTTACGGCAGAACCTTTGCATCCTCTTTAGAACATTTGGTCATTTATACTGGAAGTCGATGTAAAATGTAGATTCAAAAAGCAATGAAAGCCATCCACCTGTAGCTGTGTAATTCCCCAAGCTCTTGTAAATACAAAAGTGTGTCACATTAGTGAGGTCTGCCATCACACTCAAGTGACCTTAAGTGACATGTCCGACCTACTCATTCAGCGTCCTCCAGATAAGAGTGTGAGAGTGCACGTGAGATGAACAAAGGACACACAGAGGAGCATGTTTGACCGTGACGAAGGTTATCTCAGTGGTGTAGCATCACGCCCTGCAAACCCACAGGACATTCGGACCCATGTGGATTGTCACTCATGCTTGGGGTTGTGTTCTCACAGGAGACTCCCAGCCAATGGACGTGTGCTCAGTCCACCATAACAACACATTCCTGAGGTACTCCGTCTCTCTGCTCGGATACGGTTTCTACGGCGACGTGCTGACTGACAGCGAGAGGAAGCGCTGGATGGGACCAGCCAGATACGACATTTCAGGTCAATTGATTAAATCACCTCCTTTGAATTTTTTTTTGGGGGGGGGGGGGTTGGTAGCACGTTTTGCTATGATGTGATGGGCTGGAATTGATTTAAACATCCCAAAGGTATTTCGCGTTTTGTAAATTAAAGGTAAAGGTTAAATCCTAATGCGGTTAAATGAAGCAGCATTCTGCGCTTGTTTCCGTAGGTTTTAAGACGTTCCTGACCCACCATAACTACGAAGGGACGGTGTCGTTCCTACCGGCAACCGACATCCTGGGCACGCCGAGGGACCAGGCCAGGTGTAGAGCTGGGTGAGGGCTCAGACTTGCAAACAGCTCCACAGGGACTTCTACTGACCCTCTTCTAATTCCAGAGGAACATTTTCACCCAAATAAAGCTCAGTGGTTAGAACATTCGACTGCAGATCAAAAGGTTGCCTTCCTTTGTACATTCCTTTGGATCCATGTGGTTGGATTAATAAAGACATTTTTATTATTCCGTAGTGATTTTTAATGAGGGAATTTGCAGGCTAACCAATTACTCCAACCTTGACCTGTGCCTGTTTTACAGGTGTTTAATATGCCAGCATAACGGACAGTTGTGTTCAGATGAAACGCTGGAGAAATGCAAGATGGGGCAAGAGGTTTCAGACAGCGGTAAGTGCTTCTGTACAAGGTAAACTAAACCCAGTTACGGGAAGTTAACATGAAATGAAAGGATGAACTAGGAGAATCTCTTGTTGCCACTTACAACTACCACTGGAACTCAAAAATCAAAACTTAAGATCTCAATTCCTGCTGAACTTCAAAAAATGTCCCATAGGATCCAATGTGCCCACAAGGCCTTCTACACACATCTCCCAAGTCCCTTTAGTGCATCACACAAGACTATAAGTACTGCATGTCCCAGACGTCCCTATAAAGACTATCATGGGATTTGAAGTCCCACCAGAAACCTGGCAAAGCAGCCCCAGTCACCCCATGTTGAAACTGGAACTGCAATCGTGTGGAGAATAAGTAAGCTAAATACTGTTCCACTGATTCATAGGATAGTTTTTTATTCTGTCCGGCATTGAGGGAGGAGATTTGAAAAGTGAGAAAGGGAGTAAGCGACTGCAAAAGTGGCATCTTTTCCTTAGATGGCGTTGATGCCTATCTTGGCTAGGATTTGCTTTGCCAGAGTGAGTTGTAGCACATCATTACTGCTTATTCAGTTGGGGGAGAGATAGCAACAAACCAAAGCCACAGCAGTAAAAGAAAAACACCAGCCAACATCCCATAATCCTTATCTCCTTTTTATTATTGGATGGCTGGCACTCAAAATTTATGTTTTAAACCAGTCATCATGGAAAAGTAAGATAGTAAATACGTTTGTGTGACTATCAAGGATAGTCTTTGCTATGAATGATTGTATCATGGTTCTGCTGACTATTTTACACGGAAACCTTCGCATTAATCATTTGGTATGGAAATTTTCCTTTGGATTTTAATATAAACTGAAATCTGATATGCCAACAGTAACTCAATTCATAAGATGGTACTCATTAATAAAATCCATATGAATATTATAACCTTTACATCATAACCTTTCATCAAGTTGCCTGCCAAGCGAGAGCAATCTTAAAGTTTTTCTCACATATTAATATTTTTTTTCAGAGTGTAATGGTGAGTGGCAAACCATCCGGGGGAAGTTCCTGGCCATCAACGCAGCCAGCATGAGCTGCGCTTGCCCTCGCAGCCCCAACGGCCTGTCCCCCGCCGCCCACCTGTCCGACGGCACCACCGACCTCATCCTGGTCCGCAAGTGCTCCCGCTTCGACTTCCTGCGTCACTTGCTGCGTCACACCAGCAAAGATGACCAGGTACACCACACAACTTTTTGTTTGGGGGGAGGGAGATATTTACGAGGGTTTCTGTACGGGTTGTCCAGTGACTCCAGAAGTGTCCCACCCGGGTAATACAGTATGTGCGTCTGCTTTATTACTGATAAGCAGCATATGATCTGGGATTCACACTAGTCTGTCTTTGCTAATACAGATTTTGAACCCAATGGAAACGTGAGTTTCCTTTGTGATTAATAAAGGAAAATTCATTTAATTGTACTTTTCTCAAATGCCCCATCCTCTAATCCCACCATTACTAATCGAACTCTCCCATCCCTCCCCCCAGTTCGACCTGGGCTTCGTGGAGGTGCACCGCGTCCGTCGTTTCCGCTTCACGCCGCGTCACTGCCAGAGCGACTCGGAGCTGGACCTGAGAGAACCTGGGAAGCGCCTCTTCAGCCAGATCTGCCGAGACCACCCGTCCTGCAGCTGCCGACCCTCCTACAGCAGCTGGAACTGCGATGGCGAGATCCTGCCTCACGCGGCCATAGACGTTGGGTACGCCCCCCCCCCCCGTAATGTTAACGTTTGGATGGCTACCATGTGTGTGGACATGTACTAATACTTCAATTATTGTAAAAATATTTGTACAAATACAACACAAAATGGATTTCACATGGCCTTGTCTTTCTTATGCAATACCTGCTGTACTCTGTATTATTTTTAGACATTATAAATACAAAGTCAAACAATCAACAAATTTGATCACACATTCCCATATTTGGCACACTGTGTCTGACCCCACATCCATCTCTCATTCCTCCTGTAGAGTGCACTGCCAGTTGATCAAGCTGTTTGCACGTGGGATTGAGGAGACGCCCGTTTTCGAAGACTCCACCCTCCCAAATGCAATATAGACTCACTCTCGCCCCGGCCCGTCAACCCCACTGGAACGGTCCTACTGCATTTCAAAAAGGTCAAAGATCACAGCCGTGGCTGTGCACCGCTACGTGTACACCATATCCCATGATGCTATTATGCATCTGAAGTGTTATTCCTCACACTGGTCTGGCCAGGAAAAGACCCTGTTTTCTCTGTGGACGGTGAAAACGAAAAGGGGCGCACAGTAGTTTTTCCTGGTTGAGTCACAGAGAGGAAAAATCTGTCTTATCTTGTTCTTCAGCCAACAGTACATGTAGAGTGGTGACATTAGTTTCTGTTGTTTGTGCTTTATGCTTGGCCATCATGTTCCACACATTCACAGGTTCGTCATCTGGTGTCTGGTAAACCTCTTTAAATACCACCTTAACCCCTTCAGTATATTTACCATCATTTGTTTTAAATAATTGGCTCATTTAAGAAATGTTGTGGAAATTCGACTTAAACCACTTTTTAGTGGTTCACAAATTCACAAATAGTAAAATGTAGTCATTTTGGGAGGGACTAATGTAGGGGTTAATTTGCCATTCAAATGCTTTGAAATGTGTCAATTTCCTTTTTTCTAATCGGACAAACCTATCGTTCTTCTATATCCTTAAAAAATATGTTTTACTTGCATGTTTGGTGCTAATATTCAGTAAGTGTTACAAGAATAGCTACTTAGAATTAACATTTATCAATAAAATTTTGAATGTTGCACTTTTGTAAAAACAAAATATATTATTTATTAGTACTAGTATTATAACAGTTGAGAAATGTTTGAGTTAAAATAAATCTCCCGGTCTCTGAAAGGATTTGACAGTTTAAACGAGCATTTTGCCATGAATTTGAATTGACCTGTTTGGTCAAAGTATACCAGACACCAGACATCCTAACCTCATCGTGCGACATTTACATATCCATTGCACAAAGCTGTGTTTTGTGATGGCCATATTATGAAAGTGTACATGCACACCTCATGGGTAGGTGAGCTTGCCGAGGGGGGGGGGGCTTTGCAGAACCGCCCGAGTTTAAGGCGTACTGAAAACATTACAATGTAGCCTATGCTACTGTATCTTAGTGATGGAGTAGCATTAGCAGCAGCAAGGTCTTTCAGCCAGCCTAGCTTTGCTGTGCTAAGATTTTGTTATTTTCTGTGATGCCATTCCAGGTTAAAATGTATTTCTCTGAAGCAGCTTTCAGACGAAAAACAAAAAAGGCATTCGTCTGTTGCACTACACCGGTGCTGCTTGCACCTGTTTCCAATCCAAACCCATAATTTTCTTGCCCCTTTCCGCTGTTAAGCCAGTTTTACAGTTGAGAAGGGAAATGTGAGCAAATCACGGATGTTGAATAACAAGTAGAGGATCCTGTAGCAACTGAAATGTGAACCGTGCAAGGTTCTACAGCTCTGCCCAAATATTGCTCTGCTCTGCTGAGTAGTGGTGTATCTTTGTGTTGACCTCGTCATTTATTTAACCGCAACTAAATACTGTAGCTAAAAGCAGAAATTATTTTAAGAAGCATACTAAAATGAGGTATATAGGCCTAGGTAGTCGTTGAGTATCTGCTGTCAATCGTTTCCTTTGTATAATATTTTGAAGTTTAGCTTAAGCTATACTGTAGATTGCTAACAGGAAGTTTTACTTGTAATCTTTTAGCAAGCTAATGTTAGCTAGGTCATAATTAGTAGCTCAGTCAAAGGCTTCCATGTGTATGGAAGTAGAAAAAGCAAGTTACCAAAACCTCCATGTCTTCAGTTTGTGAACTGTCTGCTAGCGTGATAGCTTCTCCATGTCACTATCATGAACGTTCTCAATCTGTAGCAAACATAATGTAGCAGGATAAGACTAATACTGTAGGGAGATTACAATAATTTGTCATTCTTTGAGAATTACTCCACTGAGTAAATGATTAGCATTGTTAGCGTTGGCATTAGTTTTTTTCTGACTAACAAGAATCTTTGTCAGTAGACCTGGTCCATCACTGTAATAGATTTTAGCAGGTTCTCAATACAACTTCAGTTGTGGCTTTTACCGAGGGATTTGGTGTGTAGTATCACATTCGTGGTTCTGACACGGCGATCAGGTGAAATGCCAAGAAAATGCTGCAGTCTAGCCTTCCTTCAAAAACCCAAGGGATTATTTGTCAGGGGACTTGAGACATCCTTGCTCAGAAAATGAATTGTGATTGCTCGTGTTGTTTCGGAGTAAACAACACTATTGTCAGTTCAATCTTTTGTTTCAATCTGTGACAATTTCCTCTGAGGACACCTGTCTTTGTTTTCTGTTCGATTGTTCTGTCTAAACATCCTAAATATTTGACTGGATATTGCTGGTGTTATCCAAGCTGTTAAAATGAAGGATTTACTGCAACTCTTCAGTTCATACAGTCTGAGTTACTTTCAGATACTTTGACCAGAGGATGAAGGTCCAAAGGATTCTGTAGCCATTTATAACAAGCATGGAAAAGATGACAATGTTTAAGTTTCTGTCAAATGTTTCACTTTCGTATTCATTTCCTGAAGTGATTAGAATCGGAATAGTGAAAAGGTCCTTGCTCATTTCACATTGGTTATGATTTTAGGCTGGGTTAAGGTTACTATCCCTTGGTGTTTTTTGTGTAAAGAAAATGATGTACAGAATGCAAGGGTGACATACTGGATTGTGTACGGTTTCAGAACCGGCCATGTTTGCTATGAGTCTTTTTAAAGTTAGCATTTGTCTGGTTCCATGCAGTTCTGAAGAGGGACGGCCTTGGGCAAATGGTAAACAGAAAAGGCCACTGAGGACCCACTAAATTCCTTGCCAGAGGGGCGTATTGACCAGCTCGTCGGAGCATGGGCTGTGTGGACGAGCTGTCCACCGGCCAGTAATCAAGCAGATGGCCACTCCAGACATTCCCCAGATCCTTCAGCTAGGCAGAATTACGTCCAATTTATCTGTTGATGCTGCCTCATGCCCCTCACCTTTGGACCTCTGTAGTCATTTTCACCCCCCCCACCTCTCTCTCCCTCACACACACACACCCTCCCGGGGTAAATTCCTGAAGCTGTAGGTGGCTTCTAGTTATGAAAACCTGTGCACATTAAAGTATGTGAGAGACCAAGGGTTGCTGATGGTAGCAAAGCTACACGACTGTGTGTGTGTTTTGGGAAAAAGATATGATGAAAAAA
The DNA here is from genome assembly GCF_038355195.1 of Osmerus mordax. Classification (NCBI taxonomy): domain Eukaryota; kingdom Metazoa; phylum Chordata; class Actinopteri; order Osmeriformes; family Osmeridae; genus Osmerus; species Osmerus mordax. The sequence continues at coordinate 9,094,146 of NC_090053.1, forward strand.
ACAAGTGTGTTAAGGGCCATTATTCCTGGAGGACGCATGGGGTCCAAGCCATCACCCCTATGGAGTCTAAGAGTGTGTGTGTGTCTATTGCTGTGCTGCTAGTAGCAAAGTGGAAACTCGGCCACAGCATGGCAGAGAAGCTTAATGAGGCCTGGTGCTGCGTGCCGCAGATCTACTTCTCCTGGCCGTGTGTGTGTGTGTGTGAGAGTGAGAGACAGAGAGAGACAGAGAGAGACTCCACCAGGCACCCACACGTTGCATGCATAGACTCAGTTTCAGCTGAGGCACATAACTCTTTGTCTTGGACTAACATCGCAAGTTGTCTCTGCTATCAACAATGTAGCGATATAAAACAAACAACCCCAAATGACCCCTCCCACACACTGCTGGTCTTGCTGGTTTCAAGATGTAACGTGTGTATGAACCAAACGGAGGTCAGTATACTGTATGAAAGTGGAAATGTCTTTGGTCTGAATAAAGAGGATTTAAAACCACAAAACCAATGTTTGGGAGTCTTATTGATCAGGCTGTCCCTTTTTGTGGTTTGATGAAGAGTGACCTTGCTTCGAGTCAAGGTCTCAGCTTGTTAGGTTAAATATTGACCATACAAAAGATAAATGGTTTGAAAACAATGTCTGTTCACTAAACATTAATTTGGGCTCTTTTGGATGGAGAAAGATATTAGTCATCTAATCACAGGTCATCCAAAATGGCTGTATTTTCTGGTCAAAGCGCAAACGACACCACAGAATAATGGTGTGGCTTAAATGACCCGCACGCATTACACAACAACGCGCAATATAATCTCTTTTCAATAAAAGCTGAATTTGCTGTGAAGCGAGAGCATCAGCAAATGCAAATGCCACTACTATAAAGATCGACTGCCACACACACAAACCTTGCTGGGAAATAATACAGCAGTGCCTTACTCTGCTCACAAATTCCCCCATTTCTAGGAAAAAGCAGTTGTGTGAGTGGAGATAAGGTTTTTAACCCTTGTGTTATCTTTGGGTCATTCTGACCCATCAGTCATTGTGACCCACCGTCGTATTGCGACAACTTTACCGGATACAAAAACAAAGTGAAGCATTTTCTTTTAACCGTTGGGCTGTCTCAGACCCCCCACATTGCAAAGGTTAAAAGAAAATTATTTTTATTTGTTTTTATATTGGGTAAAATTGGGTAAACACAACAATGGTTCGTTATGAACCTTTGGGTCATGTGACCTGAAGGCATCACAAGGGTTAACTACACACACACAGACTGGCCACCGTGTCATTGATACAGGACATCGCTGACGTTCAGACACCTGACAAGGTCAGCGGAAAAGGTCAATCTGCTCCCATTCACTCTGACAAAATAGACGTGAGACATTACAATATTGCTGCCCCGGTAAACCTAATAAAGTGTTGGGCTCAGGGCTCGGGGGGGGGGGGCAGTCACAGGGGTCAAAACATGAACCTCCTGGTAATAGAATGAGCCGTTTTTCCATGGAGTCGCCTTCACAGAGTAAGTAGCCCCTTCATCCATGTCTGTGAAGTCCTTCTATGTAAGAGAATTTCACCATGAGGGATCAGGACCTCAAGGCCTCAGAGGTGACCAGGTCCATGGACCAGACTCGTCATGGGACTGGGGAATTAAATTTAGCTTTGGTGCCAAAGTGCTCTGTGTGCAACAACACCGGGAGGCAGTGAAATACCAACTCTGCTTAACGTGAGTCAAGGACGTACCTGCTTCTTTGCGCTGGTGCTAAAGGCCCAGTCTACTAAATTGAAGAAGATGGCGTCCTCAAAGTAGAACATGGACAAGTATACCAGGGTCATTTGCTGCCATTTTGTAAGAAACATTGTTTCAGATTTTTACAAAAGATACGTCCAGACCAAATATTCTTGTACTTGTTTGACAGGCAGGGGCAAGTATTGCCGCAGCTTGAAAAAAAATTGAAGAAAGAACAGGCCTGAACAGAACCTCAGAGCAATGTGCTGACCAATGCTGTCGTTTTCCATGTCTATCTACAGTACCTTCACTCAGTGATCTGTTCAGTATCTGTTTCTTGTGCTATGTTAAATGTACCAGGATTTTCACATGAAAGCTATCCCTCAGGGTGTAGTCTGCTGGCAACGGCAGCGCCATAAAAACGGCAGGACACAAGGACCCACCCCGATATGAGCACAGAGTTGATAGTGGATAAGCTTGCGGCCTATCTGTCTCCGAGGCTCACGGCTCTATTATCAATACAGATATACAGACATAAAGCTATCTTAAAGGACCTTCAATGACACAAAATGGCGGCGCGTGCCCCATTTTGTTGACGAACACAGATTTGCGGGGGTGCAGACAAACGAGATGCCACCCAGTTTAATAGCCTCATTACATAAAAATGACAGCGGGGAGAAAAATAAAGCTACACCAGCGCTTTTATGTCCCTGCCTCTGGCGTGATCGGGAGATATTTTTTGTTCTCTCTCTCTCTTTTGCTGGCTCTCACGCTCTCTCTCTCTCTTGCTTTCCCTTCTCCCCGAGCGAGTGTCTTTGCTCACTGTTATGATATTGGCCATACATTACTGCACTATCTGGACCAGCATGACAATGAAGCCAGGTCCCATCTCCTGCTCACTGTCGCATCTGCAAAGTGTGGTCCATTTTTCCACCTTTACACACAACCCACACCCTCAAACCCAGACACACACACACATAAACATTTTCTTCATCATACTTCTAAGGTTATTTATTTATGTGTACGGGAAGTTATATCTCTGTGACATCAAGGTTTCAAACATGTACACACAGCTGACTCCTCAAGGTCATTACAACCACAAAAATCCTTGATGCAAAAATACATAAAATAGTTACATATGGATATTGCCATGTCTATATAACTACAAGAGATTGATAAAGGTTATGTGTTGTGGTTGGTGGTTTACAGTTAGTAATTTTGTTATTTGAGCATTTACAGTATTTTATTATTATAATCTTTATTTAACCAGCAGAGTCCCATTTACATTAACAATGTCTTTTTCATGGGTGGCCTGGCCAACACAGGCAGCAGCACAAAAGAAAAACTGACAGAAAACTAAAAACAAAGAATAGGGAACTTATATTTCAAAAAAGAAATGTGAGTTAGTTTCGTAACCAGGTAAATTAAATCTACAGATTGGCTATTCAAATAGTTCTACTGCCACCTACACTGAGAAACAGGGAGTGCATTGTGTGTGTGTCTGGAAAAGAGAGAGCGTAAAAGTATATGGTCGGCCGTTGGCATGAGCATCACGAAACAAACAGTCTAGAAACCTCTCTCAAGGCAGCCCTGGAAAAACTTTACACACAGATCCAAATGGTTGTCCATCACCTTTTCTTGTTTCAAGTTGACCTAAAAAAAACTGCAGTTCACCTCTTTGTAGAAAGCAGGAAGACCAGCTGCTTTTTTTGTGACACTCCTGAAAAGGTTTAATTGTGTGACTGGGGCTGGACACAAAACAGTATTATCTCTCTTTCCTACTGAGCCTGGCCTGAATACTTATTATTCACACATCTTTGTTGATATTTTTCATACCCTACCTCACAGGTCCAAGAGTAGAAACATACAAGTGATAGGGGTAAGATCATGGTCGTGCTGAAATTTATGGTTATCGACTGACCTGTGTTGACAGGTGTTTGGTGTACTGGAAATTGAATCTGATGGTAGATGGAATCTGGTGGGTGAGACTATAATTGGTGGATGTTATCAGGTGGACTGTAGCCGCTTCGAGTTGATGTTGTGGTCATCTCCGAACCTCAGTTAGATTGAACCCCGTCAATACAAAGAAAGTAAACATGTTTGGGTTAATGTGCCTTGTCCTAGTTTATTTCAGCCCCAACTGCAAAATATTTGTTTAAACAGTGACGCACAAAACCTCTGGATTTCTCACGAAGTAACATGCTGGGCCACATTAAAAGCATCTCATAATAATACAGAGACAAGACTGGAGAAAACGGGAACAGTGAGATATCACAAAGAATCTTGTTGTAGACATCTTGAAAGGCTAAGTGGAGACAGAGCCCCTGGTGAGCGAGCAGAGATATAGCCAGCCAGGCCCTATTTAGTGCTCCATCCAGTTTGGGTAGATAAAATGGGAGCAATTGGGTTCCCTGCCAGTGTTGACGGGAGAGAAGCAGAGAAAATGCCAGACTTGTGCCTTTCAACTCAGTCAGGAACCTCCTCCATTTCCCCTGCCTACCCTCCTCTATCCCTTTCCCTCCTCCCACCCCTTCTCTCTCCACCGCACTCTCCCTCCATCTCACAGCATTTCTCACCATCCCTGTTCTCTTTTATCTGAGATTGTCTCTTCCTGCATTTACTTTTTTTTTTTTTTTACATCAATCCCCTCCTCTTTTTCATGCCCTCCCCTCTCTCATTCTCTATCAAACCCCACCCCCCCCCCCCCCCTCTCTCTCTCTCTCTCTCTCTCTATCTCTCTCTCTCCATCACTCATCACGTTATCACCCTTCTCTCATCACATCCGTCAGCTCATATCAGTAGGCCGAGACCACACAGAAGACACTTATCACAGAATGAGAATGCTGTTTGGTCTGCTACTTTGCCAACTGCTCCCTAAGAAAGGTCAATCTTCAGTGATACAATCGCCCACCCTGACATGTTTTTGAGCATCACCGCAGTGTCTCTCTCTGACGACTCTCCTGACGATATAGTGTACCAGCCCTTGTAAAAAAAAAATGAAATCCATTCCGTCGTTTTCAGGATCTCCGTCAGCTATCATGGAAGGTTGATGTTTGTCTTCTCTATTGAAAACAGGGGACACCGTGAATGAAATGCTGCACAGATGAAAGACAGCTCATATTGTGTTGCTAATGACGCTTCAAATGATAATCCTTTTCTAATGCTTTCTATTTAACACAGATGCTTATGTGTACACACACACACACTGCGGCAGGCATGCAGTTGAGAGCTGACACACAGGGGTTCAGCAAACTGCTACTCATTGTTCCATGCAGATGGCAACATTTGCCTGTAAATGACGCCATTAACCATACGTACTCTTCCTCCATCGCGAACCCATGTCTCACCGTGGGCCTAATTGACTGGATACAAGATTTATCTGGAGATCGTCCACTGGGAGCTGACTCAGTTAACAGTCTGTAAGGGTATCTCCTGGCTTCAACCTCCTGTGTTCCATGCTCGTGCGACTGCCCTCTTCTGAGATGTCACATGATTAAAGGAATAACACGCGGTGACTCAGCATGGCTCACACAGCGCCTCACACGGGCACAGCTGTGTTTCTAACACCCGGGTAATAACCCGGGTGAACAGTGTGTCCAAACATATCCACCCATGTTCACCTGTTGCTTTTGAAGTGCAACGGCAAGCTGGTGAGCTTATTTACGCCACATATGGCTGCCACATAGGCCTAATGTCGGAACTACCAGTTAGGCCAATAGCCACGTTTTTATTTAAATTGTTATTGCTGTAATAGTTACACGGCATTAAGTAGAGTCAGGTGAAATCTGAGAGCTGGGCCAGAATCTTAAAGTTTAAGAGTTTCTTTCAAATGACCTCAAACATGGATGTCTATCTTAACATAATAATTATTTGTTTATTTATAAAGGCAATACTGTAGATCTTGAAATATTTCATATTTTCCAATTTGTTGGAACTCATCAAAAACCTCAAATCTATGAGGACTTCAAGTGGGAATACAGAACTGCATCCAATCAACCAAGTCAAAGTTAATTTTCCAGTAGGGATGGTTTTGCTATTTACACGTCACTGGATGCAAAAACCAATATAGAAACTGAATCTCACCCCGAGGTGTTGCGGGATGTCAAACATGCCGGTAATGTATTCCTTGTCACTTGCCGCTTCCTGTTTGGGTCTCAACTCACCAGCCAATCTCAGCTCTGGCCCTCCAGGGACGGTCTCAGGCACTTCCTCCCCACATGTAGATGTATCTGTTTACTTTGGCTACGTGTTGACATTTCAACTGTAGGTGTTAGTTTGGCCACTTCAAACATAATGTGTTTATCTAGCATTAATGCAGCTGCCTTACAGAGGAGGACATTGGACAATAGGCCTGAAAAATGGCAGGGGGACAGTAAAAGGAAAGAACCAGTGAGTGAGTGAGTGAGATACATCAAAATCTTTTAAAAGAGGAAACACAATGCCTGTATAACCTGCACTCGGATGGGCCTTCTTAGACTGGTTGTTCATTGGACAGTAAGATGAAGCACAGACGCTTCCATATCTTAGCATAAAGAAAGAAACACAACACAAAACTAAGATTATCGGACTACATAAGGCGTTGTATAGCACCTGGACACCAGAAGGTGGCATGCCACACAAAGCTTCCACTGTCCTGCATTCAAGTCAGTTTTCATCTAAACCTCGACACCAATGTTATTATGGAAATAAGTGAACAAAAAGCTGTTCGGCAAGCCCCTCACAGACATCTCATGGGCAATAAACCAGAATTCCATGGTGTCTTTGAGAACAGAGTCATTGGACACTACAGAGAACCCCATTAGCGCTTGTGATAAGCCCACAAAGGAGGGCTCCTACTGAGGCATTGTGTGAGCACCTCCTGGCCTCTCTGGAGAACACGACAAGGTCGACACTGACTGCCGTGAGAGGTGTTGACTGCCCTCTGTGAATAGTGTCTCAATGGAACAGATTTTCACTTTAGGTCTTTCGAAAGCCTCACAGAATGCCGAGAAACTCAAGGGAGTTTAGCACACACTTTGCCTGTGTGTGCTCACCAATATCAATGCATTGGTCAGGGATAATACATGCAGACACAATCACATGCATGCACACATACTCTTTCATCTCTCCTACACATACACATTTATATTTGGGGCACACACACACACTTTAAAGCCCCCGGAACTCATTTCCATTCAAATCCTGAATTACATCCTGGGGCGTGAATGCTAGTTTGTACATGGCCAGCGTAATGTACTTGGTTCTGCTGGTGCAGGCCTAGCTGAGAATACAAACAGCTTTCTGTTTGCCCTCAGCCTGAGGGAGAAACTATTCCCTCACTACTTGAGAAGAGCGGGGGTAAATATTACCACAAGTGTGGATTTTCTGTGTGGTGGGAGGCTCGGTTAGTGTGACATCACAAGATGAGATGAGGACTTCTGAGACTTGAGAGGGACTTTTGGTTTGTGTCCTGTCACGCTGGACTGGCAGGATTGGGGACACCCACCGTAAGAAAACAAAACGATATTCCTTGTCAAGATTCCAAATCTAGTGCTAAATAGCTTGTTCTCCTCTATTTAACTGCATTCTGCAAGCTAAGATCCTATATAAAATAGCATGTTGTCATCTCCAGCTCTAATCGGAGACCTGCCCACCCTGTCTTTTTTTTGGTGAGATGATACCTGATCCAGTGTGTCGCCAGTCAGAGGCTACTTCTCCCTCTTCTGTTTGCTTCAGAAACTCTATTCCATGCCTAACTTCCATCATATCTGCCCCCCTTTGGTCTTCAGAAGGATATAAAAGCACTGTCCCAACCTTGTGCTATTAACCTTCTCCTCTCTCTCTCTCAGGTAGGCAGGCTGAACCTTCCTCCACCCCCTCCGGTCCAGACACCTTTCCCCTCTGATCATCTTTCATCTTCCCAACACGAGGCCGTCCAGCTGGGCTTCTGATCTCAGCTTAGACAGATCTGTGCTGATTCGTCACCCGGTGCACCGTCCCTGCAGAATGTCCACCGTCAGTCATCTGAGCGAGATTGGTTTTGGGATTACGCTAGATGAACACATTCAATTTCAGGTCATACCGGATGTTGAGCTGCGTGTTGCTGCAAACCACCCTAGGGGTCTTGTCTGGTCTGGATTCTTTGTAGTCTTGACGCAACTTGGGTGTAGTTTGGTGGAGTAGGATACTGGTTGCAGCTAACTGGAATGAGATAGGTATTATAATGTGGTCAAACAGTCAGTTTTCCTCTACTGAGATTGTGTGAGATGGTTCCTCCGTTGGTTTCACTAGTCAACGCTATGGAGGAAATGAAACAGGCCGCTCGTGACATACCAACAAGCAGCTCATTCTACAGATTCGCTGGTATCGCTATTAGGCTCTGTAACAATTGTACCAGAATAGACAAACACATCTCAGAGGTATTTTTGGAAGCTAGAGCAATTGTGGCAACTCAGATAAATCAGCCCCAAGTGTGATTTAGACGAACGCGGGTAGGCTTCAACGAAAAAAGAAATATTCCAGGAACCGAAAGAGTCTCCACTCACAGACCTGCGGAGGCAATGGGGGGGGGGGGGGGGGGGGTGCGGCCGCTCTCGTAAACGGAGGGTAATGGTGATTAAGAAGAAGCAAGAATGTTTCGCCACCGTATGCAAAGCAGTTGGAGCGTGGCGGAGGTGGTCAAGCGGTGTCAGCCAAAACCGACGCTAGGAGACTTTGGGATTAGCTCCAGATGCCGTGGAGAGTCTCCCAAAAGGTAGGGGAGAGGACGGGGAGGGGGGGGGGACGAAGGAACACACACACATCCCTCTAGGATCTGTCACCGGTGCCAGCTGTCCCCTCCTCCCCCCCCGTTCAACCCTGGTGGCAGTGTCACTGAAATGTTCTAGGAGCGTGGCCAAATGGCGCTCCGAATCACATGTCTGGCTGGTGCCGGGGGACGTTAGCCGGCCACATTTAAGTGACCTGACTAACCTGCCATTTAGTCCAAACCCACAGGAGGCAGGGATCAGGCCTCTGCTGCCTACCACGACAGAATGCAAGGAGACCACCCCCACTCATCCCCCAATACACACACCCTTCCGCCCCTCTCCCAAAAAGCAGCAGCCCCATCAGGTTCATTAGCTCGCCGGCTAATTATAAAACACCCGCTAATTATGAAAGACAATAATGGCCGACGTGCCAACTGCCTCTGTTTTGAAACGCTGGCCACTGCCAGCCGGCTGCCATTTTGTCTCTATCTGTCGCCCTGAATGGATGAGGCTGGTGTACGACAGAGCAAAGGCTGTGGTCCAGTTATCTCCATCATCCAGTGAGAGGGTGAGGGAGGGGGTCCAGGAAAAGGAGGCTGCTGCTGCTTTGTGGGATGGAGTAACTGTTATCATTATCTCCGGGGCCTCCGCGGACACCAGTGGTGTATTGTGAGTGGCAGATGGGGCCTTGATGAGGTACGATAGAGCGTTCCAGAGTCTAATGGAGACTGTTGAGGGCCTGTTGCTCAGGAGGGAGGGCTGGATGGTCGGCTGGCTGGCTGGCTGGCTGGAGGCTGGTAGTGACTCATGGAGGACAATTGGACAATGGGGTATTGTGGTGACGGCTGCCTAATGGCTTAGACAGATCTGGCAGCCAAGTGGAGGAGACACTCAGATTCAGCCATTAGTGAGCCACTCATTGTCATTTAGAGCCACTTTCACTGTCCACGACGTCTGGGTCACACATGTATCACCTCCAGCTAAACAGCCCACCCAACTAATAGAGTACAACGCTAGCAAAGGTACTCGGTTGCAGCGAAGTCCGCCAGACTACCCGGGATATCAGGGATAGTGTACACCTGCAGCTATGGCAGCTATGGCCAAAAATAAACAGGCAAAATGACAGGTTCCTATTGGGTCTGTGTAAGCACACAAAATTCAGGTTATTCCTGGGAGAGAAAGATGAGAGAGAGAGAGAGAGAGAGAGAGAGAGAGAGAGAGAGAGAGAGAGAGAGAGAGAGAGAGAGAGAGAGAGAGGGAGAGGGAGAGAACCACACAACCTTCAACGCTGATGCCCTAACTTATTTTTTACTTTCTTTTTTATTTATTTACAACTTCTACCTCAAAGAGAGAAGTATAAATCAAACGGAACCACTTTTCCTCCCTCTTTCCCTCCCTTAATCCCTCCCTTCACCCCTCCCCTCGCCACCCCACCCCTCGCCACCCCACCTCCCTCCTCCTTTCTCCGCTCGTATCCAACCAGGTGGGAGGCCTTGCTTGCCTAGCACTCCAGTAATCACCTGAGTGCTCGGAGGCTGGTTTGGTGCACCCCCTTGGGTCGTAAATTCAGCCACTCCGCCAGGCCGACTGTACACCCACATTAGCTCAGCTATTTGGGGGGGAGCAGGGGGGAGGAGGTGAGGGGGTGTACTGTAGGAACATTACACCTGCGGGGGTTTGCCGTCCATTTATCTTGCGAACGTTTGAGGACAGTTCACTATATGGGTCTCTAAAGTGGCGCAAGGGGCCGGAGATCTATCACAGAGGAGAGAGAGGAAAGTTATAATGTGCACGCGCTCGCACGCGCGTACGCCATCACAAACACGCACAGGGTCACAATGTGGCAAAATGAACTCGGTAAATATCTTGTTCTTGGGCACAAATTGGATCTTGGAATTGCACAGTACAATACATGCATGCATGTCCCAATTCAGTTCAGTGCACACTGTCGACTTTATGTACAGATAGATACACACAGTTGTCCAAATTCAAGGGCCCCTCGTGTCTAAACCATTCGACTTGTGGAAACAGAGCAACTCACACGTGCATAACAGGGCGTCTCCAAGAATCTCTTGAGCTCTCCAGGCCTCCCCGGAAACAGCAGGCCAGGTTGGAAACAGCCAAAGCCATTCACACAGTAAACAGACCACACTGCCCAGCCTGGCTTTAGGACCACAGTGGACAGCAGGGGCCTGAGACTGTAAACTCCCACCTGTGTGCCTGTGAGGTAAAGAGGGATATATCCACTTCATCTGAAATGATATACCGTGTTTATTTATCTTTTTGCCGGCCTGTGTCTTAAGTGCTCTCCCAGCAGTCCGGTACTTTAGATGGCCACAGCCAAAGGGCCTGGGAAGGAAGATAAAATATGTGTGCAAGAGTGTGTGCAAGATTGCGTGTGTGTGTGTGGAGGGAGGGAGGGAGGGGGGGGGGGGGGGGTACTGGGGGTACCTCCCTCAAATATCGAAAGTGATTGATGGCTCCTTTGTGGTCTCCAATGTAAGTGCTGTTTTAAATAAGACCTCTTAGCCACCCACATCCTCCAAGGCTGTATGAGAACACTGTGTGCTGTAGGGCTGCTTCTGTAATCATTGGACACGTCTTTTTCAACTATTAAAGCATGCTTGTATGCATGTGTCTATGTGCACGTGTCGACAACATGAAGCTTAGTACCACATTAGGGGTGTTTTGTGTGTGTGTGTTTCCATGTATACATCTACAACATAGCTAGGAGCTCTGTACCCTAGATGTCTAACTGTCAGACTGAGCATCGCTGTATCAATAAAGATACACTGTGTTGTCATGGAAACCTGTCGCAAGGACACAAAGTCCAGTTCAACAGGGTGCCGGGCAGACGGTTGGAAATATTCAATACATTCTATATGGGTACTATATAGCACTCCAATCACAACTGCTAACGAAGGTGTTAACTTTTACCCTGTCAACTGAAACTGAACAACAGTATTTGTTGAACTGATAGATGCTGTATTGTCACTACCGATATTACGCTTCAATGCTTTAACAGAGGATTCATCCAAAACTGGACTATACTGAACATAAAACTAGACATGATCACCTTGTATCTCTCAGTCTCACGCTCATATCTCACACTCTCAATCTACCCCCATTCCTCATCTAAACCACACTTCGAATATACCCCACACTTCGAATATACCCCACACTTCATCTACCCTATATTCTCAATCTACCCTACACTATCAATCTACCCCACACCCTTAATCTACCCTATATTCTCAATCTACCCTACACTATCAATCTACCCCACACATTTAATCTACCCTATATTCTCAATCTACCCCACACTCTGAATCAACCCCACACTCTTAATCCATATCTTTTTTCCCCCTCTCTCTCAGAGTAACTGCGACAACCTCTCAGCTCGTTCATGTAGTCAGACTGCCACACTGTGGTGAGTGGAAACACTGCCAGAACATTGACAGAAACATCCAGAGAAACCAGACAGTTTATTCACTTACTGTTTTCTAGACAGGCGCTCTCACCAACAACATTGACATTTACATGAAGCAGTCAGGTCATTGTTTTGACCCTACAAAAATGATCGACTCCAGGGACAATTTTAAAATCCAGCTGTATGGGACCTTGAGAATGCTGCATGTGTTCATATGATGTTCAAGGGGAGCATTTCTTTCAAACGGCCCTCTTTCCTGAGTAGAGAAGAGTGACAGGAAAGTAAAAATGCATGATTTTGAAAGATTAGTTAGAAGAGGGACAGAAAGGAGAGGCAGTGGGAGAAAAGGTAAAAGAAAGACATGAAGGGGGGGGGGGGTTGGGAGTGAAAAAAGGGAAAGAGTGAAAAAGCAAAAGTGAACGACAGACGAGAGGAAGGCTGCGAAAGAGAGAGAGACGGAGAGAGGGAAAGAAGAAGCATTGGATTAGTGAAGCGCACCTTAGTGGAGGGTTTAATGAAGTCCCTCCAGAGGGAGGTGATTAATGGACGCCACATCTCCTTCCAGATGGCGAGCGAGTGTCGCCGGTGGAGACGGAAATGCACTCAGTCACAACGAGCATGGCGGTGCCCAGTGTTCCGCGGCATGGACAAACCCCACACACCCTTTCAGTTTCTTTGTCACCACGTTCACAACACACAGAAAACAAAACATAGAGAGAAACACACACAGACTGAAGAATAAACACTGGTAATTATTACGAAGTTGGTCTCAATGCTAGGTTTGCCATCCTAAGGGCTGCTGGTTTGTTCACACATATAGGGCATACCACTTTCACACTGGCAGACACTGCTGGTTTATTAAGCATGCTGGTGTTCAGTTTCTCAGTTACATATGGTCCTAATTATTGTTTTATTTGATTGTTTTCTTATCTCGCAAAGGAAGCGGGACAAGATATCAGTATAGAAGAGATCTTCCTGAAATCGTTCTTTTAGGTAAATCTCAGTCAAAGCTCAAATCTGCAGTGAGAGGACTAAATGATTGACTGCAGCCTATACGCAACACATGTCAGCACCACCACTTATCATCAAATGTCAAATCTGCCACGAATGAAGACTATCATTGAGAAAAACACTTTTTTGTCTGTCACTTCTTTTTGCCACACTGAACGAATCTGATCTTCTTCCCTTTGGTGGGTGAAGAAACTGAAGGAACAACAGCAGACACCAGAATCTGCTCTTTATTACATCTATCAATGGAACAAGGTGATAATATAAGATGACAGAATGCCACTATCCATTAGAGGATCCTGAAAAGAAGTTAAATAACATCGCTTTGAACCGTCCAATCGTGGCTCAGCCGACTGACCCCGAGGTCCAATGACTCGCTGGTCTCCTCATCTCACCCACCACACTTGTGTGATTGAATTCAGGAATTTCATAAAGTCATCCCTGAAAGGTGGCGAAGCGAATTCAATACACCGATTTAAAGAGGAGATTGCCTCTTTGCAGAGATCACTTGAATGGTGGGTTTATTTGTGAACCCAAAAGAGACAACTGACTTTACGGTTTATAGGGCAACTCCACCAATTTTTGTGTTTTGGTTTCTAAAATTGCCTATTTTCCGCAAAGATACAGCCTGGTATAAAATAAAAAACCTTTATTAACATATAATATGATATTTTTGCCACTATAAGAAAAACTTAAGTTCTTTACCTTTAGCTATGAGATTCCTTCTCTTGCTAAAGCATTGGGTGCTGTGAATACATGCTTTTTTTGCATAAATCCTTTTTCACCTACTTTAAACACTAACAGCAAATCATATACAGGTACACTTTGTATCTCTCTTTCATTGACACACACGCATGTACACATACACACACACACACACTTCTCATCTTCAGCATTAGTTAAACCTCAAGATCATTAATGAAAGAGCAGTCATCACAGAAAAGCAGCACCATGAAAAAACGATCTCCCATGATCCCCTGGGCTCCAGATGATACATACCCAGAGTGTTTGTACATAGCTAATTATAATTGACAGTGTGACAGTCTCTCATACAGCTTTGGCTTAGAAGGGCCTCAGGAGTAAAAAGAGGTTCATCCCTGCACTCCAATGGGAATAGCAGATGGAAAAATTAGAAACTGCGTTCTTGTTAAATGAAAATCACATTTCAAGAAGCAGCTTGTTTTTTAGCAGGTTAAAATAAAGTGGATTTATCCCCAATTCTACCATAGTGTCATTACAGAGGCAAATTGGAATCTTGTGAAATTGTTATGTAGGCAGATCTGGACTGCATTGGGAACATGTAGAGTAAGTGGAAGAGTATATAGCTCCATATCTTTACATCATGGTGGGGGTTAAACAAATCTTTTGATTGTGTTTGACAAAAGAAAAAGGTTTGGCTATGATGTAAATACCTTTGAACGTCTTATTTTTCCAACAAACACTGCAGGTTTAATTTGACTTTCAAACAGACCATTGTGAGCATCTTTCAGTGCTCTGCTACAGTCCAGCCAAACACATTTTCTATGAGTGTGTTATGTTCTCAACTACCTTGTCTCTCTCCTTCCTGGAAGATTTTAGTGAATACACAGAACAGTCCTGTACAGACAGAACCTACACTTAGCACACTTAGACTGTCCAGGGTTCCTCAAAGGCTTCTTCTTAAATCTCAACCCAAATGGGGCTTGTTCACACACAGAAGAGACAGTCCTACAACAGAGAATATTCTTTTTATTTAGAGATCTACTCATTTGACGCACTCATTTGAAACACAACTCTATCCTCTATCCATATAGAAGTTACAGCTTTAGATTTAAGCTCACACAATTAGAGTAGCTGTCACGTTCCAAGCGAGAACACGCAGATGATAAATTGTCGTGAAGCGCCTGGGAAAATGAAAGCGGTCCTCTACAGCAAACACAGCATATTCCCTTGCTGAGATCAAAGCCAAACTGTTCGGCAAATTTTCGAGCCCTCACCATAATCCTAACCCTTACCCCAACATTGGCAAGCCATTAGAACAGCGACCCCTGGTCACAGTTTTCGATAGGTCACCGATTTTGGTACAAGACCAGCATTTGCCGACCAAAAGCTCTCGTCTGGAACAAGGTGGGAAGCCGAAATCGCTCTGCTACGTGGTGCAACCTTGAACCCTAAAGGGAAAAGTGTAAAGCAAACTAGGCTGCCATGGAGGATAGCACGGTCTGATGGAGGTGAACTCCAAATTCAACGGTCTTCACGTGTAAGCAAATGGAAAAAGAGCCATTATGGAAGGAATTGTCCCAGGAGTCATAGTGAGGGGTAGGTATAACAACAGCCCTCCCAGGACAGAATGTGTGTTTACTCAGTGTCTAGGGAGGGGTGGGAGGGCAAATAAAACGATGGAGCCAAAATAGCTCCCGAAGGTTGAAGAATGTACCGAGGGACAGTTGAGGAGAGCAGGTGGATGGGAGAGGAGAGTCAGGCCACTGAGATAGATGGAGAGCTTGAGTCGTAATGTCTCCCTTGGAGCAATGTTTACATATGAGCATTGGGGAACCCGTGTCAGGTCACCTGAAAGAAAATGAGATCTGTTTACTTTCCCTCCAAACTTTTCTTGAGCTTCCTTGAAAACATTTGAGCCGAGCTCAATGAGACTTGCAATGGGGGAAGAGGGAGTCTTGGAGAGCATTTTGAATGCTACAAATATCATGTTGATACAAATTCATCCTGATTCAACACTTCTCTTTTTCTTCTCTCAAACCTCAGCCCGTGCACTTTTCCAAAAGCGAAATGTGTGATAGATTAGATTGAAGAAGATCAGCTCACATCGTCATTAAGGATCATAGCCCATCACTGGGTTTTGCTTCGGTCGGATCTTGTCCTTAGCGATCCTTTCTGGATGTCGCGTTTAACATGCATTTCCTATTGTTTATATGAATCAGCAAATGTGTTTTACTTGTGGTGGTCTGATGCCTACCGTACATCATAGAACAATCCAGGGACACCGTGTACAAGAAGCTGACACTCTTTTCCCCCAAAGAGTGAAAATGGTAAAAGTGAGTGTGTCGAATGCCCCAGGTAACAATTGACCGTCAGCTCATCCACTCACAACATTTCCCAAATACAGTAAGTCAAAGCAAAAGAGAGCTCAACCCCACAAAAATAATTTGAACTCCCCAGGATACTGTTGTGAAGGTTGTCACAATTAACTCATTTGTAAACCACCAACAGAGCACTAATTATCCATTTAGGTGTTTGTTTACGAACAACGCACATAAGACTCAACTAATGAATGATGCAAAGAGTTTAAGGCGTCTTAAAACCATTCTTTTGTGATTAACCCTGGATATCTCTCCCGGTCATGTACCATTTTCTTCATGTGGAAGCATTGGGAGTGTTCACAGTGTGACCTGAACCTTAGGAATATATTACACTGCAATTAGCAGCAACAGCTGGCAAACCAGGGGAGGATTCCAGGCATAATTGGCTCTGAAATGTCAACTTTCTACACCAGTGGGACATTTCCCTTAAACCATGCTGCCTGTTGCAATTACATTTTCGGAGAACTAGCTGGCACCAAGCTGTATATGTGACATTAATATTCACCTCACATGAAAGACGGATTCAAAAAAGGACCCAAACAAGGATGCATAGAGCAAATTAAGGGATCTTGTAAGATAAGGGTTGTCTGTGTATGTCGTCTTGCTGGGAAAACCTGTTTGATTCATTGTCTGTTGTATCCCTTGTACATTTTTCCGAGGTCATGTTGAAAAGGAAGAGAAGAACAAGTGAAATACTAAAATGCAACAGTATTGGGATGGCTCAAACGGATTAGCAGCAGCAGGAAAGAAAAAACCATGGGAGCATATTTTCGGGTCTCACAGGCCTCTCCGGTGAAAACGCAACCCTGCACATGGCTCTCAACGGATAGCGCTTGGCTTGGTTGTCTTCTCCCAGTTTGAGAGGTGCAGAAAACAGGGTTTATGCTCTGGAGAGACGAAGAGCGATTACCTTTCTCTGTTACCAGGGGGAAGCAGATGGTTTATTCATTCAGAGAAAGCTGTGAGTTCTCTTGAGCTTCCTTGCTCCCGGTTTAACAAGACAACCAGCATGGGAATGAGTGACATTTCCCCATTCTGTCCAGTGTGACAATAGCCCACCATGTAAAAGGCAAAGGAAACACACAGTCAGGACGTAATGGGCCAAGATTATTACATAGACGGGTATAACCTTGATATGTCCAACTTCAGCACTGGGCTCCTGTTGGATGCATCACAGCCTGATCTTTGGGGTGTTGGATGTTGGAGATAATGTTATAAAATCCCTTTGTCACAGTACTTTGATATATACGTTGCAAAGGGACTCCCTTTGATTTGCATTCATCTCCTAAAATAAATACAGCAACCATAGTCATTAACACCCAATAAAATATATTTTCTTTTCTTTTTCAGACAGTGTTGGGTACTATAGATGGAGTGGCGTAATGGATAATCTTGTTAAGGACAGAACATAAGCGTTGTGTGCACTTTTGTGCCTTGATGTGGCCAACATAGCGGGAGGTGACAGGAGAGTGGATGAGTGGAAGGAACTGTCAACAGAGAACATGTATATAAATTATAGCCTTCATGTAATTTCTATTCAGGTGTCACCCATCTTGCTATTTTCACCTTTCTCAAACAATATTTTCCAAATGGGGACCGCCTCAATGCAAAGCAAAGAGAGTTGACTTTTGCTGAAAGATAACCTAAAAGGTTATAAAATATTTGTGAATTGACTGGCAAAAAAAATAAAAAAATAACGTAGTCTAAACTCTATCCGCACAACAAGTGTGAGGCCATTGTCTGAACTTTACTCTTAGACTCTCAGATAGTTTTTCAACAGATATTTGATGTATACAATTCCATGCAGAACAAAACAGGGACAATTGAAAATGAAACGTTTATAGTGCCTGTGGTTGTGTTCATCTCTGTGCCCGGTGTCTGAATACAAGACTCTAGTGACCCCAAGTGGATAGACCTATGACACCAAGTTAGACACGAAAGGGACAAATAGTGACGTTACTTTAAATTTGTTTACTTAAATAAAAAAAATGTACATCACATCTTATAATAGACATCATTCTTTTTAAAAACTTTACAGTAATTTGTACATTACATAATTTCTTATAAAATCCTTCTTTGTCACTCGACTGTGGATTACAAAGATGTACTGACAACTAGTGGGTGACTCAGACCATACACACAGCCGTCACATACTGATTTCAGCGTTAAGAAAACACGAGGAAGCACATTGGTGCTCTGTGTTTGAAAAAAATACTTGGTTAACAGGTTATAATAACACATATAGGCCACACGTTGATTTACAGCAGTTTTTAGAGAACAAAGCCTCTGGGTGATTCATACAATCTCTGAATATTAAAACGCAAAATTGAAATAGGGACTTATCCTATAGGGTTCATGGTGTACATGAAGGCTTGTCACACAGAGGAGAGATCTTTACATCCCTATGGCTTTCGTTCCTTCTTTTGAACAGCAGTAATGAAACATTATAAAAGGAAATGTTTTGAATTTAAAATGCTATTTATGATTAATCAACTTTTCCTGATTCTTCTGCACATTAAACCCATAATAAGCTTTTAAGTGGCCAAATCAGATAAGAAAAAAAGTACTTTGCTGCTGCCAAAAGAATGGACACTTAAAAACATAAAACTACATACAGTGGAGTATTACTGATCAATGATTTACAAAATTATGAAAAGGAAAGAATGACATTGAACCAAAGGAGAACAAAAAGAGGAAAAACTATACTTTACAAAACTTGCCTTGATGGTGTAAATGTGTGCAGAGATGTCATGTGACCAGTCAGGGCTATCAACATCAAGAAGTTCTCCAGTAATACAGGATAGGTCCAGCAGTCATGCCTCCATAACTAAATGGAGAATCAAACTGGCCTAAACAAGTGGATTTAAACCCTAACTCCTGTAAACTTTACAGTTTTAGGTAAAGGTAAACAAAAATTGACAATCAAATAAAACAAAAACATGACATTTTGGCAATACAAGACTATCACATAATCAGTACATTCTGTGCTTCTATTGAATCTTCCTCCAACAGATTGAGATAAATAGACTGAATGTTAGTTGGTAATTTAATGTAACTAAATCTAGACAACAAACACTGATGCCCAGTTAGCTTGTAAGTTTAACTTCAGCTAGCTTTTAAGTTTAATATGTAAGCATATTTCAGCTACAGTATTGAGGTTTTATACATATGTGCTTCCATTTAGTGACAAAACCAAAGGATAATAAACATTTTGGGATACTGGTTTACATAAACGTCTCATGAAGCATTAGTCATACAGATACACTAAATAAACTGTCAATATCTCCAACATGGAAAACAGCAAAAATATAAGACAACAGGACTATGTTATATGACCTAAAACAATGAGAGTACTGCATAACAAACACGCTGTAAGGCCTTATGAGAGTTCTATGTAGAAAGTGACATGTTTATGTAGTGATTCTGCATGGACGAAACATTCCTCAGACACCATTGATGTCAATTGTGGCATACTTTACATGGAGGTAAAATTCAATGTACATGTTAATTATAAGTGTAGAGAAATACATTTTGCTATGTCAAATCCTCTGTATCTATACTTTATGACACCCACAAACTCTTTTTAGAGACTAACATGAAACATCACATTTCATTTGAAATTTCAGACCAAGATACCAGACTGTTCTCAACTGACATACTGTATGTTTAGAAGAAACCTCCAGTTTAACCTTACCTCCACCTTTTATTTAATCAAATAAGAAGACAAAAGTTGGCTTCAAGTCTATCTTTCCATGTTGTCTGGGATGAGAAAGAAAAAAAACCCTGCTTTATCTTAAAAAATATTATATGATTATAGTAATGTCACAATTTCACATTGGATATATCATTATATGTGCACCTATATAAGGGATGAGACAAATAGCTAAATAGTATATTATTTGGGCTACCTATCGTCAGTTGTTCCTGGACAATGATACCTGTGGTTGTTTTCCAAAATTTTCCTAAGCACCGTTCATTAGCTGGGCCTCAAAGCAACTGGACGTTTCCACAAACATGACCCCTCATTCTTGGGGAAAGTTAGACAAGGCCCCCCAACGTTATGTACTTGACCGCCGATAAGTCCTACCGAAGGCAAAACGCTGACACTGAGAAGAAACAAGCAAATATGCAAATATGGAGTGTGTGATGCACACCTCTACATACGACCACTTCTCACAAACAGTCAGGGAGATCCAGCCTCCCTCCAGTAAAACACCACAAGACAAACAAACACACACACACGCGCACACACACAGAAGAGTTAAAAACCTTTTACCAAACGAAACAGGTAAACGACAGACAAATGGGTTACCCAAGACAGTCCCAAACACTTAACCTCAACCTAACCAATAGGGGCAGTAAAGATAGGCGGGTCCACAATCCCTTCTCCCCAACCTGCCATTGGTTATAAACCCAGCAAGGAAGAGGAATCATCAGAAAAAGGACCAATGGACTCCATGTTGACTTGGCCTTAAGACGATTCACCATCCACACTAACCTACATGTGCAATAGGCAGCAAGCTACTATTGATGCACTGTGTGCTTCTTCTAGGTGTGAGTCAGAGGACTTAACCCATGAAGGCATCCATCTTAAGAACTAGAGTCGTTAGTGAAGGCAGCCATCACGGGCACTAGAGTGAGTCACTTGGAAAGGCAACCATATTGGTGCGGTTCAAGAAGTCACTGTAGCAAGGCGGCTATCTTGCAGCAAGGCTATGTCTCTGGGCTGTTGGCTGTGCCCATGGTCAGGATCTTCATGTATTGTGTAAAGATGGCTTCAAAGGCCTCATCTCTGTGGATCATGGCACCAAACACCAAAGGCTGTGAAAAGAGGAAGAGGATAAGAAGGGAGGATGTGGGTGTGGGTGGGCGTGTGGGAGACAGGGAGGGGGGGAGTGGTGCAATCAGCTTTGACACCTCGTCAAATCACGTGCAGGCCCATTTTGACCCATTTCAACCTGCTGAGTGTTTTTAGCAAATGGCTAGACTGACAGAACAGAGACAACAGGAAGAGAGTGTGAAAGAGAAGGAGGAAGGCGGAGAATAACAGAGAGAGGGGGGGGGGGGTAGAGAGAGTGAGAGGTTTTTCAAAGGTGAAATACTGTTTAAAAGGTGCATTTACCTTCTGGGTGGACGGTGTTGCTATGGAGATTCCCATTCCAGATCCCGGTAACACAGACAGTACTTTGTACTGCAGGAAGGACAAACAAGAGATAGAATATATACAAAGGTAATGAGGGCAACAATTGGCAGTGAGTTTTCATCAGACTTTCTGTAAAAGTACAGGAGCAGTGAGAGGAAACGGGACTTACCTTCTGAATGTCAGTGATGTCTACCAGCTTGATGACTTTGTTCTTTTTGGAGGAGCTAGACCTGGAGCTGGAGCTCTCAAAGCACAGGTAACTGTTGATGTAGAGAAAATACACACGATAAGAGCACAGAGCTATTATAAAGACTGGGCACGAACTACCACTATGCCCTATAATCAAATAGAGTACAACATACAGGTTCCTTTGGTAAAGAAAAACGTAAACACAGAAAGTGTTACTTAAACCAATTTTTTTGACCAAAATGCAAACGGTAACTAGATGTGTGTGTGTGATTTGTGTGTGTGTGTCCCCCCCCCCCCCCCCCCCAACATACTTTTCTGTGACGTAGAGCACACCATTGCGAATGTAGTCTGTGGGCATCTTCCTGTCCCTGTTGATCAAGCAGCATCGCCACCCGTTCTCACACACTGCAGACAGAACAACCCCACATAAATATATAACACACTGGACACCGGCGGTCAACATACATAAACATAGCAAGGTGACTTCAGTCCACATCATCCAACAGTAATTTCTCCAAACTTCAAATGTATTACACTGTTACTTAAATACAATTGTTAATGGAAGTGTATTACTTTTCTAAACTCTGTTTAGACATAAAAAGTATGAGCAGTATTTGGGTGCACAGTATCCTATGATTAGACAGGAAGTCCACACACCAGCTAGGGGGCGCTCTGCCTCTGACAGGTTGAAGACCTCGTGGAAAGCCCCCTTCTTCGTGCTGAAGGCCCGCCCACCATCTTCCTCACGACTGATACCCAATGGCAAGCCTGTTGCTAGGCTTCCACGAGCAACTGCCGGCTGAATCTACCATCGAGAGAGAGAGAGAGAGAAAGGGAGGTTGAGAGAAAGAGAGACAGACAGAGACCATTAGACTTTTCGACTCTTGGCCAGAGGAGAGGAGGGCATTTGTATAACCCAAGCAGCAAAGTGAGTTGTTGCAGGCTTTCTCGAACCCATGGCAGTGTGGTCAGCCTCAATCCTCACACTTCACCAGGAGTGTTGCTCAGGTTACATTCAGCAGAGCGGTGACACAGGCTATGGACGCTTTGTGGCGGTAACTCAGTTGCTTCTAGGGCACTTTCACAGGTGAACCTCTTGTCTACAGAATCCTACTAGCAGCCTACATTGCATGATAAAAAGCAATACCCACAGTATGATGTGACACCTATCATGGCACTTATACTCAAATCATGTTTTCTACTGAAGGTAACACTGTCAAAAAAATATATAATAAGGAATGAGGAAACATTCCCTCTATATCATATTAACATATTGACAACATAATATTTTGATAACACCAGCTTCCAGAAAACAGCTCCTCTTCAGAAGTACACTAGGTATTCTCACATTATAAAGCCTTTCAATTTGTTTGCATGTAAGAACATAACCACAAGCTACAGCTCAGTATAACAAAAGAACAGCCATGCTTATTCCAAAGCCCAAATTCAATCAAACTGACAAATTATAGTAAATTAGTTTTTCAAATATAGTTTAAAAAAAATATAATACATATGCAGGGTTCTCAGCTTGGCTGTTCCAATGTTGTCAACATTTCTCGAGGCAAATGTGCGATCTACACTGCTAACAACACTACAATCAAATCAATGTCTATCAAAAATACATCACCCCCAATTTACACTCCAGGTTCTACCATAACACACACAAACACTCAGAAACTCATAGAGGGTCTAGGTTTTACTCTGATAGTGTCTATGGAAACGGATCAAAAACACGGGAAACGGTGGTGATTTGTGACACACATGCATGTCAGAGAGGACGAGCATCGTGGAAAAACACAAACAGTGAAACTACGGAGAACGTTTTTGATCCTTTACATAGACACTCATAGTCGGTATGGCTCACGCCAACACACACACACACACACACACACACACACACCCTCACAACCACTCCAAAACACAGTCACGGCAGCAGACACACAGCTGAGACTGGTGGAGGTGTGACACACAAGTTCTGCACACCAGGGGCCCCTACCTTTTCAAACCCAGACAGCTGAGAGAGAGAAACAACACACTGTACTCAGAAACTAAATTAAGGATCCCCACAGTCCAGATACTGCCAATGAAAAGTGAACCAAACATGACAATGACATTGAAATGACTGTGTATTTATACGTTCAGTATAAATGCATGTTCATAGTCTACAACAAAACATTTGACCTTGTTAATAGTATATGAGGACACAATATCAAAACACATATACTTGAGAAATGCATGTAAATGTGCATTTATAAAAATGTACAGGAAAAATCAAAACTAAAAAGTTAATTAACAATGTAAAATGAACGGTAACCACATGTACATGCATGCGCGCACACACACACACACACACACACAGCCTACCCGTCTGGAGAGGGTGGCGCTGCCACGTTCCTTCAGCTGGGGATCAGTGGGCAGATTGGTCCAGATGATGTGAGGTGTGTCGTATTTGTCCCTAAGCTTTGGGCAGCTTTTGAAGATGAAGTCAATGATGAAGAACTTAATACCAGCATACAGACCTGGAGGGGGGGAGGTGCAGGTGGGGGTTGGCGGGGTGAATAGATCTCAAACACTATATTTGTCTCCCAGTGTCTCTCTCTCTCCCTCTCTCTCTCCCTCCCTCCCTCTCCCCCTCCCCCTCTCCCTCACCATCTACCTTTCTCTCCCTCCTGCTCCTTTATATGAGATATACAGTATTGCTAGTGACAGTAGTAATGCTACTTAATCCAAGGTAAGTAACCTACAGTAACTCTGCTTTACATGCAATGTGCAGTATCAAAGGAGATGAAATGCACAGTAGGGGGCGTGTTCAGTCGTCGCCTTCTCACCCATCATGAAGCCGACCAGTTTGTACGGCAGGACGCAGGAGCAGATGAAGGCCATCCACAGGGCGACGTAGAGCTTCTGAGTGATCTCAGGCTGCACCCACATGAACAGGCTGAAACACACACACACACACGCAGACGCACACACAAGAACGCACACAGGTGCACCCACGGCACAAGCGCACGGAAGAACACACACACACGCACAAGAAAG
The DNA here is from genome assembly GCF_038355195.1 of Osmerus mordax. NCBI lineage: Eukaryota > Metazoa > Chordata > Actinopteri > Osmeriformes > Osmeridae > Osmerus > Osmerus mordax. The sequence goes on from NC_090053.1 coordinate 9,118,479, forward strand.
ACACACACAGGGTCAAAAGGCGAAATGAGCGAGTGACTTAAGTAACGAAAGGCATTATATCCAGACAAAGCAGGCATCTCTGCAAAAATATACACAAACTAAAAAGACACTCACTTCTTTATTTTCTCCAAGACATCTGCCATCTTTCCAAATAAGTTCTGTTAAAACACATATTTCATGTGAAAATGGCAAACATCAAAATATTAAAGTGTACCAAACTAACAGTGCAATTAATTGTGCGAGTTATGACGTGACATCTATCACAATTCAAAATGTGTAATTGATGGTACCGTCACCCCTCACCTGTGCTTTCTGTGCTACATCGAGAACTAACTGGAACTTCTCTGAAACAGTCAGATCCTCTTTGGCTGGTTCCTAGTAAACAAAGATGGGTGTTAGACTACAAGGCACCCCATTTGCAGGCTTAACTGAGTTCCATTGATTGATTGGATCGATAAGCCTTCTCCACAACAATTTGCAGAAATACTGTATTTAAAGAGCTTCTGTACACACAGTTCTGCATGTGAAAACAACTTTCTTCTTGCCTTAATAAGAACCACTCCATCGATCAGTCACATAATCAAACTGTAATGGATGTATTTAGTGAGTGGTCTGTTTGGTGCTGGCATATGGCAGGTCTTACCACAGGTTCCGAAACCTCAGGAACAATACTCCACTGAATCCTCCATCCTCTGATCAACACACAGAACATCATAGATTAACTACTAATAGATTCAAATCCAGTTCAAAACGGTATCTTTACTGAGTGGGCATCAATGTCACTGAACATTCGTCTGTTTCAGAATCTAGAAATACGATTTATGCTCTGTGTAATCATTAGCCGATTCTTCCCCAACTGGCTGAAGATGTACAGGCTTGATGGTGCGTGGTGATGCTGATTGGCTGACCTTGCGATGAGGTAATTTAAGGAGAGCCTCAGAATGGCCAGGAAGAGAAACATGGGGATGGCCCATCCATGCCACGCGGCGTTCATATAGATCTGTGGAAAAGAAAGAGAAAAAGAGAGAGACAGAGGAGTCCGGGGATAAAGGGAGAAGAGTGTTGGAAGGGGGGGAAGAGAGAGAGAGAGCAATAGGGGACATTAAAAGGCAGAGGGGAGAGATAGAGGGAGGATAAGAACATGGGAGGGGGGGAAGAGAGAGAGAGAGAGAGAGAGAGAGAGAGAGAGAGAGAGAGAGAGAGAGAGAGAGAGAGAGAGAGAGAGAGAGAGAGAGAGAGAGAGAGAGAGAAAAAGGGAGGGAGGAGGGGGGAGAGAAAAAGAGAAGTCAGGCACAGTGTACTTACATGACCTTCTCTTGCAACTCATATATTACTACACATGAATGAATGTGTATGGCACATCACATAACTCTCTCACGCATGTCACGTCTATCCATCTCGATCTGTCTCTAAATAGAATCAGATGCATGCAAAGCTGTAAATGCATGGCCGTGTCAAGCAGGGGACAAGCACATGCAAGGCTGGGTTCATACAGATGCTGTTCCTGTAAAATATGACTATGGGTGTTAAGAGAGGGAGAGGATGGGGGTGAGAACAAGTGAAAGAGATAGAGGGACAGAGTAAGAGACACAGAGAGATGAGCGAGATACAAAGAGAAAGGGAGAGACAAGAGAGAGGGTGGTTGAAAAATAAATGGAGACAGATATGGATCTTCTCTGATGTGCAAACTAGGCCATGTAGTACTAATATTCAACACAAGAGGGCAGTTTGATAAAGGATATGGACATCCCTACCTGACCTGTCCAAAACCTTTTCATTGTGATTAAGATTAGTGTGTGTGTGTGTGTGTGTGTACTTACAATGAAGGCTATGGCTGACGTGTATACAGAGTGCCAGCTGGATAAGGCAGAAAGGTTCCTCATGAAGTTAGTGACAGGTTTGGCCCCTCTCTCTGGATAGCACAGATGAACACAGACAACATTTAGGAAAAAGGGAGTTGTTTCTTTTTACATAATGACACCATAGAGAGAGAGGTTGTATTGTGATGGATGTTGGTTAGTTTAGTGAAATTAGTTATTTTAATGATGTAAATATGAGGACTGTAAAAGATACAATAGAGGTTCTTTCTGAACACTTACTTAGTCGTCTCATGTTTTCTGTCAACCTGAGAACAAGACATGAGACATGTTATTCCACAGAAACACACAGCTTGCTTTAATAAACTGTCACACAAAAAGCCTAGGATGAGCAATGTTATGGTGTCGTTTCCTGACAGAAACTCCACATCTTCCCCCCCCAAAAACGGAAAAGTTGTGCACAAAAGTATCTCAGGCTATAAGACAGGTAGAGAGATGAGACGTGTTTTGTTGCAAAGTAAACGACCTTGCTCTATTTAGCTTTCCCCTGAGTCTCAGTGTGCTGTGGAAGGCTTGAAGAATCCCACGCTTGCGAAGATCCTTTCTTAGTCCGCCCCTCTTTTTCTCTCCCTTCCCCTTTCTCTCTCTTTCTCCTGCTCCCTCTGTTCTCTTCAGTCTCGAGGAGTAACATCAAGGTCAGATGAACTGGCGCTGAGCAAGTGTTCCCTTTCACGTCGCCCCTATTCTCTTGTCTCTCTCAAGAACACAGGCCTCCCTCGCCCCTATCCTCCTCACTTTCTCTTAGCCTTCCCTCTCTCCTTCTTACCCTAATCCTCTCTCCCATCCTCTTTCTCCTTCTCGCTCTACCCACCTCCTCTTTCTTTCTCTCATCGCTCTCTCTCTTTCCATGACTTCCTCCCCTCCGCCTCTCTCCCTTTTGTCTATATACCTGATTAAAGAGGCAAGTCCAAAGTTTAGATTTCAGGTGAAAATACCTCCCCAAACTTTTCTGTACTTGCCTAACTGCAGAATAACAGGGGTGTCTCACAAGAGTCGAGTAGAATATAAAGTAAGGGCGTGATATTTAGAAAAACTGTGTATACACTGGAATACACTGTTATACACTGGTATCAGCTGTTGGACAGTAATATTACAGTGTAGAGGGAAGATCTGAAGCTTTGGATCAGCTTGTATTGCGTCAGCAAGTGAACACCCTGCTTGGGGGACTTCTGCCCAACAACTACACTTTAAAATCTGTGCCTACATGTTCTGCTGTACATCAACAAGACCCTAAAACAGATCCAGGACTACTCACATACTAGGGACTAAGAAAATGAACCGATCCAAAACCAGTTCTTACAATAGAAAAGGAAAAGGAAATAATCTTGTAGTACACATAATCCACCACTAGAGGTCAGGAATTACACTCACTTCCATGACTTCCATGGTTACAACCGCCCAGTGTCCTTACTAAGCCCATGGATTGGCTGTCACCAATAAGAAGGGGCCAATCAGATACCTGGGGTGAGCTCATAGGGCTGTTTAGCTCACGCTGTGACTGGCAGCGTTGATGAATAGCACGCTGACAGACCGTGAGACCATTACAAAGCCATCATTTTTATGTCCCTCTCTCCCCCTCTCCCCCTCTCTCCCTCTCTCCCTCTCTCCCTCTCTCCCTCTCTCCAAACAGGGTGCAGTCGGAGGACTCCGTAGCCGTTAAGCCTGATGGCTTTTAGCGTCCCTGCCCTCCACTCATATCGAGCGGAGATGGGGCTATCATGACTGTGTTCGATTGCGCTGTTAACTAGTGCCGGCCTTCCAGCAAAGCGCACTGTCACACTGGTGGAGCAACAAACACACAGACATCCTTTACACACACGTAAAAAAATACACACACTAAAACATAAACACACCAGAACGTAAACTAAAATACACACGACACGGTAAAACATTTGGCAATATGTGCTGAGGTAATTACTGCTCGTCAAATCTACTTATAACAGGTGAAACAATAAACTGTGTATTCAGAGATTAGGATTTAGGCCTATGCTACGCTTATATACAGTACTGTCAGATATCATAATCCACTTATGCACTCTGGGGCACTCAACTCCTAGGTACCAATCGCACAACGCCGAACACACGCTTGCACACTGTTGCTCTACTGGACTACCAAAGAATCACGTGGTCCTACACTGTGTCCTTGAACAACCTCATGATCGATCACTGCTTTAAAACAATGACCAGCATGTTCACAGCAAATCTCAGAAGGCTGGGAAGCTCATTAAAGAGGTATGGAAAAACCAAACATTGGAAACAGATATGGAAAAGGAAACCTTACAGAATCGATGAGCAAGCATTTCCAAGAAATATGGGTATTATAAGTTGACTAAGACCTTAAAATGAAAAAGTAAGCAAAGTTAGCTGAGTAAAGTTAGCTGAGCACATCTGATCAGGCAGTTTGGAACACTTGGTTGGTGACTCAGAAGCAGATGAACTATCTTGCCACAATACAAGAAGAATCTCTAAAAAACATCATCCAGTCGAAGCTTTAAGTTGAAATAACTACTCCAATAACCATACCCCCAAAACCTGAAATGACAGATCTATTAATAAAAAGTCTCTCACTAATTGAGTTCCTGCATGTTTAATTCCCCTCTCATTTCGCTCTCCTGGAACTGATCCATTAGTTTTATCGCAGTGGGTGAGTCGAATCGAGTCCTCTCACTAGTTTGCTGGGATTTTCCTGTAGCAGGAGAGCTTTGGTTCAAGTAAGTCACACATCTGAGTAACACTTTATTTGAACAGTCCATCTGTAAACAGCCAATAGATACTCAGTGAAACATTTTGAATCACTCCAACAGGGCACCAGGCTCTGTCATTATGTGTGTGAGTGCGTGTGATTGCTTCTGTGTGTGTGCAGGTGTGTGTACGAGGGTGCGTCTGTGTGTGTATGCGTATGTATGAGGGTGTGTGTGTGTGTATGAGGGTGTGTGTGTTTGTGTGTGTGTGGGGGTGGGTGTGTGTGTGTGTGGACTCGGACCTCTTGGCACTGAGTGGCTCCTCCGTCTCCACAGTGTTCTCTTCCGGCTGGAAGCGGAAGTCCTCCACGTACGCACCAAACCTGTCGTACAGCCACTTCTGTAGACGAGTGTAGAGGGTCTCCTTCTGCTTGTCTGTGGAGAGGGAGAGAGAGGGGGAGAGAGATAGAGAGGGGGTGACAGAGAGAGTGAGGGACAGTTACAAGCTGATTGACTAGAAAAGCCAATGACGACCATGCACCTACAGGTGTACCAGTGTTAGGCACACAGTGGGAAAGCTAAGTGTTCCTCACAACCGCTAAAGACGCTTTTGCACCCCCCCAAAGGCTGAATAACTCAAAGAAAGTTGAACACTAGGGACTATGATGACACGATGACACAATTCAGTTCATTCCCAGCTGACTGAAAGACTGACTCACAATGAGCGCAATACAAAAAGAAACTGTCTGTAAATCACGAGGATGGACTGCTGCTCAAATCACGACAGTGAGACTTCCTGTTTAAAACAGACTCCCCACATTCGAAGCATCCTTCTCCATACATCACAGTATGGAATCCAGAGGGTACACAATAATGCACCGTTTTTTCGACTAGATGCTTCTCAGTATCAGGTCAGATGTTTGGTTTTCTTTGGAGAGATGACAGTTGTTATCATGCTACATTCGGAAGCCATTGGACAGGAGCAAATGGAATGAGCTGTGTACTGTAGGTGCAGTGTATGCACGCTTAGCCCTGGGGGGGAAACAACATTCAACCACTCAAGGCCTGAGGTAGGTGCCAAGCAGACCTTTAACAGGAAAGAAGCAATTTTCCACCAGAGCCGCACTTTCCCTGTGTGTGAAATTCCCTACAGAGGGACAGAGAAGGATGCATGTCATAACACATCTACCTTCCTTTAACCCTCCATATGAACACACTTCCTGGGAACGAGAGTTGAATACACACACACACAAGCAAACACACCTGTAAACGCATGTAAACACACCCAAGTAAACACATGGGAACACTCGCACGCAAACACTCGCATGCTGTAACACACACAAACATGCCCACACACACACACACACTAATTTGCCGCATCAAGGGGGTGGTGAGACACGCTTCTCCACACGGAGCTACCACAGCAGGCTCAGAAGTGCCAGCAGGTTGTTCTCCAAACTCCCACGCAGATGTTGAACCCCTACCGCTCCTCCGCCTGGAGACGGCGCGAGGCAGGCCGGGCTGAGGCAGCCCTGGCTGAGGCAGCCCGCTCCATCCCTCTCTACCCCCTCAGCCCTGCCACCTCATCTTGATTTCAGAACTGAATTAGGAGCCGGAGTGGAATTCATGGGGAGAAGTACGAGAGGAACGGTGTGCTGCACAGCTTGGGGGGCCCGTGGGTGGAGGGCGATATGGGGGACAGGAAAGTGGCATATATGCAGCCAAAACAAAATCCCAAATGTGATCCGATGCTGTCTTGATTCAACAGGTTTTCAAATGAGGGGAGCCTTATTTGATGCCGCAGTCGAGGTGTGTGGAGAAACAGTGAGTAGTACGGACACAAAGCAACACATGCTTTGTGTTGGCCTGCTTGTTCATTGATGATTCAAGTTCATGTTTCAAGTTTATTCGCCATTTGGATCGGGTACAAGTACATTGGAAATATTTGGGTCCTGCTCCTCTTTACAGATTCCTAGCATCCTATCTAAACCTATAATAAATAAACATGCCCTAATCCATTGTGAGCTCATATTCATATTCATATCAAGAATATTATAATGTTGAATAATAATAGATAATACACCCATCTGTATGTACATGAAGTAAAGTGACTGGGACATGTCTCACCTGTGCCGTTGGCTGTCGGAGGAGATGCTTTGGGAGGCTGTGGAGGAGAATCTTCCGGCCTACAAGGAAACAGAATGCCTGACTGGAATATCACAGCTTTCAAGTTAGGGGAAAATATGTATTTTTCTTATCGTTGTTTTTAGACGGAGCATTGATGGCTCATGGGCCGTGTTCTTTAAACTCCCTGTACACAGCCACATCAAACGCTAACAGAGAACGGACGGAAAGTTCGGATTCATCCTGGTCGCTTGACGTCTCAAAAGAGTGAGGGGGGAAACGGGAGACACGGAGGCGAAGTGAGAATGGGGCTGAAAAGCTTTTCCTTGTGGTTGTTTAAATGGTCCTGGCACAGAAAGAGATTTTCCATTCAAACTCTGCCTGACACAGGACTGATTGACATTTAGCATCTTGGACACAAGGTCCATGAACTCAAGGCCAGGGACTGTGATCCTTGTTGAATGGGCAAGGAGACAGTGCGGGGAGAGACTGTCAGCCACATGCAGGCCTGCTAATAAGAGACGCAGCCAGGGCTCCGGAGACTATTTTTAACAAGGACTGTCACCCACCACATGCCGAGAAGCATGCACTGACACACACACGCAGAGTCACACAGGCACTCTGTGTGTCGCATCGTCACTCTCACTAGCTAGCCGAATGCACACACTGACAGTCTCCTTCCTTGTCAGCGTACCCTGAGTGGAGTTTACCTTCTGTGGGATGAACTGTGTCATGGCGATAGCTGTCCTACTGTGTCGGCGGTGAAGACATAAGGGGACCCTTTTCAAAACTGACCGAAGATGATTAGCGGGACTAGGATCTCTACCTCGTTCTCAGCACCTCGCCCATCTTCTGCTCCAAGTCCATTCTTTTCGAGCGCTCCTTCTCCAGCTCCTGTTTCAGGGTGTCCACGTTGGTCTCTTCTCTGAGTTTCCTCAGCTCCTCCTCTGTGAAACACATCGAGGGGAAAAAGGCATCAGGGATTAACGAGCGGCGGTTCCCCCGCCTCTAGGAGACAAGACCATCATCAGGAGCTGTTTGCTGTGTTATTAGAAAGACACCCTGTTGAGAATAGAACATGGTTATTTAAAGAACAAACACGCTTTCACATTTTGTGTATATATATACACACAGTATTTATAACATGAAAAAATGTACTTTCTGTATATAGCCAGTATATGTATACACACACATGGAGTCTTACTTAGTATAAAAGAGTGGCAGTGAGAGGTAGGAGTGAACAATTTAACATCATGCAGGCAATAACAAGCAAATTCTTCTGGTTGCTCCAATATACCGGGCCCTTGTGGGTCATTTGACGTTTCGCAATCAAATCAAGATCAAATTATGTACAAAGCAAATAACAACAAAACTAATTGCTGCAAATTCAAAATCATCAAGGTGTAGAATAATTTAGGCTATCCAGTGCAAACACAGACATGAATCCTAAAAACATTAAATCATTCCACTGGATTATAACAATCGTTTACGTTTAAAAAGAATTATAACCACTCCTGCAAGATGATTACGGGTACACACATACCTAGGGACCCACAAAATCTCACAAGCACATCCTACATGTGTTACAAACACAAACTCAACAAGTCTGTTTGAATCTACTGACTTGATGAGTGCCAGTTACCATACAACAAACCCCTTTAAAAGCTCTCAAGGCGTTCCAAAAACATATCGAGGACCATCTTTATGACTTTCTATCTAATAGAAGGGAAAAGGGAGAGAGAGAGTGAGAGAGAGAGAAAGAGAGCAGAAAAGATCAATTCTGGTGTGCAAAAGCTAGACTCATTTAGCACCTGTTAGCAGTCATTAAAAATGAATAAGCTGGCACAGATCACATAGGCCTACTTCATCATTGTAATGACTCCTGCATTCTCAGACTGCACAGCCAGGAGGAGATGGGATTATCTTAAAGGGATGATACCTAAAACCTTAAAGGGATGATATCTGATATTGTCAGAATGAGATATGAACGGATACAAAGGAGGGGTATTCCGTGATGCCGCCTTCTCTATTTCTCTTCTCGATGGCTTAATCAAGCTGAATGTGAAAATGAAACTGTACAGTGGAGCTAAAGAATTATAACCGGACAAATTATTTGACCTGGTACAAAACAAAAAACTATAAATCAATAAAGAATGATCAAAATACCAATTCGGATTCAGGATTTCAAGCCATTGCTGTGCAAAGTATAGGCCCACTGTATCTCAACCTCCAAAGACTCTGGCTTACTGATTCACGTGTCACAGGAGTTGGGGCCTGACCAGTGCAGAAGCTGATTTGGGTCAGGTCAGCTCAGCAACCTCTGGAGAGTGTGCTGTGGATTATAGGCTGAGTTGTTTCCCATCAGGGAGGGACTGCCTTGGCCTGCCCCTGACACACTCTGGGACTCTCTGTCCCGAGCACACACACACACACACACATGCAGGCAGGCACACACAAAGTACACACACAGGGTGGAATATGTCAGCTCCTGCAGTCTGACAATACACTGGCCCTGAGTCAGAGCAGCAAAGGCCAGAGATGGGGTGAGCTGTAAAACAAATGAAGGGAGGACAAAACAGGGGAAAAAGTGGAAGGATTTCATCAGAATCAGAATGGGATTTATTCGCCATGAAAGTTTGCACAGACAAGGAATTTGCTTTGGCAGGAAGGTGCATACAATAAACATATACCTAAAATTTTTAGATGTGGACTAGCTATACTAAGGGTACATAAACTAGCAGTACTAAGTGGGATTAGAATAGAATTAAATATACAATAAAATATAAGTTGCCGTAAATTACAATATAAAAATTCAAATATTACAAAAATACAAATGTACAAGATACCATGTTGTAATGCAGTGCAAAAAGCGGTGTGTTCATTGAGGGAGAAAGGATAGACGCGCGGGCGAGAGGGCAGATGAGAAAAGATGGAAGGGATGAATGAGATGAAAAGAGGAGGGAACCAGATGAGGCATGAGAGATAAGAGGGATGGAGGACAGGAATGAAATCAAGAGATCCGTCAGGGAAATGGCTCGTTATTGAGTTCACAGCCTACACATTCACAGCAAAAGCTCTGAAAAGACTCAGAAGACCATTCTGAAGTACATCAAAAGCATATAAGCAAGTTTATTCAACAACAACAAAAAAGCCCGTTAGCAGACGGTGTGCGCAATCTTCAGCAATCCTAAGCACCTCACAAATATACACAGAGCAAACTTCCGGCCTGAGGAACAAACGCTGCTGGACTGCGAGAGCAGCCTCCTGTCGGTGTCTCTTCAGACAGACTGTGGTCTATAATAGGCACCGGTTGTTCCCGACCTTGGTAAGGGACCTCTGTGCTTCAGCCAGGCTGTCAGGACAGCTTTGTGTTACACTTTTACCAGAAGGTTAAACAGGACAACAGTGCTGCAGTTAATAATTCAGTACTGCCTCCATGCAATGACAGTCACCACCATGAACACATACACTTTTGTGGAAGAAAGTTCTTTGTCTCCACTACAACGACGTGACTGTCAGTTTAGGATCCGGATTTAAGAGGGTTAGATAACCAGATGATTGGAAAGAGAGATTAACACCTCGACATTAAAATGACCGTTATTATCTATGACCGTAGATTGTTATTATGTCCAGGCAGAGACTAAGACAATCACAGTAAGAAAACAATGTGAATGATTAAGTGCATAGACTAGGTGTACATGACCAAATAATAATACACTAGCTGATCTATCCGATTGTGATTAACAAAAGCGCACAAGAAATTCCTGATTCCTTCCAAACTGTCCAACCAGACTGCTGACTAGAGAAATAATAATAATTCCTTATACATGTATTGAACTTTTGATTAGTAGCCATCAAATTGGTGAAAACTTTTACATTTCATTTAGATAATGGAGTGAAATTACAACATAAAAGAAATACAAAACAAAAAAACACTTGATTGAGTTTAAACCCATTTCTCATTCCTGACAGGTCAGGTGCTTCTGGGAGCCTGGTGCCAGACAAGCTTGGGCACGCTAGCTACCAGAGAGGCTTAAAACTGAGTGATTACTCACAGGAAAACATCCTGTGTAGCATGTTTGAGTGTGGGTCTTATAGGAAGTGACCTTGCTCTTCGAATAACGTCTCCATAACTAAACTGCAACAATTGTACAATATAAGGAGTAAATTAACTATGAATTCAAGGTAGAATTGATTAAACTTTCTACTTCTCTACATTCTGAAGAATATCTATAAAAATGTTTGGAAGGAGTTTCCAGTTTAGTTGCAAGGATTGTAGCATACATGGCAATTCCCCATGAATTTCAAGAGTGCATCATCCTCACCTAACCTACCGGTACATAATTTCCAGTTTCAGTCACTTATGAGTATTCAGTACACCCACTAGTTAGCATTTATGTAAGGAAGTTCCACAACCCACATGGCCAACAGCTTCCCTTCCTACCACCGAAGGTACTATACCGAAGGATAATAGCCCTTCTGTTAGCCTAGCAAATGCTAACCAACATTCTTCAACAGTGGTAGCTGCTCTCTCAAAGCTAATATAAGCCCTTTCAGTGCTAGCTAGCTCTTTATATAAATAACTAGCTGTCCTGTTTATGTCAAAAACAGAGAGTTCTCCCTCAATTTGTGACATTTAGTTTACACTGCGCAGAGGACATTTCCCCTAATTAACCTTATCACTAGACCACCAGATACTGTATATACATACAAGTACTGACATTTTAATTTCTGTATATTTTATCTAGGTGTAAAATTCCATTATCTTTTAACCAAAGACACTGGGAATTGGGCATCCGTAGCAGTAACACACATCAGAAGAAAAGTAAAAAGAAACACAACAACAACAGCCTGACTGGGGACAGTGTCATCTTAGCAACCTATAACACACAGACGTCCAAGGCTGAACTACAGTATAACAGGCCGTAAATATGAATCACACCCCCAGTCCCAGAGCACCCAGTTGAATCAGATAGGATGTTCAGTGAGGTAACTGTCAATTCTTCATTGTCTGTGATGTCATCGCACCACTAGGGCCCAGGATCACAGATGCACTTAGCACCATTGTGCAGTGATTTGCCCCGACTTGGCTGGTGGGGTCTTCAGAAAGATGGGGCACGGTGAAGATGTAGCCTGTATCAGCTCATTGTGACTCTGCACAAAACGATGGCTAAAAGCCTAGAAAATGTTTTTGGGGTGACAATGTAAGCATCCAAACGGTGAAAACAGCACATAACCAGCCTTTCAGAGATAACTGCCTTCTCCCCATCCGTCATTGTGATATATTGAATCAGATTTTCAGAAAGGAGCAATCTCCACTCCTGAAACCAATATCCTCCTCATCATCAGAGAGAGATATAGACACAGAGAGGAGAGGGGAAAGAGTGATTGTAAGTGATAGGAGGGGATGAATCAGACAAGACAGGAGGGCTCCAAAGCCCTGTTGCTTACCGCAATTTCCACCTGTCCCCTCACCAAGCCAGCAGCTCCCCAAACCAAGGAGCTCCAGTAAGTAGGTGATAGTTCTTAATTTAGACGCCTGGACAGGGTGACTCAAGCACAGCAGGAAGTGTGCTCTCACCACCAAGCACCTCCATCTCATATTTTGTTTCCTGTAGCAACCGCTCATCTGGATCGAGCCATTGCAACAAACTCAACCACATCCTGTTCCCCAAAGTCACAACAGAACAATTGTGCGTGCATGCCTGTGGGCCTTCACAAACACACTCGCACACACACCTGTACACAAACCTAATGCTGTGTCTCTATGAGAAAGCGATGTCAGAAAACCTTCGCAAAACAAATCAGAAAACAAAAACATTCAATCAGATTCATATGTTTTTTTTTTAGGCCTACCTAGTCATTTTGCTGGGAGGAATGGGGGGTGGGGGGGGGGGTGGGCACGGATTCAGTCATTCACACCAGCACTAAAACGTCCAGCTACGGTTGTTTATCAGGATAAAAATTGCGTCCGGCAAGGTATTTGACAGGTAATATCTGATCAACCCTACTTGATCCCTGAATTACAACCACCTCCCCCTTTTTGTTCTAAGCCTCCAATTCTCATCTGACATCACTAGCTATGACCTGGATAGCTTGAGGGCCCCCAGCATTTTCTATCCAACGCCATGACTGATTGCTTTTTCTGAATGGACAACATATACTGTATGCTGTCCTGGCAGAGGGACTCTGCTGGGGCATGGGGAGCAACAAACTGACGTCCCAGATACTTATGTAAGCTCGAACATTAGCATAGAGGCCTTGGTTTGACCATGCACAGGCCGGCTAGCAGACTCCCATCACACGCATGGCTTCCCAAGCCTGAGGACATGGCTGGGAACAGTGGTACAAGCAGGCCTATTCACTATTCACTCAGCTGTAGGGATCGTACCGTTGGGGGGACTTCCTCATATGGGGCCGGAGTGTGATTGGCTCTGAAGCAGAAGAAAGGCACACTTCAGGTTTTTGTGTGCGAGAAGAAAAAGGCCTTCCAGCTATTCCAAGGGTATGAATACTCACTGTTAACGCTCGACTCGGTGAACAAGATAATCAGACTACAAGTTGAAATATTTCTTAGGTCTAAAACAGCTGATGAAAAACCTCTTAAACTATATGAGGTATTAACATTAGGCTGTCGATATCCCTCATGAATGTAATTTTCTTTAGACTGCACTGCAACTGGAATGTCGTAAAAGCTTACTGCAATCAATCAATATCTCTCTCTCTCGGTGTGTATATATATACATATATGGCATTGAAAACTGAAGTACTGAAAGTTGTATTTACATGCTACATAAAATATGAAATTTTCCAATTAAATCTTGTCCGTAGCAGACAGGCAGCAGGAGAAAGTCGACCGCACAACTTTTTGTTGCTCTAAGGGGTTATGGAAAACTTGCTGCTTGGAACAATACTGTACAAACAGCGTTTCCAACACAGTGCTGGGGTAGCTGGTTTACCACAGCCACAGTTTGAAAATCATCAAGAACCTGATTGGTGGGCGGTGCTTTGTCGTTATGTGTGACAAGTTCAGTACTAATCTAAAGGTGTTTTTGACATTCCAAGAGAGGGCGTGACAAGCTATTTAGAGCAGCGGAGATGTACTGTACAGAGCTTTGGTCAGATAGTCCGGTCTATGAAATTGTTTATCACAACAGTGGCCAATGACAAGGCAAATTGTGAGCAATGGCTTTATAGCCTGATAAATATTTAATGTGATATAATTACGAGTACATTCAGGAAGATCACAGGACCCATTAAAAACCCATCTCACCAGCATCCCTGTCTGAATGAATACATTAAGCCTGTCAACGTCTATTTCCGTCCTTCCCCCTGAGCAGTTTTCCATCACGGTCATTAAACAGCCAGCCAGTCAGCTGACGTAAAGGAGATTCCTCTGGTATCTCGGCGCGAAGTCATCCAGGAACAAACATCAGGTGTTCTTTACCCTTGCTTCTTGTCAGGCTCTGAGCCACATGCACCTGGACACCACCCAAAACCGGTTTGCTCCAGCGACAGGGCAGAGCAGGATAGCTGTGTTAGACCCTCCGCTTCCACATGAGTTACAGATTTATCCTACTGAAAGGGCCTCAAAAGCCTGGGGTTGTAAACTTAGTCTAAACATTTTTTTTTTTTCTCAATTCGACTACTACCCCTTCTTAAGACACTAAAGTACTAGAAGGGTACTAATTAGTAGACACTAAAGTACTAGGAGGGTACTAATTAGTATTTTATACTTAGTTTGGTTGAGCAATTGTATGAGTGTGTGCAATTTACTTTCAGACGCTCGTACAAAGGAAAAGTGTAGGTACGTTAGGAACTTGCTAAATTAGTAGTGGCCTATGCATGACTATCCACACAAACTTCCCAAACACACAATAAAACGTACAACTATGCTATCTTGAATGGAGCAAGATGGTGCTTGTAGGAGGCTACCGTTTACGCAAGACACTCGACACCCATCAGTAGACAAGCCACCAAACGTCTTAGTAGTAGGTCATATCAAGATTAGAACAGACCGTTCCTGGACTCTGACGACAGCGCTGCATTTTTTATCTTTGATATTCTGCGGTGCTATCTTTATGCATGTGTATGTCGTTTGGCTAAAAGCGTCTGCAAAATTGATAAATGTATGTAAATTATGAAGGCCCTTTAAGGAAATGCCAACAGCGTAGGTGCCCTGGCTATCACAGACCATACATCACCAAACCAAACAGTAGCCCAGTATGAAAACCCAGTGTGATTCCAACCGACGTAACTAAATATGTGGATAAAAAGTCAAAAGGACAGGACACCGTGAACACTCCTAGGGAAGACTCCGGAACAAGCAGTCCAGGGACACACACAACGCTTCCTTCTGCTGTGTCCGTCGCGGGCAGGTCATCCCAGTGACACCAAGCTGTCCAATCAATACCTGGCTTTCTTGTGGTTGGGTCGTGTGGGGAGGCTTATGTAAGGCCTCAGGCTAATAATAACCCGTTGCTTTTTGTTGCAGCTGTGATCGGAAGGTCCCCCGTTGACCTTTGGTGTACTCGCGGTGCACACGAGCAGATTTGGAAGACGAACGCATGCACTCGTTTCCTCGTGTGTGTGTGTGTGTACGTACAGTGAAATCACCACAGAGTTTAAGCACCTGAAGAACGGGTAGCGCTAGAGGAAACGACAAGCCGCCTCACGGCTCCGACCGGGTCGAGGACGGCGTATTCAGACACTTTCCCGCCGCTCCCTCAGCTGACGAGCAGCACAGCTGGAGCTGCTCAGACGGTCAGCACGACCAAAGCCAAGCCGCTGAGGCTCATAAGGCAGAATGATGCAGGACAGCAAGCGTGAGGATATTGCCGTCTGTGGGCTTCCTGTAACAACAAACCAACATTCTGGTGTGAGATGCGAACATCCACAGCAGTGTGGTCGGGTAATAACATGTTATGCAGCGTACTGTCTGTTTTACAATCGTATTGACCACGGGCCAGATTGCCTTCCATCGATCAGAGAAGCAGCTGGAGCATGTGGATGAACACATGACTGTGTGTGCAGGAGTGTGTTTGTGTGTGGGTGTCTACGTGAGGGCGTATGTGGTAGGGTTTTAACTGTGTATTTACATAATAAATCTTGACACATGACTAAGTCTGCAAGTGTAGCTTAGGCAACCATGAGCCTTTCGATGAAAGTACAGAAAATGGAGAAAACATGCATCACCAGTCTGCGCGAGCGTTCAAATACCCTCTCGTTCTCGTCATACGCGGACTCACGCGGACCTACGCAGGTCTTCCCCGCGCTGCAGGCTAATCCAGAGCGCCTGCGGGCACGCTAATTGAAACAAAGTCTAGGTCACTGGGATAAGCAGAGGTCTGCCAACACAGTGCAATGCAAGACCTCAAATCCCCCCCCCCCCACACCCGACTCAGCTCTGCACTGCAGGTCTCTCTGACTCATCACAACAGACTAAGGAGCACAAAGCTCCTTATTCGCCCAATCACCTGTCTCCTCACCAGTCTCTCAGGGAGTCAGGATTCCCTCTTCCAGACAGTGGATTTACATCCAACCTGGGAAATCACTGTGTTCCCTATATCATGGACTGTTGAACAGGCTCAGCAGCATTAAATGTTTTATGTTTCTCAGTTCTTTATCGCATTGCTTCTTGCCTGTAAGTTTACAACCCACACTCCACCACCCCCACACTCCCCACCTCAGCCAACTAGAAATAACCGTATACAATTAAGCTTTCAATCTTTGTTTTTGCCACACAATTCCATACAACAGAAACTAGGCCTGCCTTGCACCTCATATGGACCACAGACTACAGACCACTTTATCCGATTCCCTTTGGTGGCAGACAGAGGTGGTTGGATTCTGACCTAAAGACCAGACCATACTGCTGACCCCGCTTCAGATGGACCCCGAGGGACGTGAGTGGCGACTGGGAGGCCAGATCCCACCAGTCCCCTGACAACAAGGACAACCACTGAGCTAGCACAAGGAAATGACTGAAACACGTTTCCAAGCAAATGCGAGATCAAACTCATATGGTGCATGTTTTGTACTGTGCACCTCCGATCTTTGATTATCTTCTGCACTTTCTATTATGCACCGTTTACATTTGATTCATTTTGCAGTGCATGGAAAGTATAGCAGCAGGTCAAGGATCAGAAGTGGACAGAGTTCTTTGTTCTGCCACGTCGCTGAGTAAGCACATCTCAGGCAGCGTGAATCGACAACAATTCCTCGACTACAGTTTTAGAATACCGTGCACTAATAACACGACTGTGCATCAGCCAGAGAAGTGGATATGAGACAGTCCGATCTAATCCCACAATCCCAACCCTCCACATCACCAGACACAAGGGGCCAGATGAGCTGCTCATCTCCTGGCCAAGCAGAGGCTCTGAGTGAGATTCATTAAATGTACACACACACACACAAGAGTGAGCTCACCCAGTTTTACACATTCTCTTAGAAGCAGCAACCTTTAAATGACTGAGTAACACACTAACACGGCCAACACACTGCTCTTATCATCTCAGGCTGGAGTTTCCCCTCACTGAAGGGAAAAGTTACCGTGTCCATCCGACACCCAAACTAATTCATGTTAACGGAGGCACCTTTGTGAAGCCGAAGCGCAATTTTAAACTTGGGTCAATAAACAACATGCACACAATTAATACACTATTTAACAACATTTCGTAGCCTTTAATCGCTAAAAGGAGCATTATATCCGGTACTCACGTAAGAAGTGCTTTTCTAGTAAGGCAATTTCTAGGTGGCCTTTAACTTCGTTGAGACGGTCGGCCTCCGTCCTCTGAAAGTCCTGGATGGCGGCGGCCATCGCAAGAGTCCCCGGACCAGCCTGATGCAAGGAGACACACACATACATAGACACACGCACACACACAGACAGTACACATGAGCAACAGTTCAAAGTGCTCATCATACAAACACTAAAATAAGGCATCACTAATAGAAATCTGAGAGAAAGAGAGAGAGAGCAAAGAAAGAGTGGAAGCTGACACAGAAACACCAACAAACAAACACAGAAATGACACAAACAGGCCCAAGCACATACAACACAACACCAACTAATAACAAGCTCCTACATGACCGCATATCCCCACACTCACGCACGAGTGTGGAAACGGAGAGAAATGCGGGCAGGCAGAGTGTGGTATCCTCCACTTCATCCAGACTTGTTTCCCAACACCAGGCAGCAGCCAAGCCCAAAAAACCTGCAGCATCCTAATCCTGTATTCTGACTGTCATCTGCACCGTGAAGCGGGGCATGAGGCGAGGAAAGGAAGGGAAGGATACAGAGAGAGGGGGGGGTGGGGAGAGATGGGAAGAGAGAGAGGGAGAGAGAAGCAGAAAGAAAGTGGGATAGGGTGGGATAGTTTCAGAGGGAAAGAAACAGAAACGAGAGAGAAAAGGGGAAAGATAGAGACAGAGAGAGGGTTCGAGACAAGTGATAACATTTGGATAACACAAAGATGCTAGCTGGCAGCAAGGTGGATGAAAGTGAGCCGAGCGTGAGAAAAAAAAAAGGATAAAACTGCTCAGAGAGGAGAGGAGGAGAGAATAAAAAAGAAAAGAACGCAAGGAGGAGGTGAGGAAAGGCGCAGGGAAGAAACCATCTGAATGGTTTAATGTTACTCTCTATAGAAAATCTCCCTTCAGCAGCCAGGACAGGGTTACCTCAGAGACAGTGATTGAGGGAACAACATCTGTGCCCTGAGCTGCAGTAACCTCCGCAGTGATGAGGAAAGGGAACTGGAGAGAAACAGACATCACAAGCCAAGCTCGGGTCACAAGGTCTCCGTTGCTAATGAGCAAAACTATGATCTCAGATAGCTGTGTTGTGTTGCTGTTACCGGCCTTGCGTTTTTTGTTTTTTTATTTGTGCTCTTTCAGGACACGTTTCCAAAAGCAAGGGGTGAACTGCGCATTCCGATTTCAATGGTGGCATTTGAAGACGAATAATTTAAAAACAAAAAATCTCATCTTGGATAGGCTACTACAATCATAACAAACAGTGGCATGCAGTACAACCCACAGACATACTTGATAAGATAAGGTAGGGGAGGGGTTTAGAACTGACCAGTTGCATAATAACAAATCCACATTATTTGACTGACTTTGTTAGTGTCAATTAGATATTCCCAATTAAAGCAAATTACATTTGTTATCCTACTATAAATTAGATTTGCTATCATTATAAATATGTGCGTCAAAGTTGTAAATAACAGAGTATGACTGTGATGATGGTAAATCCTGGTGGACAACTGGTGCTGGATGAAGACCTCATGAAGGACGGAAGTGAGAGCAACAGAGAACCAGAGAGACAACAGCACTAGACTATCGTTCTCTTGTTACTATGGGAACAAGATCAAAACAGGGCTCCACCCACCCACCCACCTACCCCCCAGAAAACAGAGAAACTGTTCTCGCACTGTCATAGATAGGAGCCTCAAACAATAGCCTCAAACTCGCTGAACTGGAATTGATCTTGGGTGTGTCTGAAGAGTTGCAACATTTCCCGTGTTAAAGATAAGAAATAGATGTAAAGCTGACAACCACCCGATAAAGAGTCTGTATTTCTCAAGCGTTCTGAGTAGGTCTCGGTACTTACGATGGTTTTCACCACTGTTCAAATTGGTTCCTTCTGAAACGACCATGTCGAAACCAACAATCATCTTAAATGAACCTGAACATGAACCCACACTGACTTGTAGGGTGAAGAAGGCTGGTGTGATACAGGTTGGTGTGAACAGTGACTGAACTGGAATAACCCCAGAACAGTCTACCACAGCTCGCCTTTCATCACGTGGCCTGGCTCCTTTAGCCCACATTGCACAACACTCAGAGCGACAGCTTACCAGATCTGAAACGGCTACTTCTCTGAAGAGGGGGTCTTAGGAGTCTTATAGTTTAACAGCAGCTACCCTGACATTAATAAATGTTAGTTCATGTTTCACTGCCCAGCTGGCTCTATCACTGTTTTCACTCAAAATGAATAATTGTAAAATATTTTACTATATAATTACTGATGTTCACTTGGAACTGGGTAAAAAAATAAAAAATAATACATAAAATATATATTTGGATGAGCTCTTATCCGCAAAGGGTGATTGAGTTGGTTGCAAAATCTGGGTATTTCACCACAGACTTCAGTGATAGTCAAGGACACACAGTATCCAGGGGGTGGTATTGACAAGACTTCCACTCGGTCAGGGGTAGGAATAATATGTTTTGAAAAGAGTCATAACATTTTTAGACAGCAGTTCAAGATCTACTTAAGCTCTTGGGCCGAACTGCTTATCAGTTAGGCAAGAGTACTGAATCTTAGCAATTTACAGTGGACAGATCTAAGCACCATTGAGGAGAAGACTAAAAAGAGAACACAGTTCAATAAATAAACAAACAAACAAACAGTTGTCCTGGGAACGTATCAAGAAGTGAGAACTGGTAAGGCTTTGGCAGACGTGTGTTCGGTCTAAGCTGCTGCATGGGAGCCAGTGACGCAGACAGCCGTTGGAGGTCTATCTCCTCATCCTCGTCTGAGAGGACTGGAGCAACAGGAAATAGCTTGAATAAACAGAAACGCAGAATATCAAAAGGAATGACGCTTTGGCGAAATTCCTCCAGATACAGGCCTGTCGGACCTCAGGAGTGAGTGGACTTTAATGAGGAAGGTTCTAGAAGGTTTGGAGTGAATTCTGCTTGGATGGTGTTAGAAATGAGGAGCTATAGGGAACGACAAGTACTGCAATTTGAGATGGAGATGGCTAAAATATTCCAGTTATTGTAAAAATTCTGGTTAGTTTGGCTTGAGATCATGCAGGGATCTATGAAGTTTCTCTTTGAGTTCTACCATGTTTAATGTAACAAGCGTGAATTTGCAATAGCTGCGACCATGTTCGAGCATGAATCATCCAACCAACCGAGCTACAGAGCTGGTAATGGCAGCTAAAAATGATAATTTAATCAAGAAAAAGTATCCTACTTGAGGTTCGGTTTGTGGGAGCTGGCTGCAAAGTGAGGCTGCACTCACAGGGTCTCTCAGCTCCTCCGCGTCCTTGCTGGAGGCCCGAGGCTTCATCACCACCTCATCGCTACATTCATTGTCGGACGTGTTGGGCGACTCGGCCAGATCCAGGAACTCGTCCCTACGCTGGCCTCGGAAACGGATTTTGTCCAAACGCTTTAGCATGGTTAACACAGTGTTCTTGGTCCTTATCTTAACATGATGTATGGCATCCCTGCAAAGACAGAAATAAAACAAGAGAACGCAATTAGGAAACACACAGTATAAAATCCGATGTGGTTTGTTTGAAGTTGGGGATTGCAGTGGATAGAGATAAGGAGAGAAAGTTAAGGAGAGAAAGTTGAGGATACCAGTTACTTGGAAAAAAAGAAATGTATTTCATATCATAAATTCAAGGCGAAAATTTTGAAATGTATGTGATCCTCATCTTAATGAGCAAGCAGTGAAACTTGAGATGTGAGTCTCTTCCATTATACAGCACATTCTAACACAGCCATGAGGAGTGAGGCCTCAGTGGCTTAATGACTCATCCAGAAACATTCAAAGCTGCATGACAGCACTCCTCTCCATCTCTAACAGGAGAAAATAAAACCCAGCACTCAACAATGAGATGCCAAACAGTGAACCTACTTGGAAATTAACTTGTGATAACAACTGTTCCACATCTACAGAGAATCCAAATTGATCGCAGTAACATTATTCAAGTAACATCAGGTTAAATAGCTTCATTTTCATCCCTAACAACCCTTACATTCCAGTAAACAATAAAAAAATAAAATCCATGACACCTACAAGACCCCAGCGGAAAGCTCAACAGCATTCTATTGTGAAAAGTCAGACACAACCAACCAAGCAAAACAGTGTTCCAACTCTTGTCAACTAAAGCTTTTAGTAGCCTAGTTTAGTAGGCAAATTGTTACCCAACAATACACTAGTAACTGGTCTACTGGAGCATACAACTTCATAAAAATAGCAAAAAGATCAGCGGACCCGGCAACATCCTACCTTGGTTTTTTGATGTTGAAACCCATGCTTTGTCTAAGACCAATATATCTGGCAATACATGCTGTCCAAGCTTGCTCTGACAGTGCAGTATAGACATAGTGGAATGTGCAAGGCTGACTTAGCTTGCTACTGGTGTGTGCGCGCGTGTTTTGGGAAGAGGGGGAGGGATGGAGGGAAAGGGTGGCAGGGGAGGAGATGGAGGGATGGAGAGGAGGGGTAGGGATGGGCGCTGCTCTTGGGGTTGGGCCGCCCCCGCCAAATGTTTTTTTCGGGCTGTATTTGGGTCAGCTAGCCAGCATGCTGGACAACCAGTTTGTGCCCCCATAGAGTGTTAGCAACAAGAGAGAGAGAGGTAGTGAAAGAAAGAGAGAAAAAGAGAGTGAAAGCGAGAGAATAAAGAGACAGAGAGAGAGACAGAGATAGAGATTAAGGCAGGAGAATTGGTAAGAAAAAAGGAACAAAGCCAGTGATGGAAGAGAGGGAAAATAAACGAGGGGAACAGGGTTTATTTAAAAGGAGGGGAAGAAAGAAAGGGAGAGAGAGAGAGACACGACATGGCAGACACGCACCACAGCTTCATGAAGAGGTCTGAAAGGCCATCTTTCATTAAGAGAGGGGATGAGAGGACAAGAGGATGAGGAGTTGCTCTCAGTTTGATGAGACATCAATGTTGCAGTGAAGGAAATCTTTTAATCTATTGTGATATTCTCCAATGCTTTCCTATGCCCTACCTACATTTACTTCTCAGGGTAACAATTGTTTTTTTTTTTTTCGATCTGTAGGTTAATTTAAGAAACTTCCATGTGTTGTATTTCCAACCCGCGGACACCTAAATAACGGCTTCATCACCTCATTGCGCTCCAAATAACAAATAGCTGATAATGAAAAATACAGTGACAGCCTCCAGAGAGAGAAACCTTGAATAACCCCTTAGATATAAAAGGTAGAAACATTTCGAAAGTATATATATATAATCTATAATTTATTTGAAACTGAAATGTAAAAAAGTATATTTGATCGTCTCACACTAAAGGCCATCTTGTGTGGTTGCTCCTATAGAACTCTTCTCCTTGCATGACAAGGTAAACACAACAATCATCATCTCCAGCAAACATGGGGGAGGGCTTGTGGTAGGCTACAGAACAAGGGTCCTCAGGGTTCCTTGTTGATGAAGAGCAGATTTGACCAGAAATGTCTTCCACTACTTAGGTTCAATCTTCACAAATACGACTTTACTGTTTGAATCAATTCCCAACAATGTGCTAAAAGCTTTGGTTGCTTTGTAATTGCTTGCCTACCTACATGCCATCACATCCACTTATACCGTACTGTAGCTTTTGAGCTTCATGTCTGTGTCCCCATCTGTCCTGTGTAAAGAACGCTGATGCTGTATTTACATTTACATTTATTCATTTAGCAGACGCTTTTATCCAAAGCGACTTCCAAGAGAGAGCTTTACAAAGTGCATAGGTCACTGATCATAACAACGAGATAGCCAAAAAAACATCGCGAGTAGCCAAAACATGAAGCACACATTGTGAACAACCAAAGTAAGTGCCAAAGGGAAGAACCATAAGAGCATGTAGTTAAACAAGTTACAATTAAACAACATGAACCGCTATAAGTGCAAGTGTACCTGTGGAAAAAAGCAAGCAACAGTAATAAAAACAATATATGAAGGATTGTATGAAGGACTTGACGGATAGTAATAGATAGGTAGTAATAGATATGGCACTAAGTCCATTCATATTCCAAGGCAGAGCACAGATAAACAAATCATATCAACAGTGTCTTAATACCCTGGCAATTGAGAAGCTTGAGCAGAGTAAGGCTGAAGGCATGAATAAAGTAGAGCCTGAACAGTCTTTTAGCTGAAATTCAAGGATAGTCCAGGATATCTTTGACAATGTTTGTTTTGTGCTGCTCCTGACGTTCCTGCAACATGAGCTCTCTCTCCTCTCTCTTCATTTAATGTATGTATGGATAATAATTAGCAAGCACTATGAAAAAAACACATCTATTTCACCTAATGTTGAAAGTTAAGCTACCATCACTTTGTATCAGCCCAATTTACTGGATCTGGTGACAGCCTCGGGATAGGAGTGAAAATGAACACGTTTGTGACTGTCCTTTTCAACAGGGCCACTGCCTCTAGGCTACCAGACCAATCTGTCCTTGAGCACAAAAGACCAGCGAAGTTAACATCTGTTATGTGAGTTCTGGGACCACAAGAAGCCTCCAGGGTGCTGTTCTTGCAGAGACAGGGACGGAGGGGACAGCGGAGTGGTAATGATGCCTTGGCCGTGATGCTGTACTGTGGCAGTCCATCAAATTACCAAGAGAGGGGCTGCCCTGTGGGTGGGTCGTCAATCAAGCAAGATAACTCCTTTACCTGTGGACTTTGAATAGCCCACACCACACAAATATTGGTCTGATACCATTTGCACTCTCACACACTCACATACACACACACACACACAACTCCCAGACAGCAGAACACCTGTTTGTGCAGTCCAGTCACACACACGCACACACCCTATGTAAGTATTCAAACACACGCATCAGGGAGCTTACTCCCTCCATTACGTTAACCAAACCCAAAGTGTGCATGTGCTCGCAAACCTGTTTGCTCAGTTAACACAAACACACCTTTTTAAGAGACACATGACTATTCGCACCAGGGGACCAATAGGTGACATTTGACAAAGTCTCAGCCATGATACTGTGACAAAATCATGAGCAGTGTATACATGTGTGTGTGTGTGTGTGTGTGTGTGTGTGTGTGTGTGTGTGTGTGTGTGTGTGTGTGTGTGTGTGTGTGTGTGTGTGTGTGTGTGTGTGTGTGTGTGTATGCGCAAGTGAGTGTGTGTGCACGTGCAACCAAGCAATCTAAGCAACTGGAAGAAAATCTCACACAACCACAAAAGTAGGTTCTAAATGGAGGGACAAAGTGCTACATTAGAGTAACACACATCATCCATACAAATCGTATTCCAAGATGTCGCCTAAGACCAAGGTTATCTGTACCGAGAACAATTACGGTGCAACACACAAACAGGCACTCCCACTATTCAAGGTACAGGAAATCAATGAACCAGTAAATATTTATGAGCCAAGGTGGTGTGGATGTGCTGTAAAGAAAGACTCGCTGTGGCCCTCCACATAGTTATAAGGTGATTAAACTGAAATGGACCAACAGCGAACACAACTGTAGGGTTTTCAGTGTGATTTGGAAAAATTTTGTTCAGTTGAGTCATAACCAGATTACAATAAATCATTTTGTAGGAAATATTACCGACTGTATCATTAACTGGGCAGATAATAAAGCTAAATATGTATTTATTATTAAGAGATAAATAAAGAGATGTTTAGTGGGTGAAACTCTGGACATGATAGAACTGTGGCCAACTTTTACCACAACACCAAGTAAATAAAAGGTTCTATCAATCAGAAGGAATGGAATGAGTGTGCCAAAGCCTGCAACTTCATCCTTATTAGAAGAAGCTATTTGATGACTGTCTAATGTATTAGGGTAAGGTTTTACATTGATTTAGTCTGCTTTACTGTCCAGTTTGCATGGTTATCTTAGAAACTTTTATGTATTTTAAGATTTCTTTACTATGTAACTGTCTCATAACTCGTACCTAGTGTGGTCCTCAACACTATAATTATTGTTAGTCATAGTGCTAATTGTGATAAATAGGTTCTTATTTTGCACCCACTCACTTCCATCTTGTCAGTTGTGACACAAACAAATAATCTATCCAACCACTAGTCCCCACCAGTAGTAGTATCCACCATTTATTCTCCCATGTATCCATCCATCCATCAGACAGTTGGGTTGCAGGTGTTCAGCGGCCAGCCACTCAGGTTGTGTGAGATGACGGTTGTGGTGTGGGTTTGGTCTGACAGTGAGCTGAGGTAGTGAGTCTCTGGTGTGCAGAACAGGAAGCACACAGCCTCTCTGCCTTGTCTGCACAGACGGTCTCAGAAAAACACTGACTGTGTACACAGTCAGTGTTTGTGTGTGTGTGTGTATGTGTGTATGTGTGTGGGTGTGCACTAAGATATCTAAGACCCCCACCTCCCAGAAACACACACACACACGTTAAAACGGACAGCATTCAGCTGGGGATTGATTAGGGTGGGGCACACACTTGCCAAGACAAACACCCCTTAATGGACTGTTGAAATACAACTAACTGATCACACAGACCTGACACACTTTTACAATGTTCTTTTTCATGACAGAATTATACGCTGGCAATGCATAGGCCAGACAGATTAATGTATGATCTACTGAGACAGTTGAACGCAACAACAAAAATCGTCATTGATTTGTTAAGCCTCAAATAAGCATACGGTTTAACAACCCATGTGAGGTTTCAATCGAGCTAGTGTCAAGCTACATCATTGACAGGCATAAGCACATGACACTGGCCACCGAACATCAGGAAGTAGACTTCACTGATGTTTAATTTGAAAAGACGTGGTACTGCGTGATGCGTGACAAAGAAGCCAACCAAAGCCAACCAAATTGTCATAAATCATTTAAATCAACGGCACAGTCCTACACGAGTATGCAACATGGCTAGTCAATTTCGTCAACTTGCATCACTTATATCAGAAACACTTTCTTACACCATGCTGTCAAGAAAACGCGGATATGCTTTCTATTTTCTGAAAGACTAGCCCTTTGAACCGACTCCCGAGACTGAGCGCCCTAGCCAGCAAGCGACTGTTGCATTGTTAGCTCTAATGTACAATAATCCAAAGACATGCCTTGTGTCCACTTACACGTAAACAAAACGCTATCATGGGAAGCGTGTTCTCGCTATACTCGCAAATTTGAACCATTTAGAGAATTTCTTATGCTCGGTTAATAGGTAGGTAATTTAATATGCCAATATTACGTAAACAGCACCGAATCACACAATTAGGACGATATGTCACTTCATTTTGGTAACACGTTTTACGCGTGTTGCTCATTTGCCAATAGGGATTCAATGACAAGGACCCCTTTAGAAAGTTTCTTACCCAGAACGAAATTGGTAACCAAGTTTCATCAACGCAGAGGTTATTCCAACGCTTGCCCTTTCCCACCTGCCAATGTATTGCAATGAAATCCCCCGATGGTCCGCCCCGCTCACGCCCAAGTACAAACATTGGACAAAAAATCCCTTTATGCCAAAGGGTGGGAGAAAAAAACTACAACATTCAAAGTAATGCTCCTCCGTTACGTCTCACGATGTGGCTAAAGATAAACAAAAGTACCCTACCCACACGTCATGTTCACTTTGAATTATCTGTTGTTCCTAAACAGTGTGAGGCACTCGCTTCATCTAAACCAGGAAATTTCGTCAATGTCAGCGCCACGCTCTTAAAGGAGACGTTGGTTGTTCAATAAACAATTTATCTGGACACACGCTATTTACATGCACCTGTTTTTAGATTATGTGTTGTTTTAAAGAGTATAGTAGCCTTTGATTGCATATCGTTAAAATATTCTAGGTTTGTTAAATATTTTGATTTCAAATAATCTATAACGCATGTCTATGTTTTACTTAATTACGTAATCCTTTCACTCCAAAAACACAAAGCAAGCAGGAGTTCAGCTAACGCTCCATTCGTGAATGTTGAAAGTGTATGGTAAAGCAGAAATTTGAACAAAACCCTTAAGTGCAATTACTCCTACCCTGCAGAACCAGAAGATGTCGCTCCATAACCACATTCAGTCCTGCTTGCACCTTGCACTCAAGAACATTTAATCTTTCCCACACTGAAACAGAGACGAAAACTTAGTTCGACTACTTGCACAAAAATGGGATGCTCTGATAAATCTGGATTGTTCCAAGTAACATGCTTTCAAAATCCCTTCTATCTATCACAAAATGCCACTTACATCCTTGGTTCATTTGTGATTTCTTTACTTATAATCAGATTTTCAAGAACTAATTCCCTGTGTGCGCATGTACAGATCTCACTGCAGGTCCCACAAGTAGTGAACATCATAGCCTTCTATAAGACTTTAGTTTCAAGATCTAGACAACGTTCAAACAGGTGGTCAGAAAAACAATACCAAACAATACATGGACACAGGAGACAAAGGAGCGTAAGTGCGTTTTATCAGGTTTTACAGGAGAGCCCAGACAAGTATTGCCCAATATCTCACTTTTACTGTTAAGCTTTTCAGTTGTCTTTTAATTAGAACCTTTTTACCATCATATTTAGTTGTGTCCTTTCAGCACTGAAAACATCTCACTGAGCTTTCTGTTAATACCTGGCTACAAGCTCTCGATATATTCCACTAGAGGGAGTTGTGCGTTAAGCAATTTTTAGATACACAACACTTATTCCTTTTTTAGTTTGTGTTGGTAACAGCAGTTGTACTTGTAGTAATAGTAAATACTGGCCTTCCCTCATGTTTTCAAACTATATTATAGCATCTTTTGATTTTTTGTGAAATGTGTTCATTTAGCAGATGCTTTTATCGAAGCATCAAAGAGACGTAGGCCTTCATATCTAAGATAATATACTAACAATGTAACTTTAATTCAAACTATTCTAATAATACTACACTACTTTCTGTCAGAATACTATTATTCTTTGTTCTAGTTTTGTTTGCATGAGTAATTTCTGAGATATCCATTCACTTGTTAGATTTACATTTTAGTCATTTAGCAGACGCTCTTATCCAGAGCGACTTACAGTAAGTACAGGGACATTCCCCCCAAGGCAAGTAGGGTGAAGTGCCTTGCCCAAGGACACAACGTAATTTGACACGGCCGGGAATCGAACTGGAAACCTTCAGATTACTAGCCCGATTCCGTAACCGCTCAGCCACCTGACTCCTTGAATTAAATAGTACCAAAAATTAACAGACATAATGGTGTGTACTTTGTAATGTTTATATTGTGAAAGTGCATTTACATTTGATATTTTATTCATTTAGCAGACACTTTTTTCAAAGCATACAACTAGTGCAATTAAAAAGTTCACCAGACAATCAAGGATAAGATGTACATGGCTATAGCAGTATTTTGGTGGTTAGTGGCAAGGAACAGTGTGTGGAGTTTGCCAAGCACAGTGTAAAAATAACAATAACAGATGAAAAAAACAAGAGATGAAAAGTGTTTTGTTTGATTCTGCAAAGCAAACTGATTTTTTTCCTAATTCCTCGGTTCACCAGTATCACACTGACTCAAACGAATAAAGGGACTAGTAGAAAAAAAGCTTTGAAGAACAAAAAAAGGATTGCACCTGTCTGGTTCCAAACCTGGGACTCATGGATTACATGTCAAGTGCTTTTACACCACTAACCAGGAACAGTGTGCGGCTTTTATTGCTCTAGCGCACACACATAGTTTTCTTTGTCAACATGAAAATGGCCATTGAACTGAATGTATTCACATAGGTTTCCACAATTCTAACCAAAATACAGGCCCTACATATTCTTACATGGTGTATACTTTACATATATGTAATAAGAACGGCCCCCAAAAGTATACTGTGAATGCAGATGCTACGAACATAAACATGCGGTATCAACATTTGCATAAACATACTGTACACATTCTTGATCCTAAAATTCCATCATAGATACTTGATACCAATCTACAAAATATTAATGTTTGTTGATATATTGTTCAGTTTCATAGAAAATCAGTTAAACAATTAATTCTGTGCTGGTTTTCCCAATCCATTATTTAGGTGTTCATGTAGCATTAAGTCAGTGTAAAATTGTTTTAACTGACAGCATCACTGACAGTTGTTATGTGCTCTCAGTAATGGGTAGTAATGTTAGGGCAGAGTAGAGGAGAGCAGAACATTAATAAAACAAATATTTCTAGACTTTCGGACATACTTTTGCACTGGTTTGGAACTATCCATGGTTGGTTGTTTTTCCAACAGGACAACATCACAAATACTTTTTTGAAAGGGTGACAATGTGCAGTCATACTACAGTCATGTCTAAAGTTATCTTTTCACTAACAGATACATAGAGGACAAGTTTAGGATCATAGCAAACAATACATTAAGTGGGGACACCTTCAACAATGGGTTGATGCATAACCTTTTCAATCACAGCACAAACAATTGAAACATATATTTTTTCTTTATGTCACTATCATCTAAGCAACTGTCTATACAATAACCAAAGTTACAATTTCTAAGGGGGTGACAAATGACCTTCTCGAGGATGACAATAACACAGAGATTCTATAGAGTGACTGTTCATTGTTAACGCTTTCATAAAAGGCTTTGTGATGGTTTTCTAAGAGAAACAGCCTTTAGAAGGTCCTTTGAGGGCACCCATCACGGGAAATGTGGACAACACTCAGCGATCTATGGGTTTCTATAGCATGTTGCTGAGTCAAGGGGTTTGTACAGTGGGGCCTCTGGCTGTCAGGTATAAAAAGGAAGGCTTCAGCCAGAAATGCACTCACTAAGGGCAATAACAGCAGGACCCGTAGCTACAGCTACTGTAAAACTGAGTCAAAATGACCTCCACCGGCATGAACATGATGAGCAAGGTAACTGACTTGCCTTCGATTTATACATGCTATTACATATAGTAAACAGTTTAGATATTGGACTCACAAAATGAACTGTACAAATGTAGCTATACAATAAAACTAAAACATTTAAATTATTATTCAAATATGAACATGCCTCCAATATTTTAAAATGTTCCCAAATTTGATTACATTTTGATTTCCTTTCAGATCACCTTCTACGAGGACAGGAACTTCATGGGACGTTCCTATGAGTGTATGAACGACATGTCCGACATGTCCTCCTACATGTCCCGCTGCCACT
Organism: Osmerus mordax; assembly: GCF_038355195.1. Lineage (NCBI taxonomy): Eukaryota > Metazoa > Chordata > Actinopteri > Osmeriformes > Osmeridae > Osmerus > Osmerus mordax. The sequence goes on from NC_090053.1 coordinate 9,149,018, forward strand.
CCTGCAGGGTGGAGAGAGGTTGCTTCATGGTCTACGACCGCACCAACTACATGGGTAACCAGTACTTCATGAGGAGGGGCGAGTACGCCGACTACATGAGCATGTTTAACTGGAGCGACAGCATCAGGTCCTGTCGTATGATCCCCATGGTAAGGATCTATCTCTATAAAATCTTATGGTTTTCCTCCATAATTATTGTTTCGTTATGGATAAAATCGAATGTTAAAGCATTAAATCACACTCAAATTTCAACCAAATTATGGTCTCTTAACAAAACTCCTCTTTCTCTAATAACAGTACAGAGGAAGCTACAGGATGAGGATCTACGAGAGGGAGAACTTCGGTGGCCAGATGCATGAGATGATGGACGACTGTGACTCTATCATGGATCGTTACCGCATGAACAACTGCATGTCCTGCAACGTGATGGAGGGCCACTGGCTGATGTACGAGCAGCCCCACTACAGAGGCAGAATGTGGTACATGAGGCCTGGCGAGTACAGGAACTTCCACCAGATGATGGGAGGCATGGGAGGCATGGGAGGCATGGGCAACATGAGGTTCATGAGCATGAGGCGCATCAATGACTCTTTCTACTAGACAGTATTTTAAAATGTGCTGACATGAAGATCTCAATAAAGCCATGATTTCGAGAAAAACACCTTTGTCCAAAAACTTTTGTTTGAATTTTGATACTACACTCAAAGAACTGACAACACATTGTAAAACATTATACATAGTGTTTATGCATTGTAACTACCAACATGTTATACATATTTTAAAGTTATGTTCCCCAACAACAGAGTCATGTCTTTAGCATGTGCATGGCTAAATGATGTACTATGTCATGGGAGATTCCCCAGTAGTAGCTTCTATAACAGCTCATAACACTGAGAGCATTAAGTAAATATTCAAAGTACAGCAAATAACTTCTAGTTTGTAGACACTGGAGTTGAATGAAAACATTTTAATAAAAATAGCAGATATTATCAATGTTTACTGTGTGTGTTCAGACGCAGCAAGAATGTTTTTGATCATTATTGTACCTGTTTGTGGACACAGAATGTGAGTACTCAACCAATCGGAAATGTTCAGCACTGCCAGCCCCACCCCAAAGGGTCCTGTATTTTGAAAGTACCACCCTCTGAGAAGGAACTCAATGGATCCTCCTTTTTACTCCCCAGAAGTTAATTTCATCACTGGCTCCTGCAGTGGAAACACAATGAGTTCCACGGTCAAGTTCCTAGATCCAGGGTGAAGTTCATGCAGTGGAAACGCAGCTCACATTGATTATAAATACAGAGAAATTACTTAATTGGAAATGGATGAAAATCCGAATTTTGATCAATTGCACCTCATAACTGCGGTTGAAAATTAGCCGGCTAAAACCGGAACTTTTACTGAAAAGTTGATTAATGTGCACTGTCCCTGTATAAAAATAAACTAAATAAGATAAACTAAACTAAATAACTGATGTAAAAATGTATATGTAACTATATAGTAGTACCCATATTAACAATATAGAAGTTACATAGGAAAAGATAAGTATTTATAATGAAACCAGATATGGGGTGGTGTGGGGTGCAGGGTTAAGTTGATGTAATAGCACTTCCATAACAACACTAACTACAGTATGTTTACATGAAGCCTAATAATCCATTAATAATCTGAAGAAAGGCCATTCTGGAAAAAAGCCTTAATTTACTGTAAACGCCTGATTCAGAAGAGGGTTACGTGAATGGAGGTATTCTGAATGAAACTGACTTGTTAATCAGTTTCATAGGATAATATCATCCCTATAAACAGATTGCAATACTATAAATCAGAATTAATTCATATTTAGAGTGTAGACTATGCTCCTGCTTGTGAAAGATATTTGTGGGTCTAAGGTTGGTTTAGATGAAGTTCTGAGAATCATTGTAAAAAATAAAAGAAAGGACCACACAAATATAATTGTATTTTATTTGGTTTTATTGAAAGATCAGCATATCACTAAAAGGTATGCTTCCATTCTTCATCTGTCAATTTTAAGTCATAATATCCCATTTGTATTTACACTGCACTTACCCTCACTGGCAATGTTTGTCTACAGGTAGAGGTGGATTATGGGGACTATTTTATCTGGTGACATGACATCTTAAATCAGTACCTTTGATTTATGCCATTGCTGTCTCTGGAGTGGCATAGATATTATATAATATATTTGCATTGCTGTATCTGTTTTAATGACAAGAATATAAGGCAAGAATCATGCACAGAATCATTAAAGCTTGTATTGTGAGAAGTTATGAGGACGTGTTGATTGTGAGACCATTTCCTTCATTTAAAATCACATATTTATATAATTCAGCCACCCTTGGGCATGATACACCTTGAAGAGGACACATAGACTCTCTCAACTGTTTGGGCCATGCACACATACTCGTCCAACATGGCCTTGCCAACTTAATGTGTTGCAATAAGTGCATTAAACAGACACTAGACAATACAAATACTTTAGAGGCAGAGAAAATATCAACATTTCATGACATGGATTAATGTAGTCTTTGAAACTATGAGCCACTAAAGTCATAAAATAATTTCCTCACAATAAAGGAACACTGGAATTGAATAGGAATATAATTACGGTAATCGAGAAAAAAGGAAGAAGAAAGTTCATGTTTTAAATTCCTCAATCCTTAACCCCTAGACTACTGCTTAACACCAATGAGCATTTGTCTGTTGGGAATTGACATACTTGTCACTGTATGAGGTTTTAACCTAAATGATATTAAACTTTCACTTAGAAAGACAATTATATTTTGTAAAACAGATTTGTTTTAGGGGTTCAGACTATACATCCTGCGATAGTGTCAATGTTTGGTCATACGTGTATAATTGCTTAAGAGGAATTTATTCTCTCTCCTTCTAGATTGAGTTCATCTTTATTGCCTTATGGTTAAATTACAGTTCAATAGTTGCCAACGTTGAAAGATATAGAGTTTGTAACTCAATAGAAATGTATCATCACAAAATTTGTTTGCAGGTGTATGGAGCTAAAAGTAAAAACAGAGACCAGAATTTCTTCTGGTGATACATTTTATTCCTGTGGGCATGGAAGTCTGTTACTCCATTGACGTTTGGCACAATAAGCTTTGTGGTCACCAGCTCCATTGTCTTTTGAGGGAACTCATCCGTGGAAATGTGTACAAAATGCAGCACTCTATAGGTTTCAATGGCATGTTGCTGGGTCAAGGGGTTTATACAATGGGGCCTCTGGCTGTCAGGTATAAAAAGGAAGGCTTCAGCCAGGTAGAAACTCAGAACATCACAGAGAGCAACAGCAGCAGTAACAGCAGCTCCAGCTACAACTGAGCAAACATGGCCGACATGAACATGATGGGCAAGGTAAGGTCCAGCAAAGCATGTGTAAATGGATATATTTAGAAGTTTTGCAGGAGTTATATGGGTAAACCTTTGTGTGAGTGAACTCATTAAGAATAATACTCTGATAAATGTTTGAGCATATTGGGTACAATTTTTTTAATGTACCATACATCTTCTTAACAAATGTATTTTCAGATCACTTTCTACGAGGACAGGAACTTCATGGGACGTTCCTATGAATGTATGAACGACATGTCCGACATGTCCTCCTACATGTCCCGCTGCCACTCCTGCAGGGTGGAGAGAGGTTGCTTCATGGTCTACGACCGCACCAACTACATGGGTAACCAGCACTTCATGAGGAGGGGCGAGTACGCCGACTACATGAGCATGTTTAACTGGAGCGACTGCATCAGGTCCTGCCGTATGATCCCCATGGTAAGGATATAGCTCCTTCAAATCTTATGGTTTTCCTCCATAATTATTGTTTTGTAATGTATAAAATCTAATGTTAAAGCAGTAAATCATACTCAAATTTCAACCAAATTATTGTCTCTTAACGAAACTCCGCTTTCTCGAATACAGCACAGAGGAAACTACAGGATGAGGATCTACGAGAGGGAGAACTTCGGTGGACAGATGCATGAGATGATGGACGACTGTGACAACATCATGGATCGTTACCGCATGAACAACTGCATGTCCTGCAACGTGATGGACGGCCACTGGCTGATGTACGATCAGGCCAACTACAGAGGCAGAATGTGGTACATGAGGCCTGGCGAGTACAGGAACTTCAATCAGATGATGGGAGGCATGGGAGGCATGGGAGGCATGGGCAACATGAGGTTCATGAGCATGAGGCGCATCAATGACTCTTTCTACTAGACAGTATTTAAAAATGTGCTGACATGAAGATCTCAATGAACCCATGATTTTGAAATAAACACTTTTGCCTACAAACCTTTGTTTGAATTTTGATACTACACTCAAAGAACTGACAACACATTGTAAGTCATTATACATAATGTTTATGCATTGTAACTACCAAAATTTTATACATATTTTAAAGCTATGTTCCCCAACAACAGAGGTATGGTTTTCAGACTAAATGTAAAAGGTAAAAGGCTCTAAAAGGTATGCTAATGTAAATGGTTGTATATTCATAATTCAGAGGTTAATCTTTCTGCAAAAGTGTATTTGGGATGTGGTCAGAGGATCCAGTATCAAGTCTAGTGAGGTGAAATGCATGGCTGCAATACTAACTATTGACAGGAAGATCTGTGTCTTTAGCATGTGCATGGCTAAATCATGTACTTTGTCATGGGAGGTTCCCCAGTAGTAGTTTCTTTAACAGCTCGTAACACTGTGAGAAGTAAATATTCAAAGTACAGCAAAGAACTTCTAGTTTGTAGACACTGGAGTTGAATGACCTTTTAATAAAAATGGCAGATATTATCAATGTTTACTGTGTGTGTTTGAGGTGAGAGGGGTTCACCTGCAGACGCAGCAAGAATGTTTTTGATCATTATTGTACTAGTTTGTGGACACAGAATATGAGTACTCAACCAATCGGAAATGTTCAGCACTGCCAGCCCCACCCCAAAGGGTCCTGTATTTTGGAAAGTACCACCCTCTGAGAAGGAACTCAATGGATCCTCCTTTTTGCTCCCCAGAACTTAATTTCATCACTGGCTCCTGCAGTGGAAACACAATGAGTTCCACGGTCATGTTCCTAGATCCTGGGTAAAGTTCATGCAGTGGAAACGCAGCTCACATTGATTATAAATACAGAGAAATTACTTAATTGGAAATGGTTGAAATCCAAATTTTGATCAATTGCACCTCATAACCGATGTAAAAATGTATATGTAACTATATAGTAGTACCCATATTAACAATATAGAAGTTACATAGGAAAAGTTAAATATTTATAATGAAACCAGGTATGGGGTGGTGTGGGGTGCAGGGTTAAGTGGATGTAATAGCACTTCCTTAACAACACTAACTACAGTGTGTTTACATGAAGCCTAATATTCCATAAATGATCTGAAATAAGGCCATTCTGAAAAAAAAAGCCTTAATTTACTGTAAACACCTGATTCAGAAGAGGGATACGTGAATGGAGGTATTCTGAATGAAACAGACTTGGTAATCAGTTTCATAGAAGAATATCAGCCCTATAAACAGATTGCAATACTATGAATCAGAATTAATTCATATTTAGAGTGTAGACTATGCTCCTGCTTGTGAAAGATATTTGTGGGTCTAAGGTTGGTTTAGGTGCAGCTCTATGAGAATTCTTGTAAAAAAAAAAAAAAAGGGCTACACAAATACATATTTATTTTATTTCGTTTGATTGAAGGATCAGCATATCACTGAAAGGTGTGCTTCCATTTTTCATCTGTCAATTTTAAGTGATAATTTCCCATTTGTATTTACACTGCACTTACCCTCACTGGCAATGTTTGTCTACAGGTAGAGGTGGATTATGGGGACTGTTTTAGCTGGTGACATGACATCTTAAATCAGTAACTTTGATTTATGCCATTGCTGTCTCTGGAGTGGCATAGATATTATATAAAATTGCAATTGCTGCATCTGTTATAATGGCAAGAATATAAGGCAAGAAACATGCACAGAATCATCAAAGCTCGTATTGTGAGACGTTATTAGGACGTCTTGGTTGTGAGACCATTTCCTTGATTCAAAATAACATTCAGCTGCCCTTGGGCATGATACACCCTGAAAAGGACAAATAGACACATGTTTGGGCCATGCACAGTTACTCATCCAACATGGCCTTGCCAACTTAATGTGTTGCAGTAAGTGCATTAAACAGACATTGGACAATACAAATACTTTACAGGCAGACCAAATATCAACATGTCATTGCATGGACTGATGAAGTCTTTGAAACTGCGAGACACTAAAGTCATACAGTCATTTCCTCACAATAAAGGAACACTGGAATTGAATATGAATATAATTAATGGGGGGGGGGGGGGGGGGGGGGGGAAGAAGAAGAAAGTTCTTGTTTTAAATTCCTCAATCCTTAACCCCTAAACTACTGCTTAACACCAATGAGCATTTGTCTGTTGGGAATTGACATACTTGTCACTGTATGAGTATTCCGGCACCTGAGCGCAAAGCGAGGCATCCCTCACCAGATAGCTAAACACTCTTATCTTGACTAAAGTAGCGCTAGGTAGCTTCAATGATGAGGAAGCGTAAAGTCCGTTGTGAACGTGAACTTGTACGTCCGTTTATTAAAGTACAGCGTTTTCTTAAGTCGTTTTGTAACAGTGTGAAAAAACAAAGATTTCCCAAGGCTTACACAGGCAGATCGAGCCAGATAAATAGAAATAACATTGCCTAGCTTGCTTTACCGAGAAATGGATGCTAATGGTTACCAACAACAATGAGACACAGCCAATGGGAACACAAACATCCAAATACACAAGACAGGGCTGAATAGCCTACCACTTATTGCCCTACGAGAACACTCAAACAGAATGAATGCATGTAACATTACAATGAGGTTTTAACCTAAATGAATTTAAACTTTCAGTTAGAAAGACAATTATATTATGTAAAACTGATTTGTTTTAGGTGTTCAGACTATACATCCTGGGATAGAGGAATTTATTTTCTCTCCTAGGTTGAGTTAATCTTTATTGCCTTATGGTTAAATTACGGTTCAATCGTTGCCACCGTTGAAATATATAGTGTGTAACTCAATAAAAATGTATCATCACAACAACAAAAAATATCAGGTGTATGGAGCTAAAAGTAAAAACAGAGACCAGAATATCTTCTGGTGATACATTTTACTCCTATAGGCATGAAAGTCTTTTACTCCATTGACGTTTGACACAATAACCTTTGTGGTCACCAGCTCCATTGTCTTTCGAGAGAACTCAAATGTGTACAAAATGCAGCACTCTATAGGTTTCTATGGCATGTTGCTGGGTCAAGGGGTTTGTACAATGGGGCCTCTGGCTGTCAGGTATAAATAGGAAGGCTTCAGCCAGGTTGGAACTCAGAACATCACCAAGAGCAACAGCAGCAGTAACAGCAGCTCCAGCTACAACTGAGCAAAAATGGCCGACATGAACATGATGGGCAAGGTAAGGTTACATATTGTATGAATATATATGAAAAAATACATATATACATGTATATATATACTTGTACTCTACTCCATTTATACGTTTTCATAACTTTTCTTCCTTACACGTTTATTCAGATGACCTTCTACGAGGAGAGGAACTTCATGGGACGCTCCTATGAATGTATGAACGACATGTCCGACATATCCTCCTACATGTCCCGCTGCCACTCCTGCAGGGTGGAGAGAGGTTGCTTCATGGTCTACGACCGCACCAACTACATGGGTAACCAGTACTTCATGAGGAGGGGCGAGTACCCCGACTACATGAGCATGTTTAACTGGAGCGACAGCATCAGGTCCTGCCGTATGATCCCCATGGTAAGGGTCTAGCTCTATCAAATCTTATGGGTTTCATCCTAAATTATAGTTCTGTTATGGATAAAATATAATGTTAAAGCAGTAAATCACACTCAAAGTTCAACCAAATTATTGTCTCTTTAACAAAACTCCTCTTTCTCTAATAACAGTACAGAGGAAGCTACAGGATGAGGATCTACGAGAGGGAAAACTTCGGTGGCCAGATGCATGAGATGATGGACGACTGTGAGTCCATCATGGATCGTTACCGCATGAACAACTGCATGTCCTGCAACGTGATGGAGGGCCACTGGCTGATGTATGAGCAGCCCAACTACAGAGGAAGAATGTGGTACATGAGGCCTGGCGAGTACAGGAACTTCCACCAGATGATGGGAGGCATGGGAGGCATGGGAGGCATGGGCAACATGAGGTTCATGAGCATGAGGCGCATCAATGACTCTTTCTACTAGACAGTATTTTTAAATGTGCTGACAAGAAGATCTCAATAAAGCCATGACTTCGAAATAAACCCTTTTTCCAAAAAACCTTTGTTTGAATTTTGATACTACACTCAAAGAACTGACAACACATTGTAAAACATTGTTCATAATGTTTATGTATTGTAACTACCAACATTTTATAAATATGTTAAAGCTATGTTCCCCAACAACAGAGGTATGGTTTTCAGACTAAATGTAAAATGATTTAAAAGGTATGCTTATGGTTGTATACTCATAATTTAGAGGTTAGGCTTTCTGCCAAAGTGTATTTGGGATGTGGTCAGAGGATCCAGTATCAAGTTTAGTGAGGGGAAGAGCATGGCTGCAATACTAACTATTGACAGGAAGATCTGTGTCTTTAGCATGTGCATGGCCAAATGATGTACTATGTTGTGGGAGATTCCCCAGTAGTATCTTCTATAACAGCTCATAACACTGAGAGAGCACTAAGTAAATATTCAAAGTACAGCAAATAACTTCTAGTTTGTAGATAATGGAGTTGAATGAAAACATTTGCATAAAAATTGCAAAACTTTACATGAAGGTTACATGAGCTACCATCTAACTACATAACATTTACATTTAAATTTGTTCATTTAGCAGACGCTCTTATCCAAAGCGACTTCCAAGAGGGGGCTTTACAAAAGCGCATAGGTCAATGATCATAAACAACGAGATAGCCCAAAAAACATTGTGGGTAGCCAAAACATGAGGCATACATTGTGAAAAGCAAACAAGTGTCAATGGGAAGAAACATAAGAGCATGTAGTTAAACAAGTTACAATTAAACAACATGAACCTCAAAAGTGCAAGAGTGTACCTTTAGGAAAGTAAGCAACAATAATATAATTCACAGCGAGTACAAGAAGTTAAATCACTTACAACTAACCAACAAGATCAACAAGTCCCTCAATAAGAGTCATTGTTTTCCTGGAGGAAACTAACATCACGTCCAGAAAATCATTCCTAAGTAACAAGTGTGTCTTTAGCCTTTTCTTGAAGGTGGGGAGACAGTTAGTGTCTGATGGAGGTGGGGAGGTGATTCCACCATTGGGGGGCCAGACAGGAGAAAAGCTTGGGTTGGGAGCGGGCGCTCTTGAGAGGTGGGACCACCAGACGGTTGTCAGAAGAAGACCGTAGGTGGCGGGTGGGGGTGTAAGGCTGGAGGACAGACTTGATGTAGTCGGGTGCAGTCCCGTTCACCACTCGGAAGGTCAGTACCATGGTTTTGAATCTGATACGGGCCGTTATGGGAAGCCAGTGGAGGGAGATGAGGAGCGGGGGTAACATGGGAGCGTCTGGGTAGATTGAAGACTAGGCGGGCTGCTGCGTTCTGAATCCTCTGGAGAGGGTGGGTTGTGCATGCTGGGAGCAGCGGCGAGCAGCGAGTTGCAGTAGTCCAACTTGGAGAGGACAAGTGCTTGGACTAGCAGCTGGGTGGAATGCTCAGACAGGTATCTCCTGATCTTCCGGATGTTGTAGAGGGTGAATCTACACGACCGGGAGACTGCAGCAATGTGGGCTGTGAGGGAGAACTTGTCATACATGGTAACCCCGAGGTTCCTGGCAGAGGAAGAAGGGGTCACTGTCGCAGATCCCAGGGTGATTGAGAGATTGTGGGAGATGGAGGGTTTGGCCGGGAAGATGAGAAGTTCTGTTTTGGCGAGGTTCAGCTGGAAGTGGTGCTTGGTCATCCAGGCGGAGATGTCTGTGAGGCAGGCCTCGATTCTAGCTGAGATCCCGGATCAGTCGGGGGGAACGATAGGTACAGCTGCGTGTCGTCAGCGTAGCAGTGGTAGGAGAAGCCATGGGAGGTGATGATTGGTCCAAGTGAGGTGATGTACAGGGAGAAGAGGAGGGGTCCAAGGATAGAGCCCTGTGGGACTCCAGTGGAGAGCTGGCGAGGGCCTGACACTTTGCCTCCCCAGGAGACCTGGTAGGATCTTCCTCTCAGGTAGGATGAGATCCACTGAAGTGCAGTGCCAGAGATGCTCATCTCAGAAAGTCTAGCAAGCAGCATCTGATGGTTAACCGTATCAAATGCTGCAGAAAGGTCCAGCAGAATTATGACGGATGATCTTGAGGCCGCTCTGGCAGACTGGAGGGCAGTGGTGACTGACAGGAGGACAGTTTCTGTGGAGTGGCCAGTCTTGAAGCCTGATTGGTTGGGGTCAAGCAGGTACTCAATGGATCCTCCGTTTTGCTCCCCAGAACTTAATTTGATCACTGGCTGCTGCAATGGAAATGCAATTCCATTCCGTGGTCAAGTACCTAGATCCGGGGTGAAGTTCATGCAGTGGAAACATTGATTATAAATACAGATAAATTACTTAATTGGAAATTGATAAACTCTGAATTTTGATCAATTGCACCACATAACTGATGTAAAAATGTATATGTAACTACATAATAGAAGTATTTTACTCCATTGACGTTTGACACAATAAGCTTTGTGGTCACCAGCTCCATTCTTGATGAATGTCTTTTGAGGGAGCTCATCCCTGGAAATGTGAACAAAATGCAGCACTCTATAGGTTTCTATGGCATGTTGCTGGGTCAAGGGGTTTGTACAATGGAGCCTCTGGCTGTCAGGTATAAATAGGAAGGCTTCAGCGAGGTAGGAACTCAGAACATCACCAAGAGCAACAGTAGCAGTACTAGCAGCTCCAGCTACAACTGAGCCAAAATGACCGACATGAACATGATGGGCAAGGTAAGGTTACATATTGTATGAATATATATGAAAAAATACATATATACATGTATATATATACTTTTACTCTACTCCATTTATACGTTTTCATAACTTTTCTTCCTTACACATGTTTATTCAGATGACCTTCTACGAGGAGAGGAACTTCATGGGACGTTCCTATGAGTGTATGAACGACATGTCCGACATATCCTCCTACATGTCCCGCTGCCACTCCTGCAGGGTGGAGAGAGGTTGCTTCATGGTCTACGACCGCACCAACTACATGGGTAACCAGTACTTCATGAGAAGGGGCGAGTACCCCGACTACATGAGCATGTTTAACTGGAGCGACAGCATCAGGTCCTGCCGTATGATCCCCATGGTAAGGGTCTAGCTCTATCAAATCTTATGGTTTTCCTCCTAAATTAAAGTATTGTTATGGATAAAATATAATGTTAAAGCAGTAAATCACACTCAAATTTCAACCACATTATTGTCTGTTAACAAAACTGCTCTTTCTCTAATAACAGTACAGAGGAAGCTACAGGATGAGGATCTACGAGAGGGAGAACTTCGGTGGCCAGATGCATGAGATGATGGATGACTGTGACTCCATCATGGATCGTTACCGCATGAACAACTGCATGTCCTGCAACGTGATGGAGGGCCACTGGCTGATGTACGAGCAGCCCCACTACGGAGGCAGAATGTGGTACATGAGGCCTGGCGAGTACAGGAACTTCCACCAGATGATGGGAGGCATGGGAGGCATGGGAGGCATGGGCAACATGAGGTTCATGAGCATGAGGCGCATCAATGACTCTTTCTACTAGACAATGTTTTGTTACTGTGCTGACATGAAGATCCCAATAAATCTCTGAGAGAGAAAAAACACTTTCGCCTGTAAATGTTTTGTACAAACTGTACTTTTGGGTAGATTTCGGACTTCACACAAAAACACTGACAAAACCATAACCAATGACACATACAAGGTTTGTGCAAACTTACACTATTCAATATATAGTCATCCTGAACATCCTGAAACGTGAATTATTTAAGGATATGTTCTTCAACAACAGAAGTTATTAATTATGAAAAGTATATGTTTTGCCTTGTTTAAGTTAACAATGCAACCTACTGTGAGTGGTTCAACTCAGTACTCAGTCGACACAAAACTTGTACCATGGAGGTTATCAAATTACTTTGTAAGAGCACAACTCATCACTCCAGCGTCAAGGAGAGATGGATGCCATATTGGCAATACTGACTGAATGACATCCATACCTATTTATAAGAAATCGAAACCTCCACGCCTTTTTCAAAGTGCCCAGATGCTGTATGTTGTTTCAGGAGGAAATATGCTAAATTGGTTCTTTGCCAATATTTAGGTTCCAGTTGGGGACAGTATATAGCTACCTTTCTATATTGAGTCGAACAGCACTGAGGTATTCAATGAAGTTTAAAAACACAGAACGTGTTAACTTGCCCCCGACCAATACAATTTGATAGTCAAGGTCCGGTAACCGATACAGATATTAAGATACAAAAATAACCAATCACCAACTTTAAAAACCAGCCTTAGCAAACAGTTTCACAAAAAACTAAAAAACACATACAAATTACACTTAGAAGACATTCCCTTGATTATACTTAGTATATGTGCTGTAACTGTACCCTTATACTGCACTTTCTTTGAGTTTGTCTGAGTGTCATGATCTGACACATGTGAATGAAAAAAATAGAACAACTTATTCAAAGGGATCAAGAACGATATCAGCACAAATCTTTAGTCTTTGAACAATATTGACAATGGAATGGATGGTTGCACTGCAAACGTGAGCTACAGGGAGAGGATAGTTTGTTTTGGTGATTTCTATAAAAATTCTGCAAGATTGTAATAACATAGAACCGTGTAGGCCTCTGTACATTTGCCCATGCATGGCAATGATGCCACTATGACTCAAATGAACAGAAAGATCCTGAAATTGATTTGTTCACTCTATGGAATGAAATTCTAAGGTCAGAGTGAGTAAAAAGAGGTAAACTTCCAATCCCTACATTAAACAAGCATGGAATACAAGGTAAAATATAATACAATGTTTACAAAACAGAATACACGTTATTTTGGAAAATATAGGCTACTTGGGTGTTTGAGAGACAATGAAGATGGACTCGTATTTTAGAGTTTCTCTTCCCTGGAACATTTGTATTGTAAATGAGGGGAAAAAACACCTTTAACTGATAATCTTTTCAAACATTCATCTTATTTTCTTAAGTCAGCAAAGTTAGCTAAAAAGAATGAACTAGATTGAAAGGGAGATAAGTTTGTCAATATTTCTACAATTATTTGGGGGTAAATAGCCGCGACTCCAACTGTTTCTTACAACGACAACAAAATAATACACTGACACACATAGGCCTACAGTATATGGATGGACTAGGCTAAACCCAATACACACAGGAGTTGTGAAGAAGTTAACTCTTTTTACTGTATGTAAAGTGTGTGATCCCATGTTAACTATCCTAAATAAAACATATCTACATGTTGAAATATTTTACATTAATAGTGGCAGTCTAGTACTATGTTAGCAATAAAAACTGAGGACTTGGTGTGTGGTCATTGTCACAATCTCACTAAAGTACCTATGGTAATAGAATATTGAAAGTCCTTGTTTCAAATTAAAAGTCCTCAATACCAGGCTTCGTTCCTCTGCTATGACACCAATGAGGATTTGGTTGGCAAACTATGCTTGGCAGCTAACCATAACAGCCAAGAAACCCAATTCAGTCATACTGTTAATCGTAGGGCCTTTTGAGCTTACGACTAATGATATGGTCACTTTATATGATCATAGGGATCTTTTACTACAAAATACTTTGCTTGTTCAACTATCTTTTATTATATCTCCTTGATGGCAAAGTCAAATCAAAATGTATTTGTATAGCCCTTTTTACAAGCAATGTCACAGAGGGCTTCACATACGCCCATAGAACTTCCCCTCAACCAAACTAAACCCTCAAGGATGACAAAGAAAAACTCCCAGAAAAACTCAAGAGGAGAAAAAATGGAAGAAACCTTAGGAGGAGCAATTCAGTGAGGGATCCCCTCCTCCAGAGATGGTTGGTGAAAGAGAGATGCAGAACACAGGCTAAACATAGTCATACAACAGGGAAGTGTCAATGGGTGTTGAAACATAACAATCCAGTCTTCAACTTGGGTCAAAGTTGGTAAACGTCAGTTTAAGCAGAGGTAGCCACAGGGCTGGGGGACTGTGATCAGCGCAGCATCACAGGCAGGTGGATGAGGGAAGGGACCAAGAACTCGCTGTTGTCCGTCAGGGGAGACCAATTCCGCTTGGCGACTAGATCCAGCTTTGACAGACTGTCACAGATCGATGTCCACTGACGACCAGGTCAACGTTGGCAGACCAACGACCAGGCAGATGCTGACAGCTCAAACCCCCCCCCCCACCACCACCACAGGGGAGGTGTGGAAGGGGGTGTGGAGGGGTGACAGATAGCCCTAGACACTAAGACAGCGCCAGCCCCCCTCGGTTGGAACATGAAATCTGTTCCAGGGAAGAGAAACTCTAAAATACGAATAAGAATAAGAGTCCACCTTCATTGTCTATCAGTTTAATTAACATCTCATTGTTGCCAACAGAAACTATAACAGTAACGATATACAGTCACTTTATATGGTCACTTTATATGATCATAGGGATCTATTACTCCAAAATAGTTCAGTTGGTCGACTATCTTTTATTATCTCTCCTTGATGGCAGAGACCACCTTCATTGTCTATCAGTTTAATTAACATCTCAGTGTTGCCACTGTGGAGTGAGAAAGTTGGGGAGAAGAGTCAATAACTAAAACATTTGACAAACACTGAAAAGTCACAGATTAATTGTTTATCACAAATTAGTTGGCAGATGTATGAAGCTATCAGTTAGGCCAAGGACCAGAATTTCTTCTTGTACAATATTTTTTCTTACAAGGCCGGGAGTCCTATTTACTTTTGGCTGAATCAGCATTGTGACCATAAGCTCCACTGCACTGTTCTTCACATGGGTTTTTTGACGGAGCCCATGACTTGTAATGTGTAGAAGCCTCAGTGCTATTTCTATAGATGGTTTGTATGGCATGTTGCTGGGTCACGGGGTTTACACAATGGAGCCTCTAACTGTCAGGTATAAAAAGGAAGGCTTCAGCCAGGTAGGAACTCAGAACATCACCAAGAGCAGCAGCAGCAGTAACAGCAGCTCCAGCTACAACTGAGCAAACATGGCCGACATGAACATGATGGGCAAGGTAGGAATGAACAATGGTTACATATGTGTGGGGGTGTGGGTGTCTATATGCTGACATCTACTCCACTCCATTTAATTGTTTTCCCAACTGTTCTTTTTTGCAAATGTATTTTCAGATCACCTTCTACGAGGACAGGAACTTCATGGGACGCTCCTATGAGTGTATGAATGATTGTTCCGACATGTCCTCCTACATGTCCCGCTGCCACTCCTGCAGGGTGGAGAGAGGTTGCTTCATGGTCTACAACCGCACCAACTACATGGGTAACCAGTACTTCATGAGGAGGGGCGAGTACGCCGACTACATGAGCATGTTTAACTGGAGCGACTGCATCAGGTCCTGTCGTATGATCCCCATGGTAAGGATCTAGCTCTTATCTTATGGTTTTCCTCCATAATTATTGTTTTGTTATGGATAAAATATAATGTTAAAGCAGTAAATCACACTCAAATGTCAACCAAATTATTGTCTGTTAACGAAACTCCTCTTTCTCTAATAACAGCACAGAGGAAGCTACAGGATGAGGATCTACGAGAGGGACAATTTCGGTGGCCAGATGCATGAGATGATGGACGACTGTGACAACATCATGGATCGTTACCGCATGAACAACTGCATGTCCTGCAACGTGATGGACGGCCACTGGCTGATGTACGATCAGGCCAACTACAGAGGCAGAATGTGGTACATGAGGCCTGGCGAGTACAGGAACTTCAATCAGATGATGGGAGGCATGGGAGGCATGGGAGGCATGGGAGGCATGGGCAACATGAAGTTCATGAGCATGAGGCGCATCAATGACTCTTTCTACTAGACAATGTTTGGTTACTGTGCTGACATGAAGATCTCAATAAATTTCTGAAAAAAAAACCCACTTTCGCCTGTAAATGTTTTGTACAAATTGTGCTTTTGGGTAGATCTTGGACAAAAAAAAAAAACATAACCAATGACACATACAAGGTTTGTGTAAACTTACACTATCTATGTAATGTCATCCTGAACATCCTGAAACGTGAATAGTTTAATGATATGTTCTTCAACAACAGAAGTTGTTAATTATGAAAAGTATATGTTTTGCCTAGTTCAAGTTAACAATGCAACCTACTGTGAGTGGTTCAACTCAGTACTCAGTCGACACAAAACTTGTACCATGGAGGTTATCAAATTACTTTGTAAGAGCACAGATCATCACTCCGGTGTCAAGGAGAGATGGATGCCATATTGGCAATACTGACTGAATGACATCCATACCTATTTATAAGAAATCGAAACCTCCATGCCTTTTTCAAAGTGCCCAGATGCTGTATGTTGTTTCAGGAGGAAATATGCTAAATTGTTTCTTTCCCAATATTTAAACGAGGTTTCCATTTGGGGACGGTATATAGCTACCTTTCTATTTTGAGTAGAACAGCACTGAGGTTGAGGCTGAGGTGAAGTTTAAAAACACAGAACGTCTTAACCTGTACCCGACCAATACAATTTGATAGTAAAGGTCCGATACCTATACAGATATTAAGATACAAAAATAACCAATCACCAACTTTAAAAACCAGCCAAACTGTTTCACAAAAAAAAAAGACACTTGGAATGGTCTCTTGATCCATTTGACACTCAAATGGATCAAGAATGATATTAGCACAAATCGTTAGTCTTTGAACAATACTGACAATGGAATGGATTGTTGCACTGCAAACATGAACTACAGGGAGAGGGTAGTTTGGTTTGGTGTTTTGTATAAAGATTCTGCAAGATTTTAATAACATATTCCCATAGAACCGTGTATGCCTCTGTACAATTTTCCATGCATGGCAATGACGTCACTATGACTCAAATGAACAGAAAGATCCTGAAACTGAATGTTCACTCTATGGAATGAAATTCGAAGGTCAGAGTGATTAAAAATAGGCAGAATTCCAATCCCTACATTAAACAAACATGGAATACAAGGTAAAATATAATAAAATGTTTACAAAACAGAATACACATAATTTTTCTATTGTTAATGAGGGGAAAAAACACCTTTACCTGATAAAGTTTTCAAACGTTCATCTTATTTTCTTAAGTCAGCAAAGTTAGCTAAAAAGAATGAACTAGATTGAAAGGGAGATAAGTTTGTAAATATTTCTACAATTTTTTTTAGATAAATAGGTGCGACTCGAACTCTTTCTTACAACAACAACAAAATAATACACTGACACACATAGGCCTATAGGGTACAGTATATGGATGGACTACACTTAACCCAATACACACAGAGTTGTGAAGAACTCCTTTTACTGTATGTGAAGTATGTGATCCCATGTTAACTGTATCCTAAATACAAAACATGTACATGTTAAAATATTTTACATTAATAGTGGCAGTCTAGTACTATGCTAGCAATACAAATTGAGGACTTGGTGTGTGGTCATAGTCACAATCGCACTAAAGTATCTATGGTAATAGAATATTGAAAGTCCTTGTTTCAGATTAAAAGTCCTCAATCCTGGGCTTTGTTCCTCTGCTATAACACCAATGAGGATCTCACATACGCCCATAGAACTGCCCCTCAACCAACCTAAACCCTCCAGGAAGACAAGGAAAAACTCCCAGAAAAACTCACTGGAGGAGAAAAAATTGAAGAAATCTTGGGAGGAGCAATTCAGTGAGGGATCCCCTCCTCCAGAGACGGTTGGTGAAAGAGAGGAGCAGAACACAGGCTTAACATAGTCATACAGCAGGGAAGTGTCAATGTGTGTTGAAACACCAAAATCCATTGTTCAACTTGGTAGATGTGGGAAGGGACCTGGAAACTCGCTGTTGCCCGTCATGGAGACTGGTTTCCGGTTGGCGACCAGGTCCATCGTTGGCAGACCGAGGACCAGGCAGGTGCTGACAGCTCAAACCCCCCACACCACAGGGGATGTGTGGAGGGGGAACAGACAGAGGAGAGCAGGGATTAGAGAATGCCAGGAGCAGCTAACAGTTACAGTCATATTAGAATGAGATCCTCACCGGTCAAGTGTGAACTGGTGCAGCAATTTAGCAGAGCAAAAAAGGGTATTTGATGCAGCCCTAGACACTAAGACAGTGCCAGCCCCCCTCGGTTGGAACATGAAATCTTTTCCAGGGGAAAGAACTCTAAAATAAATTAAACTTATACGAATAAGGATGAGAATGCCCCGTCCCCCATCGTCACCAAGTAGTAACAGAAACTATAACAGTAACGATATACAGTCACTTTATATGGTCACTTTATATGATCATAGGGATCTATTACTCCAAAATAGTTCAGTTGGTCAACAAAACGGAGTCAGGTGGCTGAGCGGTAAGGGAATCGGGCTAGTAATCCGAAGGTTGCCAGTTCGATTCCCGGTCATGCAACTGACGTTGTGTCCTTGGGCAAGGCACTTCACCCTACTTGCCTCGGGGGGAATGTCCCTGTACTTACTGTACTTACTGTAAGTCGCTCTGGATAAGAGCGTCTGCTAAATGTAAATGTAACTATCTTTTATTATCTCTCCTTGATGGCAGAGACCACCTTCATTGTCTATCAGTTTAATTAACATCTCAGTGTTGCCACTGTGGAGTGAGAAAGTTGGGAAGAAGAGTCAATAACTAAAACATTTGACAAACACTGAAAACTCACAGATACAGTAATTGTTTATTTCAAATTAGATGGGAGATGTATGGAGCTATCAGTTAAACCAAGAACCAGTATTTAGTCTGGTAAAATTGATATTTTTTAGAAGGCCGGGAGTCCTATTTACTTTTGGCTGAATCAGCATTGTGATCATCAGCTCCACTGCACTGTTGTTCACATAGGTTTTTGACGGAGCCCATGACTTGTAATGTGTAGAAGCCTCAGTGCTATTTCTATAGATGTTTTGTATGGCATGTTGCTGTGTCACGGGGTTTACACAATGGAGCCTCTAACTGTCAGGTATAAAAGGAAAGCTTTAGCCAGGTAGGAACTCAGAACATTAACAGCAGCTCCAGCTACAACTGAGCAAACATGGCTGACATGAACATGATGGGCAAGGTAAGAATGAACAATGGTTAAATATGTGTGGGGGTATGGGTGTATTTGCTGATATTTACTGCAGTCCATTTTTACATTTTCTCAACTTTTCTTCCTGCATATGTATTTTCAGATCACCTTTTACGAGGACAGGAACTTCATGGGACGTTCCTATGAGTGTATGAATGACATGTCCGACATGTCCTCCTACATGTCCCGCTGCCACTCCTGCAGGGTGGAGAGAGGTTGCTTCATGGTCTACAACCGCACCAACTACATGGGTAACCAGCACTTCATGAGGAGGGGCGAGTACGCCGACTACATGAGCATGTTTAACTGGAGCGACTGCATCAGGTCCTGCCGTATGATCCCCATGGTAAGGACAACTATTAGTCAGCCTACATTTGTCTATCTACATTCTAACTTCCTTGTAACTTCCATAATTGATGGTTTACATTATTTGGTTGTCTCTACCATTTTAGTGTAAAATGTTGGTCTCCCAATAAACTCTTCTCTGTCCAATAACAGCACAGAGGAAGCTACAGGATGAGGATCTACGAGAGGGAGAACTTCGGTGGCCAGATGCATGAGATGATGGATGACTGTGACAACATCATGGATCGTTACCGCATGAACAACTGCATGTCCTGCAACGTGATGGACGGCCACTGGCTGATGTACGAGCAGCCCAACTACAGAGGCAGAATGTGGTACATGAGGCCTGGCGAGTACAGGAACTTCAATCAGATGATGGGAGGCATGGGAGGCATGGGAGGCATGGGCAACATGAGGTTCATGAGCATGAGGCGCATCAATGACTCTTTCTACTAGACAGTATTTTGCTGACATGAAGATCTCAATAAAGCGCTGAGAAATAAACACTTTTGCCTGTCAATATTTTGTACAGATATAACTTGTGGGTAGACTTGGTTCTTCATTCAAAACCACTGATACAACCATATTCAATGCATAGAAAAGCTTTGTGCAAACATTGCTATGTATAGTAACCACCGGAAAAGTCTTGAATCATTTCAAGATATATGTTCTTCAACATCAGAAGTATATTTTGCCTATATAGGTTAGGTTAACAATGCAACCTACTATGAATGGTTCAACTCCGTCCTCAGTGAACATAAAGTGTGTGCCATGGAGGTTTTCACATTGCATTGTATGACGACAAATCAACACACCCAGTTAAGCGTCTGGCTGTTATGAAAACATTAAATCACTGATAACAAAATAACATTTTTGTTTGAGTTCCAATACATGTTGATTTTGATACTACAGTAGACACAAAACCACTCATAGGCCATAGGCCACACACAGAAAATTATTGAAATATAAAATCACAATTACACAAAATTCAAGCTACCAATTTGTAGAGATGTTTTGTACCAAGTATTTTTCACAAAGACAAACACCTGTTAATTACACTCATGTATACAATGCTTATTCTACAACAGCAAAACCTCATAATAATGACATGAATCGACTGTATATCAAAGTGGGCCAGTCCACAAATTTAAGTACAGAATACTTATTAGGCCTTAATAAGTTAGACAATCAGAAGTCCAGTTAAATGTACCACGTCATTTTGATGTGTTCATTGAAGAATTAACACTGTATAGATCGTAGTGCATATGGGTTTGTCAAAGCACAACCTGTTTATGCCTGTGCACATCTTTTCACAATAAGTTTCCACGTTACTTGTAAATGGTAGTTCTTCTGGTTTTGAAGCACGGCTTAAGGCCTCGTTATAGGCCTACTCCAGTTTCTTGCGTGTACGTACGCAAAACTTACGTATGCAGTTGTTCACATAGCCTGTTCAACTGCGTTCTTTATGTCAACATATTTTTTAGTTATGTCCACTAGGAAACAGGTCAGTGACAAAACATTTTGTGACTAAATACATCGACAAATACTTCTGATTATCTACAGCTCATATATTTACTCTTTCAAATTTACCGCTGTTGTGTAGGCTACTTCTACTTCTTTGCTGTTACCTATATGTATTTTATGTTGGCAGCATATCAGAGGATCTTTGGTATACTGCCCCATAATTTGTTTTGGTATTGCACCTTGAGTATGTGTAGCCTATATCTAAGGGCCAGAGAGATGTTCAAACTACGCACCAAACGAACGCTGGATACGTGCAGCAGCCATTCAGCATATGCGTACTTACAAATGCCTTCTGGTGAAAATTGTTTGTGTGGGATTTTTAGGAAAGTTCCTTTTAGTGTTTCCTGAAACACTCGAAATGATACATGAATGGCCAAATATCACACACAAGTCCTCTCTTCCTGTGATGACACAATGGCACCTCTAAACGGGCACGCTTCACATCATAAAGGTCAATGGTTTAAGCACAAATGGGGGGAAAAGAAACAGGATTTACCAACAATTACTGAAATGAACTGTTTTCAAATAAATGTCGATCTCAATAGCAGGAATGATGCGTGAAGCCATACATGAAAATTAAAAATAGGGTTTAACAAAAATGAAAAAATGAGTTTTTAGTTACTCTTCCACCCATTTATGCAATGTAGATGTTCTCACATTTGTTTTAAGAAGTACATGACACATATGGCAGCCCATAGCAGAAAATAAGCAGAAAAAGTAAAGTATCTTTGTGGACAAGTATGTGTGAAAACTATAGTAAAAGTCTGAAAATGTCCTATTGACTTTTTGTTAAATCAGCAATGCTATCATTAGATCAATTGCACTGTTCTTGATTAATCTTTTGTGGGACCCCTACCCTTGAAATGTTAGAAGAGTGGTATTTCTATGGCCGGGTTTCTATGGCATGTTGCTGGGTCACGGGGTTTACACAATGGGGCCTCTAACTGTCAGGTATAAAAGGAAGGCTTCAGCCAGGTAGGAACTCAGAACATCACCAAGAGCAACAGCAGCAGCAACAGCAGCTCCAGCTACAACTGAGCAAAAATGGCCGACATGAACATGATGGGCAAGGTAAGAATGAACAAAGGTTACAATACTGTATAATGTGTATGTATATTTACACTTATACTTCATTTTCAAATGCAACCAACTTTTCTTGTCTATTCAGATCACCTTCTACGAGGACAGGAACTTCATGGGACGCTCCTATGAATGTATGAACGACATGTCCGACATGTCCTCCTACATGTCCCGCTGCCACTCCTGCAGGGTGGAGAGAGGCTGCTTCATGGTCTACAACCGCACCAACTACATGGGTAACCAGTACTTCATGAGGAGGGGCGAGTACGCCGACTACATGAGCATGTTTAACTGGAGCGACTGCATCAGGTCCTGTCGTATGATCCCCATGGTAAGGACAACTATTAGTCAGCCTACATTTGTCTATCTAGCTTCTAACTTCCTTGTAAGTTCCTGAATTGATCATTTAGATTATTTGGTTGTCGCTACCATTCTAGAGTAAAATGTTTGTCTAACAAACAACTCTTCTCTGTCCAATAACAGCACAGAGGAAACTACAGGATGAGGATCTACGAGAGGGAGAACTTCGGTGGCCAGATGCATGAGATGATGGACGACTGTGACAACATCATGGATCGTTACCGCATGAACAACTGCATGTCCTGCAACGTGATGGACGGCCACTGGCTGATGTACGATCAGGCCAACTACAGAGGCAGAATGTGGTACATGAGGCCTGGCGAGTACAGGAACTTCAATCAGATGATGGGAGGCATGGGAGGCATGGGAGGCATGGGCAACATGAGGTTCATGAGCATGAGGCGCATCAATGACTCTTTCTACTAGAAAATGTTTAAACTGTGCTGATATGAAGATCTCAATAAAGCGTTGAGAAAGAAACACTTTTGCCTGTCAATATTTTGTACAGTATTAACTTTTGGGTAGATTTGGTTTTTCATTCAAAACCACTGATACAACCACATTTAATGCATAGAAAAGCTTTGTGCAAACTTTGCAATGTATAGTAACCACCGGAAAAGTCTTGAATCATTTATAAGATATGTTCTTCAACATCAGAAGTTGCTCATTATGAAATTTATATATTTTGCCTATATAGTTTAGGTTAACAATGCAACCTACTATGAATGGTTGAACTCCATCCTCAGTGAACATTTATGTACAGAATAATTACTTAGGCCCTAATTGTTTAAGTTAGAGTTAGACAATCAGAAGTCCAGTTAAATGTATCACATCATTTTGATGTGTTCATCAAAATGATTAACATTGTATAGATCGTAGTGCATATGGGTTTGTCAAAGCACAACCTGTTTATGCCTGTGCAAGTCTTTTCACTATAAGTTTCCACGTTACTTGGACATGGTAGTTCTACAGGTTTTGAAGCACGACTTAAGGCCTTGGTGTATGCCTACTCCAGTTGTTTGCATGTACGTGTACGTACGCAAAACTTACTAGGGATGCACCAATATGGACATTTTGGCCGATACAGATAACTGATAACTCTTTATATTTGGAAGCCGATAACCGATACATTCTAATAAATACAAAGCCTGAGGCTGATTACAAAATCGAAAGGTAAACAAATATAGTGGACAACTGCTTCTATTAAAACCTTAACTGCTTAAAACATCTAGATATTTCTTTTACCAAAATGATCAGATTTGTAAAATCTTACCAAAAAATAAGTGGTTCAACGGGCGTAAATAATCCATAATTTATCGTCTTTAATTTATCTACCACATTTTTTTATCGGACAAATAACTACAACACAAATAATATGGCCGATGTGGCTGATACCGATATCGCCACCGATATATCATGCATCCCTTAAACTTACGCATGCAGTTGTTCACATACTCCATTGCGTTCATTATGTCAACACATTGTTAAAGCTATGTCAACTTGGAGGCAGGTCAGCGACAAAACATTTTGTGACTAAATACTTTGACAACTAGCCTACTTCAAGTATGGTACAACAAAAAATTAATGGCGACATAGGAGGAGGTATTGTTAATAATGTCTGTATGTCTAATTGCGAGTCAGCTTATTTGCTCTTTAAAATTGACCGCCGTTGTGTTGGTGGTCCCACCTCTAAAGAGCGCCCGCTCCCAACCCAAGCTCTTCTCCTGTCTGGCCCCCCAATGATGGAATCACCTCCCCACCTCCATCAGAGACACTGACTGTCTCCCGACCTTCAAGAAAAGGCTTAAGACGCACTTGTTCCGGGAATACAACAGTACTTAGGAATGATTTGCTGGACCTGATGTTAGCTTCCTCCAGGAACACAATGACTCTTATTGAAGGACTTGTTGCTCTTGTTGGTTAGATTTAACTTCTTGTACTCGCTGTGAATTATATTATTGTTGCTTGCTTTTTCTACAGGTACACTCTTGCACTTTTTGAGGTTCATGTTGTTTAATTTGTAACTTGTTTAACTACATACTCTTATGGTTCTTCCCATTGGCACTTATTTGCTTTTCACAATGTATGCTTCATGTTTGGTTACCCGCAATGTTTTGGGGCTATCTCGTTATTATGATCAGTGACCTATGCACTTTTGTAAAGCTCTCTCTTGGAAGTCGCTTTGGATAAAAGCGTCTGCTAAATGAATACATGTAAATGTAAATGTGTACTACTTCTTTGCTGTTTCCTGATTTTATCTCGCAGCCCGTCAGAAGATCTTTGGTATACTGCCCCACGCCATAGGCTGCTTCCCGCACGTATCCTGTGATTGTTTGGTGCATACTTTGTGCACGTCTCCGTGGACGTTACATGTACAAATACGCACACCCCAAATTCATCCTTAAGACCGAAATATACTCCAGTATCATACGTGTACGTATTTGAGCTGGGCAATATATTAAAAAAATATATATCTCGATATTGTCAAAATGTTTACGATATTCGATATATATCTCTATATGTTTGCATTTGCTTTTAAATTAGCAAACAAAATTAGAAACATTAAAAACCATTACAAAACAACAAAAAAACATTTTGATAGAACAGCTATTGTTACAAAGTACAAAATGTGTAGTACAAATTTAAGCAGTAAAAAAAAAAAAAAACATTCTTTGGGAAAGTATGCTTGAATAAAAAAAGTATTCGATATTCACAATATTTTCACATTTTACATTGTCGTCAAAAGTATTGCGATATTATTGCTAATATTCAATATATCGCCCAGCCCTAGTACGTATACAGATGCAAATGCTACACATGCAGCATTTTTCCTATAGCCCATTGTATTCATTATGTCAACATGACAACAATGTAATCAATGCAATTGAGGGTAAACATTTACTCACTTTTTATGTTAGATGTGGGAGGGTGGAATTAAAGACATGTCCACTAGGAGACAGGTCAGTGACAAAACATTTTGTGACTAAATACGTTGACAAATACTTCTGATTATGTACAACAGCAAAAACCATGGCAACATAAGAGGAGGTATTGGTAATGTAAGTCTTTATGTCTAATTGCAAGCCAGCTCATATATTTACTCTTTCAAATTTACCTCTGTTGTGTAGGCTACTTCTACTTCTTCGCTGGTACTGTATATGTATTTTATATCTTGCAGCACATCAGAGGATCTTTGGTATACTGCCCCATAATTGTGGGGGGTATTTCACCTTCGGCCAGAGAGACGTGCAAACTACACACTAAACGAAAGCTGGATACATGCGGCAGCCATTCAGCATATGCGTAAACGTACTTAGAGTGAAGTATATTTCGGCCTATCTAATAGCCCACGCCTTCATACTTACAAATGCCTTCTGGTGAAAATTGTTTCAGTGGAATTTTTAGGAAAGTTAATTTGAGAGGTTCCTGAAACTCTCAAAATGATACATGAATGGCCAAATATAACACACACGTCCCCTCTCCCTGTGATGACACAATGGTACCTCTAAACGGGCACGCTTCACATCATAAAGGTCAATGGTTTAAGCACAATAGGAGGAAAAAGAAACAGGATTTACCAGCAATTACTGAAATGAACTCTTTTCCAAAGAAATGTCAACCTCAAAAGCATACATGAACATTAAAATTAGGGTTTAACAAAAATTAAGAAATGTGTTTTTAGTTACTCTGCCATCCATTTATGCAATGTAGATGTTCTGACATTTGTTTTAAGAAGTACATGACACATACAGCAGCCCATAGCAGACAATAAGCAGAAAAAATTAAGTATCCTCGTGGAGAAGTATCTGTGAAGACTATTGTAAAAGTCTGAAAAGGTCCTATTGACTTTCGGCAAATCAGCATTGCTATCATTAGATCCATTGCACTGTTCTTGATAAATCTTTTGTGGGACCCCTACCCTTGAAATGTTAGAAGAGTGGTATTTCTATGGCCGGGTTTCTATGGCATGTTGCTGGGTCAAGGGGTTTGTACAATGGGGCCTTCGGCTGTCAGGTATAAAAAGGAAGGCTTCAGCCAGGTAGGAACTCAGAACATCACCAAGAGCAACAGCAGCAGCTCCAGCTACAACTGAGCAAAAATGGCCGACATGAACATGATGGGAAAGGTAAGAATGAACAAAGGTTACAATACTATATATACAGTACCAGTATTTATAGTTAGATTTGTACTTCATTTTCAAATTTGACCAACTTTTCTTGTCTATTCAGATCACCTTTTACGAGGAGAGGAACTTCATGGGACGTTCCTATGAGTGTATGAATGATTGTTCCGACATGTCCTCCTACATGTCCCGCTGCCACTCATGCAGGGTGGAGAGAGGCTGTTTCATGGTCTACGACCGCACCAACTACATGGGTAACCAGTACTTCATGAGGAGGGGCGAGTATGCCGACTACATGAGCATGTTTGGCTGGAGCGACAGCATCAGGTCCTGTCGTATGATCCCCATGGTAAGGACAACTATTAGTCAGCCTACATTTGTCTATATAGCGTCTAACTTCATTGTAACTTCCATTATCTACCATTTAGATTATATGGTTGCCTCCACAATTCCAGCATAACATTTTTTGTCTCAATAACCTCTTCTCTGTCCAATAACAGTACAGAGGAAACTACAGGATGAGGATCTACGAGAGGGAGAACTTCGGTGGCCAGATGCATGAGATGATGGACGACTGTGACTCTATCATGGATCGTTACCGCATGAACAACTGCATGTCCTGCAACGTGATGGACGGCCACTGGCTGATGTACGAGCAGCCCAACTACAGAGGAAGAATGTGGTACATGAGGCCTGGCGAGTACAGGAACTTCCATCAGATGATGGGAGGCATGGGAGGCATGGGAGGCATGGGCAACATGAGGTTCATGAGCATGAGGCGCATCAATGACTCTTTCTACTAGATAATGTTTAGACACTGAGCTTCTATGATTTCAATAAATCATTTATAAAAATATAAAAAACTTTTGTCTGAAAAGGTTTTGTTTGAGTTTTAAAAGTTGATTTTGGTTTTGCACACCAAACCACTCATACCACCACCATAAGTAACTCACAGAAAAGTATTTTGCATCATACAATGTATTTTAACAAGGAGAAAAGTTGAAAAGTTTAAGGAGCATGGCCTTCTATGATGGAAGTAGCCTATGTGTAAATTTTCAAAATAATCTCAAAAGGCTTCCAGATAAAGTAATCAAATAGTTAAATAAGACAATATTTTGCTATCAAGAGACAGCTTAGGCAATGGCTTCATTTGGCAAACTAGCTAGCCGGCTAAACATTGCCACCCGACTACATTTGGAGTTGGTTGGGGTGGCAGGGGTGGAAGGTTGTGTAGGGGCTCGTGGCTTTGTTTATCTGGCTAACTAGCTAGACTACAATTCAAAATACAAGGTTAACAATGCTAGCCATACAACTACAATCGTTGACAGATGTTACCGACTTAATTTGATGGTTCTCACTTGAGAGTGGATGCAATGTGGTGGGTGTAGCCACAAATCTTATCTTATTTTAGTGGGAGGTAGAATGCTAGAATGTGAATGTAATTGTTAAGCCCCTAAACTGTGTAAGGCTTAAACTAGGCCTATAATATTGCTTACAAATTGTGTTATTTTCTGACTAGTGACATCAAGAAATACATAAGCCTACAGAGGTTCAACACTGATTAGGATTTGGAATTCTAGAAAGTCAAACGCAAACCGTTTATTGTTAAACACAATGAAATGCTGGTTAGGAACGTGCGCTCACATTGTAGACGCTGAACTTGAGTCCAAAAGCAACTTGTCTTTACTCATAAAATTCATAATTGACTGTATAAGTACAGAATACCTGACCTTGGCTAGTAGTTACATTTAGACAATAAGATTATTTTGATGCGCAGTTCAGTAAAGTGTCAAATAGAATGTTATATAAATGAATAACCATGTAAATACTTAGTAGCCTATCAGTCATTTAAATTAATGCAAGTATTATTTTATGAATTATATAAGGAATCACATGTATTTTTAAGTACGGGTTAATACAAACATTTTGTGAGTTATGGGGGAGGGGGAACTGTTCAGAGGGTAATGAAAGTCAGTATAGATCTGTAAAGCACTGTGACATAAAGGGATTGTAAAAAAAAAGGTTACCAATAAAATTTGATTTTACCTGACTTGATATTTAAATTCCTATGTAACTATGATGTCATTGCTACAGGTAATGCCTTATTGTTAAGCAATGGTAATGATTAATATACAGCTATGGTAATGTTTTAGGTTTCAATTTGTATTTATTTTTCGTCAAAAATTTACGGAATTCCATTGTCACTGAGATTGATAAAGAATCTATATTTTAAATCTGTCGAGAACTAAATGATAAACACATCCTTAAAGCTTCAATTTCTGGCTTCAGTCACCTCAATATAAGCCTTGGGCCGCCCCCCTCATGTTTTGTTTTTTGTTTTTTTACAATAGGTAGTAGTGCTGTAGTTACATGGTAGGTAATGCTACTTTAATGCAAATTGCTGGCCACATTCATTTGAACGATTGTGGGCAAAAAGCACAAGGATTTATCACTAATTTATACAAAATTAAATTAAAATGTTCCAAAGACCCGATCAATACCAGGATTGTTAAAGGATGTGTTAAACCATGTGAAGTTCTGAAAATGGTGTTAACTCAAAAGAGGTTTTGATTTTTAGTTCAGTTTGCAAAAAAAAAAAGAAATAAAGGATTGTTTTGGAAAGGACATGGAAACAGATCACAGACTACAATAAGATGGAAAAAGAATTTGGGACAAGGATCTTTGGAAACAGATTTCTTATCTGAAAATCCTATTGACTTTTGGCTGACTCGGCATTGTGATTCTTTCCACTGTTCTTGACATAAGTCTTTTGAGTCCCTTGAAATGTGTAGAAACCTCAGTGACATTTCTATAGATGGTTTTATAGCATGTTGCTGGGTCAAGGGGTTTGTACAATGGAGCCTCTGGCTGTCAGGTATAAATAGGAAGGCTTCAGCCAGGTAGGAACTCAGAACATCACCAAGAGCAACAGCAGCATTACCAGCAGCTCCAGCGACAACTGAGCCAAAATGACCGACATGAACATGATGGGCAAGGTAGGAACAATCTAACATATTCGGTGAATATATATTTAAATTTAAATATATATTTAAAAATACATATGTACATGTATATGTATACTTCTACTCTACTCCATTTATACATTTTAATAACTTTTCTTCCTTACAAATTTTTATTCAGATCACCTTCTACGAGGACAGGAACTTCATGGGACGTTCCTATGAGTGTATGAATGATTGTTCCGACATGTCCTCCTACATGTCCCGCTGCCACTCCTGCAGGGTGGACAGAGGTTGCTTCATGGTCTACGACCGCACCAACTACATGGGTAACCAGTACTTCATGAGGAGGGGCGAGTATGCCGACTACATGAGCATGTTTAACTGGAGCGACAGCATCAGGTCCTGTCGTATGATCCCCATGGTAAGGACAACTATTACCATTGCTTGAATATATTTAGCTATATTTTCAGCTTCCACCAGTCTGAGTTTAATATCTCTGTCATCTGTGGCCCAGAATACTCCTGAAGGTCTCATCTTTCAGTAACCTTTCTGTTCAATTACAGTACAGAGGAAACTACAGGATGAGGATTTACGAGAGGGACAACTTCGGTGGCCAGATGCATGAGATGATGGACGACTGTGACTCTATCATGGATCGTTACCGCATGAACAACTGCATGTCCTGCAACGTGATGGAGGGCCACTGGCTGATGTACGAGCAGCCCCACTACGGAGGCAGAATGTGGTACATGAGGCCTGGCGAGTACAGGAACTTCCACCAGATGATGGGAGGCATGGGAGGCATGGGCAACATGAGGTTCATGAGCATGAGGCGCATCAATGACTCTTTCTACTAGACAATGTTTAAATTCTGATATGCATGATATGAAGATCTCAATAAATTATTGCTAAAAAAAGATTTTTTCTGAAAATATTTAGTAGATGTTTCTACTGTACACACAAAACACTGATTATACCACTCCCCTCCGGCAGAAGGCTGTGGTCCATCAGGACCAAAACCTCACGCCACAAGAACAGTTTCTTTACATCTGCCAGTGGCCTCTTCAACAAGGCCAAGGGTTCACACAGACTTTAAACCACAGACTTTAAACCATTGCCATATATTGTAGCTATTTTATACTTTATATTTATTTTATTCTACATACCTGTCCCCTTAGTATTAGTTAGTATTAGATCATTAGACTTGCACCTTTTGTATAGTATAGTTAGACTTGTTTAAACTTACACCACTCATTTAAGATTTACTCCTATATGTTGAACATATGCACCCTCCTGCCAAAGTAAATTCCTTGTCTGTGAAAACTTTCATGGCGATTAAAACCCTTTCTGATTCTGACAATAGACATACATGCATTGTGTATATGTTTTATGAAAAGTAACTAGATTAAGTCATTTTCCTAATGACATTGTCTACTATGATCAAAGGATGCTTTTGGTTGTAAAATGTAAATCACAACTTCTCAAAAAATTGTTCCATGCCACCAATCTGTGGAGTTGCCTTATTTCAAGTTCATTTTCAAAGACAAACACTTGTTAATAACATTCATATATAACAGATGTCTGGAACACAACAAAATGTAATTACTGTGATTGATGCAACAGAATTATTCCACGTGTTGAACTTTTATTATAGGAAATGTGATAATTGTACATAAATCTTTGCCTTTTTTGTTGAAAAAGAGGAGGTTGGCAGCTAAGAGGGACACAGACAGACTTTGTATTTTTATGCAATAATGTCAAACAAGTTCAGTTGTTATTATTTCTGAAGTCTTTCTCAACATTTGAAGTGTTGAACAGTCACCTTTATGGACATAAACCCTTCATTCAATTTATTGAATCAATTTTTCAATAAAGATCTGTGCATTCTATAGCTGAGACTGTCTTTTTTGTGTGTTTGTATACATTATTTAATTAATATATATATTCATATACAATTTAGTATAATTAAACTTAGGTATTATAAAAGCTGAGGTTGTTGAGAGAGTCGGAGAGTCTTGTCATTTCAACTAGTAATTTAGCGCAATTAAGATTTTACACAAACTGAAAGCTGTGTTGAATGTAATCATCGCAAAATTAGTTGAAAGTTGTATGGAGTGTTATGAGTAAAAACAAAGGCCATGATTTCTTCTAGTCCTACATTCAACTATTAATATGGAGTCAGAAAGCATAGGAGTCTTTGGACCTATTGACTTTTAGCACAATTAGTTTGTGGTCACCAGCTCTATTGCACTGTTCTTGAAATAAGCCTTTTGAGAGAGAGTGTCCCTTGAAATGTGTACAAACCTCAGTGGTATTTCTATAGCATGGTTTCTATGGCATGTTGCTGGGTCAAGGGGTTTGTACAATGGAGCCTCTGGCTGTCAGGTATAAATAGGAAGGCTTCAGCCAGGTAGGAACTCAGATCATCACCAAGAGCAACAGCAGCAGTACCAGCAGCTCCAGCTACAACTGAGCAAACATGGCCAACATGAATATGATGGGCAAGGTAAAAACGGTCAAAGATGTTTGGTATATATTTAGACTTAACTACAGTTTGCCAACTTTTGAAGTTAACTCATTCTCAAAATAAAAACACATTTATTTTAATGTTTGAAAGATGGACAGAGTTCAATTTTCGTATTTACTCAATTGTCTTCATTACAAATGTCAATTCAGATCACCTTCTACGAGGAGAGGAACTTCATGGGACGTTCCTATGACTGTATGAATGACATGTCCGACATGTCCTCCTACATGTCCCGCTGCCACTCCTGCAGGGTGGAGAGAGGTTGCTTCATGGTCTACGACCGCACCAACTACATGGGTAACCAGTACTTCATGAGGAGGGGCGAGTACGCCGACTACATGAGCATGTTTAACTGGAGCGACTGCATCAGGTCCTGTCGTATGATCCCCATGGTAAGGACAACTATTACCATTGCTTGAATCTTTTTATCTGTATTTTCAGCTTCCACCAGTTTGACTTACGGTGTAATATCTCTGTCATCTGTGTCCCTGAATACTCTTGAAGGTCAAGGTCTCATCTTTCAGTAACCTTTCCATTCAATTACAGCACAGAGGAAGCTACAGGATGAGGATCTACGAGAGGGACAACTTCGGTGGCCAGATGCATGAGATGATGGACGACTGTGACAACATCATGGATCGTTACCGTATGAACAACTGCATGTCCTGCAATGTGATGGAGGGCCACTGGCTGATGTACGAGCAGCCCAACTACAGAGGCAGAATGTGGTACATGAGGCCTGGCGAGTACAGGAACTTCAATCAGATGATGGGAGGCATGGGAGGCATGGGAGGCATGGGCAACATGAGGTTCATGAGCATGAGGCGCATCATGGACTCCTTCTACTAGACAATGTTTTAACTGTGCTGATATGACCTAATGCAGCTTTGATTCAAAATAAAACTTGTGTCTGTAAATATTTTGCTTGAATTAATCACTTGAGGTAACTTGGCTGCTACACAAAACATTGATACATTAAGTCCAGACCGGTGTGCATCATTATTAAAAATATACTATTTTACTGTCAAACTTATGTTTTCCAGTATAAGAACAATGCCTTGGAAGCATTTTAAAAGAGATGTACTTACTTAAAGTTTTTGGGTTACCAATGCAATCTAATGTATCTGGTTGAACATAAACAAAAGTAATTCAAGATGTCCAAGTAAAGGTGGAAGTCCAGTAGAGTTGGAAGCAATGCTAAGGGCAGTGCCATCCATATCAAATTACCAAACAATGTATAGAAATAAAAGATGTTGGCTGAAGAATCTTCCCACCTACAGTACATTAATGTGATATTTATGTAGTTTGAGAGGAGCTATTCTTGTTGTTTTATTGCCCTAGTTTGACAGAGGTTCCAGATAGTGACATTGTTAAGTTTGGAATTGAGAGTAGACAGTGTCAAAAGATCAACAGATATTGTCTATTGATAACTGAAATGTGTGAGAACTTTCCTTGCTCTCCCTTTCTCAGTGGTGAAGTACCTTGAATGTAAGGTGTGTAACCCCATCTTAGGTGAACAGAGTTCGTTCGTTCGTTATCTGCCGCTTGTCCGGGGGTCGGGTCGCGGGGGCAGCAACCTAAGCAAGGAGGCCCAGACTTCCCTCTCCCCGGCCACTTCTACCAGCTCTTCCTGGGGGACCCCGAGGCGTTCCCAGGCCAGCCGAGAGACATCGTCCCTCCAGCGTGTCCTGGGTCTTCCCCGGGGCCTCTTCCCAGTGGGACGTGCCCAGAACACCTCACCAGGGAGGCGTCCAGGAGGCATCCTGATCAGATGCCCGAGCCACCTCAGCTGGCTCCTCTCGACGCGGAGGAGCAGCGGTTCTACTCTGAGCCCCTCCCGGATGACCGAGCTTCTCACCCTATCTCTAAGGGAGAGCCTGGACACCCTGCGGAGAAAGCTCATTTCGGCCGCTTGTATTCGCGATCTCGTTGTTTCGGTCACTACCCACAGTTCGTGACCATAGGTGAGGGTAGGAACGTAGATCGACTGGTAAATAGAGAGCTTCGCCTTTCGACTCAGCTCCTTCTTCACCACGACGGACCGATGCAGAGCTCGCATCACTGCGGACGCCGCACCGATCCGCCTGTCGCTCTCGCGCTCCATTCTTCCCGCACTCGTGAACAAGACCCCGAAATACTTGAACTCCTCCGCTTGGGTCAAGATCTCCTCCCCAACCCGGAGATTGCACTCCACCCTTTTCCGGTCGACAACCATGGCTTCAGATTTGGAGGTGCTGATTCGCATCCCAGCCGCTTCGCATTCGGTTGCGAACCGCTCCAGTGAGAGCTGAAGGTCGCGGCCCGATGAAGCCAACAGGACCACATCATCTGCAAAAAGCAGCGACCCAATCCTGAGGTCACCAAACCGGACCCCCACAACGCCCTGGCTGCACCTAGAAATTATGTCCATATAAGTTATGAACAGAATCGGTGACAAAGGGCAGCCCTGGCGGAGTCCAACCCTCACCAGGAACAAGTTCGTGAACAGAGTCAATCGTTTTAAACTGGCAATTAATCATTGAATGAACAATTACTTTTCTTGTTGATCAAAATGTTACTCTAAAATGCTTTGTGTTTGTGCTGACAGCAAATACGTGATGAAGTTAAAGGCAATTTGTTGACATCTAGATTATGTGATATACCATTTAAATTTCCCCAGGAAGCTTTTTAATCTGCATGTACTGTATGATACTTTCAGAACAACAAACAAATACTCAGAATGTGGCATATAACTTTCTCTGTGGAGATGGCATGAAGATGTGCAAATAAATCATAAAGTCTTGAATACTGTTTTGTCATCAAAACAGGTGTTCAACAACAAACACTTGAAAGAATGATAGGGCACTCTCCATAATAATTTCAAGTACATGGTGGTTATTGATGGATAATTGGTAAAACATGTTGGTAACACTTTACATGACATTAACTTCCATGCAACCTCATAGAAAAACCATAGTAACAACCTTGTCGTTACATGAGAACTGTTATATAGTTACACTTCATCGCAGAAGTACAAGTTCAACAGAAGTGAAATTTGGTGCAAGGTGGTTGGGTTTTTCAAGGGATAGGTTGATGTGAACCGTAATCTTGTTTTGGTAACACATCTACTTACCCCTTACACCCCTCTACTTACCCCTTACACCCCTCTCCCATACTGTACCTTCTTACAGTTTTGTAATAAGATATTCCGCAAACACTTAATACCATTTAATTACATGGCAATTACGATTAAAAAAAGAGATTCTACTATAGTTATTGCTTTGTGGTTACATGATAGTTAATTTTACCTAATGTAAAGTGTTGACCAATTATGGATTCATGTTTTCACTGTACTTTAAGTGTACATTAATTACTATATAATTATATAGTATCAGCTACAGTAATAACAATGTTTTACATGGGAACTGATATGTAACCACATGGTATCACAATTTAACAGCATGAGTTATTACAAAAGTAACAACTGAATTAAACATACAGTCAACTACATTAGACAGTCACCTGAATTGATTACATTTTACATTACATTTAGTCATTTAGTAGACACTCTTATCCAGAGCGACTTACAGTAAGTACAGGGACATTCCCCTGAGGCAAGTAGGGTGAAGTGCCTTGCCCAAGGACACAACTTAATTTGGCACGGCCGGGAATCGAACCAGCCACCTGACTCCCTCAATTGATGACTAGAAAACAAAACATCATTGCATGACAACAAAACATCATTGCAAGACATATCCCTTATATAGGAAATATAAAAATAAAACACTTTAGTTGTAATACGGACAATAATATACAACAAACACATTTAGTTATATTTTACAAGATACAAATACTGTAGACCTAAATACTAAATATCTGCATGTTTATTTACAGGGAAAGTCTGTGTTACTAGATTGGAGAAAGACTAATTGATGATGATGACATACCGTCACGAGTTCCAAATCTGGTAATATTATGTTACAAGTTCTTATTTAAAATTAAATGTCCTCAGTCACAAACTGATTTGTTCCTCTAGTAAGCAGTAAGCATTTGCCTGCCACCTGTTGGCTGTGAAGTGCCATTAATTTCCTTTTGTACTCTATATTTTGTAATACTGCTCGTCATAGAAGTTTAGAGTTTAGATTACTAAACTGGTCTCATTATTTAATAAGCTTGATTTTTAACCATTCAACCATCTAACCATTGGGTATACTTGTTAATAAGGGTAATAAGGAAATAAAGTGTCATATAGAGCTAGCAGTTAAAACAAAAGACAGAAATTCTTCTGGTAAAGTACTACATTTTACAATTCACATTGAGTCACAGCGCATTTTTTGTTGTTCGACCCATTGACTGTTCCCACAATCCGTTTTGTGCTCACCAGCTCCATTCTTGATGAATGTCTTTTGAGGGAGCGCATCCCTGAAAATGTGTACAAAATGCAGCACTCTATAGATTTCTATGGCATGTTGCTGGGTCAAGGGGTTTGTACAATGGGGCCTCTGGCTGTCAGGTATAAAAAGGAAGGCTTCAGCCAGGTAGGAACTCAGAACATCACCAAGAGCAACAGCAGCAGTACCAGCAGCTTCAGCTACAACTGAGCAAAAATGGCCGACATGAACATGATGGGAAAGGTAACAATGAAAGTATTCTACTATAGTAAAAAAAAAAAACAGCATTATTAAGATGTGTTTGGACATAGGACTGTTGGAGTCCCATTCAAACAATGTCCTCAATGTCTTTCTTTCCGGATTTCATTTAGATCACCTTCTACGAGGACAGGAACTTCATGGGACGCTCCTATGAGTGTATGAATGATTGTTCCGACATGTCCTCCTACATGTCCCGCTGCCACTCCTGCAGGGTGGAGAGAGGCTGCTTCATGGTCTACAACCGTACCAACTACATGGGTAACCAGTACTTCATGAGGAGGGGCGAGTACGCCGATTACATGAGCATGTTTAACTGGAGCGACTGCATCAGGTCCTGCCGTATGATCCCCATGGTAAGGACAACTATTACCATTGCTTGAATCTATTTATCTGTATTTTCAGCTTCCACCACTCTGAGTTACGGTTTAATATCTCTGTCATCTGTGGCTCTGAATACTCTTGAAGGTCAAGGTCTCATCTTTCAGTAACCTTTCCGTTCAATTACAGCACAGAGGAAACTACAGGATGAGGATCTACGAGAGGGAGAACTTCGGTGGCCAGATGCATGAGATGATGGACGACTGTGACAACATCATGGATCGTTACCGCATGAACAACTGCATGTCCTGCAACGTGATGGAGGGCAACTGGCTGATGTACGAGCAGCCCAACTACAGAGGCAGAATGTGGTACATGAGGCCTGGCGAGTACAGGAACTTCAATCAGATGATGGGAGGCATGGGAGGCATGGGAGGCATGGGCAACATGAGGTTCATGAGCATGAGGCGCATCATGGACTCTTTCTACTAGACAATGTTTAGATACTGTAACATTAAGATCTCAATAAAGCCTATATAAATATATTGTATATCTCCTGCAAAGTGCTTGTTTTTAATTGAACATGAGTGGTTTTAGTACTTTACACAAAAATGTCTACTATCACTGAGTAATAGGCAATACACAGAGCAAAATTAAGCTTATTTTCAATACAATCACTAACTGAATAGTCTGAAGTTATTTGTAAATAACCAGAACATAAACAGGAAAACATGAAAATGTTAAACTACAAAAGAATGTAAAAATATTGTCCTCAACATTTCTTTTAATATAAGTTTTACTTTAAAGTGATTCGTAGCAGGTCTGACTACCAATGGGTTATTAAAAGGCAAATTGTTTATTGCTAAAGCTGGTTAGTCCAGTATCCTTTGCAAGAATACTCTAACATACACTTTCTATGAGTTTCCACTGCAATTATGTTTTTTTTAAACACTCGTTATGATATTGACAGAGAATAACATGCTCAGAAAAAACTGAAAAAACATTTAATTTGTATAAAACAGATTGAGATGATGTGGAACATGATGTGGAAAAATGAAATACAAAATGTTCGTGGGGATTTATAGTATGTGTGAAAAACCTAAAAAGAAAGTACATTTAAAAAACACCACAACACTAACTTAACGAGACACAAACAAGGCCACCACCAAGTCTTCAATTATAAAACTAGGGTTCAGAATTTCCATAATACATATTTTCATTGATTACAGTCAGAAGAAGATCACTGACCATAATATGTATACAAATATTGAGTACTGGTAACTACTTCACTTAGGAATTAAGAAAATCTGAATTTCAGTCAATTGTACCAAATAAATTCAAGGTTTTAAACTTAACTTTAATATTCTCTCTCATTTACTAGATTAGCAACATTGTCATTTGCAATGTATCTAAATTGAAGATACATAGTTGCTACTTCTGTATGTATTTATATTGTATAACAATTTAAATGGCTTACAATAGGTAATAAAAAAACAAGGTAGGTATAGGAGTGGGGAGCACCGTCCATGTATAAAACAAGTGTTTCTACATTACATAAAGTTTACAAGTAATTACAATATTGTTACAACTGATTTAACTATGACATTACACAGAAATAAAAAAGGAAAATGTCCCCTATCCAGTTTCTGATAAGAGTTGCGGGTGAGGTAGGTTTTGATGCATTTTCTTCATTACAAATCACTATGTTGTATAATTCAGTTGCCATTGGGATTGATTACTTACTAGGATGGTCTCATTATTTGGTTTGGGTACTATCTAATACTTTTTCAGGTTATACTCATCTTTAACCTTACACTTTCACATACATTGTTTGGGCACATGAGCATTTTTTTGTAATCTCACATTGAAGGGTCTTAAATTGCGAGAACAACTGAGTTAGAAATTAGCAATACTATAGTTAACTGTAAAATTTCATTCAACCCAGTGATTGTTGCCACAAAATGGGTTGTAGTGTAATGTCACTAGCATCATTTCAATGTTTTTGATGTAGGTCTTTGAACACTCGTCCTTGGAAAAGAGTACAAACCTCAGCACTCTATAGGTTTCCATGGCATGTTGCTGAATCAGGTATTTGACCAGTGGGGCCTCTGACTGTCAGGTATAAATAGGGAGGCTTAGCCAGGTAGGAACTCAGAACATCACCAAGCGCAACAGCAGCAGTACCAGCAGCTCCAGCTACAACTGAGCCAAAATGACTAATATGAACATGGGCAAGGTAAGAAGGCCATCTACAGTATATGTAGCCTATGAATGTGTACTGCATGTATTTAGAATTTTACGCCACTCTATTCACTGTAGAAGTAAACTCATTCTCAGAACACAAACATAACTTCACTGTTATATCAATATTAGAAGGGCTGCAAGGGTCTCATTAAATAAAGATTTTCTTGAATAAAATGATTTCAGATGATCTTCTACGAGGAGAGGAACTTCATGGGACGTTCCTATGAGTGTATGAATGACATGTCCGACATGTCCTCCTACATGTCCCGCTGCCACTCCTGCAGGGTGGAGAGAGGTTGCTTCATGGTCTACGACCGCACCAACTACATGGGTAACCAGTACTTCATGAGGAGGGGCGAGTACGCCGACTACATGAGCATGTTTGGCTGGAGCGACAGCATCAGGTCCTGTCGTATGATCCCCATGGTAAGGACAACTATTACCATTGCTTGAATCAATTTAGCTATATTTTCAGCTTCCACCAGTCTGAGTTTAATATCTCTGTCATCTGTGGCCCAGAATACTCCTGAAGGTCTCATCTTTCAGTAACCTTTCTGTTCAATTACAGTACAGAGGAAACTACAGGATGAGGATTTACGAGAGGGACAACTTCGGTGGCCAGATGCATGAGATGATGGACGACTGTGACTCTATCATGGATCGTTACCGCATGAACAACTGCATGTCCTGCAACGTGATGGAGGGCCACTGGCTGATGTACGAGCAGCCCCACTACGGAGGCAGAATGTGGTACATGAGGCCTGGCGAGTACAGGAACTTCCACCAGATGATGGGAGGCATGGGAGGCATGGGAGGCATGGGCAACATGAGGTTCATGAGCATGAGGCGCATCAATGACTCTTTCTACTAGACAATGTTTAAATTCTGTGCTGATATGAAGATCTCAATAAATTATTGATAAAAAACTAATTTTTCTGAAAATATTTAGTAGATGTTTCTACTGTACACAAAAAACACTGATTATACCACTGACAATATACATAAATGCATTGTGTATAATTCTTTATGAAAAGTAACTAGATTAAGTTCTTCTCCTAATGACATCGTCTCCTATTATCAAAATTGTACTGACTATAATAGCTCAATAAAGCATTAACCAAAAAATACTTTTTCCTGAAAGTGTTTTCTTCAAACTTCCATGATTGCCAATCAAACCTACATACAGTAGTATGGTCAAACTTAGCTGTGGAACACCACCCAGTAACACCATTCAATGTCTAGCTTTT
The DNA here is from genome assembly GCF_038355195.1 of Osmerus mordax. Classification (NCBI taxonomy): domain Eukaryota; kingdom Metazoa; phylum Chordata; class Actinopteri; order Osmeriformes; family Osmeridae; genus Osmerus; species Osmerus mordax. The sequence goes on from NC_090053.1 coordinate 9,189,756, forward strand.
TGTTAGTTAAACTGGATAATGTATACTCTAACAATTATTTTGGGTGCAGTTCATTTTGATTTGTGAGTTAGAGAAATAGATCCACTCTGAGTTAAAGAGTGGATATCTTACTGGACGTATTACTGGTAAGTGACAAAGCAACACCTGTAACCACGATCATTATAAAAATCATAGAAATTACTGGGGATTAAGTTACTTATTAAATTGAACTAAGGCTGTAGCCATGGAGTCAACATTGGGGGGGACTAATTATTTTTTGAATGATAATTTCTGACAGCGTGTGTGGTTTCTTGTCGTAGCGTAGCACATTTATATTTTTATTTATATTTTTATATCAATATATTAGGGGGGGACATTTTGACCAGATTTGAATATTGGGGGGATGTGTCCCCCCCAATATATATTATGATTACGGCCTTGAGTTGAACAACATAGCATACCAGGGGAATAGCAGGGCGAGTTGTGAACATTTTACTCATACTACGTAGATGCCATTTCCAAAGTATTCCTCATTACTGAAAACATTTTTCCCCAAAAGATGCAGTACTGTAACCATGTGAGAAACATACCACTACTAATGATTTTTCAACGGTTGCAGGTTGCATTCTGGTAAAACTGTACAGTTAGGTTACTTTACTAAATTCAGTATGGTGTATAATGGGCTTTCCAGGGGTTAGCAGATGTTAAAATGTATTTTGTTTTGGTAACACAATCTTCAACTCCACCTTTTCAACATCTACACTATTTACACTTTGGAATAACCCATACCACTTGCACTTTGTTGCATGGTACTCTTAATTAAAAGATTTGCCCAAAGCTTTACTTAATGGCAGTTTTGAATATAATTGTTTGTATTCATTAACAAGACAACGTTTTAACTTACCCTGAAACCAATGTTGTAAACCATCTTTACAAATGTCCCTGTCCTGTGTACAAAGCTTGACACTAAAAAAGTTAATTTGACTTTGACAACAAACCTCATAACCTCATACTGTGGTTGTAGAGTAAAAGGTACTGACAACTTAACCCTGTATAAACTTGACCTGTTCTCCTTACCTTAAATTCTACATTCAGAAAAGTTAACCTTTACTTAATTGTACCACATAACACAAAATGTAATTTTATCTCGTATATTCGGTAATATAATTAAGAGGTTTTGAGGCAGTTTCCTCACTCAGTCACAGTTTCACATTATTTAGTTAACCTTGGCATTTGTGATGCTGAATCACCTTCATTCGAGTAAGGGTAAAAAGACAGACACACATCTACTTCCACAGCTTTCTATTTCCATCCTTATTCTACATAATTTTTTCCCCAACAATATTAATTTAACAAGTGCTGTAAACATACATTGTATTTTTTTAAATTATTGTTGTATATTAGGTTTTATTATTGTAACTTTTACTTTTTACTTTTTAGAGTTCAAGAAAGATGGATTACAATAAACATTTATTATATTTTTATTACATTTTACATTTACATTTTACATTTACATATTTAGCAGACGCTCTTATCCAGAGCGACTTACAGTAAGTACAGGGACATTCCCCCGAGGCAAGTAGGGTGAAGTGCCTTGCCCAAGGACACAACGTCAGTTGGCATGACCGGGAATCGAACTGGCAACCTTCGGATTACTAGCCCGATTCCCTCACCGCTCAGCCACCTGACTCCCTTATCTACATTAGGTGAAAGTAAACATATTCCTGAATAAATGCTGATACAGTATGTGTAATCAGTTCTGTTGGAAAACTTGTAAAAACCTTCTATCAGGAAAACAAAATGATGAATGAAAAGCCAAATCTGGAAAAGTATAAAACATTATGTGTAGAAATGATATTAAATATAATGCCGTTGCTAAAACACTACAACGTACACAATGTGTAATTTCCTATAAATTGTTTGCGATGGAGTTTAAGGTTATGAATTTATTTCTCCAAATCAAGACACAATTTGATAATACAACATTAAAAGTTATTGTTTCAACTTAATTGTTCTTGACCTCAGTCTGCTTCGTTTCACTGCTATGGCACCAAAGAAGATTTTTATGTAGTCAGCCACCTGTTGGTTGTTGAGTGGTATAGTATGTCAGAAAGACTGTTGCATGCTGGGAGATATACTTTTCAATCATGGGTCATTTACCCTGTATCTTAAACTGTGAAAGGCATCATCTGTGATAGTTGTCATAAAAGAATCTTGAATCCCTTTCAAACTAAAGAAACCGTAATTTCAGCCTCTGTTAGGAAAGACAAAGATGGGAAGATGTTATTTTATTTTTTTTATTTTTTTGTACAACAGAACAGTTTACGTAAACTCAATCATCTCAATAGAATGTAACGAGAAAGTATAATAGCAGTTGTGTGGAATGATCGGTAAAGCAGGAAATAAAACATTATTTCTGCTGGTGATACACGTAACTTTTTATTAGAAATCAGAGAGGTGGGAGTTGTTCACCCTATTGACTTTTGGCACAATCAGCGTTGTGGTCACCAGCTCCATGCTTGATAACAGTCTTTTGAGGCAGTGCTAGTGCCTGGAAAAGTGGACAAACCTCTATGCTCTATGGTTTTCTATAGCATGATGCTGAGTCAGGGGATTTGTAATGTGGGGCTTCTAACTGTCAGGTATAAAAAGGAAGGCTTCAGCCAGGTAGGAACTCAGATCATCACCAAGAGCAACAGCAGCAGTACCAGCAGCTCCAGCTACAACTGAGCAAACATGGCCAACATGAATATGATGGGCAAGGTAAGGATGGTCAAAGCCTAAAAAAACTATTCAAACTGTATGTACATATGTTTAGACTCTAACACCACACCACCCATTGTAGCAGTAACCTAATTATAAGTCAAAATGCATATGTACACTTTCTCTGTCTGAAATGGTAGTGTTGTATTGCAGTGGTCTAATTTCCCAATTTTACTTCAATTTTGATTTATTTTCAGATCACCTTCTACGAGGACAGGAACTTCATGGGACGCTCCTATGAGTGTATGAATGATTGTTCCGACATGTCCTCCTACATGTCCCGCTGCCACTCCTGCAGGGTGGAGAGAGGTTGCTTCATGGTCTACAACCGTACCAACTACATGGGTAACCAGTACTTCATGAGGAGGGGCGAGTACGCCGACTACATGAGCATGTTTAACTGGAGCGACTGCATCAGGTCCTGTCGTATGATCCCCATGGTAAGGATCTAGCTCTATAAAATCTTACGGTTTTCCTCCATAATTATTGTTTTGTTATGGATAAAGTCTAATGTTAAAGTAGTAAATCACACTCAAATTTCAACCAAATTATTGTCTCTTAATGAAACTCCTCTTTCTCCAATAACAGCACAGAGGAAGCTACAGGATGAGGATCTACGAGAGGGAGAACTTCGGTGGCCAGATGCATGAGATGATGGACGACTGTGACAACATCATGGATCGTTACCGTATGAACAACTGCATGTCCTGCAACGTGATGGAGGGCCACTGGCTGATGTACGAGCAGCCCAACTACAGAGGCAGAATGTGGTACATGAGGCCTGGCGAGTACAGGAACTTCAATCAGATGATGGGAGGCATGGGAGGCATGGGAGGCATGGGCAACATGAGGTTCATGAGCATGAGGCGCATCATGGACTCTTTCTACTAGACAATGTTTAGATACTGTAACATTAAGATCTCAATAAATCCTATGTAAATATATTGTATATCTCCTGCAAAGTGCTTGTTTTTAATTGAATATGAGTGGTTTTAGTACTTACACAAAAATGTTTACTATCACTAAGTAATAGGTAATACACAGAGCAAAAGTATGCGTATTTTTCAATACAATCACTAACTGAATAGGCTGAAGTTATTTGTAAATAACCAGAACATAAACAGGAAAACATGAAAATGTTAAACAACAACAAAAAAAAGATATTGTAACTTTTGTTTTATATAAGTTTTACTTTAAAGTGATTCGTAGAATTTGTTCTGACAACCGATGGGTTATAAAAAGGTACAGGCGTGGCCAAAAGTATTGGGAGCGACATACATTTTGTGTTTGCAAAGCTTCAATCATTCTGATTGAATTTTAAGAGCCGATTGACTGCTGTAAAAGAGTGGACTATTTGCACATATTGAAGATTTTTGCCCCAAAAAGCTTTACAAAATATGAAATGTGCCTTAATGCCTTCCAGTATTCTAAAGAAACATGTGAAAATGTTTTCCTTTGAACCAGCAAACTTTGCAAAACATAACATTTGTCATTGCCAAAACTTATAGCTATGACTGTACATTGTTGATTGCTAAAGCTGGTTAGTCCAGTATCCATTGCAAGAATACTCTAACATTCAATTTCTATGAGTTTCTACTCCAATTAGCTTTTTTTAAACACTCGTTGTGATATTGACAGAGAATAACATGCTCAGAAAAAAACAGAAAAAACATTCAATATGTATAAATCTGATTGAGATGATGTGGAAATGAAATACAACATGTTTGTGGGGATTTAAAGTTTGTGAAAAGCCTAAAAAGAAAGGACATTTATAAACACCACAACACGAACTTAACGAGACACAAACAAGGCCACCACCCTGTCTTCAATTATAAAACTATGGTTCTGAATTTCCATAATACAGATGTTTATTGATTACAGTCTGAAGAAAATCACTGACCATAATATTTATACAAATATTGAGTTACTACTTCACTTAGGAATTAAGAAAATCTGAATTTCAGTAAATTGTACTCAATAAATTCAAGGTTTTAAACTTAACTTTAATGGTTATAATTCTCTCTCATTTACTAAATTAGCAATGTCATTTGCAATGTATCTAAATTGAAGTTACATACCTCTCTCTTGGAGATGTCCATCAGTTTGAAATATATAATGTACTTCACCAGGCACTTTACTAGTCTTGTAAATTGTACCTAGCTAAATGTGTCTGTGCATTCTGCTCGTTGTAGCATGTTCTGACTGTTGGCAAAACAAGGTGACATAATTCAGTTGTGAGCTCCAACTCATAGCATTTCTAATAACAAAATACAGATAACAGTTAAAAGTAAAGGTTTTAATTCAAACATATATTTTGTTGCTATGCTACCTATGAGCATTTGCAGATTATGCCACCTACAGGGCTCTCAGGCATTTCTACCATTTCTCACGCTCCATGAAAAACACCTTGAATTTCTCATGGTCTTTTTTTCATGAAATTATTTGTTTTATTTTATTTTACAGTTCTTCCCTTCAATCAGGCAGGAAACAATCCTCCATAATATTTGCCAATACAAGTTGAACTATTGCTTATTTGTAAGAGAGTGTGATGGAGAGTGTCATTAAAAAAATATTTTTAGACCAGAACAAGATATGCTTTACTCATATTGAAAACTCAGTTAAAATGGATAAAAAATGTGGCAGAAAGTAAAAAGAAAGTTGCTATGTCTTAAGGCAGTCATGTACAGTGGGTATAAAAAAGGCAAAAATTTCACTTGATTCAACATTTTTGTATTCACTTTGAGTTAGTGGGTTTGAGATGTTTCAGCCTATTGACTCTTTACAATAAGCTTTGTGATCACCAGTTTCGTTGCTCTGTTCTTGATCAAGGTATTTTGAGGGAACCCGTTCCTGAACATGTGTGTACACCTCAGTGGTATTTCTATAGCATGGTTTCTATGGCATGTTGCTGGGTCAGGAAGTTTGTACAATGGGGCCTCTGACTGTCAGGTATAAATAGGAAGGCTTCAGCCAGGTAGGAACTCAGAACATCACCAAGAGCAACAGCAGCAGTACCAGCAGCTCCAGCTACAACTGAGCCAAAATGACTAATATGAACATGGGCAAGGTAAGAACAATCTAAGACTAATACATGTGTATATATTTAGACCTTATACTTTAGTCTTTTCACTGTAAGAGCAAATTCTTAAAATGCAAACATAGTGGGAGTGTCCTGGTGGCTTACTGGTCAAGCATGTCCCTTGTAAGCTAAGGCCTTACCACAGGGGCCTGGTTTTGACTCCAGCCTGGGATATTTCATGCATTTTTTTCCCCTCTTTCAGTCTCAAAAAACATCCATGCGGTTATGAATAGCTGAAGAGATTGCATCATGTATTTCCATTTAGATCATCTTCTACGAGGACAGGAACTTCATGGGACGTTCCTATGAGTGTATGAACGACATGTCCGACATGTCCTCCTACATGTCCCGTTGCCACTCCTGCAGGGTGGAGAGAGGCTGCTTCATGGTCTATGACCGCACCAACTACATGGGTAACCAGTACTTCATGAGGAGGGGCGAGTATGCCGACTACATGAGCATGTTTAACTGGAGCGACTGCATCAGGTCCTGTCGTATGATCCCCATGGTAAGGACAACTATTAGTCAGCCTACATTTGTCTATCTAGATTCTAACTTCCTTGTAACTTCCATAATTGATGGTTTACATTATTTGGTTGTCTCTACCATTTTAGTGTAAAATGTTGGTCTCCCAATAAACTCTTCTCTGTCCAATAACAGCACAGAGGAAGCTACAGGATGAGGATCTACGAGAGGGAGAACTTCGGTGGCCAGATGCATGAGATGATGGACGACTGTGACAACATCATGGATCGTTACCGCATGAACAACTGCATGTCCTGCAACGTGATGGACGGCCACTGGCTGATGTACGATCAGGCCAACTACAGAGGCAGAATGTGGTACATGAGGCCTGGCGAGTACAGGAACTTCAATCAGATGATGGGAGGCATGGGAGGCATGGGAGGCATGGGCAACATGAGGTTCATGAGCATGAGGCGCATCAATGACTCTTTCTACTAGATAATGTTTTAACTGTGCTGACATGAAGATCTCAATAAATTATAGAAAAAAAAATACCACTTCAAGTATATATATTTTTCAAACATGAGTTGTTTTCCATAATATGTCCAAAAATAATACAATAACAGTGCAATAGTAATTCCATACTACTAGGTAATACAGATAAGCTTGTAAACAATTTATGTGATTAGCTGAACAGCAATATTATTACTAAGGTATGGTATGATTTACATTTAAAGTAAATGGTTACTGACCATAATACAATGGTATTGGTAAATCAGTGGCTAATGTTAATTTTGACAATGAACTGCTAACCTTCCCTAAATTGTTAAGTCGGATATAGCTCAATGGTTAGAGCATTTGACTGCTGTTCAAGAGGTTGAAGCTTCAAATCTTCACTGTATGGCATTTAAAATTAGATAAAGGTTTCTGCTAAATTCATACAGACAACCCTGATGTGACAGAGGGACAGTTGTTATGGTAGCTACACTCGGCTTCTTTGGGTTTGCTGTGAACTTTAGGAAGGTAAAACTCACTTCAAAGTGAGTTTTACCTTCATATAGCTTTAACTTTATATAGCTGCAATGGACATTTTAAACATGAGTTGCTTTTTTCAAGGTAGATCCCCCAAAAATACAGAAGCTACTGTACAAAAATTCAGCTTTTTATTTTTATTTTACAGTCGTAGAAGTCTTATTTTCAGTGTCTTCTAACAAAAATAAATACATTTTTATTACATTATGATGCATCCAGTGTCTACAACACACACAAATTGCTTGATTATTAATAACTCATCTGTAAACAATGATATACAGAAAACCTTTGATTGAAGAACTAATGGCACTACACCCTTGTAGTGTTGTGTTCGTGTTTTTTTTTGTGGGTAAACAACAGAACATACTGTATTGTAAGTAGTAAAAAGTTCAAAATGACCAAATTGGGAGAAATTCATTACCGGTTCTGATGAGGATCAACATTTGACATGTTTTTGTTGCATACATAGTCCTTTTTCGGATTGTTCAGTTAGTTTTGAGCATACAAATAAAGGCACATGGTTGACAAGTCAGCTAATACTGTGTCATTGGCAAGAATACTGTAACATAGTATTTCTATTTCTAGTCCCGTAAATTGTTTATAAAACAGCACATATATGATACTGAAGACTGAACCCATTTTATCAGAGCACTCTAACAGCAGGGTCCAAGAGAGGGGGAAAACTAGTCAAGATACTTCTATTTTGCACTTAATAATACAAATTATTTCATTACAAATGATAATATCAGCTAAACAATTTGAGTGAAACAAATTTAGTATTTGGCATTTCCCCCTTTTGCATTACTGACAGTGTGCACTCGAGCTGACATGGACTCCACAAGGTTGTACAAAACCTGATGATCCCAGCATGATGTTCCAATGTTCCAAAGAGCTTCTTGTGGTGTCACAGAATGTGTGGCTTTCTCAGTCTTCAATTCGCCCATTCAATGTTCAATGGGATCTCAGACTTTTGGACCCGACTGTAGGAATATATTAACTTAATTGTACCAATAACTGAGATGGAAATTCAAGCTTATAATGGGTTGTAAAGTGTGTATGTTGCCTGTTTGTCCATTTCAGTGCATTTTGATTATTTAAAGTTACGTATTCATATAATTCAGCTGACAATGGGTTTGATAAGAAGTTCACTTTCTAAACCAATTTTAGTTACAAATCCATATAGCAATATCAACAAGTGCAATCAATGTAGTCCACAGTAGAAAATGTACTAAACAAATCATACCATTATGTGAAACATGTCTAGCTTTGAAACCAAGTGTCATTTCATGTATGTCCCCCGAAGAAAAAAAAACTAGCTGGTATAAGATTTTCAGTTACAGTAAAGGTAAAATAATACTACTTACAATATACAAAATTACTTTTCTTCTATAAACAAAATACAAACAGCCTAAATACAGTACAACATATTTACATGTTTTATATTTACAAAGGTAGTCTCTATTGTAATATTGACACTGTAACTAATTGGGCACTTGGTGAGGTCACTGTGACCTCCAAATTATGGCACATCTGGTTCCAAAATGTTAAAAGTTCTTGTTTTCAATAAGAGGTCCTGAATCTTAGTCTGTTTTCTTCTACTGCAATGCCACCATTCGTCAATTGCATATTCTGCCACCTGTTGGTTGTGAAGTGCCATTTGTCCGTCAGACATTTTCTATTGCAAGTTTGGAGATGTAGTTTTCACCCATTGGAGTTAAATTGTCACTGTTTCTTCCCTTCTTCATTGATGCAATTCACCATTTTCTGTACTACTGCTCGTTTTGAGAGTTTACAGTCTGTAAAGGAATACTGGGATGCTGGCCTCCTTTGGTCTCAGAGACCACATTGGGTTTACTAGGATTTCTTATCTCCACTAAATGGCAGAGTCCACTTTTATCCCCTTCAGTCAAATAGAGGTTTCATTGCTGCCACTGTCAAGACAGAAAAAAAGAGTGTTGGGAGGAAAGTGATATCAAATTATTGTACGGCAGAACAAACACACTGCTCATTTACACAAAATACTCCAGGTACAGTATCTGACTACTCACTCTGAGTCTGAGTTGTGGTTGTCATCCACCCCGTTAACGGATGGCGCCGTCGGTGCTGTGGTCACCATGGTTACTCCGTTGCGCTGTTCCCGCGGTGACAGGGGTGGACGTGGCAGTACAGGAGGAAGAGGCGGGGACTTGATGATGACCCCGTTTCCCCCGGTTACAGGGCGCAGGCCCCTGTTGGTGGGGGAGGGGGGGACAGGGGTCCGTGGAGAAATGGTGGGAGAAGGGTTGTAGTCACTCAGTTTCTCCCTGAGCCGGTTCTTCATGTTCTTGTCTGTCAGTGGAGGAGGGTAGGCAATCTTGTTCTTCAGAATGCCTGGAGATGAACACACACACACACACACACATCCCAAAATGACAAAAGGTGACTCAAAGAGCAATGTGTCACACATTAGAGAGCAAGTAGTGGTATTTCTCGCTCTCTCGCTCTCTCTCTCGCCCACCTCTCCTCTTCTCCGGCTGGTTACTGTCAGGTGAGCTGGGGGGTGCGTCTTCTTTCCCCCTCCCTTCGTTCTCTGAGGGACACTCCCCATTCTCTTTGACGTCCTGGTGGAGCTCCACATTGACCTTGGTCTCCACCCGCAGCAACTCCATACCGCTCGGCTCTTCACTCTCACTGGCTGTCGGCGGCTCCGCTGGCCAGTAAGGCTTTACGTGATTGTCTACTGTGTCTACTGAATCAGGAAAGCAGACAAAACGCATTCTTTCATGAACCTCTGATGTATGGTGATTTGATGGTGTGCAGCTGACTGTGTGTTTACGTTTGTGAGTATGTATAAGTGCTGGTGTGTGTGTGTGCTACCTATAGGCGTGCTGTGCTGAGGCTGCTGTCTCTCATTGTTCCATCGATGCCTGCGCCCTCCACGGTCGTCCTCGCTGTCCGAGGAGTGTGACGAGGCATAGGAGCTACTGTGCTCGTCCATCGACAGCTCGCTGTCCGAGTCCGAATCTGAAACGAGGGAAAACAATGGAGCAGTTTAGTTCAGTCCCTACTGGACACCCTGTTCCTTCTAGCTGTGAACCATTGAGGCAAAGTTATTCAGATATTCTTCTTCTTTGTTTGCAGCAGAGGGAAGTGAGGACTTTTGTCTTTTATGAGAATCTCCACGGCTACACACCGTCTCGTTTGGAGCGCTTCCGCAGGAAGATGGAGGAGTCTCCGTCTCCGTGGTAACTCTTTTTGGCCGAGCCAGAGGAGGTTGTCCTCTTCTGTCCTGACTCCACTCTGTGGTGAGAGAGAGGCATCAGTGTACTGTAAACAGTTTTAGGTTAAAGTAGACTCAGTGTGTTTGTGAGTTTTTTTCCACATTTTAGCATAAGCAAGAAAGAAGAACATGGAAAACATAAGGTTATCGCAACAGAACCGTAAAGCAACCCAAAGCTCTCTAAAACAATCTAACGACAGTTAACGACACCCCAACTTGGGCATGTCTCATCCAGGTGTCTGCCCTATTCCTGGTCCAGTTACCTGGTCTGGCTGCTGTGACTGCGGGTTGACCGGATCGTGCTGTCCATGGAGGCAGTAGACTCTCCTATGGCCGTGCGGTACAGTCCGTCATCCTCTGTAAATGAGTGTTTGCCATTCAGAGAGCGCTGGGGAAGAGGATGAGAAAGTTATGAGGAGTGAGATTCTGTTCCAGGTAGGTAAACTAAAGCAGTGTGTGTCGTATGAGCATGTTTCCCACTCAAGTTGACAACCATTTCACTAGTTGCACTTTTATTTTTTGCTCGTCATCGTACATATTCCTCAAATTGTCACCAAGGGCCATCACCTAACTCTTGTTTAATTAAGTCCCAATAAGGCAGGAGAACAGGTTTGAAATGCATTATAATGAATGGATCTGTCACTTCAGATCCACATAATTCACACTTTTCAAAGAAAGTGAGGCTCTTACTGTTAGCAACGTTGCTCGGGTGGTGGACGAGTTCTCCACGACGGGCTTCTTCCCTGTGAAGACCTCTTTCAGGTTGATCCTCACTTCCGTGTTGAAGATGCAGTGGAAGAAGAAGATACACACACCCTGGAGAGAAATAAATGACCTTGAGGATGGAGATTACTGGAAACATCTGAAGAAATAAAGGAAACCTATTTCCTTTCAGTAAGTGTCAAAGAAAAGTTCAAGTTCAGCTACATTTTGTAATGTATTGTATTTGTATTTAAAAACCACATAGCACTTTAGAAGACGGAAATTATTTTCTACCTAAGAGTTATACTTCATCCTTAAAAGCATTTTAGGTACATTTTGTTCCTCTCAAAATCTTTACTATTGGTATTGTTTTATGGGTTAAACCATACCAGGTCTAATAAATCAATATCACAACAAGTCAATCCTACAAGTCTGCTTGTCACTAAATGTACTTTAATTTGCAAATAGTATTATACACAGGTCTGCCGAACAAAATGACTTGCTGACTGACATGATCAAGAAGCCTACCTGAAGGCAGCTGAAAATGGCAAAGAGGTAGTGGAAGGATATGACATCACTGTTGACAGCCATGAGACCCAGCAGCCAGGTGGCGCTGAGGAGCAGCAGGAGCAAGAAGGCGACGCGAAGAGCCGAGCTACAGGAGAGAAGACAGGAAGCACCGCTAATAAGCTACTTCCAGGAAGCTCATTTAACGATGCCTGCATACTGTACAGTTCATATACATGTTTAACAGGGTGAGTAAGACGATGATCAGGTGGAGCAAAAATGGCATTGCGGAGGATTTCAGTTTTTACTCTCAATCGGGTATAAAGAAACTCACATGGCTCCAGACTTTTCAAACGTCCACTGTCTTTTTCCACACGAGGCTTTGGCTGCCAAAAAGAATATAGCAATGTTCACCTGAGAAAGATGCAAGAGATGGTTGAAAGATTTACTTGCTGACTCAGTTTTAATTAAACAAGAAAAGTACCTAACTAGTAACCTAACTGACAAAACCAATGCAGTACAGAAAAACATGAGGAAATGGGACAAAAGAGGCAAAAACATTGCATATCCATACAGACACACACAAACTCACTCACCAACACCACTATGGCAATCGGCCCTGCAATACTCCAGATTAGTGTGTCATGGACAGACAGCCAGCAAAAGTCAGGGTTTCCATAACCTTGAGGATCCAGCCCTACCGCGAGACCTGAGTGAACACACACACAAACGCACACGCACACACACACACACACACAAAATATTCCACTCCATGACTTACATTTGATTTGAATAGGCGCATATTTGCGCTTTATTGACAGACCTCTACAACATATTTTCATAGCAACTTTTCACATGGTTTTTGCTGAGCAGACACCACAGTCGGCTCCAGTGAAGTTCAAAGCACTTCCTTTGTAACGAGCATGAGCCAATCAGATATCTGTCACTCATACATGCTAATCACCTGAACAGGAAGTCCTCCAGGAAGTAGATAACCTCTATCACTGTAACAAAAACATGACAGAAACAACATGGGCTCCCACCCATTTCCCCACTATGCTTTGTCTAAAGAGAAAGAGGCACTGACAAAATAATCTTGGTGAAATTCACCAACGTGTGTGAACTTAGTTGTTCCCCTTTGCCTGCACGTGTGTGTTGTGTGCATGCGTGGATAAGCTGGAGTGTTAAAGGGTGAGTGTATGTGTGTCAATGAGCATCTGCGCATCTGTCTGTGTGTGAGTGATTGTGTGCGTGAGAGAGAGTCCTTACCTGTGATGATGGCAGGGAAGCCCCAGCCAATGGCGTAGTAGAACCTCATGTGTCCGTGGTTGATGTTACGTAGCTCTGTTAGCATGCGGTAGATGTGTAGTCCCTCCACGAACATCCAGGCAAAGGTGCACATGTAGGAATAGTGAAGCAGTATGGCCACCACCGTACACATAAACTGAGGAAGACAGAGGAGAGAGACAGATGAGAATCCATTTGTAGAAGGACTATTGAAGGCTATAATATATTGGAAAAATGAATACATTTACATGTATAATAATATACAAAAGTTGCAGATTGTATTTTAGTTTTTTTCTATTAAGTGGAGTGTAACAGTTTGGAAATAGTTTCTAAAATATGCCTGTATCTAACAATGGCTAAAGGCTAAATTGCTAAGCTGCTGTTATTGTCCCTGTTCAGGTAGCTCAAGACTTAGAGTTTAAGACAGGATGGCATCTGTTTGGTTTAGAACCCAAAACTCTCGATAGTTAGTGATGCGAGTCCTCAGGAACACAGGAACTTCTCAATGTGATTCAACCAGACCAAACCGTGAATTAAGGTCAATTATGTTCTACTTTACACTTTACACCAAATCTAATGGACCATACCAGTACATCTTATAGGTTGTAAAAACAAGAGATGTTGTTTTAGAAAAGACTGGAATGTAATTCACAATAGCAAAGGAGAGGCCCAAAGGCTAGCTCAGTAGCTTTACTCTTGCTAATCTCTCAATTTGTCAACAATGGAGTTTCTCCTGGCACGACACTGTAAACCCAGGTATTAGACGTTTCTGAGTCTCCTTTTCTTGCCTGGAGGCTTGTAAGCAACATAGAACGCTCATAATGAATGGCTGAATGGAGAGGAAGAGCAACTCGTAAACAAAGGATTAGGAGATGAAATATTAGATTTTGAGCAAGCAGCCTACTAGATAGCCGATATATTTGGCACTTTTAATCTTAAATCAGGTTAAATGTTGACACCACTGGAATGGAATTTGAGTGGGTTTTGAAAATCGTTTAATTGAAAAAGTGCATTTACTGACAGACACTCCATAAACATCAGGTACCAGCTTCCTTAAAATCATTCCATAAAGTCATTAATTTAGTCGGCCCACAGGGGTAGATTCTAAGACCATACCGCATTCTCTGTCTGGTTGATTCCGAAGAGAAACACCAGCTCGGACAGGAAGATGGAGGCCACCAGGTTCTTGTGGATGCTGTGGAGGTTGGAGCGCAGTTTACGGAGGATGGCGAGCAAGAGGAAGGTGATGAGGAGGGCCACGAGTGAGGCAGAGACTGTGGTGTAGGTGATGATCCTCAGAGGTAGGACTTCTCCATGCTGAGGGAGGATGGAGGCAGAAAATAGGTCAGGTTAGTAAAATGGTGTCTAAAAAGGAAAACTAGTTCTGTGGATTTGGATTGTTGTGTGATGTAACATAATGCTACTGTCAATAGGAGATCAAAAAAACAAGAAGCACAACCTAAATTGGGCAATGCTAAGTAAATTAAGATACTACCGCACAAGTTTAAACAAATACATTTATAACATTTGGTTTGATTCTGGATTTATTTGGATCCATTTGATTTGGTTCTGGTTCAGCTAAATATTGAATTGCATTTCGTAAAACCTCAGGGTTGTTATAACAACTACACTAAACTAACTGATGGTTTGAACAGACAGACAATATCGCTGGTATGAACAGTTTCATGCAGGTCAGAAGGTCTGATGTCATACCTCTCTCTTGGAGATGTCCATCAGTACAGCGGAGCTGGCCATGTGACTGCACTGGCAGCTTATGTGGGTGCTGGTCCTGGATACCAGCTCACAGCCCTTGGCAGACCAGCCTCCCATTCCTCGAACCCTGGAGAAGAAGCAGAGACAGGTGATGATACTGCAGATCAGGACCAACCAGCTGCCTGTGTCAACCGGCAGATCTGTAGCATGCTCTGTCAACATGCTTTGATATGTAGCTTCAGGGGCTTATCGTGTTGTATAAAGAACACTAAAGCTATTGACAATATGATACTAATATCCTTAACCCTGAAAGGTATATGGATAACAAATAACAAAACTGCTTGAGGTAACTTTACCTACTCATGTCTACCATTGTGCACAACAAAATGTGTCATTACATGTTACACTATCTGTTAATACCCTTTCAGAATCAGAAACAAAATGTATCTCATACCCTTCAGCCAATATCTGTTGTGTAACATGTATAGACTAGCAGAGTAGAGCAGAGTGGAGTAGAATAGAACAGAGTACAGTAGATTGCAGTATAGCTGAGTGAAGTAGAACAGGGTAGACTAGAGTAGAGTGTGATAGCGTGGAAGCAGGGATGCTAAGCCTTACGCAATAGAGTGGTTCCAGTAGACACAGACTGGTTTGGTCCTCTCCTGTGTCTCCAGTAGCCTGTACTCCATGGTGATGGGGCGTTCAAGGGGCATGCTCAGGGTAGATCCCTCACTGTAGACAATCGTGCTCACTATGGGGGTGTTTATTATGGGCCTGTTTGGAAGTCTAAACATACATGCACACACACACATGAACACACACATAAACATCAAATATGCAGTTGGGGAAAGTATTCTAAAAACACAACTGTATTATTTAATACAAGCACACACGTCTAGATTGCACAGCCTTGTGGCAGTTAAGCTTAGATTTTCCATGTAGAACATATAAATATTTGGACATTGAACCTATGTTGCGTGTTTACAAGAGCAGTCGTTATTTCATCCTAGTTTAAATATTGCCATTGGTGGCATAGCTCAGACAAGGCCTTGTTAAACCAATCCTTGGATGAGTGTGAAGACAAAAGGTAAACCTGCAGCCACTCCAAGATAAACTATTTCCACAGTACAAATGGCTGGGCTTCTCAGTTGCTGTGAAACGCAGGCCAGATCCACAATCATGCCTGCCTTTCATTTACATTTTAAGTTAAGCCCTTTTCCCTTTCAAGGATTGCATCTCTCTCTCTTTCTCTCTCTCTTTCTCATAAAAGAACCATATGGGTGCACATGCTGACATCTTCCCTGGCCCTCAAAAACCCACCTCAGGCTTCTGCGATCGTGGTCATAGTTCTCTGGAAGTAGCTGTCCGAGGGTTCGATAGATGATCACCACAGCAACAGGGAGAACGGCTGGGGCTTCAGCGTGGCGTTTCCGTTTAGGGGACGCTGTGTGAGATTCTGTGTGATTGACTGCCATTGATTCGGTCTGGACAGGGGGCAGTGCATCTGTGGTCGTCACCATGGGAACTGCTGTAATGAAAGCCACACATAAAAAAATATAAAAAAGTTCAACATCTCAAACGTTTTTCTCTCATATAGATGAATGTCGTGAATTCTTCATGATGGAGAACACATGTGGAAATGTCGACAGATGCTGTGCAATATGGACATCATATGAGCGCATGATGACCTTTTATCTTCCAAGAGTGATGGGGCCTATCAGTCAGAAACAACCTTTTCAAGTCTGAAAACATTGCAGCAAACTTTGATGTCGGGACGACTGTGGCACTTAAAAAGAATTCACCTTTGACCTCACGTGTACCTTTGACCTCTTCTGTGCGTGAGGGGAATTCTGGGAAGAGGACTGACGACTCCAGCTCTTTGGAATAGGTGCCCAGAAACTCCTCAAAGCGAGGGATCTTTGCTTTATTTGGATCGAACGGGTCCAAGTAATCCACAGAGAAGACTGCACGTGGGGAAAGGATGAACAGGGCTTAGATCACATCTTGGTGGTGGGCTTTTTGGAAGCACATTGTCTCCGTGTGTAATAAACTGCTTACACTGTATTTTAACACTGCACCCGTACTTCTTTTCAAACACCCAACCACAGCATGAAAAAGGAACCATGTGACTACAGATGTCAACAAAAGTTTACAATGTACTTGTGTTATCGTAAGTGTTACGATTTTTGCCATTCTACAAGTTCTCTCCTTATACCCCACACTAAAAGGTGAGTGCCATTGATATTCTCAGGGGGACTCACTCATGTTGTCCGTGACTAGGGTGAAGGGTTTGAGGTAGGTCTTCCTCAGGTTCTGGGCCAGGTTGTGGGCGTACTCCTCAAAGCTCCTTAGCAGCAGGGCGGAGCCGCCTTCAGATCGCTGGATCTGTTCCCACTGGGCCCGGTTGGCCAGGTCCAGGATGGTGCTGCCCGTCCGAACAACGTTCTGGAAAATGTAATCCACACAATCCTGAATCTTAATCACGGTACACCAGAATTTGCTCTCCGAACTGTTCACTGCTTCCATGCCATAACACAGTTTACAGTTTATTGTGACATGATTATCCTACACTCTATTATCCTACAAGCATCTCACCACTATCAATATAAAACATATATATTATATGAGTTTGTACATAAAGTTTCTATAACACCTGATAATCCTTGCTGAATACCATGGATTGGAGTAAAGAATTCCAAGAATTGAGATTGAAAGATTCAGAGTAGGGCTAAAGAAAAGGAAGAAAGCTGACTCGAAGAAGGAAGGGGGGAGAGGGCAGACTCCATAAACTCATTACCTACACCTGTGCTCCCTGGCCAGATGCCCAACCTTCCCTGTGGAGTTGAGCTCCAATTGGTCCAATCACCTAACAACCTCTCTCCTTGACCCCCTAAAACTGCCCATCTTCTGACTACACAAATGAGCTGGGCCCTGTGCCAAGAATACACACTGCTCACCTTTAGCTTAGCCGTGGGTGTCGTGTTGTTGGTCACAACCTTAATAAAGCTCATAGAGAACGTGCTAATCACTAGGCTGTATTACTTACACTTAATCTCTGCCCTCCTAGGCTTGGATTGCATTCCCATCAGGAAAGGAGAAATCTCCAAGTGGGAAAATAGGTTCTTAAAGAACCAGTACCAACGATAAGTAGGATTTGAGAACTTAGCTAGCACAACCTTTATGAAGTTTAGCCAAACAATGTAGGTTATTCTTCAGATTTGTGGACACTTTTAAGAAACTATCAAACAAGAGTGAAATAATTCTATTTTATTCTAAGATTCCATGAATTGTTTGAGGGTAGAACTATGTTTTGTCCCCAGTTCTTGTGGTCATGGTCAGGTCAGAAAAGAAAGTAGATAAATAATTGAATATCAATGAGTCATGGTTCATAAAGAAACCCTGACAACCTTCCATTGATTCAATCTTTCCTTTTCTAATGTCTCATCTTGGAGATAATAAACAGGATGCACCAAGTAATGCCATAGAGATAACCACACATTGAACCAGTTATTGAGACATCCCACCTCATGGAACTGCACATCTCGTGTGGCGGTCATGTTGAATCCTTGCTGCATGCTCTCGTACTGCAGAAGGTGAGTGAGGAGGCTGTAGGCCGTTTTTACGTCGTTGCCGTGGAGGGCTGTCGTGCGATTGGTGGCACTCCGCAGCATGCTGGCCATGCCCTTTGACCTGTCACTGTCCATCCGAGAGCCGTTTAGGCGCAGTTCTTCATTCTGAAGGTCACATAAGGGTCACACTAGTTCAGGTTAGGGTTAAAAACGCAGACAGCAGCTTTTCTTAAACATTTACTTAAATCTATTTTCTAGGTTATTTTTTAATGACTTATAAAAAGACAGGAGCCTGAGTATAATTGTTTTATTTTTAGCATCCTTTGTCAGGCCATGGAGGAAGACCTTTAAATACCGTAGAGTTATGTAACCATTTGATTTAGGTTTTAAAACATGATAGCATACCATCAAATTAAGCATGGACATTAAGTCTCCAAACAAAGATTTGAAATGTCACATGCAACATTCCTGTGATGCACAGCATTTTCCATAAGTTACATTCACAAAAACCTAACCTTTGTTCCTTATTCAATTCATGTTGCAAATTGGAGGCAAACTGGCCCAAATATCATCAACAATGCAAGGAAAGTACCATGATGACTGAACCGCAATCACAATTGATGAGTTTCTCAGTTATTTTTCTACTTTGTATTTAGGAGGGGTGACCGACCACACTGTTACAGTTTAAAAAAGGACACAAGGTACTGACCTGTTTTTTGAGTTGTGAGAAGGTGAGAGAGGTGCAGTTAAAGAGGTCAGGGGGAAGCCAGCCATTTTCTTCACTACAGTGGCGGATTGCAGTGCCTGTAGACAGGAGCAGTTGAGTAGGAGGAGCGTGATTCTTTTCAATACTTTCTTTCTTTCCATTCATGTTTTCCACAATAAAATGTCTGAAAATGAAGATCTATTGATCTGATTCAGTAGCTAATACAAGTACTCATCGATTAGCTTCCAAAAGAGTTTGGAATTGTTACATTTCTCAATGACTTCCACGTCAATCAATATCACTGTAATACGAATGTCACTATCAATGTACACGGAAGTAAATCTATCTCTCCTTCTTACCTGTTGAGCCTTTGGGACACTTCATGGCAGCTGGTTGTCCAAACTGGGTTTTAGGCCACCAGATCCCAGAATCAAAGGCCTTAGGACAGCCCTCATACACAACTGAGGTCGCAATAACAATAATAAACGGTTAACAACTTGACACTACAAACATGGGAGGGAGCGAGCGAGTGACGAGTGAGCAAGTCAACAAAATGCATTGAATGAACGCATGAATGACGGACAGGGTGTCTTCCACTCACCCATGCACCCGCTGGAGGTGACCTCGGCATAGGGGTTGTCACAGCGATTACACTGGCGGCCAATCACACCTGTCCGGCACTGACACTGGCCTGTCTGGGGGTCACAGGAGCGTGACAGGGCACCCAGCTGGAAACACTCACACGGGCTGCAGGTGTCCCCACCTTTAGACCGGAAGTAATTATCCTGTATGCAGTGGAGACCATGGGTGGAGGCCGATATGCCAAAGCACAAATTATTAGCATAGTCTAGCATTGCATTGCACATTGTATTAGCATAGAACATATATTAGCATGGCACAGCATTACATAGCACATGCTAATTGTGAATAACAAATAGCATGCTGTAACAGAACATAACATATGACAATGCATGTTACAAACACAGCAGAGTGTGGTATATTAAGTATAAGTTGCCGATTATTAAATTGAAGGGAATAGAGATACCAAAGGATATAAAAGGACTTCCTGTTTATTACATTGCAAATCATTTTGAACCTGTGCATAGCATAACACAGGATTTATTATCGCATATTTGCATGTAGTTTAGTCTAACCTTGCAGCGGCATTCTCCAGTGGTTTTGTTGCAGTCCCGGTAGAACCCTTTGGTGACATCACAGTTACAGGGACCACAGACCGGATTCCCCCACCAGCCACGGGCACACGGAAGGTTAGCTCTGGAACACACATACACGTGTTAGAACCAGATGGAACATACCTTATCACAACCAGAATGCAGTCCAGAAAAAAAGAACATGTTTGCCTTGTCGCCTCTGAGGTTTTAGTTTGATAACAGGTGTTGATCTGGGGGCATCTGTGAAGCCCTCTGTGACCTTGCTTGTAAAAAGGGCTGTTCAAATCAAATTTGCTTTGTTTCGAAATTTGATAAGAACCAGCTCAAACTTTCCACAAAACGATCAACTGCAGTTATGTTGCTTTGCAGCAACTGGTTATGTTTTCTGTTCATGGTTGGTTAGTTGAGCAGCTGCAAGGGTTCATAGGATCACTCTTGAACTGCCGCGCACACACTACCCTACCCTACAAACTGTGTGCGTGCGTATGGTGCAGGTAGCACACAGGGTTAGGGTGGCCCGTGGAGATGGTTAATCCCTACCTGTAATTGTGCTACCTGGGACAAGATACGTTTTGTACATGCGCACAGTAGACGAGGCATGTGAGAATTGTTCCAGCCCCATACGCTGCGATCATTACTGGAGGGCACACCACAAGTACAACAAAAAATGGCGTCTGTAATCTATAAAAACGAGAGAACTGTTGTATGAAGTGAACGTGCAACAGGAGCCTTGTAAACTTTGCTATTTGGCTTGACGATAAACCAGAATTCCTCAAAGCCAAAGTCCGCCTGACCGGGAACATGTATGCCCATCTGGAAACGATCAAAAGACTGGAAAGGGGAATGGAAATGCGTGCTAAGCTTGTGCCAAAACATCAACATTCCTTCAACACCGACTGATATGAAAGCCAGGGCCCAGCTGATCACAAAGACCAGATTAGCACAGAGAGTAACAGGAGGTGTTGAGTGGTACGGTTGGGTTTATTGGAGTAAGCTGGGAAACAATGGCAAATGTTTAAAGAGACAGACTTCACAGCAGGTGAGTTTTTAAAAGGGGCCTCACAAATTCCGGCCTGGTAGTGAGATATGTGTGGCCAATGTGTGTGTGTGCGCGACATGTTGACAACTCACTTTTTCTGGCAGTACTGGCCATAGTAGCCGTTGCCACACTGGCAGCTGTAACCAGGGGCGGAGCTTGGCTGGCGAACGCAGGTGGAAACATGCTCACAGGGATTCATGAGACATACGTCCACACAGTCCCTCCCAAAGTACCCTGGGAAGCAATGGAGAGGTGGTTCAGAGGTTCAGGTTTCAGCCAGGCCCCCATTTTGAAACAGGAAGACATTTCAAGCCCTGCATCCTGAAGAAAAGGGGGGGGGGGGGGGGCTTACCAGGCTGGCACACACAGGTGTGTGAGCTCCAGTTGTCAACACAGCGGCTGTGTTCAGGGCACACGTTGGAGCTACAGGGGTTAGCTACGTCACAGCCATCCTCCACACGGATCTTCTGGCCCTGGTGCATGTTCACGTTGGCCAGGTTAGTGGAGGTCTCTCCCATTCGTACACCCTGGAAGTGCATTAGGGTGTAATTGGAACATTTGTCAGTTCAGTGGGTCACTTTAAAAGGTAAAAAACCTGTTATAGAGAAATACAGTCTTCTCAGCATCAATCTATTGGAAGATTCTTTTTAATTATTATTAGTAACTTGAGGTATCTTGGTGATTCTTGTTTCACATTTTCATGTACACTGTACCCAAAGACATTTTTGTCAAACACGAGCGTTAAAAAGCACAATACAACAAAATGTTATAGTAGAGAATTTACCTAAGCACACGAAGCTAAAGAAAGGTAAGATGGTGTTGAATAAAACCAATGTAGAATGTAGCACACTTGCAAGTAGGTTATCCCTACAGGGGCTGGATCTACACCCACCTGCATGCAGCCTTTCAGGCCATTCATGACTGTCCCATCCTTCTTCATCTGTCCTCCCACAAAGAGACTTCTCAGTCTCAATCCTGGCAGTTCGT
Organism: Osmerus mordax; assembly: GCF_038355195.1. Lineage (NCBI taxonomy): Eukaryota > Metazoa > Chordata > Actinopteri > Osmeriformes > Osmeridae > Osmerus > Osmerus mordax. The sequence continues at coordinate 9,212,015 of NC_090053.1, forward strand.
TGCCTATCTCCACCGACCTCTACAAAACAGACCCAGCATATCTGATGTTGCATTTCACAACATATGTTTACATTCTTTACGTCCACGTTTTCCTCCCGCGCAGAGCTGCTCCTAGTGCGTACCTGGAACATGCCGTAGTCCAGAGACACCTTGGCCATATACTTGATGTCTTTCCCGTCTTTGACGCTCTGGAGCTCCACCAGGATGTGATGCCACCGCCCGTCGTCAACACGCACCTGGGGGAAGTCCAGCAAGGCCACGCGCTTCACGCCCAGGAAAACCTGGAACCGTACGTGTCTGCTGCTTATCTGACGAACGGACGAGACAAAGAGCGCTCATGAAATCCGCTGTTGTTTGTTTGGTGTAATATTGTAATATTATGTCTGCCTTTGAAACTAGTTTTGGTTGGCTCGCTTTTGGTGAACTGTGCAATGGGGTGCCAGTCAAGTAGGTAGCCTCTCATTATTAACATTTCACATTTTGGTAGTATGCATTTAGCATGGCTTAGCATACCTTCACATAAATCAATATTAGCATAGCCTAGTTTACTCACCAGTAGGTGTATTTTAGAGAAGTCCCCAGCGTTGGCCTGCAGCAGGATGCCTGAGCTCTGCCGCGTGCGGAACATCAGGCCCATGTACCAGGGGATGGCGATGGTGACCTCCGGCTCTCTCCACCACACCAGGGCGTGACCATCAAAGCGCTGAGGCGAGGGCATGACTGAAGGGAGGGGAGAGGAGGGCCGTGACTGTTAGAGTGCTCCCATTCCTTATAGTGACACATTCCGACACATTTATGTTTATTGAGGTAAAAAAAAAAACATTTGAGGTATTCATTGGGTGTGGGATTTGCAGGGAAAGTGTGTACACTGAACGCCTGAAAACAACCATACACGCACACCCTTAAACACACACATGCATATACACAAACATGAGCACACATACACAGCTGGCCAGTAATTAGGTGTATTTCATAGTCTTCAGAGCTGAACAGAGACAGTACAGTGATCATGAGTTTCTGAGCACTGACTGTTAAATGGCCTTAGGAATTAGGTCAAAGTAAGCTTTCTGAGAATTTAAAGCTACTTAATAAGTGATTTCCTTTTCACGCAAAAATTACTGACATTTGAAAGGTGGAAATGTTACCTTTCTTGATTTGATTAGAGTCAGAAGTTGAAGTAGTTTAACTGCCAAAATACTGTAAGAACTATGTACTTCTGATGCTTCATTTTCTGCTGTACATTCTATATGCACTATTTGTATGTCCATCCATAAAACCATCTGCCAAATGAATACAATGTAATGTAAATATATTCAATAACAAGTCCCTAACTATGAAGAGTAACAACATTAATATGTTGAGTAGACACTGAGACACACAAACACATACTTTACCTTGTTCACAGTTCTTGCCCCCATAGCCTAGAGGACAATCACAGGAATAGGTGTTCCACTTGTTCACACAAGATCCTTTATTCTGACACACTGCTCCACTGCAGAAGTCCTTCTTTGCTGTGCATCCTAAATTTGAAAAAAGATTTCCAGTTCACAAATAATCAATCAAAAACATGTATGTTACAGCAAAGACAGTGGAAAGTTGGAGCAGGGCCTGTAGTTTTTCCTGGTCATGTGACCTGACCATGTGATCCTGAGGCCAAAACACACTAACTGACCCATTGCTGGGTCTGTATGGTGGCCACGTGTATGGTGTATGTATGTAAGTATGGTGGCCAAGTATCAGTGGCCAACTGCCATAGACCAGGTGCTGGCCGGGGTCAAATGTTGTGCTTATTTTTGTCAGACTCTCAAGTTAGTGTGTTTAGGGGTTTTCGCTACACATGCGTTTTCACGCTGCCAGACTGTGAGTAAAGTTGGATGGTAAAGATTGATTGAAAGGTTGATTTGTGTGGAGCCCACCTGCAGCCGTTCCATTGTTAGCAATGTAGCTGTTCATGTCCACGGGCTTGCTGTCGACAACCAGGTCCCTCACACAACCTACGAAGTCCCGGTTCCTCACCGGGAAGTCTTCCGGAAGGTTGGGAACGCCGCCCAAGAGCAGCGGTCCAGTCAGGTCCAGAGACCTAGGAGAGGATGGAAAACCATCTTAGACTAACTCTCACCAAAACTCTGCCTACTACAACAGGGATGGGAGGTATAGATCTTTGTCACTGCTGATTAGGGAAGGAAAGAGCAACAGGGATAGGTAGTTCAAGAGAATGGAACATAGCAGCGTGTTAAGAATCCGATTATATAACATTTGTAAGTGTCACACTACAGAATAATCTGAACACACAGTATACTAAGACAATGCAGCCTATAGACAGAAATCCAACCAGTTTTATTATTATAGATTTTGATCAAAAAACCCTAATTAAAGTTGATTTGACTAAGCGTTGACGCAAGAGGTTTATAATATAAAATTATGAAAAATGCACTGTTCAGATTTCACCAAACAGCCTCTATTGTGCTGTGTCTTGTGATTCACTAATACCCCAAACAAAAAGGGTTTAAATCAAGAGCAGAATTTGAATATGAATAAAACACGGGGTCAGATATAGGAGGATTTGCATTTGAATGGAGATCTTTCGGTTTAAGAAGTGAATAAAGTCTAAGCACATTTTATAAGGCATTTGAATAGTCCAGTTGGAAGCATTTTATAATGCAATTAAAATCCACAAAATTAGACCTATGATGTGAAAGAAATTGATGGAGAACAAATGGGGAGAGAAAGAAAGAGGGAGAGAGAGGGGGAGAGTGAGAGAGAGAGGGGGAGAGAGAGGGGGAGTGAGAGAGAGAGGGAGAGAGAGAGGGAGGGGGTGTGAGGGGGAGTGAGAGAGAGAGGGAGAGAGAGAGGGAGAGAGAGAGAGAGGGAGAGAGAGAGAGAGGGAGAGTGAGAGAGAGGAGAGAGAAAGAGGGAGAGAGAGAGGGGGAGTGAGAGAGAGAGGAGAGAGAAACGAGGAATGAGGAAACATCAGTGAGACAGAATGCATTTGTGAATATACAGTTTAGACTACACACACACACAAACACACTCACTTCTTCAGTCCTGTCTGGGTTCCCTGGGCGGCACACGAGTAGTTCCCGATCTGCCCACTGAAGCGGATTGCCATGGCAATGTCACAATCGTCCACCACAACCACCGCTACCTTCTCCCCGGAGGGCCCGTGAGGGATGCCGAGGCGACCAATGTTGGGCTGGAAAGAGACAAAAAATAGTTCACCTCACAGTGCTTGTTCACACTTCATAGAGCATTTTGAGACCAACGTTTTTTTTATTTTAACATATTACAGAACATCGTTTTAAGGAAAATAAATGTCACATCCTAATCTTATTGGAGTAACAGTTATACACCTTTGACTTAATTAACTAGAATTACGCAGCAATTCCTAAATTTGTTCACATTTGTGACATCATTAAAACGTCCATGATTGTCCTCTCAATTGGACAAAAAAATGTAAACAAGGGGCAGTATGGTTGCAGCACTGTTTTCTGAGTGTTTTCTGAGGGACCTTTCAAACCAGATACTGAACATGGGCACAAGGCCTGGCTCGCTGGCGTGTTTCCATCGCACCTAAGTCTCTGAGACATGCAAGTTATTCCCTTTATAAAACACATGGAAGATCCAACAGAGAGATGTTCCCTGCCTGCTGTCTAGTTATTGAGATGTCCTTGGTTTAGCCTCCCTAGCATTAGCCATGCTAGTGGAAACCTTCATGCCGTGCAGTCTATTTAACGCTTGGTGAAACTAAGCGCAGAACTGTGGGGGCTAATTGGATTACAGAAGCGGGACACTGGTGGGTGAAGAGACACCACAGACAGAGGGCTCCATTCCGTGTCAAATCCTCCCCAGACACCACAGTTTCCAACCTGCGACAACAACAATGGCCGCTGTCGTCAGAGACCATCTTTTTAAGTAGCAGCTTGGCCCGTTGAATCGTCGACTCACCCACCACTTTTACTGTTACACCTGGTCCCCCCACCCCCGAACAGCATCATGCTCAGTGATGAGGTGAATTTTAGAACAGCATATAATATTGCATAAAATTTCAGTATTTACAAGAATTTGTCACTCCACTGCAAAAACAAAAAACAAAAAGAACATTGGAATTCTCCACCTTATCTCTCATTGTGAGCAAGCTTAGTACATTAACCAAAACGACAGACCTACAGTTTCAGGCTTTTGAACGTAACTCTTCCAGTTTCCTGCTGTCAGCTGCTAACACCAAGATAAAACCCAAAATGCTGCAGAAGTAACACCAAAAGGAATTGCTTTCTTTTTATAGTGTTGCTTCAACATGCATGAGAAAAGAATGCTTAAACTAGCAGATGTGTGAGGCATATTGCGGTTCTTACTGTAAAGTTGGTGATGAAAGGGCAAGTTTAAAAACAATAAAGAACAGAACAGGGATTTGTTTCTGGTTGTTACACTAATCCACAAATCTTCATGCAGTTTTTGTTTTGAGAAACCCTGAATTAGGAAGTTAGAGACCGACAGGAGGTTGTGTCTCATCCTCCAGCGTGTGTTCCGTCCTTGTTCAACAAGTGGGCCAGCAGGCTCTGAAGTGACTGATATCTGATGCAAACCTGTCAGTACTTGGTAATGTACCAAATCAATACAAAGAAAAGGACATATTTCATATGGTGTAGATATGTTTAGGTGACCCACAGGTAGTGGTGTAGGATTAGTCAATTTAGGGTACGCCCTATTTTTCTATACTAGACTGCACCACTGCCCACAAAGTGTGGATGTCTTGACCAACCAGAATAATTTGTTTGATTTTATGCCAAACTTTAACATAATCTTTCATATTGTGATGCCTTGAGTATATGCTCCAGCCAAAGTTTGAGGTTAGCGTGATCCTCTGTTCTGAAGAACAGGGTTCAGAAGGAGGCACTCACGGGCCCTCACGGGCCCTCCGGGGAGAAGGTAGCGTTGGTTGTGGTGGACGATTGTGACATTGCCATGGCAATCCACTTCAGTGGTCAGAGCCTCCTTCTGAACCCTGTTCTTCAGACTAATCCTACACCACTACCTGTGGGTCACCTAAACATATCTACACCATATGAAATATGTCCAAGTCCTTTTCTTTGTATTGATTTTGTACATTACCAAGTACTGACAGGTTTGCATCAGATATCAGTCACTTCAGAGCCTGCTGGCCCACTTGTTGAACAAGGACGGAACACACGCTGGAGGATGAGCCAAACAGTCTTGCTCTTGTCTTACAGTAGTACAGGCATCTCCCTCTGTAAAGCCTGTGGTATCAATTACCAAAGTCCAACTCACATGTTCACTAACTTAGCCTTGGGATGTGCTGAATGTTAGGCCATTGTCCAGTTGATGTATCAAAGCTATACATTACAGTCTCCCAACATGTTATGGGGAAAGTGATCATTTGTCAGCAGGAGTCTGCTCTTTTAGGATCAGAGTAGAGTGATATAGTGTTACGTCTTTTATCTTTTTTCTGTGGTGTAGTTTTCATGTTCGTAACAACTCTTTTACAAGAGTCCGCGGCTAACAGTAAGGCAGCGGAACTAGGTTTGAGATGTGCAATGAACCGACCAAAATTCTCCACTGGTATTGGTCCCAAATGTAATAGTTAAAACAAACTTTCGTTAACATTTTACATGAAAGATTATTACACAGAACACAGTAAAATACTATCAATTCATGACGTCGGAGGAAAGTGAAGAAAAGGATAGTGTTGTTTGGCAACTACTGTACAACTCCTCGCTCAGCCAACGACATTAATAGAGGGATGAGCGTTTTGGCGCCCATTGTCTGGAGATTATGCACAGATGACGGCCGGGCCTTTGGAGCTTAATCCCTGACTCTTGAACATGTTCTTGATTGAAATTTTAATGATTATCCTGCCTCCCTGACAGAGTCGACTCAGATGGCTGGGTGGGTCTTGTCCCGGTGCCATACTTGACCGAGGGGGATCTGTTGAAGTGTAACTCCCACCATTTATGACTGAAAGTACTTCAACATAATGGCTGAACGTGACATGAGTTTGCCATACCCTATTAATAAAGTATGTAAGGGTGATTGTCACTAAATCTTAATGATTATAAACAAATTGAAATGTGTGAGTTTTAGGCAACTGCCACGACATGTCATGTGTGTAGATACCTCTCTGTCCCTCGAGCTAAACCTTCTTGACATCATTGGCTGCCATCAACGTAAATCTTGTCGGCATGGCTGACAATGCTGAAAAGACCCAACAACATGAGGTCATGTTCTTGGACACCTCTTTGTATATACGTAGGTTGGCTCTTTTGAAACGTGAGAGTCCAGCGCACTCCTTCAACTCTGTCAAAAAAATCTGTTGTCTTTCTTCGTAAACAAAAGACATAACGGGCTTTAGGGTCTAGTTGCAAATGTAGATAACATTCCAGACTGTCATTAATCCTCCTTGTTCAATGAATCACCCAGACTTCTCAATCAGGGCTGATATGTCATCAAGAAAGCGATACGGTAGCTTATATGATCATTCTGCGGATGCCACTGCCGACAAGAATAATTGTCTGAAACTTGACTCTGAGCACCCAATGAGAAGCCTCTATTCAAATTGTGACAGTTGGAATGCGACTGAATTTTCCTTTACTGAGAGATACAAGGCCTGTCCACGGGATACAGAGTGTAACAGTGTGAATATCTAGAATGGGATTTTATCCTTTGTAACATGGGTCATAAAGTTGTTAAATTCATTTAATGTAGTCAGCAGTTCATCTTTGACCCTGTTAATGCCAACTGAAGTTATGGAATCCTTTGAATGATTCGAAACAGGAAACAGAGACTGTAAAGTTATTGTAGAGGAAGACAGCTTTTTTTTATATTGGTTCAACTATGTTGTTACCATAGACTAGAGAACAACAGGACATGGAACAAAGTGATGACAGAGGTTGAGATTCCCCTCCGCATTCCTAACAAACACTGTCATAAATCAAATCTGTTCAGACTTCCTGTGGCCTACAAAACATCAAAATACACAACAAAGAGTCAAGCACTGACGTCAGCATATTATCTGGGGGAGAACAAAACTAAATTCACCTACTTTCAGGAATAAACAAAATTCCACAAACTTTGGCCCAGCTTGGATTTTCTGAGGAGGTGGTTGTCTATGAGTGAGCACAAGTGAGTGTGAATGAGAGGAACTGAGAAAAAGAGAGAGAGAAAGGGAGGTCTATTGTTTGCGATGTAAGGTATCCTGTAACACACTTACAGAGCATGCCATGGTAGGATAAAAAGACTTTGACCACAAGACAAAACAACCGACCACTTGAACTCCCCACAGCAGTATCACAGACAAGGAAGTGAAGGTTAACTAACCACAACTTGGCCATGGACCTCTGATGTCCTAGAAGCAGTACACAAACTAGGACTCTTCTATCAATGATCTGTTCACCCTCAGGGTCAAAGCTATCAGAATGGAGACACAACAAATCAAATACTAAACTTCACCTTGTCCCATTTCTTTACCTACTTATAAACTGTACCTGTACTTCTTGCTCTCATGACACCGATTCGTGAGCTCTGACCTTAGCACTGGGGAGGCAGTCAACTCATCCACAATAGGTTAAGAAAACAAAGAAAAAGAAGAGACAAAATCTCTGTGTGTGTTTGTAGGAATATAGACTTGTGTGTCTGTGTGTTTTTATTTAATTCCGTCATTTTTTCCCCCACTCACGACAGATCAAATAAATGTGATTATTAGTAAGACCAACTCAAAAATGCTCTGTTTTGGTGACAAAGCACACGGCCGATAAGCAGACTGCCTCGACCTGCCTACGGCCTGAGCGTTTCGCTCATCAACATATGAGAAGGATCTTCTGGGGTTTTCTGGCTGAGGAGCTGCTCCCACTCTGAGGAGGGCTTAGGCAGGAGTAAATAGGTGACGGCTGGTGGTGTTGATGGGAGCCCAAGCTGCACATTGTCCCACTCGAGAATGCACCAGCAGGAGGGAGGGGCAGCGCTTGTGTGTCTCACCACAGGAGGGGAGTATGAATTAGAAGAGGGAGTGAGGAACGGAGAGAGGGCGGGGGGAGCAGGGAGGGAGGTTGGGGTGGTAGGGATAGAGGGGAGTGGAGGGGTGGGGGAGAGGGATAGGGGAGAAGGGCAGGGGTGGTAGGGAGGGATAGAGCGAGAGGTAGTAGAGAGGGAGGGAGGGATAAGTGGGAGGGAGGGGAGGAAGAGAGATGGGAGAGAGCAGGGCAGCATGCTGTTCCTTTATTGTCATGGGAGAGAAACAGAAGCTGGGCTAGGAGGTGGGGGTTAGTGGGGGGTTGAGTTCACAACATTTCGTAAAAAACAGGCTTCATCGGCTAGTTATTCATTAATTATCGTCTTTGGACAATGGAGTTGTTTGGGATATGTTAATGATACATCTAGATGCCTCTCAGTATCATAAGGATTTTCGACAAACGTTGAAGATGGTGGAAATGTTAATTCACTGCAAAGGAAAAATAGCCTTGATTTAAGATCACTTATTGTAGGGTCACTGTTTCTCACCCCTAACTAGATAACTACAACTTTGGCAGGTATTTTATAACCTGGCAAACTATTGGGAGTATTTTTACAGTCAAGACAAAAACACTTAAAAACTCTGACTCAACTCTACTCATTCAGCCAAGGTGTTCACAAAAGCAAAATAGCACAAAAAACAAGTTAATCTTTCCATGATCAGGTCTCCCAGCAGGTTGCACCTTTCAAGTAGACCGTAATAGCTTCCTCGTCCATAAACATAAACATCAAAAGCCCTCGCAGAGAAAACTATTAATTCCAAAAATACCTCACTGCTAGGGGGTCTTCCTGTTTCAGTTTCAAAACCATGAACAATACAGTCCTGTCATTCAAGATAAGGGCACAACACTCAAATGAAACAGGGGGGAGGGATCCCAAATGTTTTCTTTGTCAAATTCAACCTCATCTCATCCCAAACTTTAAAAACACCAAAACAAAGACTAGCGTGTCTGTTCCCATGGAAACCACGCGAGCCTGCCACGACTGTGAACTTGCGATGAAACCAGCAAAAACAGAAGAAGAGGGGTTGGGGGGTGGAGGAGGAGGAGGGATGGTGGTAGTGTGGTTGTCCCATTTCCCTGACCTTTGACCCGTTGAATTGAGGCCCCGAGGATTAGAAACAGGGTCTTCATTGGTCTAGGCCCTGCTAATCTAATCTCAATGGTGCTCTACTAATTGCAATTTGCCGCTAAGGGTTGCATCTGGTAGGTAGGCCAGTACAATGTACTGGATTATGTGCTGTTTTTAGCCAGGCGATTGTCCTGCTCAATATGTTGACATACAGTGACGATAAATGCAATCTCATCCCACCCTCAACTCCACAGATCAACACACACACAGGCTCTTCCAGAGACTGTCGCCCCCACCCCCGTTGCCCCTCCTCACTCCACCCAGCATCCAAAGGAGGGGGCAACCAAAATGCATCACCATGCTCCACCCATCCAGGACATGTATGCATACCTTAAATTCACATTTGTATTCAATAAGCAGACACTTTCATCCAAAGCATTATAATCAGCAGAAAATCAAGGATTGGATGTGAATACTTCTGACAGTATTTGGGTGGTTACCTTGTTGTAGTAGTGGAGCTGAACAGTATGCCACTGGCCATCACTGACCCCACCGAGGACGAAGGGCGATACGGTGGTTTTGGTTTCTCCTGGAGGGAAATGAAACAGGAAACATTTGAATCGACAGCATCCACTCCAACAGGATTTGTCCTTTTGACATGGAGACCACGTAGAGTAAAAATACCATCCAACTAAAGGATGAATCAAATAAAGACTGAAAGGGTTGTTAAGGCACATTGTAATAGTTCCAACACACAGTTAATAATTCCATTATTCATTTTAATTCAATTCATTTTCTTGATCCCAAATGAACTCACAAAGTGTTCAGGTAACTGTGTGCAGTTACAGAATAAGCAGAAAGTGGAGGTGACATGTAGAATACAGACGAGAGCAGAAATGAAAATATCAAAATAAATGAAGCCATTTGAATCAGACATTCGCTCAGGGATGAACCCAGTTCCCCTGACTCCTACTATGGGAACTCCAACTATGGCCGCCTCCCTCTCAATCCTGCTCTCCAGGAGAGTGTCTTCATTAATTAAAGGAGGATATGCAGTCCACTGTAGTTAAAGGAAATTATAAATAGGGTGATGAAGGGGAGGGGGGGGGGGGATGCAATAGAAACCCTACTGATCCAGAACAGTGTTCACAACAGTAATGGAGACCTGGCTGGGGGTTCATGAGTGTTTGTATAGACCAGCAGCTCTCTGTCAAGGATGGTCTCTTCACTCACCAGACTGGAACACATCAGGGTGGTGATGTTTACACTTGACATTTTTTCCCAGGTATCTCTGTGGCTTGGCAGTACGACCTTTAACCCATCCACTTATCCACTGACTATAATTCACCTCAAGTTAATGAGATTCTGCATTCCCCGCTGACAAAAGGTGGTCTGTCTGAGGAGGAGAACGATCTGAGCATCTCCAAAGCTACTGTCAATAACATTTGTCGTGGCCAGAAGCTTTTGGAACTTTTGAATTACTTAGTTTAGAGAATCGAGTACTGTACAGACTGTCAGTTCATACTGGTACTGTATGTTGAAGGCAGGACACTGTGAAACAATGCTAAGCCTTTTTGAGAGGGTTTTAATTCTGTCTTGAGGTTACTGTTTACACTTCCCATTATATATTGTATCAAGGCCTTTCTAATCCCAAACGTCTTCCTTGTCAAGTGTGTTGAAATTAATTATGTGCCTTTAGTGAAAAACTTTCGACTACAAGGACAATGAGACCAAATTGTCTGCTCCCATCCTCACCGGCTGAAAAGGTCAGCTGCACCTGCTCCTCGATGATCTCCAGGGCGATGAAGTCGTGTTTCTCGTTGAATCTGCCGTTGTAGAGGAGGAGAGCGTTCCTCTCCCTCGTGGCAAACCTGGTCAAAATGGCAAAGGGGATGTTTTACTCCTATGTGGCAGAGTGAATAAGTCACAGAGCTATGACCCTTTTTTGATTAACAGTTTCATTTAGAAATCTTCATATAAATGTTGGGACATTTATATGAAAGGGACTTCTTTATTTCCTCATAGTTTTGTTGGCACAGAGACAGCCAAACGCGTGTTGAGTCCGAATGAGCTCAGTTGCGATAAAGAAACCTTGAATGTTGAGAGACAAAGTGAATCTAAATTACAGGAAATGAGGGTGAAAATGGAAAGCGGGGAGTAAAAGGAAAAACAGTGGACAGAAGGAAGTAAAAAGAAAAGAGGAATTTGGAAAATGGAAGAGGGAGGGTTGGTGTGGACAGATGTAAAACCAGAGGGATATAGCGCTGGGACCTGGACCCACGTCAGATAAGTGAACATGGCGCTGTGTGACATTGACCTAGCAGCTGGCATACGACGGGGTATGAGGTCACTGGAGGTCACATGCCACATGGCACAGGGGCACCGATCCAGGAAGCTCTCCCCAACAAAAACACCTACGCCACGTTTCACTTCCTGTGTTTTGGTCTCTTCACCTTTTCTATGGAACATTAGATATATGGCATAGTGAGAGACTTCATCACAACTATTTCACCATGGAAATATCTTTTCTTTCATAATGTCTGGTAACTGTTTCTTGCAATTCTTTCATGCGTCTGATGGTAGTCTATCATATTTAGGCTACAGATTTCTAAGGCCGCAGTGAAAGTACTTTGGGTTGTTCACTATTTCCTGTCGTTAAAAAACCCTCTACAGGGTAGACTTGCTCTGTCAAATCCTCCTTTTAAGGTGAAGTGGAAATGAGCTGTATGGTCGCTCACCAGGGGGGTTGATCCCAGTATCCTGTAGCCACTCAGGTAGCAGGAAAGGGCGTTTTTCATACAGAGTCAGCACTTTTGTAAAACCAGGGTCGGAGACAGCGAATATCACGCCCACAACACGCCCCCCTACCCCTTTTCGCCTCACAAGACAAAGCCCTTCGGTTGCTGTTTATTAGCGTTACCGTGGAGACAGTCATTACCGCTTATTACAAAACGGCTGTGCTGCATGAACGTTTTGGCATGACGAGATGATGCTTATCATGTGGGCGTGGAGAGATAGCTCAATGCACGGATAGGAGTCCAGGTGTGGGCCAATGTCGAGAAACCCAAAGGAACACCGTATTGTTGGTATGCTCTTGAGGGATACAAACATGTACGTACAGTAGATTTACTAAAGACACAGCCATGCACGCACAAGCACATTCTACGCACACAAGTGGAGAGTATCTTCACGGAACAAATAGACGTATTTTATGCATTGCAGTAGAGAACTTACATGAAGGAGAGAGACAGACAGCACTTACATGAAGGAGAGAGACAGACAGCACTTACATGAAGGAGAGAGACAGACAGCACTTACATGAAGGAGAGAGACAGACAGCACTTACATGAAGGAGAGAGACAGACAGCACTTACATGAAGGAGAGAGACAGACAGCACTTACATGAAGGAGAGATACAGACAGCACTTACATGAAGGAGAGAGACAGACAGCACTTACATGAAGGAGAGGGTGAAGTGAAACCTCTGGCGCAGGCCTCTGAAGGTGACGAAGGACTGTCCAGGGAAGCTGCGTGTGGTCACCTCACAGTAGGGCTTCTGGAACTCTCCTGGGGGGCACTGGCACATGAAGCCTCCCACCAGCAGGTCCACACACCTGGCCCCGTTCCTACACACCCCCGGGACACAACGCCCGGAGCGGGAGTTCACCTCACAGTGCTCGCCTAATGGAGGGGAGAACACAAAGGAGTTCAAGACCCAGACCCCAGACCAGTGAATTGGAAGTGGGACAAAGCTTAGCGGGTGATATGCTTGTGTCGATTAAACAATCCATATTAAGGCCTTAATATCACAAGAATCTAGAAGATAGCTCTGCCAACAATACCCATGTCAGCATAGAGAATATATTTCAGATCATTTAATATTTTGACGCCCAATATTTCATCCATGTCTTTCACCGTGTTTCTCCAGTCCCAAGTATAGACACAGTAAACTATCCTCTGTAAGACAAATGCAAAGTCCTAAAGTATGCCTCTCCTGCTAGGGCCTCCATCAGTGTCTGTAATTATTCCGACAACTAAAACTTCCTTACGGTATCACTTCAGTCCTTTACTGTTTTGTGACAACAGAATTGTATTTTTTTATCACACGGTTAAACTCCAAAACTACAAACCCTTAAAAGCTAGAATGAACAAAGACAGTGATGGGATTGGGAGAAAAGTCCCCTCTTCTCAGCAAGCTTTGTCAAGACACACTGAAATGTAACTGTTATGTTCGATGACCCGAACTGACCACGGCTCCTCTTTGGAACCGAGGGGGTTGCTGCGGTAATGACAGCAGGACAATGGTGAGTCTTCAACCCAAGAACAGAACTACCTTGGTGGTCTCCAAAACACCTGTCACAACCCACCACACCCCCGTTCTGACCACGTCCTGCCTGGTTAACCAACACTGAAGCGTGTGATGGTGACAGCTTTGAAACGGGCGCCGACAGAAGCGGCAGGCAGGGGAAGCGCTGACTCGTTGGTCTGATTTCAGCCAAACTGTTCCTAACAGCTAGCAAGGGATCATGGGGGATTTCGCAACAAAACTGAGCACAGACCTAAAGCAAATGCAGTTGAATATTCACAGTGGTTGAGTGTAAAAACAATATTTAAATGTTGTAGCTTTATGCGGTAGCATGGTTTTAGATTGTGATAGTGACTGTGATAGTAAACTGAACAGCACAACAATCTTCCAGAGAATGTTAAAGGAGGCGCTGATTTACCTGGTCTCAGTGCCTGTAGGCATGTTGTGACAGAGCATTACTTATGAAATGTCTACAGGCCTTTACAGGAGTTCAGCAGCTTGTCTTTCTATAATCTCAAAGGGGTTCAGCATGCCTGTCACTTCTAGTCCAACTCAATGAAGATAATAAACAGCTAAAAATAATTATATTTTTCTCAACGGTAGACCCAATTTACCAACTTAAACGAAGGCTCGTTTAAGTTCATGTGAGTCTCCACATTATGGGTTAGAATGGAAAGAGGAAAGGTAGACAAGAAATACACTGTAAAGAAGACCAGATATAACTGTCCTCCAGGTCAACAGCAACAACTGTTACCTCCTCCAGTGCTGTGCATTCCACTGGGCCTTTCTCAGACTGAATCCCTGAACAGAAGCGTAATGCGCGGTGTTGAGTGTCGCAAATTATCCCGACAAGATCTGGATAAAGAGAACACCTAGGAATTACAGGGTACGGAATTCCAGCTTAGAAGCAGATCACCGACTCCACCGGGGGATAATCTCCGGTTCCTTAGGGGAATTAGGAGAGGTGCTTTTCCCCCCAAAGTGTGAGGAACCTGAGACCAGGACTGTCAGAATGACCGTCATCACCTTCCTCTATGGCTCCAGGCAATATGGCCTGGCTAGGAGTCTTCAAAGGCCAAAGGGCCGGAGACTGATTAATAGATACAATAATAGCTGGGTGTAATCAGGGTACTGGCTCAAGGCCTTGTGTCAAAGTCCACAGGTACTTTAAAAAGAGCTGCTATCAGTTTTTAAAGGATATTTAAACGGGCGTTTCTCTTGAACAATGTGGCTTTGGTTTTCTATAACCAAAGCCACATATATTTTCCCGAATACATTGATCAAATAAATATTTATGAAATACAGTGAAATAAACGTTCCTGTACAGGAAGATGAGACAGGGAGAAGGGAAGAAAAGAGAAGAAAGGCTAAGACAAGGAAATGTTAGGGAAAGTCAGGGGAACATTTAACTGAATTTTCGATTGGGAGAAAGCATAGTGAGCACAAATAGGGGAATCACAGACTGGGAAGAAGGAAAGACAGCAGAGCAAAAGACAGCAGATCAAAAGACAGAACAAAGAAAAGCACACGCCTGTGATGTCCGCCGGACACTCGCAAGTGTAGCCTCCTTCTCTGCTGCGGCACACCCCGTTGTTCTGGCAGGGCGAGGAGTAGCACAGGTCGATCTCCGTCTCGCAGTAGTCCCCCGTGAAGCCCGGGGGACAGCGGCATCGCAGCCCCGTCACGGGCTGAACGGGCCGAAACAGCACCGTGTCCGACGCCACGAAGGGCGCCGAGCTGTCGAACCTCAGCACCGACACGCACTTCATGTAGTTCTCGCACGGCTCGCGCAGGCAGATGTTGTCGTCGAACGGCAGCACGCGCTGGCTGGACACCAGGGTGAGGAGCGTGCGGTTCAGGTAGATCTGCTCCTGGAGGGCCTCGGACGGGAAGAACAGCCCCGGGTTGGAGGACGCGGCCGGGGACACGCCCAGTTCATTAGTATGCGCGCTCCCGGAAGGCTGCAGGGCAGAGAAGGTGACGTTGAGGATGCTCCCCTGGACATGGGTGTCGTTCTGGATGTTGAAGACGAAGACGCCGTCGCGGCGGGTGGAGAGGACGGCGGCGACGCCCTCCATGAAGAGGGCGAGGAGAGGAGACAAGAAGCGCTCCTGGGACATGTTCTCCAGACGCACCGTGATGCTGTTGGTCAGCATTTCGTCTGTGATGATGGTGACCCGAAGGGTGCAGAGGGCGGTGATCTGGTGAACGCCGTCTGTGGGGGAAAGTAAGACGACAGGGTCATTTAGGGTTTCAAAAAGGAGTATGTTCATCGGCGTACAAGTAGTCCTAAACATTGGAAACTTACTAAAAATCAGCATGTCAGTACAAAAAAGACTGAGTAAGTATGACTAAGGACATTAAGCTGTGGAGACAAAAATTATCCAGAAACAAATGAATATGGTGATTGTTAACATGAATCCATTCAAAGAAACCTTTGTTTTTGTTCTATTTAAGACTAGTTTCATCATAGCTTCTGAAGAAGATTATGATGAAGTGCTAAGGTCCAGAAATGTACAGAAATCTGAAATAAACAGTCTCTACCTTAACGAAACAACATGATGCAACAATGCACTTATTTTTGAGGAGCACAGTTTGGAAAACAGGGAGAATACCCTTTTGTGAACTTCTTTCAAATTATAAGCTATGGATAAACTTGTACAAGAAAAATATCTAAAACAAACATACAGGGTAGATGACGGACGTTCATTTTGCTTAATGTAAACAAATGATTCACATGGAATTCTAGAAGCATTATAACTTAGAAGGTATAGGGTTTCTAGAACACTCTAAAGTATTCATTCTCTGGTCAGTCACACTGACACTAATGTCCAACTGCTGTAGATCCCGGTGGCCTAGATGGTGGGGGATTAAGAACTGTCCCCAAAGCGGGAGTTGAATAGGGCCGAGCCAGTTCTGTCCAGATCGTTGAGGCTTTGTGAGGGTCTGGCTGCCTGGATGGAGCTGAGCAGAGGGCCCCACCATCATGTGAATGCAGTGTATAATAATTAGCGGACAAAGAGGACAAGGTTTCCACTCTGTTACACTGTCCCCTCACATACTGTCAATGAAGCCACACACACAAGGGTAGACACAACAAGGGCCCCCCACTTTTTCATACACACGTACTCGTTTGTGCAGTCAAACAAATATTGATGGCCCCCCAAAAAATGTGGGTAAATATATTCACATCAACTACAACCAAAGCTTAATTTCATAGTTCACTCACACACACACACAGGCACACACACACATACGCACAAAGATCTCAAGTAGCAGCTGGTCATACAAAGACAACTGCAAGCCAAGATGTACATAAAGGACTTTTTGACAAAAGAGAGATTTTATTGTGATTCATGTGTTTGTGTCCTTCATACACACTGTGTAATTACCCTAAACTAGAACTTGCCCTGGCTTTATTTGAGACCAGCCCATCTTGGAATGTTTTTTAAGGAATTCTAACTTTCACCCCATTCCCCTTTTCAGTGTTAAAATCTAGCAAACCCTTGAACAAGGTGGACCAAAAAAGCCTAAACTACCAAAATATCTGAGCATAACAACTATTGTTTAGCTCTTGTCAACAAAGGCATGTACAAAATCATTTGACAAAGCTGACTAACCAAACCCCAAAAATGAGCTCTTTCTTTGTGAACCTCAATTCTTCATTTTGTCCTGTAGTTAGCTATAATGAGTTACTAAAGGGAGTGAACATGAACACATTTAAATTAATGGCTGGTATCTTTCCTAGAAATACTACATACAAATATTTCTGGTTGTTTATTCAAAAGCCTGCCCCATTCACCAACTCATGAGTAAGAGAAACATCTTCTGTGCCAGTGTTCACTGCTTGCATATCAGGTCCTGACAGACACTCACCAGGGTGCCTTGTTAGCTTTGGCGCAAGTATATCAGCCATCTATCACTTAGATAAGGAGAGCCTGTTCAGAGGGGTGAAATATACTCAACAGCCTCAGCAAGTACATTACAACTTAGCTTATTAAGGCCTTGGAACTGGTACTAATAACGCGGGTGGTGCCCTTTAATACTACACAGTTTTGAGCCAATCCATTTATTGACAAGCTTTGTTTTAGTTAATTAGCTGAAGGATAAACATAGTTAATAAACCAAAGTTGAAGCTAACTAGCATTTTGGCATCTGTACAAATATGACTTCACAAGCTATTTTTAAAGAGCTTCTAAAACATTCTTGACCAGCTTCTGAGCTGACCTGATATCACACATATCCAAACAGTGAGACAGAGAGGAGCCCCCTCTCTCTGGGACTGTAAACTATCAACACTTTTTGTACAAATGCTTCATATTGTGTGGTTGTTAGAAAGTGCAACCATGTCTGACAACAATAAGTATGTATGGAGCAGAGGTCACAGCAAGGGACAGGCAGTGATAGAAGGCAGCTCTGAGTCAAAAGTCTAGGGTTAGTAGCCATCACGGTTAACTCCTGGCAAGATTATCTCATTCCAGGAAAGAGGATTCAGTGCAGAGGACTTTTTGGCACCTGGTTACAGTGATGGGTATATGCTTAGAGTCTTTAGTAAAAGCTATAGTATAAAGTAAGAATATACAATATAATATTGTTTATAGAGTATTGTTCCAGTACGCCTGTTTGAGTTATTTGCATGAAATACAATTAGTTTAGTTAGAAAGAGACAGGTGGCATTTGTGGAAGAGCAGAAATGATTTGAGGTTGGAAACCATGACATTTTGGCACGTTTTATCTCAATTAGGAGACCATTAACTCCATTACACCCCTTGACATGTCTGGACACTGCACTTCCACAGAAGGGGAATGTTTCCTAAATGGCTGTGTCCTCTTTAAATTATGAAAAGAAGAATAGCGCTACTGTTACAAGCCCCAAAAAGCAAGCAAACAGCAGGCTTAAGTCCATTAACTTCAGGCAGATTGTTGTTAGCTAGCAACATCATTAGCTTCTATCCAATGTCTGTTTAAAAACGGTGTTCATCTTACAAAAACTGTGTTCAGCTTGCACTGTATGGGAACAGTTTGTTGGTAACCTTTGAGCAGGCCTAGTTTGCATTACTACTGAGTGTAATGGTCATGTGGTAAGGTTTAACCTGTAAAGCATTTCTAATAAAAGTTATCTTCAAATTAGTGTGCCTTCAAGAGTCTCCTATGACACCACTCATCAAGTTTGAAACATTTATGTTGGAATATTCAGCCATGAGGAGGCAGAGATCTCTTTTTCTTTCTCAGTCTTTAACTAGAGACTGTTGAGAAAAGGTTTCACAGTTTTAATTGGCTTAACAGCTGACTCTGCAGTGAGACTTCCTATATCTAAATTAAAGCTAATTAAATAACACACCCCACTTCCTAAACTTAACCAAAGACGGTCAACATTGCCAAATCGAGGTGATGTTGGATGTTAATTTGAACACTTTGGCAAAGTGTGTTTCAATAGTACTTAATATTATATCAGGGAGAGTGCAATACTCAGTACATCACTCCCTTCATCGTCCGATTCTATCCCATTTAAGACATAATGCTGACCGGACAGGTCAATAGTCCAACTTTAATATTGAAATATGCAAGTCAGTCAGTGACTTCTTTCTAAAGCTTGATGAATCTCAAGTGGATGACACCACATGCTAGGTGATCTCTCACCCTCCTACTCCCTGTCACACTGAGATGCCCGTCGGAAGCCAGCGATCACTTTGGCCAGAGCCATGCTGGTGGCTGACCTAAATAATCTCTTGCTGTTTGGAGACGAGCCAGTGTCCTGACACCACACAAAGAGCACTGGGAAGGAGCACAGTCAGTGTGCCAATCTTCCTGCTTGAAGTGCACACTTCACTGAGCGTGGAACATCACCCAAACATGTGCCTTTTCCCAGCCTGTCAGCAGGAGGGATGGAGAGAAGAAGGAATGAGAGAGAGGAGGAAAGTGAAAGAGAGTGAGAGTGAGAGAGAGAGAGAGAGAGAGAGAGAGAGAGAGAGAGAGAGAGAGAGAGAGAGAGAGAGAGAGAGAGAGAGAGAGAGAGAGACAGACAGACAGAGACAGAGACAGAGACAGAGACAGAGACAGAGACAGAGACAGAGACAGAGACAGACACAGAGAGAATGCAACGGTAGAAATAAAATCTAGCAAAACATAGAGATTGGATCTCACATCTGATATATTTTACTGGCAATAAAAAAATTATAAATCATTATTGGTAGCCTATTTCTGAAAACATTAGGCTGGATTTCTTCCGGTGAGCCTAAATGTTTTGGGAATTATAAATCTGAGATACACGCAGAATTGGTGTTATATATTTATAATAAAAGTTTGAGGCCTCAAGAACAGCATTGTTTTCACATGTAAGAAATAACTCCACGTGTACTGGGCTGTGGTCTATTGCACCAATGCAGTCATTAAATAGTCAAATACGCCCAGACGCAACTCCAGAGGAATGCTATAAAAGCCCAAGGGTTAATTAATGGATCCATGTATTAGTAAGCATAACAGCCCATGAAGCCCAGGAAAAGCAGCTCAAGATAAGAGTCTTACTGGCACTCAGAGAGAACCAACGCTTATCTTCGAAGTGGCGTGCCACACATCAACTGCTTCTCATCACCTGAGAGAAGGAGATAAAATGGGAGGGGGAAGGGGGGGGGGCAAGAAAGGAGAAAGTAAAAAGAATGCATTCATCAGAAAAGGAAAGAGTGAGAAAAGAAAGTTGGGAGAGGGGAGGAGAGTTTGATCAAGGGGAAGGGAGGAGAAGGATTTGTGAAAAGAGGGATGAAAGGAGAAAGGAGGGGAGATAAAGAGAAGTGTTCGTGTGGAGCTTCAGGGCCTTCCACCTTTAATTCACTTCTGACTTTCTACCAGCATTGGTGGGGAGCCTTCAGGCTTTGATCACGATGATAATGAATACTGGGAGAGCCCATAGGGCAGCAGCCTACTAAGCGCGGTTTTTCTGTTTATAGGCATCTGTGTTTGACGACACAGAGATTCCTGAGGGTTAGAGAAATTGCTTCTGCATTGAAGGAGTTTGATGGAAAAAACACTTTAATTCAGTATGCGTGAGTTTGAAATAAAAGTCAGGAACAAACACCTGGTCACAATGGAAAAGTGTGAAATAACAAGAATCCTGGCATATCACCTGTCATGACCAGAACAGTTAGGCTATGATTCATGACAAACATTAGTCATGAATCATCCTCCATAGGGAGAGAATTGCTTTTTACATCCAATACGGGTGTATCTCCATAGGATTAGCAGGTTTTCCTGTTGTATGGGGACCAACAAGACACTGTATTCCAGACTGACATGTAATTTAGCTAAATAACTCAAATCCAGACATAGGTACCACTTCAGAAAATGACTGGGTTCATGACAGTTTCATTTCATTCTTTCAATGACAGTTCAACCTGACAGTTGGGTGTTCTAGGACATAAATCACAACAGTGGTATACTAAACAGAATTATGACAAATGGCCATAAGTTTGAATACATTGCTTGGGGATTTCCCGTAAAAGAAATTGAATACCAATTTCAAGAAAATGTGAAGAGGTAGTTAAATGTCAATATTTCATGATTTCATTGTCTAACTCCTGTTGAACTGACACTAGCACAACTGAGGAATGATTGGATTGTAAAACATCCTTGATTTTTCTTATTTGAGGAGTTTCCATTTGACTTTTAACTGTCTGGAACAAAAACAGAGGCAAAATGTCATCAATTTAGAAAGAATGGTAAAACGTACCCAATGTTCAGAATCATTACATTGAAATGCCAAGGGATGGAACAAGCCATTGTTTTACACAATGTGTTTGCTTTGAGGAATTCAGAGGTTAAAGGCTTAGTTCTAGCAGTGGGTGATAGCCTATGCACTTGTCTAATCTCAGAGAAGAATACCTCATGCTTTCTGTCTCAGATTTCAACAATCCTTTTCGTATCCCACAGCAACCTTTATTTCCTCCTTAAAATAAAGCCTCTCTCCAGTGAGTGGGTAGCAATGCTGTGAGCTTGAGCGTAACTCTCAAAGGGAACAATAAATGAAAAACACGATCAGAAAGACATCCAATATCTGCTCATCACTGCAAAAACGTATAAACTATTAGAATCCACTGAGTTGCAGTCTCACACAAAACATTTGAACAGAAGTCTTATCAGAAAATTACTTAAGAGACAGTAAAACTCCCAATCCCTAAAACAACTGAACGCAACAACCAACCAATAATAAATGATCTAAACAAAGCATGGATCACACAAGGAAAACACCAGCTCCACAAAGCCGTAATTGTTTTTGTCAGAATGAATCTAGCATCCACCATGTCTTGTTTTTTTTTAGCCCTTAACCTGAAGCAGCGAGAAAACTAATCTCTGATTTCATCTGTCTTCTGTTGGGTCTCCTAAACACACACACACGTCTTTGTGTGAGTGTGGCAGAAATCTGCATTGGGACAATAGCCAACCCCCCCCCAGCGCTTCAATTGGGGGGAGGGAGGGGGGTCTGTACACCTCCCTTTCCTCCTCCATTTCTCTCCCTTCTCCCCCAATCCCCAAAAAACGGGGCCCTCTCCTCCCCCTTAAGAATGTCCCAAATGTGTGACTGTTTCCTGTTGCCATGGTGACACTAAAAATTGTCAAAGTCTCTCACCCTCTGAGATTGTCTTCACACCCACCCACCCGCCCTTCCTCCCCTCCCCCTCTTCTTGGGGTTAAAGGCTCTTTGGAAAAAGTGTAGGACAGCAACCTGCCTGGTTTACCCAAATTTAAACTCCTCCTGACTTTAGAGATATTTAGAGAAGGCATTATGGGCAAAATGCACATCTTGATTTGGTTAGGAGGTTTGAGTGTTTCACACAAATATGTTACCACATCTTGGACGTGATTATAATTTTTTTCTCCATAAGTCCCACTTGAAACTGTCAAGACTATAGCGACTATGGTAAATATTATGTAGTACTTTAATACTCAATATTCTGTTGTGACAACATGTTGAACAACAGACAGTTTGACAACCTGTGTCTAATCCTGTTTCCCTAACAGGCTGCAGAACCATGAGCTTGATGCCGCCATAAATGTTTCACACAGCTCAAAGTCACTGACGCTTGGCATGTTAACAGATGACAAGAACAGTAATAAGATTGTTGTGGAATTGCCATAAGAAAGTACAAATACCTAGGGAGTGACACCGTTTTGAGAGGATACCTCCAATCAACGTACATTCAGACATTCAGTCAAATAAGTTACCCCCTCCCATCAGAGCATGAGGTTAATGATGTCATCATTACGATGCTCTACATTTGGTGCTTTCCCCCGAGGCTACTCTCTCTAACTCTCTCTTGTCTAAATATGAGCAGGAGGCCTAAGGAGGTGGTCTATTTACTATTTAGTTAGAAGACAGCTCCTGGGATAAATAAACAAGTTTTGACCCCTTGCAACTTCCGGAATACAGTAGGTGACTAATCCTGAGAGAATTTTTGGATTACTAGTCTAGTTGAAAGCGAACACAACACTAGATCCTTGAACACAAAATAAATACTGGAGGTTTAGAACCTCAAGAAGACAGTGCACTTGGCTGTTAAGACCTTTGTTTAGACAACATCTCCGTGAAATTAACTAACCCTATACCTACATTATCTGTAGTTCACTCTGCAGAGGAACTCATGAGTACATTCTTGAGATAATCGAATGAAAGTTGCTTTTACGACTGTAAATCAAGGCAGCACTACATCAAAAAACAACACAACAAAAAAGATTGAATAACTCAACTGCTCACATCAAATAACATTCCAGCACCAAATGAAGCAAATGAATCCACAGTGGACTATTTCATGAGGCCTGTATATGATGACTAGGCGCCATCTGTGCCTCTAACACTGGTGTGCATTTTGTTAGCCAGTATATGTCTCTATTGTTCGCAGTGGAGGAGTGTACCATCTATTATTTGGATGTGTAATTACCTGCCTTTCGTCATGCCCAGCCTGAAGGGCCTGTCGAAGACTATCACGGGAATCATAAATCTCCACCAGGAACAAATGTTTGAACAATGACATCACATCATTCTCTCTGGCACTCTCTGGTATTTCCGACATAATTTAATGTTAATGTGACGGACTAAGAAGCTGGCCCAGTACTTTAAACAGAGTATGAGTGTGATACCTGTCATATGATAATGTTTGCAAATTAAAGGTAAATATAATTTAAGTACATATTAAGTAAAAGTACCAAAGTGAAAATATATAGCTAAAGTATACTTACAGGTACAATGTTATTAGCCAGACACACTTCCAGTTGTGTAGGATAATATAGATACAATGAAAATGTATTACGGGGTATGAGATCATACACTCATATAGATCATATGGAAACTGTGTAAAGTGTAACCCTACCTGTACCCTTTCTCAAAACCCACATTGCAAGACGAGGCAGGATTAAGCTTAATTGGTTACACAAGAAGAATAGGAGTGTTTATGTGATGTCTGGGACGAGCACCAACACCATGGGACACACGCACCAACAGTTTTCACTTCCACAGCTCATTCTGGATGCTAATTACATTTGTACCCTCTTTCTTTCCACAAAACAAACTGGCAAAACACGTTTGCCTCGGGTTCACTGTAAGGCACAAGATAACGTATACTCTGGGAAAAGAGTCCTCTTTGACCTTCAACCTCATGTCAATCCCCACTGTAAGAGATGAAAGCAATTCATTTGCATTAGGAGATCTTTTTCCAAGCACCAGAGCATGCGGTTGGTAATTTCCTCAAATTGAATTACAAGTGCCATTGGGTCTAATAGAGCTCCACTGAAGCCAGACACTAAGATCTGCCAAGTATTCTGGGCCAGGCATGGACGGTTAATTCAATTCCCATGGCTGGAGAGGCAATGCCTGAAATTCAAGACAACTCTGAATAGCTCAGATACGGATTAACAAAAATGTGTATATGGTTAATAGAAATGTGTTATGTCAGGGTGAGGCTGAAACTGCCAGGCTGTAAAGACATGAACTGTTCGAGAAAACGTATCCTGAGGAAAGGAAAAAAAGACTGTGTGTGTGCGTGTGGGATTGTGTTTGTGAGTGAGAGTGCAAGAAGAGATCCACTTAGAGGGTTTCTCTCTGCAAGAGAGACTGGATGAGACTCTGAAACTGAGATACTGAAACTCTTCCCAGACAGTCAAATTAACTCCAGTGTCAGCAAGTCACCACATGCTGAAAATTAGACTGAAGCAAGTGCAAAATCATGAGTTACGGGGAATTTCTCAGTGACATTGACTAATCAATCATTCTTTCATAAGTAAGATATAAAAGAGCTAGGGGCAAAGTTTTTGTAAGAAGCATGCGTATCATGTAGGCCTCAACGCTTGGTAAGTTGAAATGAGTTCAAATATTTATACAGATTTTCTGTTACTAGCGTTGCTGGTTTTGATGTACCTCAACACTTGTCTAATCATGAAATGGTTTGAAGCCTATGCTTGTCTGTCAAAACAGAAATGTAGCAAAAGGCACATACATTTCAAAGGTTTAGCCCTTGCTTCTATGTAGATCAAGGAACCTACTGTATTAGCTAATTCTGGAAACCCTTTAGTTTGGGTACCTTGATGACAGTGCACTTCAGAAGGCGTTCAAACCACAACCACAAGCTCTACAGTAATATTCTATATCATAGCAGATTAAAAACAACAAAATACAGGGCATCAACCAGGGCAGATGATGGATATAAGGTTATGATAATAACACTGTTCTATTCAAGCACATAGCTGATCAAATTTAGAGATGGTCAACTTTACAGGTGAAAGACAATTTGTTTTAAGCGTTTTGTCTGGTCATCTGTCTTGTTTTCTCTCTTTGGTATCACAGGGACAAAAGACGTTCGGAACTTTAGAGGGTGCAATGGGGTCACTGCAGCTGTGGTGACCATAGTGATGGACACAATGATATATCTTAATGGTCAGTCATTCATCACTGTAAGAAAAGTGCTGATTTAAACCAATCAGCATAGTCCCCTTCTGCATTCAAGAGGGTCCGTTAAACTCAAGTGAGAATCCCTTTCAAATGCAAGGCACAGACCAATAATAAAACTGATTTACAACTGACAACAATTAGTCCAGTAGCTAGTCACTTCACAAGAGAGGATGTAAAGCACAAAATGCAACAATGAGATAAAAGACCTGCTTTCGAATTGTGAAGTGTGAAGACACAATATCTGTCAATCATTGATTTGAACAACTATGATTCTTTCCTGGGGTCTACAAACCTTTACATCGGGTTTTACTTGCCTACTTAGGTCTAGTTTCTAAAGCTGACCCCCAAAAGACCAATTATACTCAGGATACTCAGGTAGTCTGTTAGCATGATCCTAAGAAGTGTACTGACACGTCACCTGAAGACTGGGGTGGTGGAGGGAACTAGGAAAATGATGATCCTTTGCAACGCACTTACAATGTCAGAGGAGCATGAATGTTCCTGGTCTGAAAGAGACTGCCCTATTGGTGAGAGTGACTGGATGTGTATAAAATGACAGTAAAGTTGGTGAGGGTGATTGGATGTGTATAAAATGACAGTGGTATTGCTAGTAAAATGACAGTAGTGTGTGCCCTCAGTAATTGGGATGAAAAAAAGTTACAATTTGAGCTCTATAAAGTAGAGACGTGGCATGTCTAATGCACTGTCAAGCAACTACTTCTGAGAAACAATTCAATCAACTAAAAGGTGGTAATTTATACAGAAGCCTTTCAGCCACACTGTGTTGCATGATTGCTCAACAGTCTGGATGCCCCATCCATCATAGACTGTCTTCCCATTTGACAGAACAGGTCTCAAGCCAAGTATAAGAAAAGCAAAGGCGCTGATTGTGTTCAAAGCAAATTTCCTTTACCTGTGACAGAGATCTTCATGTTTGCCTCCAGGGGCCTGTTGTTGTCCAAATCCCTGCTCAGTTTGAGCTCCCCGGTGGCCTGGTTCAGGATAAGAAGACTCAGCTCGTTCCCCTCCACAAAAGTGTAATGAAGCTTGTCCGACACATCCGGGTCCTGAGCCGGAACCTTTCCGATTACCCCGTCTGGAAAACTGTTTGACCTATTGGTAATGTAATTGTTGAATATGATTTCAAAATCGCGTAGGACAGGACCATTGTCGTTAACGTCCAGAAGGTGGATGTGCACGATGGCCCGGCTCACCAGAGGCGCAGAAGTGGCCTGGACAATGATGGTGTACTCCATTTTGGATTCGTAGTCCAGATCTGTGAGGGCGATGAGATCCCCATTGAAGATATCCAACTGGAAGACTTCTGGGACATTCCCTTCCACGATCTGAAACAGGATCTGCGCGTTGGTTCCTTCGTCTGGGTCTGTAGCGGTGATGCGGGCTACGATGGAACCGACGGGGCTGTTCTCCACCACGTAGACGTACATCTCGTCCCTCTCGAACACGGGCGCGTTGTCGTTGATATCCAGGACAGACACTTGAACGTCCACGGATGCTTTCAGAGGCGGGACGCCCTTATCCACAGCAAACGCCTTGAGGTTGTACAGCGGCACATTCTCCCGGTCGAGTTTCCTGGCCGTTCGGATGATGCCGGAGTAAGGTTCGATGAAGAAGTCTCCTTCTCCATCGTCACCACCCTGGAAAGTGTAACTGAGCCGCCCGTTGGAGCCAGCGTCACGGTCGGAAGCGGAGATCTGCAGGACGCTGGTGTACACCGGGGCATCCTCAAATACACTCCCCTGGTATATGTCCCGGAGAAACTGGGGGGTGTTATCATTGGCGTCCAGAACAATGATCTCCACATATGTGGTGTCAGACTTCTGGGGAATGCCGTTGTCACGGGCAATGATGGCCAACGTGTAGGAAGCCTGGTCCTCGTAGTCTATTTCTATCTGCGTGGTGATGGCGCCCGAGTCCGGGTTGATCTTAAACTGGGGGACGTTGTCTTCCATGACGTAGCTGATGCGGGCGTTCTCGCCCGTGTCCTCGTCTGTAGCGCTGATCACGACCACGGTGGAGCCCACAGGCCGGTCCTCGCTGATCATCACCTGGTAGTTGGCGCTCTGGAAAACAGGCCGGTGGGTGTTGGCGTCGGTGACGTTGATAAAGATCTGCGCGGTGTCGTGGCGTGTGCCGTCCGAAGCGGTCACAGTGAGGACGTACTGGCGTTCCTGTTTGTAGTCCAGAGGCAGGGCCAGGGTGATGAGTCCCCCTGCGCTCTGACTGGTGATGGCAAACCTGTTCCGAGTGTTGCCGCTGGAGATCTGGTAGGTGACCACGCTGTTGATGTCGCGATCGATAGCGGTCAGAGCCAGCACGCTGTCCCCGACCGCGGCGTCCTCGTTGATTTTTAAGGAGTACACCTTTTGGGTGAAAGTGGGCACGTTATCGTTGACGTCAAGAATGGTCACGCTGACGCCGGCGGAGGATGACATGGCGGGAATCCCATGATCCACTGCTTCTACACCAAAAGTGTAAAAATCGGTTGTCTCCCGATCCAGCTCCACACTGACTGTAATCCAACCAGTGTTGGTATTGATAGTGAAGGGGAAGCCAGGGCCTGTGTCAGTGAATCTGTACTCCAGATGAGAGTTGTCACCCGAGTCGGCATCAATAGCCTGGATATGGATAACCGAGTAACCGATGGCCACGTTTTCCAAGACGCTGGTTTGGAAGGGGGTGCTGACAAACATAGGAGCGTTATCGTTGACATCCACAATCTGCACGACAACCATCCCAGTGCCGTTGATCAGAGGAGGCCTGCCCCCGTCTTGAGCCTTGATCCGCAAATTATATTCCCTGTTCATCTCATAATCCAGAGGGTTGATGACGTCGATGACACCAGTGGGGGAATGGATGTAGAACTGACCTTTCACGTTCCCACTGATAATGCTGTAGTGCACTTTGGCATTGTTGCCTTCATCTTTGTCTGTGGCCTGCACCTGGACCACTTTGGTGTTCACTGCCACATTCTCAAGCACCTGGACCACATACCTTTTCTCACTGAACTGGGGATAGTTATCATTCTCATCCTCCACTGAGATGTGAACTGTAGCTGTAGCACTTCGAGGGCATGGGTCTTTTCCTTGATCATTGGCCTCCACTATGAGTTGATACTTAGACATGGCCTCTCTGTCTGGCCTGACTTTGATTTTGACTAATCCGTTTCTCGGGTCAATTTCAAAGCCAACACTGTCCCCTTCCTCATTCACGATCTTGTATATCATGTTGGCATTGGATGGGGCATCCCCATCTGTAGCCCTAATAGTTAACACCTCAAACCCTACCTCCACGTTTTCCCTGATACTAACCCTGTACTCCGTCTGTTCAAAAACAGGCCCATGGTCGTTAGTGTCGCTGATTGTGACAGTGAGATAAGCAGTGGCGGACTTCTTCGGGCTGCCATTGTCTGTGGCGATAACTTTGAACACATGCGTGTCCTTCACCTCCCTATCCAACGGCTGTAAAGTTGTGATGCTACCAGTATCCAAGTTAATTTGAAAATAATCATTGGACCGGCTATCAAATAAGGCCTCCATGTCATATTCAATTCGACCAGCATCTCCGTCGTCTGAATCCAAGGCTTTGAGCGTAATAACGCGAGTTCCCGATGGCTCATTCTCAGGCACAGACACTTGATAGTTGGGCAACTGAAACTGGGGAGCTGTATTCACATTTCTCTTCTTCCGTTTGGTCCATGGATCCAGTACATCATATTCGCTACTTGTTAAATCATCGCGCTTGTGTGGATGGGAGAAACGCAGTTTCACGCCGACGATGGGCTTTCCTGACCCCTGCACCTTACAATCAAAATCCAACTCTTGCCTCTGGCTGGGTCGTAAACAAATCGGAGAAAACTTCCCGCTATCAAAAGTGACTTTCTGTTCCCCTGACTTGCATGAATGGAAAAATTCTTTATTCCGGAGAAAAAGAGGTAAATGTTCATAAATGTCCATAAGCAAAATACCAGTTGAGAGGCAAGGAGATGTCACTATTTCACTTTTAATGTTCACATAAATGTTGTGCTTATGCTCAGGAGTCTTTCTCCGGTATTTAATGAAACAATTTTGTCCATGGACAAAAGTATTGAAATGAATCCGTATAACGTTTTCCGCCGTAAATGATCTGATCTGTAAGTATAGTGGCACGGGGTTCATCGGCAGGCGCGCACAAGTTACTTTTCCTGAGAAATATAATATTCCATCTTGCTTTGTTATGTTCAAAAACTCCCTCACCCATTTTGGAGTTAATGTCCTGTCGATATTATAAATCCAACCTTGTCCAAGAGATACATTTGCCAAAACTGCCTCTGGATGAAATGTGTCCGAAACGTGTACATCAAAACATCTTAAGTATGGAACGCATGAGAAAGCAATCCATAGCCAGAGCATTTGTAATTCCATGATTTAAAATGCATGACATCAACTTTGCCTCTTAAGAACATCTAAAAAGTCCACCGTTCTACCTTCTCCCTTGTCCTCGCCGTCCGCTTTCTTTCCATGGCTGATATAAAATGTGGCGATGATGCTTGGCGTGCATGAATTAGTTCAGTTCAGTGTTCCCAGTTCGATCTGAAGTACTCCGTCGTACTGCCCCCTTCCCTGAAAGTTCATTTGCATAAACCTGCTCCCAAAGTCTGAGGGCTCCTTTGTCAGTGTTGGAACTCGCGTAGCCTATAGCCTATAAGGAGAAAAAGAAATCTGAATAGTTAGGAGTAGCCTAACATTTGGCTTTCCAAAACAACAGTAGGCTAGCATCTTACTTTAAGCATTATTTATCTTTATAAGAATATAAGCGCATTAGGTTTTTAATGAAATACAATTTCTGAAGTCTAGACATCATTTGAATTGGCAACTGTTTGGGTGAAAAAAAGAGCCTAACTCACACAATGTTGGTTCAAACAAAAAACGTATTGCGGTTCCTTGCCTTTTAGCCCCCTCTAGCGGATACGTATACCGTTAATTACCTTCAGATTAGAAAGTCCCAAGCTACTTTGTTCAATTTGTCGTCATAATCAGCTCTAAAATTTTCCTTTTCAACTAAAATAAATATTATATCATGTATGGCATAAATAATACTATTTAGAATAATAAAGACAATTTCCGTTAAATTAAGAACATTTATTTAGACACAAAAGATAAAACACAAAGCAGCATGACTGTCACAAAGAAAGCAGTAGGCCCATATTTAGATACCTAAAAAAGGTTAATTAACTGGCTTGATTGAAAACATTTTTCTTTTACTGAACATGTATTGATTTCCACTTCTGTTAAAGACACACAGACTAGGCTTCTTCTGAGTCCTTGTACACAACCGTAACGCATCTGCTTAAAACGACAAGTTAATCAATGGGGCATCGTTGATGTGATTTTCCTTTCCTGTCTCCGGACTCCATTTGATGAGCGGAGAGGTCAGGTCAATCAACTGTATAGAAGAAGCACATATAGTTTTAATATTCACGTTATTTTACTGGATTACTGGATGCAGCACTAAAATAATTTCATTTAAATAAATACACACTTGAAACAGTTCTCAAACTATTTCAGGAACAGTCTACGCTGGGTAATTGTTTCCAAACAAAATTGTACTGTACAAACTGGAGTTGTAATGAAGGGCAATTTGACATTACAGTTTATTCACTTAGCAGACATTTATCCAACGCCACATACCAATACTACATCTAGTAAGTACTGCAGATAAAAAAGTGCACATTTAACTGAATTTCCTCTGTTACAGCCAAGGAATAGTCTAATTCAGTGGTTCTCAACCCTGGTCCTCAAGTACCCCCTGTCCTGCATGTTTTAGATATTTCCCTGTTTTAACACACCTGATTCAAATGAATGGTCGTTAGCAGGCTTCTGCATAACTAGATAACTACCCATTCATTTTAATCAGGTGTGTTGGAGCAGGGAAACATCTAAAACATGCAGGACAGGGGGACAGGGTTGAGAACCACTGGTTCTACAACTATAACTATCCCCTCACCTGTCCACCAGAGGGCTTGGTGGATGCAGTCCTGGACAGTTCAGGAGTGTTGGACAGGTCAATGAGCAGCTTCTCCTGTAGCCTCAACACAGGAACCGGAGCATCCACCAGCAGCACCTGGAACAGGTCACACCATTTGTTAAGAAATGAGAAGATACACTGTGCATTTTTGCTGGTACAGCAGATAATCGAACACCACAAGTGCATAATTCCGACAGTATTTCAATGGTTAATGCCAAGGAAGTCTGTATTATAAGCAGACAGAGTGCAACAAGGGATTTAGTCCTTGAGGCGTGTGAAAACGTTACTTCGTTCGTTTCTTGTCGTTCGACCCCACTGGGCTGAAGAAGATCTTCCTTCGCTTCAGGTTTCTGCCTTTCCTCTCTGGCATTGGGACCCTCCGGCTGGTCCTCGTTGCTGGGCTCGGCTGGGTCCTGATTAACCTCACTGACAGTGGAGGCGGTCTCCTGTGTTTCTGCCTGGGGTCCCGCGGGTGGGGGCTGTGCTTCCGGCTCGTTCCCCAGGAAGAAGAGTGGGACCTGGGCTTCGTCGGCAGGGCAGGCAGGCTCCTCTCCCAGGACTCCCGTCTCCACCACTTCCTGCTGCTGCTGCTGCCTGGTCTCCTTTAATTGCACTGGACTAGAGGAAAGGAATGAAAGCACGGAAGGGAATGTTTTTATCATGGCCGTTCTCTATGGCCCAGGTAATCAAAGTATTGACTGAGGAATACAATTAGTTGATTGGTCTCAATGGGAGTATTGACTTTTCTGCATCGCTGCCCGAAATTCAATCCCATATCCATGATTGCCTGGGCTTCCGATGGAAGGCATTCATGCAAACAGCAGTAGTTAATCTGAGTGAAACTAAAGTACAATGGAGCAGGTGTGGATTAGGTCTGATATTACAGCCAGGTAAATACAGTGTGGAGTAAAATACAAAACCAAAGCAAAAACCACTCTCACTCTACCTCCCCTCTCCCCTCCCCCCTCCCCCCTCTCTCCTCCCCCTCCCCTCCACCCTCTCTCCTCCCTCCACCCCCCTCCTACCTCCAGTGACTGGAGGCGGGAAGTTTGGCCCCTGTCAGGGAGGGCCTCCCCAGCCTCGACACACTCTTGGGGGTCATCATTGGGATGCCGGACACCCGCCGGTTCATGGGAGTGGCCAGGGCAGAGGGGTGCCTCATCTTAGACTGCAGTGTCTTGTTACCACCAGCAGAGGGCGTCTGGGGGGGTTCTGGGAATGGGGCAGCAGGCTGGGAAAGAGGAGGGAGGCTGGAAAGAGGAGAGACGAGACGGAACATGAATGAAGAAGGTTCTATTCTGAAATCACACTAAAACATTTCATAATTTAAATGGACAGTTGACTTCAAATGTATATACATGTATCCCATGTATACATCAATAAAAATGCTAAGCTAACAAGAGCTCTAAAGAACCGATTAAATTGACAGAACCAATTAAACGGACATTTGTAAGTTTTGTGTATGTCAGATATGCCAAAAGCATAGGTTTTGATGAGGGCATATTATTGTTTCAGATTATCCATACAACTATCATTCTCTGTATTAAATAAACTACAATTCCTTGCTCCAATATTCTGGTCTAATACTATGGAAAGGAAAGATAGCATCTTTAGCTGACACGCAAAGATCCTTTAGGCTACAAAAATAAATATATACAAATCTCAATTTTTCTATTCATGACAAATAGTACTACTGACACTCCAGACAGAGCGATTGACAGGGCTTGAAGGCATTGTTCAATCTTCTTCTTTTGTCACATCTCAATCTAAAATGACATTGTAGTCCTCCCACCAATAAGGAGAGAATAAATACCTGTCCACGCTGCAGGCAGACACCAGCCTCTTTGGCCTCATTATCCGAGAAGCCTCAGGGGACGAGACCGCTGAGGGGGGGGGGGGAAGAGGAAGGAGGAGAAACAGAGGAGGAGGGAGAGGGAGGCAGTGGGGTTGGGAGAAGAAAGGAGGAGGGGAAAGCATCCATTACAGAAGAGTAGGAAGACGGAGCGACATTTTTTGGAAAAGAAAGATGGAGGAGACATGTTCATTTACTCTTGGAATTGTGAATGGCCGGACGACATCACTTCTACCAGCGGTTAGATTGATAGCACACTTTAAATAAAGGTTGTTTGACTAAATCATGGTGGAAAAATAAACAATCCATAATCCAACAAACAATCAAAACTCAAGCCTCAATATAGCATTTGAAAAGTGCATAAACACAGAAAATGACAAAAACGACACAAACATTGTAGGAGGCTTCTGTACACACATGCCCAAAAACAAACCTTACCTTCAGACATGCGTAACCCTTTCAGCTGGCTGGTGGGTGTGGGGGCCAAAAAGAGTTTTAGTTTGGAGTTGGCCCTCAGCACACTCTCCGGCTTGGCAGAGGAGGGAATGTTGGGTACAGAAGAGGTCCTCTCCATGGCTCTCTTGGCGGGGGTCTGGAAGAGGGGGGTGGGTGCTCCAACCGAGAGCCCAGCCTCGGGTCTCTTTATGGGGGTGGACCGGACTACCTCAGAGGGCCTCCTCCCCTGGGCGGAGATCGAGCGTCGTCCTCCCGCAGCGGAGGATCTGGGAGGGGGCGGGGCTTCGGGGGCTCGGCTGCTGAGTAAGCGGGGTTTGGCGCCTGCGCCCAGATTGGCCAGTCGGCTCACGCTGGTGCGGATGCGACCACTGGGGCCGCCCACACTCGTGTTTAGAGACGAGTTGAGTTTAGCTGAAATGAGAGATGGTAACGTGAGCTACAGCATTTCAACACCAGGTGGAACAATACTGACAAAATATATAAGTGAGCTGTTCCATTTGTACCAGAAACACAGCTTTGTAAGTACAATTAATGTTTCCCAGTAATCGTAGTAAGTAATGTTTGGTGGATGATGTTTGGTGGGTGATGGTTTGCCCTTTATTGAAAGAACCTTCATGGATTGATGGATGACACGGCTAATATGCAAGTACATTCTAGATGCAAGCTTGTAGAGCTAAGTTCCAATACTGGACGTTCGTTAATGAAAGCTATCGGTTCGGTCCTCACCTTTCCCAGTGGGAGACACAGACAGGCTGGAGTTGAAGCTGGACACGGAGGAAGAAGAGGAGGAAGTGTTCCTCTTCCCCTCTGCCCCTCTCCTGTTCTGAGGAGGTGGGCCTTTGGTCCCAGCCGGGACTCGAGGTCCAGCCTGAAACAACCCGGCGGATAAGGGACACGTACTCCTGATGTCGTCGTTTGATTTCAACAGAGCAGCTGGCTAATGAACTGAGAAGATGCTGCAACAACAGACTGATATTGTCCAACCTTGTGGATGCTCAGTGTTACCCACACTATTGGTTTCTGAGGCAACATTTTCATTTACGAAAATGTAAATGTAAAGAAAATCGACATTTTCTTCTGCCTGAATGACAAAAAAAAAAGGTGTACCAACTCGCCTAATCAGTACAACTTCCAAGAACACCTGAAGAGTCTTGCATGCTGCACTAAACACACCTGTCCACTAGATGGTGACTGTTTACATTTAGCTAAGATCTTCCTGTTCCTTGCTCTTGTCCCAGTCAGCCAGACATGTTCAGCATAACCACGATTGCTTGTCCTGAAAAATACCCTAGTAAGGAGTTTACAACAACCTATGACTCCTTATCCTTTGCTCCTGAGACACCATAACACCTAGGGATGGGAATCTTTTGGTACCTCACGATTCGATTCCTGGGGTCACAAATCGATTCATGATTTTTTACGATTTTTAATCCCCCCCAAAAAACGGTATCGATGTGAATTGCTAGAAGACTGAATCGCCATTCAAATGTGAATCAGTTTTTCCCCCACCCCTAATAACACCTCTCACAAACGTTGTCTTACCTTCTTGGGGGGAGCAAGACTCCTTCTTTGCAGGCTGGAGTTGAGGGAGGAGTCGCTGACGTCGGAGGCCACGCTCGCTGTGTCTGAGAGCAGGTCCTCGCTGGAGCCCACCCTGCTGGAGCCCACCCTGCTGGAGTCACAACTCGCAAGGCTGCACCTGGATCCTAAGGTACTCTGAAACAAAACAAGCAAAAGTTGAGACTCTGCATCCAAGGACCTTTATAATAAGGAACAATTTATTTGTGGAACTTTGTGCGTATTGTATAGACATATAGCCTATATTTGGATATTGCAGGTCTTAAGGAGTCCTTGTGACCACAAGAATGGCATTGCTTTAACCCTTGATAGTCAGTTAGTGGTGTATGTGATCATTGCAAGCTCCCACAAATAAGCCCCTAAACGGCCAAGAGAAAAGGGCTTCATGCCCCACCTGGTCTACACTTAAAATGTAAAACCATGTCAAGTAAAAGCATTAAGCATTTTGGCAAACAATCTTAGAGAAAAAGAAAAGAGCCCATACTTTGCGTGGAGGAGGGAGCCTTGTAGTCTTCTCTGGTGCTGGTCTCGTCTGAGTAGTGGTCCCGACTGGGGCAGCTGGTTTGCTGGGGAGCACCCCTCTGGTGCCGGCCAAACTGGCCCTGCCTCTGAGTACCATCTTGGGCTGTGTCTGAGACTTGGGCCCCCTCACAGGGCTGGAGGTGCTAACAGAGACAACTCGTGCCTTAGCAGCGCAGGCCACGCCTCCGGAGATAGCATGCTCGTTAGCTCTGAGCAGACGCTTCTGGAAGGCAGCAGGGAGCTGCTTCATGGGACTGTCCTGCACACAGAAGGTCTCCCTTTTAACAGGGCTGAGGACCCCACTGGTTGGCTTGCTGAATATCCCCAGCTTAGACCCTGTGTCCTGCACAAAGTCTTCTGATTTTTTCTTGTCTTTGTCATTTGTGGGTGAACCCTTAGTACCACCATTGTTTGGGTGCTGCTGGTTGCCTTCTAGTTCACAGGCTAGTTGCTGAGCTTCCTTGCAGATCTCTTCAAACTTCTCCCCAGTGAGGGGGCTCCAGCTCTGCGCCTCTCCCACCGACAGATCCCCGTTGCTGACACTGTCCTTACATCTGGTCTCCAGTCCCACTGTAATACACCTCTCCTTGTGACTGATGGGGCCTACAAAAACTTCGTCCTCATATTCTTCATCGCCCTTTAAACTACAAACACATGAGAAAAGGTATTGAAAGGGTAATTGAGAGGAGGCTTATCCAATCGTTTTCAAGTCAAACTCTAATTCTACACAAACCTGGCAGGCGATAATGAAACGTCAAAATCGAACTTCTCTTCTGCCAAAGTGAAGAAATCTTGAAGATAGAATAAAGATAAGCATTCATGTTAATGAATATAAAACGCAAAAAATAAAACATTACTCAACAACATACATCAACAGCCACGACGCTTCAAACAGGCATAATTATTTACCACAATTTGCATTGAAATCCATACTCTCCATGGATCCAGGCAGAAAGGTACGAAGATGCTTCCACTGAGTGTTCGGTCAACCTTCGTGTTCATAAAAATGAAAAAATTACATTTGAATGTCCTACATATAGCCAAAAGCAAACGTGTTTTAGTTAGCTACATCAAATAGCTAGGTGGAACAGTATGTTGCCATGTGTAGCCTTTATATTAATGAATTTGTGAAAGGCTTCGATTGATAGTTCGCTAGCTGGCTAACCATTTAGGGCTAGGCTAACCACTCGGTTAGGTGGCCTAGCTTATGTTAGCTCATTAGCATGCATTAGATTCTACTTATTTTCAGTTGCACATATTAGCTATCTAACTATCTAGATAACTCGATTTGTTGTAATTTCGTCGAATTATCATCCTCCTCCTAGGTAAACACTATAGATAGTCAATGTTGTTTCAGTAGTGTTATAACGAGCCTAATCAATTGTGCTTTCAATTTTAGTTTACTACAGTATCATCATCATGTCGACTAAACCCATATTGGGAAAAAAAGGCTTTAAGTGCTATTGGTATACAGAAATAATACATACCGTGGTATTTAAGAAATATAGCACTATTTCAAGACGTTATATCTGTTTAATCAGTGCCTTGGTTCAAAATCCTTTTCACAAACATCTCAGTGACACTCATTTCAAATTTCGTGGACAAACTTTCTGGTCATGTGACGTAAAACGTGCTTCTTTATTGGCTGATGTCGTTTACCAACGTTTACCAACTACTGTTTTGTCACGTAGAAAAGTAGTCAACTGTGTTTCTAGTCGAATAACCGTAATCATGAACATTTAATTATGTAAACTTTAATCTGACATTTAGGTGGCCTGGCCTTGAACTTGGAAACAATATTGAAAAATGAATTGTTAGTCATTCGTTTGTCACGCAATATCATTACAGGTTCATTGTTCAAAATAAGTAGGCCAAGCATGTCATTTTGGTTTAGAATAGGCAGGCATTATTACCCCACAAACAAAATAGCCTACTATCAAAAAGCCAATTAATTCAGTTAGCTAAATACAAAGAAATAGAACAGTGATGTGAAATATTTTACTGTTGATTGTTTTTCTACAGCTACACTTACACTTTTTGAGTTTCATGTTGTTTAATTGTAACTTGTTTAACTGCATGCTCTTATGGTTCTTCCCTTTGGCACTTATTTGTTTTTTTCACAATGTATGCTTCATGTTTTGGCTGCTCGCAATGTTTGGGGCTATCTCGTTGTTATGATCAGTGACCTATGCACTTTTGTAAAGCTTTCTCTTGGAAGTCGCTTTGGATAAAAGTGTCTGCTAAATGCATAAATGTAAATGTGATGGCCCATCTGTTATATGGTTTTGACCTACTTTTCAAACCGGGCCTGACATCTCAGACACTAGATGAAGGGCAAAAGTACGAAACAATGACATTGCACGTAAAGTAAGCTAAATATTCATCTTTTATTTTCAAAAACCATACACGTTACTCGACAAGTTTCAAAAAGGAATATCGACCACATTATTACACTGCTGAAGATAAAACAGACATTAAGTACTTTATTACCAAATAGTGAGATAAAAAAAAAACATAATCCATAAAGAGATGGATTAAATTCATTCCCTGTTCAGGAACGAGACTACAGAGAAACAAAAAAATGAACTTTTGACCTTCTCCAATTTTCTCCATCTAATAGTATTTTTTTCACTACTGCTTTCATTAGATGTGGTTTGAAGTTACATAACCAAGGACCAAGGGTGCATTTGCAGTTCAACTTTCAAGATTTCAACTGGTCAGAAGCAAGTCAACAAGTCTTGATATTGTTTTTCTATTTAAGGGTTTATTTGAATTGCACCCAATATCAATGAACCATACGATCTTGTTGACAAACAACTAACTAACAAGTTATGACTATGATAGTATTTTTATGATAGGCTTGACAAAAAATGCAAAGATTTGTTTCAATGCTGCACCTGCCCCCAACCCATAAACCTCATATTTCTGAGTCATGAAAGCTTTGGCTTTTCTCTAAAAAGATCCAGTACAAAGCTATATACATAGTATCCAGTCTCTCTAAGATTTAGTGCAATAAAGTATTCTGTGCTCAGAGTCTAAGTCTCTTCTCTTTATTAAACTACATTTCCCACAAGATATCTTGCAGTGTGAATATGTTCATCAGCTATCAGCTAATATGTTGACCAAAGTTCATGACAAGAAGAGATGGATTCATTTAATGATAAAGAATGTAAACATCTCCTCAAAGATAATAGTAAATTGACTGATTGTAGCCTATGTCTTCTTCAGAAATCTAAGTAAGCTTCCTTGATTATACTTTGCAAAACTTCTCCCTGGTTTCTGGTTATCCTTCAACAAATTGACAGTTAAGAGATTTCCAAATGCCCAACAACAACCTAGAACTCTGACAAAATCCTAAACTTAAAACCATAAAGGTCCACTTGCTTTACGCAATTCTCTAAAAATAAAAATCTGGAACAATAACAGAATTAGAATCCTTCCACACTTAAATTCTGCCTAAACATGAACACATTCATGGTCTTACCTTTGTTCATTAACACTAATGAGAAGTCTGTGCATCAGTGGCATAGATGTGAAGACTGAAAGCCAACACCACACCACAAAAAAAACAGGAACATGATCACTTTCAAATGAATATGAAATGTAGCTTTGGAACTAGTTGAAAACAACAAATAAATTATATACAGAGTAGAGAACCCATCTTAGATATCTGTGGATGTTCTCTTGGTATCCCACTTATACCTTATTGACCCCATGACCACATCTTTAAAACACTTTTCTACACAAGTCTTTGTATCTTGCTATAGTTTTTTTAAGTACTGTACCTGGACAAATAAATACCAAATAGAAACTGCAGGCAAAACATTGCAGTTTCAAAAGAAACTATTAATTCTAAATACAGCCATATCTAAAATACAATATTTACCATTTCACCCTTGTACTCTTTTATAGTACATTGTGTTGGGTAGGTCTTCAACCAACCTTTGAAAAAACAGCACAAACTTGTAAACAGGTGTGCTTCAAATTGATCAAATTATACAAATATAAGTAGCCAATGCATTGTTTACTACTATTTAAGATGTGCAGAGAAGAGGCAATAAACCCAGACTCCATGTTAATTATATTCAAGCTTCTAAGCAAATAATTTTTCATTTTAAGTTTGAGAATCTCACTTTTTCATACAAACACCTAACAGCTAGACCATATTTAGGGTCAAAAACCCAGATGCTCTCCAGAATGTTTGGTGTCTTCTATTTCAGTACATGCCAAACCTTCAGAGCCTTCTCCTTCGCCATCTTGGTTGTGTTTAGTGGTGTGTTTGGGAGGTCATTCTAATAAATGACCCAGGGGCAGCAGTGGCTGGCCTCCCTGCTCAGAGAGAGGTCTCCAGGCTGTGCAGCGGGCTCCCGGGGCACGGAGGCAAGCCAGCGGCATTCTGGGGCAGGGTGCCAGTCTTTGAGTCTTTGTGGAGCGGAAAGATCCGGTCCACTGCATTATTGTTCTGGTTGGGCGAGGTCGGGATGGTGGAGAGCGGGGGAAGAGGCGCAGGGATGGCGGAGTTGCGTTTAGTGGGAGGTTCGTCCTCACCCTCTGTGTCATCGATATGCGGGATCTGGGGCTCGGAGTCCTGTATCCGGAACTCCGGGTGGCTCATGAAGTTGTGGATGGAGCTGCGTGATTCAGGGGTCTCCAGGCCCTCGTAGGGGGACATGGTGTCACGGAAGGCGTTGACCACACGAATCTGGGGAGACACACAGCCGACGGCAATGCAGTCAAATGAGTTAAGCTGGTTTGCTTGGAAAATAACTTTCTTCCATTTCCATTTACCATAAAGACCCATGATTTGCTGAGGCCTAACAAAAAAGTGATATTTTCGACAACTTTCAAAGACTAACAGTATATATATATTTTTTAAAGCAATGTCAAGTCATCACATCCATCCATCCCTCAAACAGGATGAGCTGTATATTCTGGGCACTGCTGGGACCGTACCTGGGTCTGGATCCGGTTGAGGCCCCGGCACCACAGCACCTGGCCCCTCCTCATCTCCATCTCGCCGTGGTCAATCTCATCCATGTCCTCCATCTCCTCCTGATCCTCCTCGGGGAACTCCTCCTGCTGCGTGCCGTGGCCGGCCGTCTTCAGGAACTTCAGGCGGCTGGTGGGGATGCTGGAGATCAGCTGCGACAGAAACGGATGAGCGGAGAGGCAGAGGGGTGTCACGGTCTCACTAGGGACGTTGAGTTTGGGCATTCCAATAGAGTCTCTCACTATCTCCCTTCCTCTTTATTTTCGGGTTTTGACTAAGAAGTGAACTGCGTATGAGTCACACTAAAGCAAGATTAGTCATAATCTCGTCTTTTCAGTGGCATGTCTCATCCCTATTCCAGTATGAACTGTGAAAGCCTTTTCCCCTTTGGAGGGTTTAACGGTTATTTCATGACATTTTCAAGAGATTAGAGACCAGAATGAAGCTCACCTGGCCCCATAGAAGACAGCCAACACCCAGAAAAACACACCAGAGCCACTGGTCAATGGTCAGGCTCACACAGCTGAAGGGCTTTCCACCAAACTGCACAATAACAATCTGGAAAAGACATACAGGAAACCGAATTCAAATCCACATCAGGTTAGGTGCACATCCTGCCGTTTCACTCGGTCACCTGAGATTTCTTCAAATACATTTCCGTTGGTGTCATTTGAACTGAGTCAAATGTGTTCTCAAGATATACTGTAACCACGCTTTCACCGACATTTTACAATATTCATTTTTTTATACACACAAGACAAAAACACAGGTTTAATTTCTCTTTTCAAACCTGAACGCAGCTCACCTGAATGATAAATGTTCCAAACACGATGGAGCAGAAGATGGGGTTGTTGAAGATGCCGTCAAACACGTTCCTCTCCCCGTGGATCTTGCGGGCGTTGATTTCGTTAAACAGCTGCATCATCACAAAGACGTTGAAGACGATGGTGTAGTGTTCCGAGGGTGGAGCGTGGAGGGGCGCGTTCCGGCCGCTGTCGATGTCAAAAATCCGCTCACCTGTGGACAGGAAGTGATGTCGTCAGTCAGATGAGTCTTCATTTGAAATAAAAACTAAATTGTGAAACTGTGGATTACTATCCTGAGGACTGTCAAGGACGGCTGATTATCGTTCTGGCATTAAAAACCAGGCCTACCCCTTTCAATATTATTTGAAGTAATACATCAATGTCACCTTGTGCTGCCTTGGGGTCATTGTGACCCACCTTTTGCACCACAACGGTGGGTCACAATGACCCCAAGTTCCATAAAAGTACAAGTGAAACTATTATAGTCTCCACCCTGCTGAGCTAAGGGTTCAGGTTTGCTTGCAGCCCTGACCTGCGAAGAGCAGGGTGAAGATGATGGTGAGCTGGTAGACAGCGTGGCCCAGGATGTTCTTCATCATGGTGCGGGAGATGAGGGGCTTCTTGCGGCCGTAGGGCTTCCTCAGGAGCAGGGCCTCTGTGGGGGGCTCGGTGGCCAGGGCCAGGGAGGCCAAGGTGTCCATGATCAGATTCACCCACAGCATCTGCACGGCTTTCAGAGGAGAGTCCTGGAGAGAGAGAGGTGGACAGTGTGAGTGAGGGAGAGTGAGTGAGTGAGAGAGAGAGAGAGAGAGAGAGAGAGAGAGAGAGAGAGAGAGAGAGAGAGAGAGAGAGAGAGAGATAAACGAGAGAGAAAGCAAGGGTGTTTGACAGTATGTGTGTGCGTGTATCACTTGTGTGTGTGCATGTCTTACCTGTCTGTGTGTTACCTGTGTGTGTCACCTCTGCATGTGTGTGTATCACATATGTATGTCCCCCCCTGTGTATGCGTGTCACCTGTGTGTGTTTGTGTCTTGCATATGAGTGTGTCACCTCTGTGTGTGTGTGTGTCATCTGTATGTGTGTGTGTTACCTGTGTGATGCAGGCCCCAGTGAAGGCCACGATGACGGCCACCACGTTGACGGTGAGCTGGAACTGCAGGAACTTGGAGATGCTGTCGTACACGTTCCTCCCCCACATCACAGCCTTCACGATGCTGGAGAAGTTGTCGTCCGTCAGGATGATGTCTGAGGCCTCCTTGGCCACGTCTGTGCCAGCGATGCCCTGTAGCAACACCGTGTCAGAATGGGTTTGTCAGAATGTGACAGTGCACGTCTGGTCAAATGAAGAGACACGGCATGTTTATGAAAAATGGATGTGGTTGTATTTGGGAGAGGTCCGGGATTGTTAATTTTACAATGAATACATTTTTATTCAACCCGTTCTCCAGCTTGCCTTCCTTCATATAAAAACCGCATTTGAAAATGTCGAAGAAACACTCTCAATGGCTCTTTTTCTGCCATTGATGTTACAGTTATAGATTATTCTGTAATACTTAAAAATACCATACAATAGCGAGGCATTTCTATCGGCGGGTTTCACTTCTGGGCTGTCACTAAGCATACAGGTATTTAACACAACATGGATACATCGAGTATCATACCATAGCGAATCCAACATCAGCTTTCTTCAAGGCAGGGCCGTCATTAGTTCCATCTCCTGTCACAGCTACCACTTGTCTTTGTTCTAGAACAGTGCTGTCAATAATACCTGTCAACATAAACAAGTCATCATGAACCTACATGAACATTTCATACTTTAATGTTTTGTAATTCTCCAAATAGGTATAATTCGGGCACGCTAGAATCCAAAACGTACCTTTCACTAGAGTGTGTTTGTCAGTTGGGGATGATCTCGCTAGAACACGCAGTTTGGGCCAAATCTTATCAATGCGCTCTTGCTCAATCTGAAACAGAAAACATGTCTGGCCTCGAAATCGGATCTCTGATTTACATTTGAATCACTTAGCAGGTGCTTTTATGCAAAGCAACAGACAAACAGTGCCTCATCGTAAGTACAGCAGAAAATCAACGACCAGGAGTGCACAGTTCTAACAGTATTTCAGTGGCCAGCGCCAAGGAACGTTCTGTAGCTTAACCAAACACTGTGTGTTTAACTACGGAGGACTGAAGGGCAGGAGAGCGGGGTTTCTACAAGGACATCCTACCTCTCCCAGTTCGTTGCGTATCCGTCGGTTGAACTCTTTGCCCTCGATACACAGGAAGTCCTCCCCCGGGTTCAGAATGCCACATTTGGAGGCGATGGCGCGAGCTGTGTTGATGTTGTCCCCGGTAACCATGCGCACGGTGATGCCAGCGCGCTGGCACTTCTTAATGGCATCTGGGACCTGAGGTGAAACGCAACAGCTAAATGAGTCAAGGTCTAATCTAGAGTCCCTTCACTTCCTTTTGCATAAACAAATAACAGGACTAAGATTATCATTCAAATTCAAGTCAAATCTATTTTAAGAGAGACCAGTTCTTGACAGAACTGAATAATGACCCTGGTCTCCTAGCTCCTGGTGAGCTAGCATATATGATCATCGCACACTGAAATGCCCGGGGAAGCATTTGTTCTCAATGTCGAACGTGATACGCAAGAGTGTGCCGGCTCTTTTGGTGTTTAGGCTATGCGTCTGTTTTCATCACTGTATCTTCCTGACGGAATAACCGGAAATCCCCCTCGTGGGTTTATCCAGTCAGCGCTTCATACCTCAAGCCGGACAGGGTCCTCGATGCCCACCACACAGAGGCAGGTGAGGCCGGTGAGGATGTCAGTCTCGTTGTCCCAGTCGGGCTCTCCGTCCGCCGGGGGGAAGTCTCTGTAGGCCAGGCAGATGGTCCGGAGGCCCTCGGAGGCCATGGGCTCGATCACCGTCTTGACTATATCATCTCTGTCCCGGGACTTGAACACCTTGGCCTCCCCACTGGCGACCAGGATCCTGCAGCACCTGGGAAGGGCCACAACGAGTCCTGTTAACTTGACGTGGTCCTGTGTGTAATGTGTTGCATGGTGTGTTGGATCATATATGATGTGTCATGTGTAGTGGGTTGTATTGTATCATGTTTAGTATTGTGTGATGGGGTTGGTGTCATGTATTGCTTTGCATCGTATGACATGTTATGTATTCCGCTAATGTGAATGTAGTGTGA
The DNA here is from genome assembly GCF_038355195.1 of Osmerus mordax. Classification (NCBI taxonomy): domain Eukaryota; kingdom Metazoa; phylum Chordata; class Actinopteri; order Osmeriformes; family Osmeridae; genus Osmerus; species Osmerus mordax. The sequence continues at coordinate 9,256,787 of NC_090053.1, forward strand.
ATAGTATGGAGATTTGTTAGGTAATTAAAGACATCAAAAATTCCTTTCAAAAGGGTTCTTCAAATCGGTCTCAAGCTTTATATTTATTGCAAAATATAACCGTCAGTGGATCATGTCTACAATGTCAATAATAAGTCTAAAGGTAGTAAGGGAATGCTATCACCGTAAGTCTAGATATTTCAGTTCAGTTTGAACCTGACAGTATTGTATCAACAGTAGAAGAGCAGGCGTACTTCTTGAGCAGGATCTCGGATGCTCCTTTGCTGAACATGCTGTAGCTGCCGTCTGCGTTCTTCAGCACGGTGCTCATGGACTTCCTGACAGAGTTGAAGGTGTAGACTTTGTAGAGCTTCTCCTCGGGGATCTGGTTGCGGATGGTCTGGTAGTCTCGGCGCAGGTCCAGGGAGAAGCCCAGCAAGGCACATTCGGTCTTGTTGCCCACCTGGCGCGGTAGACCGCCCTCCTTCTCTGGAGGCTGAGGACGCAACGCTTGGTTAGAGACGGAAGGACAACTTCGGATACTGAGACGTCACAAAAGGTTGTGTCACTGACAGATTGAGATGCCATCTCTACAGTGTAAACAGTCATCCCCAGTGTCTCACACTACCCAGGCTAAAGCACAATTCTGTTGTATTTATTGATATGTTATTTCACGTATCAGTAGGCAGTATGAAATGAAAGAGTAACACATAACACAATGCGACATACAGTACAGGGGGTATTTGAATCTACCAACACTTGATCTGCAGTCAATTGCTCTAACCACTGAGCTATACTTTACCCCACATTAGGATATCTTAAACTGGGAGAAACACTGATATACTGTATTGCATGGACATGAATCATGATGACTGAAATAATAAACACATTTATGTAATGGATTCCGTTTTTACCTCTGAGTCACAGGGTTGTCAAACCCAACTCACCATGATCTTGGTGGTGTAAGCGCAGTTGATCCCTATCCCCATGGTGAGCAGGTCCAGGATCTTGGTTGGTATGAGGTCTGGCTCCGGAACCTTCCTGTAGTGTCTGTCCCCGAGGTAGGCCTGGACCACCGTCATCCTGTTCATGGTCAAGGTGCCCGTCTTGTCTGAGCAGATGGCGGTGGCATTGCCCATGGTCTCACAGGCATCCAAGTGCCTCACTAGATTGTTGTCTTTCATCATTTTCTGAGGAATAAATAACAATGTGGTCATTGACACAGATTTACAGAGGTAACGCTTTCCATACCAGACAGAATGTCGTCATCCGTCTGGCCAACATCCGACTTACATCCCACCAAAATACAAACAAATACTGTTCCACTGAATTTGTTTGTCCATCCTCAACAGTACAGCATTATGAGACTCAAAGAACACAAGTGACTAAAACAACATAAAGCGAGTGCGATTTCGACCAGAATGTACAGTTTTTGCAGACCTTGACGGAGTAGGCGAGCGAGATGGTGACGGCGAGGGGAAGCCCCTCAGGCACAGCGACCACCAGCACGGTGACGCCAATGATGAAGAACTTGACAAAGAACTGGATGTAGACGGGAGTGCACTCCTTGATCCACGGCAGGCCCTGGATCCAAAAGGTGTCCATCAGGAACAGAGAGATCAGGATAATGACTGTGAGCCCCGACATGAACAGGCCTGGAAGACACAGAATGAAGTCACCCCGAAATGAGCACAATATGAACATATATGAATATGTATATGTTTACCAGGCATTTGAATCGCAAGCGATATACAAGGGGGATGTGAACCTGCAACCTCTCGATCTGCAGTCAAATGGTCTGCGACTGAACTCTCCATATCCTCCCCCAATTTGATCGATATATATCTTTTTTTTAAAGAGCACACTTTTCTGAAGTGAAAGTCGATGTACTATGTAGCCATATGCCAGAAAGACATATACAGATGCTGTGTCTGCAGCTATTTCAACTCTTTAGGGGAACTAGTAAAACAGTTGCCAGTGCCAGACATATTCATCATGTCGGCATAAGAAGTCAGGGGAGAAAAAACAAATCTATGGAAATTAGATTTGAATAGCTCACCGCCCACACAAGAATACTCCAGAAGCACCTTGTGTGTTGGTCATACCTGCTTTGCCGATCTGCACGGCAAGCTTGGTTAGTTTCCCCTGAAGGACCGACTTCTCCTTCTTTGGTGGGTTGGCCTTCTTCTTCTCCCCTCCTTCTCCATCCTCACTGTTAAGGGGCTGCATTTCCACGGCCGCGCCATCCTGAGACTTGCCTGTCAGGAAGGAGGAAACTCTGCATAAACCATAAGACAGAGCGCAACATCTAACAATACTTTTAGCAGTTCAACTCCTGACGGTTGTTAGGGCATTCAAGACAAAAGGCTTTTGAAAATATGGATCTGATCCTTTATCATTTACTTTGGGGATACCGTTTCTTTTACTCCTACTTGAATACAGTTTCTGAACATGCGTACAAAGTACAGATGGTAAAACGCTTGACAACTAGGGGGGGGGGGGGGGGGGGGTGTCAAGAGAGGCCACCACACCTGCAGACAGAGGCAGGGCAACAGGTCGGGCGTATATCTAACTATGAACCACTATGGCAGTGAACCAGCATTGTGCTGTGAGATCGTAGGTCGAAGAACAGGAGGCTGTTGACACTGCACTGAAACTGATAGGGGGAGCTCCACTGTGGGATCCACCACACACTGCCAATCATCCTAGTCTGGGATTTCTTGGCAGAGGTTCTCTACTACAAGCCAATCTAACCGCACATCATCCCGAAACGTAACCCGCTCTTCTGTGCCCCAAACACGCCCGCACGGTCGATTCCTATCACACTCTCCGGATGTGTTTGGGAGCGAGGGACTTGCGGCAGCGGGGTGTTGTTTGTCGAGGCACGCATATGATGTGTGTGTGCATGCATGTGGACTGTATGTGTGTAAGTGTGCTGATCCGAGTACAGTAAATTAGGTTGTTAAGGAACAAAGGCAGGCAGGGGGGAAAAGCAGCTGCCAAGCTTAAGGCCTGTAATCTCCTTGGTCCTAATCACCATGAACGGAGTCAAGAGCACCTGCTGCCTGGGCCACAGGGACATACACATGACCATATGGCCACACGGGCGCATGCTGAAGACAGTCACCATATGGCACTCACCTCGCATAGACCGCCGCAGAGTTACTGCTGTTGGTAAACAACAGCACTTAACGCTCACACAAAAGGAAACGGGTCCCTGCAAACATCCCCCGAAACGACAAACGAGCACCGAGCCTGTCGGCTGAAATGCTCAACTGCTGAGCTCTAACCCTCCTCTTTCTATCCCTAGTCTCCATGACATTATAGAAGATACCTTTAAACCTGCATGATTGATACATATATGCCAGACCAACAATGACCAAATAAGTCAGACTTTGCAGCCATCCAAGAAACTGAACCACCCAAATGCACACAACCGACACTAACATAAAATAAGTAAATAAATTGTCATATAGTTAGTATTAATTCGTTTGCATGTATTCTGGTGCATGCTGCACAGCAATGTTTACTAAGTTACAGATCAAAGACACTTAATAATGAAAAAAACACAATTCAAGTAGGGTACAGCCACCGACCTCAGGTTTATGAGTCATATAAATACACACACTGTCTTTGGAAGCATTCAATATAGGTCAGTGTCAATAATGAGATGTCTCTTACCTTTCTTCCCTTTGTCCTCTTTCTTATCTGTGGAGTTAAAAGAAACACTTGACTCAGTCTATTACACACGTATCTGTTTGACCTAATTGAATGTAAATCTGTGAGTCTTAATTTGAGTGCAGCGAGGGAATCAAATTTGTTTTGTTACAGTGAAGTTATCTTCTATTAAAATACATCAACATGGGGGGGATGGACAATGATTAAATGTCAACCTTAACATCACCTTTCCCTTGATACACACACTTTGGGCCTTGTTGACCTGACTGCAGAATTATCAGAATTATTCTTAATAATATTCATAATTACTTTACAAGTAGCAGTTGAATAACTCTGAACAAAGCATCAGAATTATAAATACAAAAACAATGTCTTATGTTTGGAGTTATGGTATGAAAAGCCTCAAAAGAAAGGAGATTCAAATGACCATCACAACCCCAGACCAACCATTGCACCAACACAATGTTTTCTGATGTTTGAAGTAAAGTAAACCAACATTGTTAAGGTGCTATAACAGGTGTAATATATATATATAGTCAAATACACCTTGTGTGAACTGAACTTTGAGACTGAGTATGTCTATGCCTTGGTCCCCATCACTCCAGCACATTTACGCCTTTTATCTCGAGCACAGAGCCAGCCCCACTGCTAAAGCCTCAAAGATGAGAACATGCTGCCCCAGACATGTCATAATCATCTACGTTGAACAGATAAATACAGAATATATCCATCCAAAAGATGAACCAAAAGCATAATGTTGATACTCAATAGGTCTCATGAATTATGTTTTTAAACTTGTTAATAATGATGTTGCATAAAACGCTACATCTTACTGTTTTTCACGGAGGCCAAACCGCTTCAAGTAAAAGGATTGGATGGGATGTGTGTGTAATATAAAACTGCACTATGCATACAATGTCATATGATTTAATATCAATCAAGACGATTGTCACAGTGACAATACAGTAAGTTTTAATGTAAAAAAAACGCACAGTACCATTTTTTCTTAACACTACTCTCCACATACTTTTCTTGTCCTTTTTGCCTTTCTTTTCCTTCTCCTCTTTCTTTTTCTTCTCCTTTTCTTTCTTCTTTTCCTCCTTCTCCTTCTTTTTCCGTTCCTTCTCAGCCTTCTCCTCTTCGTCGTCCTCGTCATCGTCTCCGCTGGCTCCGAGCAGGGTGAAAATGATGCCCGTCTGGGAGTTCACACCCACCGCTGTGACCAGCATTTTTCCGGAACCTTCCATGACATGAGTGCCTGAGAAAGTGTAACACAGAAAGGGTGGGGGGAGGTGTGAGAGAGGGGGAGAGAGTGAATGGGTGAGTAAAGGAGTGAGTGAGTGAGTGAGTGATTGGGCAGGAGAGCGAAGGTGAGAAACCAGTAGTGCACTTATTTAACCATCGAACCCAGTTAAATGGTTGGTCAGAAGAAAGAAGAGAGTGGAGTCAGGGCCTTACGGTGCCTTCCCAAGCGACTATCTACAGGCGAGAAAAACAGCTGCCTGGCTCCATTATCATCTCTGTCTGAGAGACCAGAGGGAGTCCGAATGTACAGTGGTAAACAATGGGATCACAGCAGGGATAATGATCTAAAAGGAGGTTACAATGATCTAAGCACAGGTTCCATAAGATTGGATCTGGGCAGACTAATCGGTCTTATCACACGAGAAACGTTTGCTGAAACCTAACAGCGAAACAGTAAAGGTAACATGTCTTAAAATTCACTTTAAAATGGTGTCATACTGGTTTGTCTGAGTGTGCTGGCATTGCTGAAAATGCTGGAACCTTCATACCCATTAAATGTGTTGCTCACCTACCAAAATAGAACATGGGGCTTAAGTATGAGGTTTCAGTGAAACCTTGACAAAACGATGACACATAGAATGATGGGAGGGGTGGGAGATTGCGGGTGGGTGCTTCTCAATACCTGACAGCAGCATTGGGTCTCTGTCCAAGGTCTTTTTGACATGATCCGACTCGCCCGTGAGAGAACTCTCATCAATCTTTAAGTCGTTGCCCTGGATGAGAACACCATCCGCTGGAAGGAGATCACCTGGAAGCGCACGCATTCAGGATGAGCAAAGACATGGACATTAATAACAAGATTTTCGATGAATCCGGTACATTGCAGACAATCAAACTAAGATACACGCGCGTTTTACTGTTCACGACAGACAACTGAATGTCACGACAGGTAAATCCATTTCTATGAAACACGCATGTGTATTTACTGTCAGGTGCGAGAGGGTGTGTGTGCCTCAGTCCCTCTACTTCTACATGAGTAGGGTTCGGTTTACATACGAACACAGCCTTAGTTACCATATTTGATTTGAGCCACGTCTCCGACCACAATGTCGGACACGGGGATCTGGATGACCTGTCCGCCGCGCACCACGGTGAACCTCTGCTCCTGCTCTATCCGACTCTGCAGCCCTCGGAACTGCTTCTCCTTCGACCAATCGTTGAAGGCCGTCACCAGCACCACGCACACCACCGACAGGAGGATGGCGGCACCTTCGATCCAGCCCGTATCCGCCTCGCCCTCGTCCTCAGCTCCTCCCGCCGCATTCCCGCAATCTGGAGCGGACAGGCGACAACGATGAGCACGGCTGTTTTCTTTCTAAAAAAGCTAGTTTGTGTTTTGTTATTTCCCCTGTTTTGACTTGAACAGGGTTTGTTAGATAAGGCTTGACGTGTGGCTGGGATGGCTGTCCTTGGTGTTTGAGAACACAGGATATTCCGAAATGGCACAACTGGTGTTGAGTGTTGGGGGGTTCATTTGTTTTATAAAGACCATGGTGGTGCAGGTAAAATGTTTGTTTTTTTACTGCTAAAAGTGAGAAGACGCTTGTTTTCTGACGTTGACACCCGCCTCTCTGGCCTTGATGTGTAAGTCCGCTCACCAGCTCAGAGGAAGTTCACTTGTTACCCACAAGAACCACCGTACAATGCTTTTTGAAACTGGACTGTAAGTTCATCCAAGTGAATCAGAGAATCAAAAAAGACCTCTAACCATAGGTCACTGTAAATAAGTATATTCGCAACATGAGTGAAATTAAACTGGTCATTTTATTTTAAACCATGTTTATGTCAATAAGGTCAGGGTCCTTTCAGATTACACAATCATTAACAAGGATAAACTGTAGAACTACGGCCGGATTTAATTACATGCGTTTGCTTTGGTCTGCACTGATTTCTTACAACCACATGTCACACAGATTTCCATGTATCAGTCCAATCTCTAATGGCCAGTGACTGTGCAGCCCACCATGGAAAACCAGAGCTCGCTATCTACTTGACTCATTGCAGGAAATATTGCAATAAATTTATCAAATGATGAATACGTTTAACAGAATGAGGGAACTTGAAATCAAATATAATTTGAAAATGCATTCACATGTGCATATGTAGCCTAGAGGGTGGCGTAACAGAAAGCAAACACATGAGCAGATACTTACTTTCTCTTTCGGCATCTGGAGGTCTGTAAAAAGAAAGGCCTAATGATACAATGGCTGCCACCTCAAGGATGATTAGTGTCACATCTTGCAATGCTTCCCACACTAATTGGAGAAAGGTTTTTGGCTTTTTGGGAGGTATAAGGTTTTGTCCAAATTCTTCTTTTCTTCTCTCAATGTCCTCAGCGTGTCCTCCTAAGCCTGGAGGGAGAGGAAACACAAATCAACATCTGTTGGGCTTTTGTATTTTTCTATTTTGTGAGACAATTCTGTATTTTTATCGTCTTATACAGTTTCAGTGTTCTAAAAGCAATGCTCCATAGCAGTTGTGTTTACAATTGTCATTGTGTGTCACCTTTAGAGCCTTCTCAAAAACTAAAAATATAAAGCTTATAAAATATACAGTTTTTACTAAAGCATAAACACATGTTTAGTCAGTGGCCAAAGAGGGTGAATACTGTAGCAATGATGAAGTGCATGGACCTGCTGTGAGGGAAGAGGAGCATTACTACAGTCAGAGAGCCGCCCTGATGTCCGCAGGCTTCACATTAGAAAGGATCAGAAAAACAAACACAGCTAATCACCCCTGACAGCTCCTGTTGCTGCTGATCAGCGGGTGTGCTCATGCTGTCTCAACTCATCTGAAAACTGACAGGAAGAATGGGCCTCTGCTATACAGCTCTGAGAAAATATCAGTCAATAAAATGCTGCATACTAAATTATTTTTTGTGTGTTTTACAAGGGTTAAAATAGCACATTGTCCAACCTTAGATGCACAAAAACCCTAGGCAGTTTTTGTACTTTTGGCAAAGGGTAATCCAAATATCAACAGACCATAGAAAGTGCACTGCATGAATGATTCATTTGAGGATTTCTAAGCAACATCCTTCCTGTCAAATCCTTCCCTGTTCCTGGTTTTAAAAAATGATGTCATGCAAGTTTGCAGCTAAACATTACAGACAGAATTCATAACAGAATCTGTTTTTTTTCTTGAACTCAAACGAGTGCTAAAGTCAATAGTTCAATACCATAGTCTGAAGCTACACATAGCTTTGTCTTGGCAACAGGAAGATGACACAGAGGCTGTCACTGATTGCGTGCTGACATAAAACAGCCAGTCCACTTGCTGCTGTTGGTGTAAACATGATGTGTATGACTATGATGTGCACAGTAGAAAACAGGGAGACAAAAAAAGAATTACAAACGACATGTCATTCAAAAGCACAGAGCCTCGACTGCTGACAAATGACCCGCATACAGACTGAAGTGCACCATGGATGTTTCTTTATAGTGCCCAAAAAAATAATCTATAGCTCTGTTTGACTGCAAAGCAGTATCGTTTACAGCAACAGTGGGCGTGCGCACACGACAATCTGTTAACCGTGCACCTCTGCAAGATCAGATCTGTCAGAAGTCTAATAATTCAGTCTACTGCAAAGTCTGAGTGGATTGATGGAGAATGCAGTAAACTGTGAGCAATACAGCCGATGGTCAACAACATTTGGAATGTTTTTACAAAGCACCAATAATTTCGGTCACAAATATTGAGACACATTTAACTATGAAGGTAGATAACTATGACCTTGGATTAATCGAGACTAAAAGCATTTTCAATGGACATCTTCATAAATGTTTTCTCTTACTTTAGGACTAGGCTTAATCCATGTCTGGGAAACTGGGCCATAGTGTTATTGCGGACTCCCATGACAGCAGCACAAATTAAGAAACCTCAGTATATGGAAGGAGTGGTCTGCTTTTTATTTCAACCTCATGAAATAAGATGCCGTTTGAGTGACTCATTGCTCACTCTCTGTGACAAACAGCAGGTTCAGGTTCCTCTGACCTGTTGAGTTGGGTTAGTATGCTTATTCCTTCTAAATCCCGCTTAACCATGTCGTTCCATCCAGCACTTTAAACTCCTATTCAAACTGTAGAAGCCACACCAGCGTTTTGGCTTTGACCTATCATCTAAACAAGACTAGCGGGCTTCTCATTTGTTGGGTCAATGCACTTTGAGCATAAAAAAAGCATGCACACAGAATCAGAGATGTATTCAAAGGCGGACGATGGGGTGGGGGGGCGTTACACAAGCGTGACAGATTAGTCCTGAACCGAGCAATCAACTGCCATGCTTGGCGGTTTAAGGTGAGTGGGATTACCTAAGGTAAATCAATCTGCCCCCACCTGTCGACACTGAGTTATAGTCAAGCTGTGCTGGTTTTCTTTATTTGTCGGTCTAATGGATTTTCCAATGTAGTCAAGCTGCTAGTGACATTTTAATGCTCTTTGTCAGTAATGTCTCTGTGGGTGAGTCATAAATGTTTGTTGTGGTGGTAGTGGTGTGGTGTGGTGGGGTGGGACAGGAAGTAGTGCGGGTGAAATGCTAAAGGTGTTTATTGAGTGTGCATGAGGGGCATGGTGAATGAATGAATAAATAATGGAAGGCAAATGTCAAAGGACGGAATGGGATACAGAGTGGAAAAGAGCTGTCCTCACCGAAACATTCCTGACTCTGAAAAGCCTAGCTAATGGAGATATGTACTTCAACTTAATATTCAAATCAAATCAAAAATACATGGCTATTAAAATATGTGATTGTATACACGAGGAAAGTGTATCTCCCTTAACATAACATTTCAAGGTTGTGAGTTTTCTCAATTTATCATGGTTCAACAGGTTTTAAAGGGGATATTTGACCTATCCTACAAAATATACAGGGCTGTACAGTATATGTACAAATGCATTGCACATGTGGTTTTGGGAACTCAGTCACAGCCAGATGTTGTGGAAAGAGCGGAGACAAATGGGTTGGCAGAGGGACAAAATATTGAGAGCATTTAATGCAGCCTTGTAAATTCCTGCTTCATTGCATGAGGCACCCAATGCTACCCTGTAAGATCTACATATGTACCGCCTACACATATAGTACTGTAAATGTAAGGCCTACATAGTAGGCCTACAGTGTTTGAGACAGTTTAGGTTGGTCATACGGTGCTAATCTGTGGGCATCTGTGTAGTCCTTTGTAGCATTGCTTTTAAAAAGGCTATATTTATTATATAAATAAAGTTTGATTTTAATTGGATTCAGATAGACGTTAGGCCTACATTTTCATGACATTGCTCCCTTAAAATAGCTCACAGGCACACATTTGAGACAGGCAAAACACTGGGTATCAAACATGCCAGAGGGTACAGGAATAAGGGAGGGGGACTTGTGTGGAATTACTGATTACTCTCTGATTACTGATGAACTAATAGGAAGTATGAAGTAAGAAGAACAGTATCTTAGTCAGAGACCTCGCAAAAGCACTACTGAATTCAATTTCAATCATTTGTGAAGATCTTCCCCTTATCGATTCAAAACATTTCTTATTTTAATACTTCAGTAAAACGGGTAAAATAATGTGTGTATGTGTGTACCTGGTATGGGTGTGTTGAACAGCCAGAGTCTGGTAAGAGACACGACTTACTGGAGGGAGCATGGATGGTTTTTGGTTATTAATTAATTTCTCTTTGTGTGGTTCACTATAAAGATATAGTCAGCTGGTTGGATATAGATACTACTACATTTATGTAACTCTATGGCCCAGATAGAGCACACTCTATGGCACAAATATTAGAAAGGTTAGATTTATTCAAAGGCGTGCGAATAAAAGTTATGTTTCATTTTTTACATTTCCTGGGAACAAATTATTTAGCAACTGAGTGAAACATCCATATAGCACTGTCATCCATCAAGACTCTGTTTAAGCATCAACAGTGGTTGGGGTTACACTTTTTTTTAAATGAATCAAGTTTGTTACCTTGGTCTGATTCACTTTTCTGACTCATGTTATAAACGAGAGAGACAGAGAGAGAGAGAGAGAGAGAGAGAGAGAGAGAGAGAGAGAGAGAGAGAGAGAGAGAGAGAGAGAGAGAGAGAGAGAGAGAGAGAGAGAGAGAGAGAGAGAGAGAGAGAGAGAGAGAGAGAGAGAGAGAGAGAGAGAGAGAGAGAGAGAGAGGAGAGAGGGAAGGAGGAAACAAAGAGAAGAGAGAGTACGAGAGAGAGGGCGAAAGCAATGGAAATGTGCTGTTTAATCTGGGATCACATTCACAATCCTTTCCCATCCCCCAACAGTTCAAAAAAGGTCACTGAAGTAATTACGCAGAATGACAACTGGGCTGCACCTGTACCCCAACCAGGCCTGTCTACCAGTGTTGTCACTTCTGAATATATACGGATATATTCTATTACCACAATGATTACATGGCAATGAGAGTGACAGTAAATCCCAACCCATCAGAAGACTATATTTAAAACGTATACAATCTAGAAAGTTCTTGTGTTGAATGACATCCAGGTCATTCACCAATTACATGACACCTGGAGTGAATCATCATTGTTCCATGTTTTGACCATCACTGCCATAGTCTGTCTTCTAAAAATGTAATTCGCATATAAAACCACATAAATCTTCTCACTATAAAATTACATGAGCAATACCACTCAACAGGGAGATGTGAAGCTGTATAAAATGTGTCATTTTTTCATAACTAATGGTTCAGTCTAATGTCATATTTATGCTATTTCCCCCATAGAGTAAAATTCCTTGGTGATAGGACTTCAATTTAAGAAGCAGCTATCCTGAAAACGTATGTAAGCATGGCTGCTTTAAACCCTCATTTTATATACCTTGAATATTTGTACAGCTTCACCACATTGATGGAGTACATTAGAAACACATTATTTCAAGTTTATCACCTTTGTATGAAAAGGATCAATAACTTATTGTACATTTTTGATTGAAACTTCTGCTGGATTTCCATCCTTCCTTGCTTAGAGGCTGAAGTCCTCTGTCACAGAACTCCACACATCCAAAATACATTAATAACCTCTGACATGTGTCACCCTAGGCGGTTATGTTGTGTGAAAAGCAACAGTTTCCCCCCAGTGTATAAGAAGTGACAGACAGCCCCCACGGTGTGGAACACTTGGGGCCTGAACACTCAATCTGTTCCAATCGTTCGGAGACTCTGCTCAATCACAGAGTACTCAAGAAGATGCCCATCTTTTGAAAACGTTATCAAAGGAGCTATTATCCGTACAGCATCCACATAATAGCAGGGTTGTTATGAATCATGAATGCTAGAACGTGGAATTCATCTGGATGTTCCATCTTTGTCTTGACAACAAATCTACAGCAGTTGCTTTCAACATCCGTCACATACTAAAGATATGAAGTAAATGACCCAATAAGACATTTCAGTAAATGTGGTGTAATAATTGTGGTTATTAGTGATCAATTGAATGGACAAAATAGAGCTCAAAGGAGTAGTTTCAAGAGTCAAATAACCAGAAGATTGAAATGTAAGTGAAAAGGCCTTTCATATTTACCATCCACAGGTGATGTTCGTAGCCTGGAACATAGTCCTTGGACATCTCCATAGCATTCCTGAATTCTAGTTATTCCCTCTGCTCCTCGGACCTCCATGAGGGAGCGCAAATCTTTGAGCGAGACGCTAAAATCTCCATCGTGATTGGCCTCGGCATGCCGGCCTCGCTTCGAACCACGAAATGAGTTGTTGGCCATGTTTCCTCTGGGGCACACCACACAAGAGGGGGTGGCGGTGGTGAGAGAGGCTTTTGAAAAAAGGCGAGTTAAGTCCTCAGTGGTAAAAATACGGTATTTCCCATAAACTGGTTTAATTCCTCAGGGATAGACTTCACACTGGGAGCGTGACTTAGACACGTAAAAAGCCATCTTCAATTGATCCCTACATGCCCACTCTCGCATTTTGGCTGCTGATTCTGGCAGATGTCCTCTGCAGTTATAAAGGCTATATCTGGAAAAGGAAAACAAAAACAGTTAGTCAACTGCCCTACTCATCAGGTCTCTAACTTTTTATCCTCAATGACATATGCTGTATTAGTTCAATCGAGATTCAGGTTCAAGAAAACACTGTCATTAACTGAACATAAAATTTGGTTTAGACATGAATAACCACATTAATATCGGTTATAATTGGTTCGTAACAGTTCAAATTGGGATTTACATGAACGCGAATTAGTCCCAAACTCTGTAGGAAGGGGAATGAAGATGTCTTTCAAGAAATCACTGGAACTACTTTCTTACTCAGATATATGGTCATTTGTGACCGTGAAAATACTCCATTCAACCATTGCATTTTATTTTGTCATAATGACTCAAAATTCAGTCAAACCAAACCATTGCCACACAGCAACACCACACACATAAACATCTTCAGAATCTACATCCTAAATAAAGTAGGATTTAGCCTGTAGACAAAACTCAAGTGTCATCTCAGTTAATCTATCAATCATAAGTAAGTCCATTTTGGGGGGTGATTTGTTGGTTGTTGTTTTGAGGCTAGCCCATTTAACACTTGTCCTCACTGACCAGTAAACTGAGTGACAACCTGCTTGTACAGGAAGTCAAGGAGAGGGAATACTGACATGTCAGGTTAAGACATGAAAGGCTAAAATTAGCAGCTGCATAAAATTGGCATGGCCCTGGAGAGATAAATTCATGGCAAGAAACATGTTTTGCTTTTTATAGGTTGATCAATTGAAATAATAATTTGTTTAAATGTACAGACAGTTTAATTACTCAAACCAACACTGTAAGGTCTGAGGATGAGTGCAGATTTAGAAACAGGTCTAAAAATAGCGCATGCAGGCTTCATTTGTTTTTCTTAAAAGCAGATTTTTAAAAACACGTGGCTTCGACTATCCAAAACCAAATGTGCATTTTACAAAGGCCTCTGTGTTAGTTCTTCAATCTTAAGCATTGATTAAAGGGTCAAAAAGTCACAATGAGTCTATTAAATCCAAAGTGAATTTGATGGAGTTACTGGGGCTGTGTTAAAAGCCCGGATTTAAAAGAGACCAGCAAAACTAGGAAGGCAGAATCATTCCTACTGCTTCTGCTTCGTAGCGCGCTTTCATACACATTTTCCTAGTCTGTGGATGAGAATTATAATCTCATGGATTGACAACGCACAAACGCATAGTTTGTAGGCTACAGTTTAATTTACAATGGTATCGTACAAACAGAACCAGTTTCAGCAGTCCACAACATTCAAGATCCATCACATTAAACATTTAGGGTGATATGTACGTAACACAATTATTCTACCACTGACTGACTGAACAGAGGTTGTACTTACATGAAATACCCCCATCCCCCTTTCCAACGCAACAGGAGGTATATGCCGGTACAACTGTCAGCCCGGTTAGGGCAGGCAGCGTCTTCCCAAAAGAAACATCGCACCTACAGAGTTTCTATCAGATTTTCAGGAGGGAGTCCAGATAGTTAACCTTTCCAGGTCTAAAACCAAAATTGCGGTACTTCCCTTGAAATTATGGTTTGACCTTCATCGCACACACACTCACCCGACGCAGGCTTCATTAGAGGAAAAAGGCTGGCTAAATGATTATCTCAGGAAAGCCTCTTGCTTAATCTAATTAGGCAATCTGTGGCATCGGTGCGTTGCACATCCACCGCTTGCTTCTCCTGAGAGACGCTCACTACCGGGGAGGAAGCAGGCGCAGTGAAGAGAACTGAGGAAAAACTCTGTCGCCGTTCACTCGGCTGTGCTCTGCCGGCGGGGCGTTTGCATCTGAAAAATTTCAGTTTGGAGCGCAGTTGTCCTACTGCATAAGGAGGATTCCATTTGATGAATTTCGTAGAATTACTATCAGGGAACGTACCATGTTATGAGGGGACCGGGGGTGATAAAACACGACGTTTAATACCCGTGACGTCAGATACAGGCACTGGACTGTACTTTTTTTTAACATAATAACTCTTACATAAATGTATTGGATATTCCACTGTTTGACCTGTAGGATATTATGAAGCTAGGTAAACGTGTGTGGTCTTAGATATGAAATACAATCTTAATTCCCCTTTTGTTAAAACCTCTGCCATTAGATCAAACTGTCAATTTGAGGTAGGGAACAGTGACTAGCCTAAATATCACAGACCACCAGATGGAAAGCTTTTTAAACAGTTAGTTTGGCACTGGATTCCTTCACAGCCGGGCTGTAGAGGAAGACAATCATGTATCTGCTGACAAAAGCAACCTATTGGTCAGGATATTTCAAGGGCTGTTTACCCTAAGCATAATTTCATCAGGACACTTTGTTCCCAAAACAACATACTCCTGTCTAGTGTAATTTCTGTGAGAAACCCCGGCAGACTAGCTGTATCAGCGGATCCAAAGAGAGCCCCTGCGAGATCTCACTGTAGTGGGGAGATCTAGCACATCAAATGATTTTAAACAAAGAAATCTGCTCAATAAGAATGGATCAGGCTATGGGTGTAATCATCTCATATTGCTACTTTTGGTGACAATTAGAACCCATGTTAATTTTAATTTCTGTAAAAAGAATGTAAAAAGGCCTTTGCCTAGTTTACAAAGTTTATTAAGATTGCATTCATATCATGGATTCGGGATGCTTAAATGGGATTATTTGGGAATGCGTTCCTCAAAAAATGCTGCTAAAGTGGTTCAAAAGTGTGACAAACCCTGATCATTACATATTTCTGTTGGCCACAGTTACAATCCGAATGTCACGATCCCAGATAGATCCCAGAAAGGGAAGAGGACCCAGACGCAGAGTAAACAGTGATGTGTTTATTTTTCTCCCAAAAAGGACAAGGCAAGAATCGTAGTCAGACGGAAACAGGTCGGTAATCCACAAGGCAAAAGTATCCACAGGGCTAGGCAAATTAGAGTGTTATTAATCATCTCTGTTTATAAAGTAACAAAATAATTTAGGCTATTTAATCATTAAAAATAAGTCAATTTAAACGCTGGGACGGAATTATGGATGAGACCATGTGCGAGGTAGTTCTGCAGATTAATTTTAAACCAAGACTACAGTCTGTATTGACCCCAAAATTACCCTCACCTTCATGACCGTGTCAAACCCCATTTAGAGATCAATTTTGTAGTAACCATGGATATCAACAACAATGGCAGTACATGGAGGTGGACAATAGTTCCCTAATGGAGAACAGATTTAAATGATTCTGTGACACTGTAGTAAATTCTTCCCTGAAATACATTACATTTTTACATTTTGGCAGACGCTCTTATCCAGAGCGACTTACATTAAGTACAGGGACATTCCCCCGAGGCAAGTAGGGTGAAGTGCCTTGCCCAAGGACACAACGTCATCTGGCACGGCCGGGAATCGAACTGGCAACCTTCTGATTACAAGCCCGCTTCCCTAACCGCTCAGCCACCTGACTCCCCTAGCTTGCTTGCAAATGTTGCCTGCAAGGCAAAACAATTAAGATAAGATAACAACCCAGTAACACTTGATTTTTGCCTCAAAAGGTCTTCAATAGAAAACTGCTCAGAGGAACTGTGTGAGATTCCATGATGCAGGTGACTGTTCTGTTCCCTTACTCACCCAACTCTCCAAACTGAACACTGCCAGTGCCCTCTAAATTTGTGTTTCTATGGAAACCACAGAAAGTTCTAGTAAAGGTGAGTACAAACCAAAAGTGAGTATGGGGTAAATTATCCTTTTCAATGTCCTTGATACTGAATGTAGAATGACTAAACACAACTGCAGAACACATTGTGTGTGTGTGTTTTGTGTTTGCGTGAGTGCATTTGTGAGTCTGTGTCTGTGTATGTGAAGTTGCTGCAGTAGCAGCTCTCTGTGTGTGCTCTTGATTTGATGAGGATTACTATCAGCCTGATTGCTGCATTAAGGATGAGAAATTGATTCAACATCAAAGAATACTGGTAGAAGGAAGTCAAGCTCTCCACAGCATCAAAGGCAACAGGAAGTTCTCCTAAATGGAAATTGGTGAATGGATTTGTGCTGGAAAGGTCAGTTTAAGTTATGAGATGGTTTAGTCCCCATCTGTGACCCTTTTCCCAATCACTGAAGTATGTTTTGGGATGTGAATAAAATATTAATCAAGCAATGCTGTAATCCATGAGGTGTGATCTTGTTATATTAAAACAATACAATGTGCATGAGAAACATACATGAGCAATTTACTGTACCTATAGAAATACACAAATACGATGGCAGTTCAGGACAGCTGCAGGTGAGTTGATGTTTGTGCTTTGGGACATACATTGGGATTAAACTGTTCAGACACACAGAGGGTTTCGTGTTGAACTCGAGAAGAAGTAAAAGAGACAGACAGGTAAGAGGTGAGACATATTCACTTTGAAAAAGTCCTGACATGCACAAAGCTCCTGTACTGCACATGCCTCTGTCTGTAAATCATCCCATGTCATCCAGATGTGTTTAACAGATAAAACCAGTGCAGTGCCTCAAAGCAAACTGGTTGGGAATTGCAGAATTTTCAACATCCATATTTAAGACGTTCATTTATTTGATGAACAACAACATCAAAAAAGAGATAACTTTGGCATTTGTGCAAAAACATGGGCAGGCAGCAGTTCTGAAACCAGCTTGGAGCAACAGCAAATACTTGTTTGTTTGGGTATTTCTTTAGATCAGAGAATTAACTCTTATTTAAATGCCTATTTATTGATGAGATCGAGGCCTAGATCACCAACCAGAATAATCTGTAACATCTTCTTAGGCACTAAGATGTTGTTTGGGGTGGTCGTTCATTAAATTCTGCATGCTTAAATGCTTTGCCACAGACAGTCAACACCCAAAATGCTATTCAGCTACCCAACAGTATTATTATTTGATTATTTAAGATGAACATGGCAACCTCTAAATACTGTTTGACTTTTAAATTAAAAAAACAAGCAGACAAGTAAATGCTTGTCTTTTTCGAACCCGATGGCAACATTTGAAGCCTTGTCTTGCTTGCTGTGGTTCTATAGATGGTTAATCTCAATATGGTAGCGCTGGCCTTATCACCCTTTCACAAGCACCATGAGTCAGAGAAGGTGTTGATAACCTATTTTGTAAAAAAACAGATTGTGTATCTGTGTGTTTGTGTCTGTGTGAGAAGCAACAGAGAAAAAGAGAGAGAGAGGAATGTCCATTGTATTACAAAAACATTCAATTCAATAAATACGTGGATGGTGAAAGAGATAATATGGCCTTAAAATCCCTTTCCAAAGCTCCTAGACTGGGTCATGTGGGACTCAAATACAAAATCCTGACAAATTCCTGAACTTGACAACAAATTGTCTCCTAAACAAGCTGGAACTCAAGTATCAGCACCTCCAACAGACCTACATGTGACTGACAGCTTGATGGAAAAAAGGCGGAGTCACTTACAGGTAAGTCACAGCAGGAAGTGGCAGCAAGGCGGGACTTAAGAGGAGATGAAACCGACCATGCCATTCCAGAAGAAAATGTCCCCGGTCCTACATACACACACTCACACACTCATACTCACTAAAGAGAATGTCTGGTGTACTGTACCGCAGCCTCCACACACAGCCTCTCTCCAGTACAACCGTAGCACGCGAGTACGACACTTAACTCCGATTGCTCCGTCTCAGGGACGGTAGAGAGCATGACCTCACCGAAACAGGATTAGCTATAAATAGCCGAGCCTATCCGCTGGAAGCTCCAGCTGGTGGCACTGTGTGCTTGGCCTTTCCTGCGTGGCGAAGGTGTGGTCTGGTGGATGCTGCCTGGACGTTATCCACTGGCTCGCTGGTGCTCCGGCATAAAAACCACTAAACCCCCTCGTCAATGGGTCAGCCGCCCCCCCCCCTCCCCACACACAAACACACACAACCCTCCCCCCTCCCCAAGGCCCCTTGAGAGACCAGCAGCTTTGGGGGAGGGGTTCAGCATAAGCCCCGCCCCCATCTCTTTCTCCCCTCCTCCCTCCTCTCTGACAAGGGCCCCACCTCCCTCGGCCCGGCTCGCCCAGACCCCCCCTCAGCTCTCCCCCCAGGCCCAGGCCCAGGCCCAGTTCACCCAGAACCGAAAGAGAACAATGAAGAGATCAGAGCAAGCGTCCCACGTCCTAATCAAGGCCCCACCCTTCATCATTACCTGGAGTGCTGCAAAAAGCCATCTGACGGCAAGTGGCGCATCTCCACACGTGCCACACACAATCTAAAGCGGTGTGCATTTAGCACGCACGTACTCACGTGCGCAGATGCCCATGCTCGGGGAAGGGGATTACATTTAAATGGCGCTTACACACATACTCTCACATACACACACCAAATGAAAACACACTGCCGGATTACAGACACACACACACACACAGAGCAGGATTATACACAACACACACACACACACACACTGCACAGACAGCAAGATTAGAGGAACAGGCCAATGTGCACTATTTTACTCAGACAGACACGCTACACAGCAGGATTACAGTGATGTGTAGAGGTAGTCGCTACTCTGCTGTGGTGCAGATCTGAAACACAGGGAAGGATGACCTCACTCCTCTATTCAGTCACTTGGTACGACCCCCTGTCTCGGACACTGTTAACACACTGAGCTAACATGATATTCTTGCCTGCGGCATTGCAAACAGAACAAGCGGCGAATCACTGAGAAGCACACATGTCTGTTTTCACTTGAAATTCCAGCTACAGTGGATGCTGAGTGGATTGGTGCTCACATGTCCTAAGTGGTTTGCTTTCATTCCCCAAATTCCATCGGTAGCTGCAGATCATTTTAGAAATTCTTGTTTTGATCCCACGTTAACATTTGGTTTCTAATTTGCCAGAGCACGGTCTTCACATTTTTGGGAGACACAGAGGAAGAGAGTTGGGCCTTCCAATGACTAATCTTCAAAACAGAAATGCAACCTCATCCCTGATTGTTTTCATCATCAAAGCAATTAGTCACTGGCTCTGGCTGCTGCTCTGAGGATCAGGGAGAGATCTAACATCAACACATCCTTACACACACTGCACGCGCACACTCCAATTAGTGCTGTGTGCATCTCTCTTTCCCTCTCTCTTTCTCTCCCCAACCCCCCCCCCCCCCCCCCCCACACACACACACACACACACACACACACACAGACACAAACACGTTGGCACAAAATAACCTTACTAATCTTCTTCTCAATGGCTTAAAGCTGCTGAAGAAGCTTAATAATTTAAGAGGAAAACAGCATCAGTGCTTTTAAGGACATATACACCCAGATTAGCCCCACAGGCAGCTGTGGCTAACATAGCATGTAATGTGATGTGAAATCAAACTATTCCTTGACCACACAACACTGGTCATACTGCAAACGAGATGAAAGTCGAAGGGAGTGTGCACTAAATAGAACTGCCCCCTCAGTTACCCTTCCAGAACACAAATTCATTAGGAATGTACTATGCGTTGTAACGTAAAATCTGTTTATTATTTGTGATAGGACAGAATATGTGTGGTTGTCAAATGGCTGTTTTGTGAGAGCTGCAGACACGTGACACATAATGATGTTCACGTGAACCAATGCTTCAATTATGTTCTCCTTTCCAATGGGACATTTAAAAGTGCTTAAGGAGATCCGGTAGATGCTGAATATAATGACGACAATTTCTTGCAATCAGGATGATTATCTCTGTGATTTTCCACCATGAATAGAACCGTGTCTGATGACCCAGGAGATGACAGATGTAGGATTGAAAAAAGATTTAAGTGGTTTGCTTGCGACGCCATGATGTCAAAACACAAACAAAAAATCTCTCACCTAAAACCCTAAACCAAGCTAAACATACATTTTGATAAAGCGGAAGTAAAGTGAGATGTAGAAGAAATGAATTGACAAAACAAAATAATATTTTTTGGTCTGTTTTACAGGATAATTCTTTTTCTGCTAGATGCTGACTAAGCACGTTTTTAGTTGGTCACTTTTGTCTAATACCAGCCTAATGAAATATAGAAAAAAGATTACCAGGATGGGCTGCATTGTTTATTGCCATTGGCTACGCTACACACAACTTCGAAACCAAAAATGCCAAATGAGAGCTGTATTGTCCTTGGTTCAGCTTACCTTTGCCATTCACGTGTTATGTACTGTATAGTTTCAAAACACATTAGAATTGTATTTTTCAGCGCATTCTTCCTCACTCCAGCAAAGTCATGGAGTTAAGAGGTGGGTTTTTTCTACCTTTGCTCACTTAAGTCTCCCTCTATTCCTGAGGACAAAGAGACAGCAACAGAAGGAACCCTGTATTATCCTTCCAGCAGTACATTCCATTCAGGGCAAGCCAAGATTCCATCAGGTAGCCATGGAACAGGATCACATTTATGACTTCACACAGCCAAGCTGCTGCTGCTGAACAAATGGAGACAGCAGTGTGACTCAATTATTCATTTGATTCAAATGAAAGAGAAAGGGCCAAATGGATAAGACTGCATAGAAGCTGTAATCCTATATACATCCATTCAGTGGCTTAATTTGAACTTCGTCTACACACAGGAAGAATGATTAATTTAGATTTCAACTTTAATAAGATATTTGCATAGACTTCTAAAGTCGAAACTTGTTTCCAGCAGCAATTTATTATGTCGAAACTGATTTTTGCCTTTTCTGTCCTCCATTTATAGACCTACCTCAACAGTAATTTTCCCAGACCAATGTACAGTGGCTCATTATTCCATTGTGCTTCTGAGACCTTGAATAGAGTGTCATAAATGGCAAAGGGCACCAAAATTAATTCTGACTGTGAAAATGCGTCAGCATCACAGCCACATCATTGCATACCCTTTTCTATGAAACTGCAGCCTCCCTTACAGCAGATATGACAAACATGAAGTTGTCAGCTGTAACTTTGTGTACAGGGATGAATCATTATAGTATAGTGTAGTACAGAGCATGGTCTACAAAGAAAAAAAGCTAAAAAAGCTATAAAAACAAGCTCTACACCACATTTAATTCATTTAGAAACATACCAAGGACACATATTGTGCAACACTGTGTAAATACATTTGCTGGTGTTATGTATTCAGCAGATGTTTACATATTTTTGTGAGGCACATGCAACAGACTCTAGGGGGGAGGAGGGCAGTATTGGGCACCTTAGATTTGGCCTTTCAATTGCCTTTTTTTTTTACTGCAGTGGCAGTAAATAATGTCTAAGGCTACTTGATAATGAGTGTGTTACTACTGCTCATTTGTAAATACATATAAATGTCAGCCTTTCGTTAACGTGCGCAATACTGAAAAACCAAGACTGTGATAAGAGTCTCTTGTTGCACATTCAATTAAGAACCACTGATTGGTGTTCTCTCTAGCGTACTTTCAAAACTTCCCTTCCATAAATTTGCACCAAAGAGGCCCTGTCCAAAAAGACTGGTATTGGTGAACATAATTATGTCAACATTTGGAATTGAATCAAGCACCTGATCATTGCTTCAAAAAGTAAACATGCATATACTATTTGTAACAAAGGTGAGTCCAAATTTATTTCACAGACAATACAACTATTTTTTTTACACTTAATGTAAATGCATTTCATGGGTGAGCCATGGACTGTTATTTGTGTGGTTCTGTAATGGTCCTGCATCCTCTCAGTTTGCCAGCAAACTGAGGGGTGGAATAGTAAATAGTTTCATTGTAGTTTCTTGTGTGTTAGTACATACTAACAGTTCAGACCTCAAGTGAGTACCTGTAATGTGTACTGTTTAACCAAAACCGATTAAAAGTTCATTAGATATCAAATTTTTCTTCGCAGATGAAATGTCCATTCTCCTCATAGTCGTCTCGAGTGACCACCATCTCGTCAAAGTCAGGGTTGTCCGCTAAAATCTTTCCTCCTTCCCACGGGTAAGATATTGGACTGGGTAAGAAAACAAAGATCATTAGTAATCTGTGGCAATTCATTTGTGTTAGTGCCATAGTTTTTTTTACTTTTTATTACAGACTATAATGACACTAGGATGATATAACATATTTAGGAAAAAACGAGTTAGTACTTAAGTTCCTTGTGACTTCTCTAATTATCTTCATACAACAGTATTTAAAAAATGTTCTTCTGCTCTTGGCTCTTTGTTTTAGTTAGTGGTTAAGTGATGATAGGAACATTGAGTACTTTCATTATGTCTGTCTGTGTTGTGTACTGTGGACATGCCACCTTATATGTCTGTCCTCTGCCATCACACAGTCTGCAGTCGTACTCACTTTGGGGGCTGAACCACAGACACGTGGAAGTCTGCAGGGGCCAGCGAGCGGACCTCCTGGTACACCCGGTCCCTGAACCCCGGGAACAGCGTGTTGCCTCCCGTCAGGATGATGTTCTTATAGAAATGAGGCTGCATCTCTGACAAGCACGACGGGAGAAGAACAGGAGCGTTCCTCTATCAATACTCACAACACGCACTGAGATCGCAGACAGTCATTGCTTTCTATCTCTCTCCCTCCCCTCCCTCTCCCCTCTCTCTCTCTCCCCTCCCTCTCCCCTCCCTCTCCCCTCTCTCTCCCCTCTCTCTCCCCTCTCTCTCCCCCTCTCTCTCCCCCTCTCCTACCTTCTGGCAGGCTGTTGATAGAGTTGACCAGAGCTTCGGGGATGCCCATCTCCTGGATGCCGATGTCCGAGGGGTGGAGGAGCATCTCGGGCACAGCAAAGCGCTCGTTGGACAAGCGCAGGATCTGCTCCCCCGTCTTGTACTTGCCTGTGAAGTTCATCTCTTCTCTGGGCTGGAAAACGTCAGAAAGCAGGACGGATGGTAAACACGAGCAGCCGTTTGACTGGCGGGCGACAGTGGAAAGAGGAGAGCGCAGAGGCGGGCTTATAAGTAAAGGTGTGTCCTTGCCTTGCAAAAGCCCTTTTTAATGGAGCTGAAGTCTGGTAGTACGTAGTCTCTCATCACAGTGTTGTCCTCCCCTTTCAACCTGGTAAACACAGGGAACGTCAACGTTGACAATCCTTCTATTACATTTCTTTCATAAAGCATCCAAAGTGGTGTACAAATAGTGTATATAGTGCATACAGTACGTACGGCAGATAATCAAGGACCCCGAGTGCACATACCGAACCGATTTTTCAGTGCTTAGTGCCGAGGATTGGTTTGTATTTTAACCAGAAACAACGATAACATCATGTCAACTATCACAAATCTGGATAGTGTCCAGATTAGATGATACAAGGAGAGACCCCAATACAGTAAGAATCAGTAAGAATGGGGCGTCAGGTGGCTGAGCGGTGAGGGAAGCGGGCTAGTAATCTGAAGGTTGCCAGTTCGATTCCCGGCCGTGCCAAATGACGTTGTGTCCTTGGGCAAGGCACTTCACCCTACTTGCCTCGGGGAGAATGTCCCTGTACTTACTGTAAGTCGCTCTGGATAAGAGCGTCTGCTAAATGACTAAATGTAAGAATCTACTTACTGGGCTATCTCCATGTCTTTGTAGAAGTCCTGGGAAACATAGCACACATCCTCCTTCACTTGGTTAAGAACATGCGTCTCGTCCATGACATGAAGCTGTCTGTGAGGAAGCAAGTTGGACTCCACTCACATCAACAAGTACAGGCAATTGCATCTTATTATGTGTACTTAACTCAATACTGGAATTCCAACGCAGGGAAACTACTGAACATCCTACAGTTCACGTAGACTTGTCATCAAGTAACATTACTCACCTATATGAGATAATTTCCTTTAAATGATTTGTCAGTAGCTTTCCTCCTACGTTGATCCTAAGAACCAAAACACAAAATGAAACTTAGGGGCAAACTGTTATCGAGTACCATCCTCTTGGAACCCCCCTCGCTCTTTTTAAAGTGTGCTGACAAACCGGCATATTCCGTCCTTCATTTTCTTCCCCCGGCAGTAAGGGACGATGTGTGTGAAGGAGAAGCCACTGTCTACCACGATGCAGCACAGCTCCGGGCTGTTCTGCTGGAAGTAGTGGTGCGCGCTCAGAGACCCCGCTGGAACACACAGAACAAGCCAGGTCAAACGTCTGCTTCTAAACGACACTAAACGATAATGCTAATTCTGAAAATACATGAAGCCATTGCAGAGCTCCAGTGTCGCTTCACTCGAAACAATTCACCATTGATTCTCAGTGCTGCTTGGAACTGGTACTCCTCAAATAGGATCTCGTTCATAGATTCCTGGATAGAGGTAAAGTTGAAGTAGGGCTCTGTGATCACTATACTGGTATCTGCAAAGTCCACCTGAAACAGAACAGGTATTTACAATAAGCGAGGTAGCCCATTCCCACCTGGCAATAGCAATGTAAAGTGTTCAACAGTGAGAAAGCAAAGCTGTTAGAATGTGGGGTGCTGTTTGGAACCTTAATTATTCTTTCAGGACTCCACCAATTTTAGTAGGTGCTTTTATACATGTAGAAATTCCAGTTGAAGATTTTAAGAGTATCATAGAAAATAGAAAAAAAAACGCTGAACGGATGAAATGGGACTATGCACTGTTTTAAAAAGAGAATTACCACCTTGAACATTTCTTTTCCGAATAGATGGTCCCATACTTTTCTCTGGACATCCCAGTTGACAAGGTAACCCTATAATTGACAAACATCGTTCATTCATCCTTGAATTAAACCTAAACGCTTTTATATTAGAAACATGCAGCCAGAATCATGGTGGGACAGGTGATGTTAAGATGCTTAGCTTACTTTCTGGAAAGGTAGAATGTAGAAAAGTCCCGACGGGTCCTTTATTTCATCCAGTTGGTTGGCAGTAAAAGTCTTCAGTCTTGATGTCTTGGAGCGGAACTGACAATTTGGGATGACGCTGTTATTAAAGTAAGAAAGAAAATACATCGTCTTTTGTTTTTAAATAATTATGACCTAATATATGTGTTGGCGAGTGGTGGTGCGTAGCTAGCTAGCTAACGCGTTAGCTAGAAAGCTAGATAGCATTTACCTGATTTTTTCGTGACTATATCCAATCTTAGCGGTATAAGCTCCATTGTCAAGAACTAACGTGGTCATACTGTACTGTAATATATTTGAGTCGTTTATCTGACGACTATTTAAAGGTGCTGTATTTTATTCCCTCATACAAGTAGGCGCAATGTATTTGCACATGAAGCGTTTGTTTGCGCCTCCTTCTAAACCAATCAAATGCCACAATTGAAGTCCTTCGAAATAAATCAGCCTAAGTGAAACACAGGTCGTCCAGTTAGTTCCTAGTCTTACGAAAGCAAGCCATTTTCACCATAAATACATGACAACGGGTTTGAGTTTAATTTTATTATAAAAATATTTATATTGAATTTACATAGTGACTTCGATCAATATAATGGAGCTCTTTGTATTTCACATGCTGTTACACAGCATTATGGTTTTACCAACAAAATACTGTCTATTTCAGCCAAATCACAATGCTCCAAAGACAAAATAATATGGGGTGGAAACACATTTGTATTCACATGATTCATCCATTGCTCAATTCATGAAGGGTGCCTTTTGTACACTAAGGTGCAAAACATTTGCAATTGCAAGTCTTTGGCAATGATAAACTACCACAAATGACCGCACTCAAATTCAATTTTTCAAACGAACAAGCTAGATTTGTTAACCCCTAATAAAGTCTGTTATTAATCATCATTGTAAAGCGACCAACATTGGTTTTGTTACTGGTAATATGGCCTGTAGCGAGACTGGTCTGGGTGGTGGGGGCCGGGCATCTGGCCCTGGGGTGGGGGTCCCTGCATGCGAGGCGGGCCCCTGGGGGCCGGCCACATCCCTGGACTCAGTCCCCCTGGTTGGTTGAAGGGTGGGCTGAGAGTGCCCTGGTCCTGCTGCATGGAGCTGGGGTTGTAGTGGTGTGGAGGGGGGCCGTTGACCGGAGGGGGCCCCCCATGCTGTGGCAATGGACCTGGGGGGGGTGGATGATTCATGAAGGGGGGCATCTGGTTCATGATGTGGCCCGGGGGCGGGGTGAGGGGTGGGGGGCCGGATGTCATTGGTGGGGCCTGACTGTAGACCATATGTGGTGTCCCAGAGCCTTGGGAGGGGTGCTGCATGGGATGGCTTAGAGGAGGAGGGGGCGGAGGGGGCGGGCCATAGTGCTGAGGCTGAGGCGGGGCCATCATGTGGTGGGGGTGTGGCTGGCTTGGGTAGTCTCCTTGGTGATGGTGGGGAGGGGGCGGTCCTTGAGCTTGCTGGGGGAGGGGCTCACGTGAAGGGGCGGGGCTCCCAGAGTCGTCCTGGATGGGCACGGTGATGAGGTTGCTATGCTTGCGCGTGGTCACTGTGGAGATGCGGAAGGTCTCCTGGCCTAGCGGGGGTCGCGGGGGGCCACCAGGGCCCAGCTCAGAGGAGGACGGGGTGGAAGGCGACACGGGAGGAGGCTGGCCAAAAGGATCGTGGCCCTGCAGCGGAGGGGGGATGAGAGGGTGCGGCTTGGCCAGGTGCGGGGGCGGGAGCAAGCGAAAGCGGTCCTGAGGGTCGGAGGACGCCGGGGGTGGGTGCAACGACTCTGGCCTGGGGTGGCCCCCTCCTCCACCTCCAGACTTGGCTGCTTTCATGTGGCGATGGTTGATGTGGGCCTGCAGGTCCCTCTGGGACAGGTAGGTGCGCTTGCAGCCCTGGACGATGCTGCACATGTAGAGGGAGCCTCGCAGGCACTGCTCAATGCGCTGGACGGCGTCTGTGCAGCTGTATAGGGTCAGACTGAGCTTAAGGGGTTTAGAAATGGTAGTGGAGCCGGGAACATACACAATGCATCAACAATAGGAAAGGCATACTGTAGTCCATAGACCAAAGGTGCCCACCCACACAGGCAGGGGCGCACACACACACACAAAAGTTTAGGACTGACCCAACTCCGGTTGCTACTGCATGCACAGCTTGATTTGAAAAACAAGCGGACAAAACAAAAGCATTAACTATCAACTGCAGTTGATAGGAAATAAGGCCATTTAATTGACTTCTAGGGACTCAAAATACAGATTGTAAGTAACAATGTGACATATACTAGGCTGACAGAAGCAGCTACTTGGAAGACTATTTATCAGGTATTCATAGCAATGTAGAAAAGGTTTTTTTTACCCTGGGCACATTTTGTCCATCTTCTTCTCGTGGAGCACAGCACAGTCGTGGCAAAATACGTGCTTGCATGGAATCTGGAGCAGGGTGTTAAGAGTTATATCTCATTGCAAGCTTTATTATTTATTTCAAGTTACAGTGAACAGTTGACCTCTATTATTTGGTTTTAAAGTAATGTATGTGTAATTATTACTAGTATAAGTATGTGATATGACATCCACATGGACCATTTCTCACCATGCGTCCATAGACTTTTATAGGTAGGCCACACTTGTCGCAGAAATGAACTGGTGTGTCATCCTTCTCACCGAGTAGATTGAGCTGCATGGAAACAAGTCAAACTGATTGAAATATATTTGGATAATAGAATGCATGAAAAATGCACAGCATGCAAAATATTGTCAATCAATGGGTTAGAGACATACAAAGTATTGGGCTCTGTGTGAGGTTTACAGGAAATTAGTATAGTAGGGCACAAAGGAAGTATTTAGAAAACTTGAATCTTTGACTAGGCTCATTGACAAGCGTTTTAATCTTTTAATAGTTTCTCTAATTTCATTACACGTGACCACATTCTCTCAAAACTGCTTTACCCTGCTACACCACCACAAAGCTATCGATTCTATGGTGCAGGTAGTGTTTATACCGAGGGTTGGACCTTAGAAGCACTGGCAGGGTGAGATTTAGAAGAGTATTACCCTGTAGTCCCAGAACATAGGCTGTGGAAACCGTCTCTGGCTCCCAAAAGCATCTCCGGACTTGCACTCAAACCTCTCTTCCAACTTGAAGGCAAACTCATCTAGAAAACAGGCTGTTGTTCATTCTGTTTTTAAGCTTTATAAATGGTACATTTTAGAACTAAAAGTGTTTGTTTACCATCCTCTCCAGGCTGGATTTTGGAGGGTAACCGGCTGGCAGGTCTCTGGGAGCGGGTGACGGGCTTGCTCCGGACAGCTTGTTTCGATATCAGCTTGATAGGGATCCGTCTCCGGACATCCGGACCCCCAAGAATCCCTGGACCATCAGTGCCTTGCATGTCATTGTCTGTGAAGAAAAAGCTGTCATTATTTTTGATAGTCTACACTATGTTGGCTGTATTGTCTTGTTTTATTATTTCTATATATTTCGGTGTAGTGTCAACACTTGATAATTCTGTGATTAGCTATAGTAACGTTAGCTTCCTGTAGCAGCTAGTTTGCTAGCTTGCTACCATCTAACTGTTGTAATGCACTTGACGCTGCTGCTGCTGTTTAGCTAGTTAGCTAACAACCTAGCTTCAAGCTAAACATAACCTAGCAAACGTGGCAGCTAGCCATAGTTGTTAGGTTTTTATACAAGAATTGTTAGCTACATATATTATGACATCCTTCTCACAACCTAAATAGCTACGCTAGCTAACTACATAGCTCTACACGACTAGCTAATCGAGGTATTTAGCTAGCAGCAGGCAAGGCCGCAACCTAAACGTCATGCTTGCGTTCAATTCTATCACAGCTGATAAACAGCACATCACAGCAGGTCAAAATTTAAGCATTCGGTTTACATCATGGAAATAACAAGACTATTTCCGAAAACAAAAAGCTACGTAAAAATGCACATAAGTGAGAGCCCTACCACTTTGGTCCATGGTGATGGGCAAATGTGTAATGTTCAGTCAGACACAGTGACAGGTGGGAGTGTACACCAAATATACAGAAGTCTGTCGTCACATTGTGATCAAATATCCTTCCAAAAACTATAATGCCCCAAACT
Source organism: Osmerus mordax (assembly GCF_038355195.1). Lineage (NCBI taxonomy): Eukaryota > Metazoa > Chordata > Actinopteri > Osmeriformes > Osmeridae > Osmerus > Osmerus mordax. The sequence goes on from NC_090053.1 coordinate 9,286,539, forward strand.
ACTTAAAGAAGATGACTTCTACAACAAAACGTATAATATAGCCAAAGAAAATCTTTTTGAGCGGTTTTTCTAAATACATATTGGAAAAATGAATGGGATTTTAGCATTAGGAGCAGGTAGTTAATTTGATTTGAATACGACTGTGCCTAGTGACGACGAGTTTGGTACTCAAAGAACATATACACACAAAAAAATCCTTGTATCTCTCCTCTCCACGCAATACATTTGCTTCTAGCATTATTATCATATGGATGATTCCGCTGGTCCAGGTCTCAAATGAAAGTAAGGGAGCCATATAAACTACTGAAATGCAGCAGGAAACCAACCAAGGTAGTGTGAGGGCCACTACTTGATTCAGAACTTTCACCAGTTAACAGCCCTTAAACAGCGAGGATTAGTGGAAATCAGGTGTTTAAAGATGTTTAATGAGAAACCATGCTTGCAAAATATAGTTGTAAAACATTGGGGAGTCATCCAAAAGTGAAAGAATAATGACAGGCTCTTTAAATTTTCTCTGAAGTTATGAAACTACAAACAATCCCATAAACATCAGTAGTGCTGAAATTACCCTGAGTGACTGGGGTTTTAAACCAACACACAGAGGAAGAGGATATGGATAAGGCTGAGGGGAAACATAGTAATGAATACTAAACTGTTTAACTTTCATATACATCACTGTATGTATACTGCTGTATTCATACACTTGCACAAAAAGACACACTCATAATCCCATACATGCACACACACACACACACATATATAAATTATCATTGCTGGTCCTCATAGAATACTTTTGCCATGGCGAGGGCCACCTTGTGGACCTTGTTGTCTTTGGCCTCTGGGCCCATGTTGGTCCAGGCCAGATCCAACCAATATTGCTCTGTCCGGGTCTGGTACTCTGACAGAGATTCCGGCGGCTGCACAGGGGGGTGGTCCTCCTCTGGAACACACACACACACACACACACAGCCTATTAGAGCGATAGAGACACACACAAAGACATTCACAGATGCACACACACATTTGGTGCAGTCGGCAGGAATTCTCTGAGACACTCAGTAAACAGACACAAGTAGACAGCTTACCATCTTCCTCATCTTCATCCTCCTCTTCCTCCTCGTCTTCCTCCTCCGACCCAGACTCATCCAGCCACTCCTGAGTCTCTGCAGGGGAAGAGAGGTGTATTGTGGGTCAGATTAATTTGATCACTTGATAAAACCAAGCCTTGAAGCTCACTACCATGGTCAGACAGGTCAGTGATTCCAGGATCTATTATTCTTACGGTCAGGGATTTCAGGGTCAGGGCAGTGATTTCAGGGGCTGTAATTACCGAGTCAGGTCAGTGATTTCAGGGTCGGTGATTTTAGGGTAGTCTGTGATTGCAGGCAGGTACTCTACTCACTGGGGTCCATGTTGACGAGAACCTCCCACTGCTCCATCTTGTGCATGTCCAGACAGTAGAGGTCGTTCAGGGTGAACTGTCGATCTCCCACCTCAAACATCCCCCCGTACAGGTACAGCTTCCCATACTTCACTGTTGCCATGGCACTGGACCGGGAGCACGGCTCCACCAACGCTGCCGTTGCACCTTCCTCATCAACATCATCATCATCCTCCTCTTCTTCTTCGCTCGCTTCCTCCATCCGTGTCCCAGGGATCACCTCTTTGATGGTCATCACCGTCCCGTCCTCTGTGACGATCTCCTTGACGACCTCCACCGGCCCTTGAGCTGAAGATCCCTCGCCCTCGTCTGGCCCCGCTCCCTCGTCTGGCCCCGCCCCCTCAGCCCCGCCTTTCTTCCCCCGACGCCGTTTCTTCTTCTCTGACTTCCCTCCCTGGAGACAGAGAAGCAGAGATACGTACAGGCAGGAAGAGTTATAGACAGACAGGGAGGCAGGCAGGCAGGCAGGGATAAAGATAAGACAGGTAAAAAAAGGAAAAGCCCTTCAGTGACGTTTGTACACCTACTCGACAGAAAGTCCACGTGTTACCATGTTAGCCTCAAGGTGATGAGGCTGCAGATGGAGCTGGTACCTTGAGCTGAGCAGGGAACCAGCGGTTCTTGTTGATGTCATACAAGTAGAGGTCGTTATAGAAGTCACCTTCCAGCGTCTCCTCCTCCTCCTCGTCACACACACCCCCAAACAGTACTGCCCGCCCTCCCAGACCCACCGCCAGGGAGAATCCTGACCTGGGGGGTGGCTTGGAGCCAGAGGGGCTTATCCTGGACCAAGACCACTTCTCTGAGGGGGGTGGCAGGATGGACATGTAGGAGGTGGAGCGAGAGAAAGGGGAAAGAAATATACACACAGTGATGTGTATGTGTGTGGAGGAGAAGGGTGCGTGTGTGTGTGTGTGTGTGCAGGACGAGTGGGTGCTAGTACCTTGGTCCTCCTTGCCCTCTCTTTTCAGCAGAAACATGTCAGAGTGGATGGTGCCCTTGTCGACGTCCTTCTTAGCCCTCTGTAACACAAACACCAGAGAAAGCGGTATTACAACAATACAGGCAGAAAAAAGGAAAAGGCTTACACACACGCACACAATTAATCCCACCACCCACATGTATAACAGCCCCACACAATAAAAGCCCACTCCACACACACTAAAAAATAAAAAATAAAACACACCACTTTAGAGTATCCCCCGTAGATGATGACGCCGGAGCCGTCGGGGGTGGAGGTCATCTGGCAGGCAGAGCGCGGGGAGGGGGCGGAGCCTGAGGGTGCGAGGCGGGACCAGGTGAAGGAGTCCAGGCTGAAGGAGTAGACATCGTTGTAGTAGATGAAGTCCCTGGAGAAGAAGAAGAGGAGGTGGAGTGAGGAGGGGGGACGATGAGGAGAAGGAGGGAAGAGAAGAGGGGGAGGGCGGGGGGAGTCATGTATAAACACATAGAAATACAGTATATAAATAAGCCTGGTATGTATGTGAAGCAGTCCTGTGTACAGGAGTCCTCACCTGGCACTCTCGTGGAATCCTCCAAAGACCAGCAGCTGTCTCTTACTGAGGACCATCCTGTGACCACTCCTCCCTGTCGGAGCTCCTGGAGCCCTGGGACACACACACACGCGTGCGGCTCCATCACTCAGTCAATCTATCAGTCACCTGTGTGTTCATCACCTGCATGTATGCATCACCTGTATGTGTGTATCTACCAAATGTATGTATGTGTGTGTCACCTGTGTGTGTGTGTGTGTGTGTGTGTGTGTCACCTGTCCACTCACTTGATGAGCTCCCAGGTGTGTGTGGCCAGGTGCAGCACCCAAAGGTCTTTATAGTGGTAGAACTGCTCCCCGTCCGGAGAGGCAAACTCCCCCCCGAACACCCACAGCTGCCCCCCTCCCTGAGGGACCACCACCGCCTGGGGGAGGGAGAGGGGAGGGGTGGGGCGGGGACAACAGTCTGTATCTATAGTATCTATGAAAACTCCACAATGTCTTTTGAGCTGTGCTTGGGCAGAGGCTGCCCTCTGCTGTTCAAAAAGGAACACTCAACCCCGATAGAATCACGCTTCCATGAACACGGTAAGAACCGTAAAACACCTCAAGAGTGACTGCAAGCAGCTGTAGGATGAGACAAGGGGAAAAGAGGGGCGGTTGGATGGAAAAAGAGGGAGGGAGGGCGAGGTGTGGGAGGTTACCTGGTGGGCGCAGCGTCGAGGTGGGGGGTTGGGGATGTCTGACTTCACCCAGGTGTTCTTCTTGATGTTGTAGAAGAAGAGGTCATTATACAGATATGTCTAGAGAGACAGAGAGCGAGGGAGAAGGGGAAGAGGCCAGGGGTCAGTGGTTCCTTTACAGTAAGTTTACACAAACACATAATTTACTGTGGCAGGAAGGTGCATAATATAAACATATATGGATCTTAATTTAAAAAGTAGAATGTATAAATAAATAAAAAAGTCTGACACTAAACAATATGTAAGATATGACATTTTACAAAAGAAATATCTAAAATAGGGCAGCATAGTGCAATAATAGGGCAGCATAGGGCAGGTGTACAGAATACACATCTGGCCTTATTGAGAAGAGGATAGGACAGGCTGTTTGTGGTACAGAAAAGAAACAGGTTTGTGGTACAGAACAGGAAGTATGTGGTACAGGACAGGAAGTATGGTTTACGAGACTCACCTTCTTCCCATTGAAGAACTCTCCTCCAAACAGAATGAGTTCGTCCTTGTCAGGGTGAGCAGAGAGAGAGGAGTTCAATCTGGAGGGGGAGGGCACACAGTTAACCCTGGCCCCTGACTCAACAACAACCACTGGCTGTTACCTGGAGGTAAGGGGTGGACTGGGGGTGTTACCTGGGAGAGGGTGGTGGGCAGGACGTCTCTACCACCTGGGTCTTCTTGGCATCCAGGGTCTGAAACTCAGCTATGAGCGCTTCCAGGTCTTCCTGTCAGTCGGCAGTGAGGGAGGAGACGTATATTAGACCCAGCCTAGACAGACGTGTCATTTAATCACAGATAAACACGAGTAAGAAATTTAAGAGAGGGTGGAACACAGGTGTAGGTAGCTCGCCTACCTCCTCTCGTTTTGATCTCTTGGTAACCTTCTTTTCCATTTTCGCAGCGGTCTTCACTGCCCCCTTTACTTTTTTTTCATTTTTGCTCTTTTTGCCCATGTTGGCAGCGTTGTTCTACAGGCGCTTTTATCTAAAGCTTGTAATATTCAGAACCACATGGAAATATGCTAAATACACCGCACATGTATTTTCACTGCCATAGTATCAACAACCAACGTGCAGTGAAAGTCCTGCTCGTCTTCGCGTGTACACAAAATACAACAGCGCCATCTCTAGGACAGGGTGTCTTACAAAAATATTATAAACAATCAAGGAAAGGCCATTAAATTAGTCTTAACAAACGAAATCGTGTCGCTTATTTTTTTTATTTCACAGACAGCTGTTAGAAGACATACAGAAATGTCCATATTCAATATCTAATGATTGAAATAGGGCAATACAAAGCGCTTAGGCTGCAGGTCTCTACAGCCACAGGTATCTGGTCCACACTTGAGTCGTGGTTCAGGTCAACGGCGTCCGTCACTCATGCAGTCTCAATATTCCTCCAGGGTGTGTGGAATGTCTCAAAGGGGAGAACTTGTGAGGGAAGTATCTGTTCTCTGGAAATCCTCTGACAGTGCGCAGTGTCAGGTGGCATGTGTGGAAGTCGCACCCTCGCTCTAATTAGGAGCCATGGTGACTGGGGGAGAGGTTTGGTGATGGGGGCAGCCTGCCCTGCTATTAGGGAACATCTTATTACCCCCCTACCTGGAACCTCACAGGGTTGTTCTGAGAAGTCTGGGACGTCAGGTGTGTGTGTGTTTTGGGGGGGGGGGGGGGGTCTCGCACCTCACATGGTGAAGCTGACTGGTGTCATGGTCTTGTAATGAATGTCGACTGAACTTCACAGTCCTTCACGACTTCACCTGACTGACCACAGCGGTGGAACCCCACCAGGGTCAGGGTAAATCCAAGCGTAGCTGACAGGACTCCAATGTAAAGGCCATGAAGGAGAATGTCTGACCATCAACCTTCAACCCAGTCAAACACAACAGTGTCCCCAAGCCATGTAACTCATATTTTCCATGTACGTATCTGCTCAGTAAAGCTCTTAATAGGAATGGACACTCTCACTCTCTGTCTCTCTCTCACACACACACACCTACACACACACAAACACACACACACACTGAAACGAGGCGGATATTATAATGATCAGAATCTTGCTGCAGAAATGTTCTCATTAGACCTCTGCACCTTCCATCCATCACCCCTGACATCTGTGTATGTGTGTGTGCCTTCTGTACATTTTCACTGCAATCAGCCACAATATGGTACATGTGCCAAAAGACCTGAGGCACACAAAGTATATAGCATAATTAAATATATATATAAATAAATGCTCTATCCCTCTGGGAATTCTTCAGAGGATTAACAAAGACACTATTTACACACGAAAAGTAAGTGAATTAATGCATTTGAACATGATAGGCCACATCCTTGATCCCAGACTAGCTGTGAGCGTTTTGTGATATTTATAAAAGTCAGAGTTGTGCTCTCACTGCCTCTAGAGCCCAAACACATGACTGCGCTGCCCTCCTCACTCCTGATTCCTAACCTTTCTCTCTGAGGAAAGCATTGTAAGATATCTGTAGGAGTGTTTGTGCCGGGTGAGTGAGTGTGTGTGTGTGTGTATGTGCATGCCTGTGTGTGTTTATGTGTGAGTGTCTGTGTGTTGTTCTGTGTAAATCTTTGACTAGAGGGGGTCATAGCAGTCACACTCTTCATCACGAGAGTCTCTCATGCCTGACTGTAGGGCTCTTCTACTCTCAGTCTCCACCCACTACTGCGACTTCAGCTCTGACGGCTAACACAGTCACCTTCTAACAGACACAGAAACAGTGTCTGATCAGAGCGTGTTATGGGTCGCTAGCTATGTTCAAAAGCTTTAGTTCAACAGGTTTATTCAGTCCTAGGGATTGGTCTGATTGTTATTTGATATTTGTCATGCATGTTTCACTTTTTTTTCTCATACTGATATGAATAATGCTAGACAGCAAGGATTCTACCAATTCTTGTTTCAGTTTACAGAGGCACATTTTCTTTTGAGTTGTATGACAAGAGAGCAAGAAAGAGATGGAGAGAGTTAAAGACAGAGAGCGAGAGAAAGAGAAAGAGAGAAAAAGAGAGAGAAAATGGGAAAGAGAGGAATAGGAAAAGAGAGAGAGAGAGATAAAGAGAAATAATGACAGGGTTCTTGTGGGTGAATGTCCTTAAACACAGTGTGTGAGTCACCCTGAATCAATAGATCACACAGGCCTTGTACATCTTTCTCCAAAGATGCTGATGAGGACGTGACTAGAGGCCTAGGGCGGATATGAAGCAGGGATGGAGCGCGATAATCTATGTTTGGTTTTAAAGATTTGGGTGTATAGCGTTGATAAACTGAGGAAATGGCTTTCGATTCATCCGTTGCCCAGAAACAAGGCAGGTACACATCCACAAATCATGCACACGCACAATGTAGGAAGACAGGGAGATGAAAGGTCAGGTGTTTCCATGGTGATACCGGGCAGGCATCTGCAGCTGTTGGCACTACCCACTAGGGATCGCCCTGGATCACATCGGGTGACATATTCAACTTCTCACACAGGAAGTTGAGCAACCATTTCCCGCTAACCCTCTTATAATGTGTTCTGCGGTTGTACATGCACCCGTTTTTTTGTGATGTGTTCTGTTGCTCTCTTCACTGTTGGACAGGGGCGGCGCCAGATTTTTGTTAAGCAGGTGCTGAGGGGGTGCTAGATCATTGACGGGGAGTTGCGCAATTATATATATTATATATATATATAATTTATTAATACAATTTATAAATACTATTCATAAATGGGCAATATTTATGGGGGTGCCATCAGCGTGCTTTGGACTTTCTTGGCGGTGCTGAAGCACCTGCTAGCCCCTCCCTTGAGCCGCCCATGCTGTTGGACCTTGACAATAAGATGGTTTGGCTGACCCCTTTATAGAGTTGGGGGAGGGAAGGAGAGGGTCAGGTCAAGAACCATCAACGATAGCAAAATGGAGAAAGTTGACCATCGCTATCTCCTTCTACAAGCAGGGTTAGGCTGACTGAAAACAGATGATGGGCAAGTTATGAGGTTTACACTGGGTTGAAATTATGAGGTTTACATTTGGTTTAACCCTTGTGCTGCCTTCTGGTCACATGACCCAAAGGTTCATAACGAACCATCGTTGTGTTTACCCAATTTTACCCAATACAAAAACAAATACAAATAATTTTCTTTTAACCCTTGTGTTATCTTCGGGTCGTTCTGACCCATCAGTCATTGTGACCCACCGTCGTATTGCGACAACTTTACCGCATACAAAAACTAAGTGAAGCATTTTCTTTTAACCGTTGGGCTGTCTCAGACCCCCCACATTGCGAAGGTTAAAAGAAAATTATTTTTATTTGTTTTTGTATTGGGTAAAATTGGGTAAACACAACGATGGTTCGTTATGAACCTTTGGGTCATGTGACCCGAAGGCAGCACAAGGGTTAACCTTTGCAATGTGGGGGGTCTGAGACAGCCCTACGGTTAACCCTTGTGCAGCCTTCGGGTCACATGACCCAAAGGTTCATAACGAACCATGGGAACAAGGGTTAAAAGAAAATGTTTCACTTTGTTTTTGTATGCGGTAAAGTTGTCGCAATAAGACAGTGGGTCACAATGACTGATGGGTCAGAATGACCCGAAGCTAACACAAGGGTTAAGAACGCTCCCACTCCTTCACGTTGCCACAGTTACACCACCACCAAGTGCTCACAACTTGGGGCTTGTGACTTTCCTTCCCCAGCACTCTCATTGGCCTGCTTGGTGCTGAGCAGTATGTAATAATGACTTGCAACATTTCCTTGAGTTTACTATATTTGGTAGACCTGAACAGACTGAGGATTCCCTGCTGTGGTGAGGGTGTGAATGCTGCTCCAGGTCTGCACTGCCTTGCCACAATTCCCTGAATGCAATAATGCCACGCTAGTTAGTGTTCAACATGATTTAGGTTAGTGACCATCCCTGCTCCATCTGGGAGGATATTACCGGTCTGAGAAATAATTAGACTGTCGGGGGGCCACATAAAATGTGCCCAATTCTGTGTCCTGTCTTTTCACTGTTAGATTTAGAGCTTGTACTCTCTGTCCCTGCACACAAAGCACTTTGCTTATCATCATCAACGCATTCTGGAGATTCTTCTTACTGTATGTTAGTTTTATGACTTTTTTTCAAACTCTGGGATTCCTCTTTGGTCTTACGTGTCAGCTGTTTAGGTTTCTAGGGTTATGTTGTCCGTATTTAAATCAGAATTAGCATATAATTGCACTTAATGCAAAAAATTATGCACTTGGCACATCTGAGATGAAATATACGTCTTGTTAGTCCAGGAAACTCAAACTTGGTCAGTAAAGAACCGGCTGTGCTGCTGTCACCCCCAACAACACATTTCACATTAAGTGTGAATGGCCAACCTCAATTGCCTGATTTATTGTCGGTCTTATTGGATTTCTGTTTTCCTCCCAGGTGGGGTTTTATTGATTCATATCCTGCTTTCCCACATATCCATATCTCATGATCTGATCCTTGTCACTGTCCCCCCTTCCACTCACCAACCTTGCTATCAAAGTCAACTTCTCATCACAGCTGCCTTCACTGTCCAGTCCAACCCCGGACGGCGCTGTGTCACTCAGTTGTTCTTGAGACTTTAACATTAAACATGCCCAATGTAAATAACATTCATTGCAACCATGCCAACACGTCACTTTCACACAAATAAACCAACCTTCATCTACTGCTAAATCATCTGGATCATCCACCAATGAAGCACACAAGGAGACCTGCAAGGGAACCATCAATAACATCTTTATTCTTCTTACAGGTAGAAGATATCACAACATAAAACCGCAAAAAGAAGAGTTGAGGCTAATATTGAAAAGGTATTGACTGATAAATAAGGTATGACTGATGGATAAGGCAGTGATTGATAGATAATGTATTGACTGGTGAATACGGTATTGATGGATAGATAAGGCAGACGTGAGGACAAATGACACACGATACACAGCTATTTGAATACACTGAGTGTGGAGGTCTGAGTGCAGTCATTCTTAAGTCTCTGCCAAGTCATCTGATAGGTGTGGTTCAGCCTTAAAAAACCCGACTCAACCAGGTTCATCCGGGTTGAAACCTGTTCATCTCAGGAGTGATTCCAAAGAAGAGGTCTATTACTGAAAGGTTGGGCCACTGGATCACTTGATTCAGTATCTTCTGAGTGTGAGTTTAGGTTTGCACTAGAAATTATGGTGTGGTCTCTCCTGATTTAGAACCCATATCCCATGCATGTTCATGTCTCTCCTGGTTTAGAACCCATATCCCATGCATGTTCAGGTGTTGGCTGTATCAGAACTCAGATTCTATCTATGATTTGGACTCGCCTGATTCAGAACCCAGATAAACAAACTCACATCCCCAGCAACCAGTGTCTTGCTTAATTCTGCACCAGCCTAATGCCTAACTAAGCTGCTAAATGCCCTGGGGGGGAAAAAGTTGAGTTGGGCAGGGATCCAGGGCATGTGGTCGTCCGCTACTCTGGGGCGGAGTAATGTCTCCTGGTACTGAGTTATCTCCCCTGGTATTGAGTCATGTCCCCTGGTATTGAGTCATGTCCCCTGGTATTAGTACTTTCCCCTGGTATTGAGTCATGTCCCCTGGTATTGAGTCATGTCCCCTGGTATTGAGTCATGTCCCCGGGTATTGAGTCATGTCCCCTGGTATTAGTCCTTTCCCCTGGTATTGAGTCATGTCCCCAGGTATTGAGTCAAGTCCCCTGGTATTATTGAGTCCTTTCCCCTGGTATTGAGTCATGTCTCCTGGTATTATTGAGTCCTTTCCCCTGGTATTGAGTCATGTCCCCAGGTACTGAGTCATGTCCCTTGGTATTTAGACATGTCTCCTGGTACTGATTAATGTCCCCTCGTACTTCTGCACCTATTTTGTGACTAAGGCCACTTGGGAAAATGTCACTGGAGTAGCAGAAACCAAGGATGCAAAAAATGTATAGGACACAAACACATATGGAAAAAAAAGTGAGATTTATTTGTAAAGCACTTCCACAAATGCCCTGTAAAAATTAGAGGACTAACACATTTTCTACAATAAATAAATACATCTTCTACAGTCCTATTCAAAATTAGTCACCATCTTTTGATGGGTTGGAGTGTTAGATAATCTAAACACAGATAAACGCCCTTGGAGAACCATGGCCAAAAAACACAGGGTCCAGGCCAAAACACTATAGGAAGAAATGTTGACAATGACTGGGAGACAGTCTTAAGTGTATTCATCCACAATAGGTGATGGAGGCTCCTAAACAACTTCATGAACAGTGCCTGTGCATCTGTTGGAACTTTGGTTCCAGGTTTCCCATATTTAGACAGCTTGTGTCACCGTTGTCTGAAAACGGCCTCAGCTGCAGCTCTCTGACACGTCAGGCAGTCTGTGGTGGCAAGCCATCTCCACGACAACGCACGGTGGAACATCGAGATTAAAAGTCTGGGACAGTTTGTGAGGGACGCCTTTACATTAATACAGTACGCAGTAATAACTACAAATAATAACAATGGATTGATAATCTCGTAAACCTTCCGTAGCCCCCCCCACCACCACCTCCCACCCTCCGCCCCCTTTTACAGTAACTTGTTTTGACCTCGGCACCATCCTTCATCCCGTCTGATTATACACCCCCACCCATAACCCTCCCCACCCTACTCCACCACACACCCTCCACTCCCCCCAACCCAAACTAACCCGACACGGCCAAGCTAAACCCAATATAAACAAAGCTAACCTAACACAGCCTAGCCAAGCATAGCCCATCTTGACCTAATCAAAACTAACCCATCCTAGCCAAACCCAACTAGAGTTTATCTAGAATAACTTGTTCTAGCCTAACCTAACATAACCTAGCCCTGTCTGTCCTGTTCTAGCCTAGCCTTGCCACCTGACACCCTAATGATTGTTGCTGATGCAGTAGCTACGACAACAGAGCATTTGACCAAGGGAAATTACGAACACAAACAGATGCACATCTATACTCACACACACACACACACACACACACACACACACACACACACACACACACACACACACACACACACACACACACACACACACCCACACCAGATCATATTCACACATGAAACAACATTTACTTGATTAATAATACAGCTATTAGTCAGTTTACTCTTTTGTATCGACAATCGCCAAATGGCAGGTTAATCCGCACACACAAACACACACACACACACAAACTCCTGAACTTGAGGTCATTGTCAGACCTAGTTACAGGGTTACCTACAGTGACTGTGACCACAGTGTTCCTAGCGAGGCGTGACCGAAACACGGTAGCCTTCTGCTAACTAACTGGACGTTCTGCTGATCCTAATGAGTCCCTTCCCCAGGGGCTGAGATCAGGTCCTCCACTGTCAGACATACCAGTACATACTACAAACAAAAACAACTAAAAATGTCTTCTTCTTATAAATGACAGCAATTCAACTCTATGGTAAGGGCATGAAATATATATGAGAGACTGTTCTCTCCCTGCAGCCTGCAGGCTTGTCTATCTGTCTGTTACAAAAACCACAGTGTGATATTCTCAAGAGTCGTCCGACCTACAAACACTCTCTCTGTTGATTTGCACGTACAGTACTCATAACCAATACTGTATTGACACGTGTTGTCATAGTAACCATAATCATGAAGGTGACAACGTATACTGACAGGTCTAAAACCACTAATTGTGTCCAAAGTATTTTAAAGGACGCTTCACCTTCTCAGTCTATAGAGATCGCATAGGGCCCGTTTGAAAAGAATTGGGCCACTGCATTGACTTAGAAAAATAAAACTCATGAACAGTAGAAATCTTTATCTACAGGTATTAAAAAAATAAAGCAGCAAGCTCATATTTCACCATGTAGCTAACTGGATAAAAACATAGTCTAACTTCATCTTAAGGGGCCTGTTCACGTCTTGGTCTAACTTTAGCGGTGATACTGGAGAGCTGTGTGTGAGTCTCAGAACGCTGGGTAGAAGCTGTTGGGGTTTGGGTTTTAACCAGCTCCTTTTATATTGGTTGATACCGACAAGTATATTTGTCCTTGCTCCCAAACTACCCTAACTACAAGCAAGTAGTTAGACAAGTCACTACAAGTACTCTGAAACAAATTTGCACACACACACACCACACACACAGGGTGCTGCAGGAGGCAGCGTGTAAGGTGCTGAAAGGAGTAGCCATGGTAATTTGCGTGGAGTGGGTGAGAGGGAGCTGATTTTGCTTAAGATTAAAACAATAGTTAAAAAAAAAAGACTTTTAAATACATTTCAGTTGATAGCTGGATTAGGTACGAAGTAAAAAAACAAACAAACAAAAAAAGCAAATGAATGTAACAATCCAACGAGTCAAGTCTTTACACACAGTCCACTAGCCACAGAATCTTTGCACTGGACATGGGAATATTTCGCAATTAGACGACCCGAGTTGTTGGAGGGTGTCCTGCTGGGTCTGTAGGAGGGGGGGCAGGGGAAGTTAGGTATGGCTAACAGCATGGCTCTTCTTCACTCGAACACTGTAACAATACAATTGCCTATATGAAAGAGAGCTACAGATTTTCATGAAGAGACACATGAAGAACAGGCTATAGGGTGTGTCTATGTGTAGGAGCTGGGACTGGGGTGGGGGTGTGTCTGGGGTAGGAGCTGGGACTGGGGTGGGGGTGTGTCTGGGGTAGGAGCTGGGACTGGGGTGGGGGTGTGTCTGGGGTAGGAGCTGGGACTGGGGTGGGGGTGTGTCTGGGGTAGGAGCTGGGACTGGGGTGGGGGTGTGAGGGAGCGGTGGCCATCTAAAGGCTTAGTCTCTGATCGTCTTCAAGATTCTTGCGGCACAACCTCCATCATCTTCTGAAACAGTGCAGTGGTTGAAACTGGAGAGACACACATACACAAGTAGTAAGAAAATGAACCAACATTTTTCAGCTTATGTACACCCAGAAAGGAAACTAGACTGTTCAGTCCAGGACATGTCAAGAGTCACCGAGCAGGGAGCTAACCGTAAACAAACAATGAGCTAACAGAAAACTTACTATGAGCTAACGTTAAACTTGCATGATGAGCTAACAGAAAACCAGCACTAAAACAGCAGGAAGCTAGCAGTAAACAAGCTGGGGGACTTACATATAGCCTGGAGAAGCCACTTGGGCTTGCTCTGCCACCACACGCCAAAGTAGTAGACAGGCACACCGGTGGCGATGATGCCAAAACCGATGGCACACTCCCGGGGCGTCTTCCAGATTGACACCACAATGAGGAAGAGGCAGGCCAACACGAAGCTGATGGGCAGCAGGATGTTCACCTGAATGCCAGAGAGATCAAGTTATGCACTCATTTAGATTGGGTTGGTTTTCAGACGTTCTGATGATGAAGAAGAAGAAGGGAAGAACAGCCGATAGCTTTTGCGACAATTCATCCATCCATCCATCATCTTCCGCTTATCCGGGGGTCGGGTCGCGGGGGCAGCAACCTAAGCAAGGAGGCCCAGACTTCCCTCTCTCTCTCTGTCTCTGTCATTTCAAATCATTTCCTCATTCAATGTGAGGAAACCAATCATTCATAATTCACCCATACAACCCCCCAACAACCCACGCACACCCCTAAAAAAGACACCCACAATCCCCCTAAACACAAGCAAATACATGCCAAACACCCTCCACCCCCACATGCACACGCCCCCTACACCCTTCCGTCCCCACACAGGCACTCAGCACATGCATCTGTGCTAGATAAATAGATTTGACCCATTTCACTTCACTGCCCTGCACCTCATTAGCACATCGCTGACAATGTCAACCAGGCCAGAGGAAGGACTCGGCTGCCAGCCTTTATGGCTCCATTTGGGGGCAGGAGTAGGTCTCCCTGTCCCACAGTCGCACAAAAGGCCAGTGTATGGCCAGCCGACCGAGTGCAAACTGCTGAGTCAGGGCCCAGGCCCACTCTTCTGGAGCCAAGGTCGCTCTACTGGAGCCAGGGCCGCTCTACTGGAGCCAGGGCGGCTCTACTGGAGCCAGGGCCGCTCTACTGAGGCAGAGCCCTGGGCCGCTCTACCCACCTTGATTGGTCGCTCCAGCTCAGGCTTCTTGTAGCGCAGCCACATCATGCCGATGATCGCCATAGCGATGCAGAGCCAGTTGAAGAAGCTGAAGAAGTTTATGACTGAGAAGATGTCGTTGGAGAACGCGTACAGCAGAGTCATGACACACTAGAGAGAGAGAGAGAAAGAGAGAGAGAGAGAGAAAGGGGGGGGGGAAGAGAGAGGTGTGGTGGAGAAACTGACTGATATTCATTCAGTAAAACCCAAACATCATGAGTTGTCACATAGAAGTCTTGTCTTTCTGATCACAATTTATTCCTAGACATAGGAAGTGACCCTTTAGCCCACACCCATCCGACACCAAACCTGTAAGTTACTTCTCTTATTCCCCGGGAGCTCACATAACACAGGCCCATTTTAGGAAGCAAAACACTGGTGAATTGAACAATATGTGATAGCGGGGATACTTCTGTCTGCATGAGGGAACAAAAGTTTGGTGGGGGGCAAGTTATTTGATTGTATAAAATGATCCCATCTTTTGCTCTGGCTTTTCGCCACTCTGCCTCTTTCTGCTCATTTGCGTACCCGTTCTAAATTGTGCTTTATGCTTTAATAAAACAGTTGTATTTGATCCAAAAAAGCGTTTGTGCGTCCCTGAAACCTTCTGAATTTAGCCCCGAAAGCGGCAAAAAAGGAGGGAGGATGTGTGTTCAGTTTTAAATGTACAGTTTCGTAATAGCGTGTGAATCGGCTTGTGGTGACAAGTCCTCTTAACCAGGTGACCAGTCCTGTCAACTGGATGACTAGTCCTGTTAACCAGGTGTGAGAGAGGAGGCAGGTCTAACAAGGAGGTACGTACTGTGAAGAGGAGGGAGGGGAGGGGGGTCAGCAGGGTGGGGTGGATCATGGACAGCAGACTGGGTAGGTGACCCTCCCTGGAGCCCACAAAGAACAACCTGGAATAGTGAGGGAGAGGGGGAGAAAGGAAAGAGAGAAAGGTGGTTATTCAGTGTACGTGAGCTCATGTTTGTGTGTGAAGGGGTATACAGTATGCGTATATATTTGTGTGTGTGTGTGTGTGTGTGTGTGTGTGTGTGTATGTATGTTTGCTACCTGGATGAGGTGAAGAGGGAGCCGTTGACAGAGCCAAAACAGGACAGCCCCACAAACACAGGGATGATCCAAGCCATGTAGCCCAGGTGGTAGTTCCCAAAGTCCTGAGAGACACACACACACACACAGTGTCCGCTAAAGTAGACTGATATATGTAGTAGTAGTAAGTCACTTGTATAGGGAAGAGTGGGCAAAGTATGTAGTATATTAGTATACAGGGTAGTGTGTGTAGTATATGAGTATGCAGGGCAGAGTGTGTAGTATATTAGTATACAGGGCAGTGTGTAGTATATGAGTATACAGGGCAGTCTGTGTAGTATATGAGTATACAGGGCAGTCTGTGTAGTATATGAGTATACAGGGCAGTCTGTGTAGTATATGAGTATACAGGTGACTCACCACAGCCACGGCCTCAGAGGTTAGCATGTCTTCTGGGCTGAGCGTGGTGAAGTAGGCCAGGTTGGTGAGCACGTACACCACTGTGACAATGGGCAGCGAGATGATGATTGCCCGAGGCAGGTTCCTATGAGGAACGTGAATCATTTGGAACATGAATCAATACCAACATGAATCAATTTAAACATGAACCATTGATAGAAAATGAACAAATTGAAATATGAAAAATAAGGAAAATGAAACATGAATCATTTGGAACATGAATAATTTATCTAATTAAAAAGGGGTGGTAACAGGTGAATAAACGGTGTCTTTCAATACTACCAGTAATTGCAGTTATGATTGCTTTAATAATATTATATATAAAAGTGTGAACACTCACTTGTAAGGCTCAATCATTTCTTCAGTGACAAAATTCAAATAGTTCCTGTAGGGGACACGAGATGTGGGTTATCTTTCTCGCACACACAGGTGAAAAGCAAACAATTATTTAGCAAACAGGAGTAAGCTCAGGGTGAGCTCAGCCAACAGTGGTCCAGTATGAGGTACCCAGCACAGCCAAGAAGCCTACCGGAATGTAAGAACGACATGCTATATTTCTGGAGCAAAACAGAGGAGGTAGGAGAGAGAGAGAGAAAGAAAGAGAGGGGATGAATGAGTTAGAAGAAAAAAGTGAGTGAGTGACACTGATTGAGTGAGCGAGTGAATGAGTGAGAGAGTGAGTGGCTGAATGAGTAAGGAGAGAAACAGAGGGAGTGAATGAGTGAGTAAACGTGTGGACGAGAGAGAATTGTTTGAGTGTAAATCAGTGAGTGATTGGAGACAGAGAGAGAGGTTGGAGAGAGAAGGAGGGGGATTAGCAGGTAGGCCACAACTTATTCATTCTTGTAATAGTGGTCTTAATTCTCCAGGCCAGCTAAACTGGGGTTTACGGTCAGATTACAGGCAGACATGACAGTACCCCACTGTGTCCAGACCCACACATACCAGGAGGGGGAGGAAGGAATTCTGGAAGCCAGTTAAGGTGCAGGCTTTTTCTCCAGCCAAGCGTAGCCCTACTATTCCCAGTCCCAGACCAAGCCTCAGCCCCCGCCCCAGCCCCTAGGACTCACCAGCCTCCATAGGCAAAAAGGCCACTGTACAACGCCAGGCCGATGTTCCCGAAGTCTGACTTAGAACCCTTGAAAGAATTCTCTGGTAGGAGGTAGACTGTGTCACCTACAAAGATGAGGAGAGACAACAGTATGTGGTTAATCCCAGCATCCCAGCATCACCACCAGTGGCACCAGCTCTACATCAGTCTGAAGAAAGAATAATGTGTCTATTTCACAACAGAGCTATACTCATCCCTGTAGAAGGAAGGGGGAGCGGAGTTGGAAAGGAGGTGAAGATATGAACAGGAGAGGTGGGGGAGGAGAGGTGATGAGGGGAGGAGGCGAGGAAGTGTGGAGGAGAGGGCCAAAGGGCCAGACAATATCAAGCCCTCCCCCCAGACAGAATACCACAGCTTACTCTGAGCCACATTAAATGCAAGGGAATGAAAGGGCGATGGGGGTGCTCCCAACCAAATCCCCTATAATCATCAAAGATGGAGGTATGCCAGACTAAGACACCCCGCTTGGGGGGCACCGGTCTGGGTTCTGGGGTAGAGTCTGGGCTGGGGGTCTGGAAGGCGACCCGTAGGTTTTAATAAAAATCTGCGGGAAGGTTCTGGAAGATGCCTGAGGTGGAGACACCCGGGACGCAGGTTGCATTCCAGGCGTGGCAGACGGCCGGCTGGGCTGGGTTGGGCCTCAGGACACCAGACAGACCCTAAACCAACAGATCCAGGGTGTTGGTACAGACAGAGGCCCCCTGCCTGCACTGGGCCGTGAGAAACACCATCCAAACATCGCCCCTCTCTGACGGACAATGGACCACTGTGACCCTGCTGCACTATAAACACGCACACACACATGAATGCACGTATGGACACACGCAAGCACACAAGCATGCATGCCTGCACACATATGAGCGCATGCACACCAGTACGCCTCTTTGTACACACACAATCAACCCTCTACACACACACACACAGACACTTCTTGACAGGTGGGGCCCGGCAGGGTGGAAGGTGTGCTAGTTGTGTTGTTATGGTGTTGCAGTGCTGTACTTTGTTGTGGCATTGTACAGTTATAGTGTTGTAGTTTGCAGTGTTGTTACAGTTTTGTGGTGTTGCGTGTTGTTGTTTAGTGTTGGAGTGTTGTGGTGGTTGTGTTATAGTGCTGGAGTACCCCAGAGAGGGGCATCATGTGAGCTCCCACCCCCAGTCATGCCTCACTGGGAGCTTGTGGTCAGCTGGTCACATGACTGGACCTGTGGCACCAGTACCAGGCAGGGGGCTGGGGGGGTATTCTGGCTGAACTCACACACGCACGCAAAACCACACACAGTCACACACATTATACACGCACTAATGATGGAATACTTGAATTGATGAATGGAATATACTGATAAATGAAATGAACAGATGTGTTGTTGTTTGTGTGTGTGTGCATGGCCATTCTTTTAGTGTACAGCTATATTGTATGTACAGATGTACAGTCTGTAAGTGGGCTCTCCTGTTCTGTTCCACACATTAGTACTCATTGTTCATTCCGATGAAAAGCATGAAAGCCAGTAAGGAGGTAGGGAGGGAGGGAGGTTGATGACATCTCTGCCTCAGTATTGAACGAATGTTGCTTGCTCAAGATCATCTCTGTCAAGTACAACATGTTATTGCCGTGGTGATTCTAACCTAAGCTGCCCAGGAACTTCCTGTCAAGGAAGTAATTAGTGAGAGTTATGTGATATCCAGTAAACTTCTGGTCAGGTGACTTGACAAACCGGTATCTGGAAGTAGGCGTGGCTGCGGGGGGGGGTGGGGAGGTACAGCACAGGTAGACACAGCCCACTGCGCTTTGATTGGTCAAGGGGGTGGGTGGGGGGGGGTGGATTGAGTTTGTGCGCATAAGTGTGAGTATGAGTTTGTGTGTGAGTCGGTTCATGTGTGTGTGTGTGTGCGTGTGTGTTTTGATCTTAAGTGTGTGTGTGAGTGTGTGTTTGGGTCCCTGCTGTAAATAAACCATTATGAGATCCCATTACAGACCAAGCTCAGTCTGCAGCCTCTATGGAGACCCAGAGGAACTTACACGCTTTAGAAAGATAGACAGGACGAGAGAGAGACAGAGAGAGGTCAAAAGAGAGATTGTTAGACAGAGAGAGACAGAAAAGGAGACAGGGAGATATAAGGTAATGAGAAAGAAAAGAGAGACAGAAAATTAGACAGAGGTAGAAAAAGAGATGGAGAAACAGAGAGAGGGAATGGCATCAATGGACACTATCTGCCCAGAGACAAACAACAACAGCTTTTGATTGAAAGAGCGCTGGATTATTGGTTTAATCAGATTACTGTGCAACAACCCTGCTGTCATTAATCTGGAGCAGCCTTATGAAGGCCTGACCCAGTAGACTTCATCCCTTCACTCTGCCTACCAGGGAGAGCTTCCTGTCTGCCAGTTACAACTTCCTGTCTTCCAGCAGGAGCTGGGAAGCAGGTGCTATGCCCTCTCGAGTGAGAAAGACCTACTCTGTCTGACTGGGTTGGTGAGCACTTAACTCACCTCAGATCTGAGGATCTGTTAGGATTTCACCTACACCAACCCAGTCCTGTCAGACTTGTGTGAGTTCTCTGATCTGAGGTGAGAGGCGGACATGGTCTGCATATGTGCATGCGTGTGCGTGTGTGTGTGCACAGGACTGGACAACAGCAAACTACTGTCTGTCTGGCTGTCATGCTTACGCTTATCTCTAACTGTCACTGGAGTGACCCCACCCTGGCCAGAACCCCTGGAGGGGGAGATACTTAAACCATGGCACGCACACAAACATTACAGTATGCACTGTTGTACACAGTATGCACATGCCTGTAGACTGTAGATTTTTTTTTATTTTAAATTTGTTTGTTTTTCCAGTCCCCTTTGCCTGCCTGCCTGCCTGCCTGCTTGTCCGGTCTCTCTGGCCGTGCAGCTGAAACCTTGAGTCATGTAGCCTACTCAATGTCCGGCCCAGTTTACAGCAGGTCACTACCAGGAAGGGCACCTTCAGACTCATTTGAAGGACACAAGGCATGCGTCGTTACATAACGTTATGTAAAGAGCCAAGCCCATGTAGCAGTAAGTCAGTCTGGAGACTTGTTTGTTGGTGGCCTACTAAGACAGCCTGAAAAGAGTCTTAGCCCGACAGGCTTTCGCTTTCTCCATAATGACTGTCTGCCTCTCCTCTCCTGTCCTCTTTGCTCTTCTCCCCCTTCCCCTCTCCACTCCTTTCCACTCCTCTCCTGTCCCCCTGTACAGCACAATGAAACAGTGTTTTGATTCCCCAAGATTGTTCTGTTCTGCTTATTGGCAGCTCTCACACACCTTAATTGGACCAGGATTGGAGCACAATTTAACAGGAACCCTCAGTAATATCTACTGAGGCTAATGAGCATAATCTGATGAAAGGACCTGTGTTCCCCCCAGAGTTTAGATACAAGGGCACCAGACCTGTACTTTGCCCTCCTTTATCCATTTGTGAAGCGAATACAATAGGAGAGAGAGTGTGTGTGTTCGTGTGTGTATGTGTGTGTGTGTCCGCGCATGTGGCTGGTCTTAAGTGTATTCCATAGTCCTTCCAGCACTGTACTGACTGATGCTCAGAGAAACCCGGCCTCTGTTTTTAAGTGAAAATAATAAGGAAACGGAGCTATTCATTATCAACAATTTATGATATTTTTTGTTGTCAATAATAAAAACGTTTTTTCTCTGGTTTGTCCCACAGGAGGACTCGAGTGCCCTATTCCTCATGTTCCGTGTCTGCTCGTGCTGCGGTGAGCTTACTAGTCCGTGACGGTGTCTTTGAGTGGCTGGTGTCACCGCTGGTGTCACCGCCAGCCCTCTAAGGACAAGCAGTGTCATGACTTGATGGTGCACTTCTACAATAGGCAGGTGCGCATGTTGTGTTGGAGTTCCAATTCCAATCGTACATCACTCCAATTGATCCAATACATAGGTGGAATGGAACCTGAGACCTCTTGCTCTGCAGTCAGATGCCGAGCAACTCCCATACCCTGGTTTCTGCGAGTGAGGATGAAGAGAGAGGCTGAAGAGAGAGAGAGGCTGGAGGGAGGAGGAAGAGAGGGTGGTGATGGAGATGCTACCTTTGCCGATCTGCACAAAGCCGATGACGATGATGAGGCCGAGGGCGAGCAGTTTGGCAGCAGCGAAGGCGTCCTGGACCCTGGTGGCGGCCTTCACACTGTAGCAGTTCACCGCCGTCAGCAGCACTGGTAGAGAGAGAAAGGGGGGGGTGGGGGGGGTGCATGTTAGTCACTGACTGACCTCTGTTTAAATGAGTGGAGCAATGCAACAGTCTTTCCGTGTTACATGGTTGCTTCTGTCATTCCTGAGAGGACGACCATCTTGAGTTGTGAATGGATACTCCCTCCAAACCTGTTCACGATTACAGAGAACACAGAGTTCCACACAGAAGGTACAGTACAACTAGCCCAGTACAGCCACACACCAGCACCTCAGCCAGTTCGCCATCACCAGAGTAGCCAGCCAGTCAGCCTTACACCAGAGTAACCAGCCACCCCATTAAGAGTGATTAACAAGCCTCCACTTCAAAGCAGCATAATCTGTAAATCAGGCAACAATAGAGGTCTGACCAGCCCTGAGAGATCACAGTACAAAGACTCTCTCTGTACTGTACTCTCTCCCTCACAGACAGTCTGGAACCACACACACATAGAAATAAACACAAAAACACATATATACACAAACATTTATATGTAGACACACATGAGTGTGAAGAACATAAATGGGGATCACCCAAACAAGCCCCCTCCTTCCCAACCCTAAATGTCTGGCAGAGACAGAGTGTATTCAATGTTCTCTTCAATGCTCTCTCACTCTCACTCTCACTCTCACTCACACACACACACACACACACACACAGGGAAGATCCTAAATTATGGTTGTAAAACTCTAACCCTACAACATGGCCTCAAACTAATAACTCACATCAAAGAAATAGGTCACTGTAACAATCACTCATGTGCATACACACACAGTCTAAGACAGACTGTAGCACAACACTTGCTGAGTCATCCATGGTTTGTATCTCTGTCAAGCGGTCCTACATGGGATTAGGCCTTGGATGAAAATGGGGATTATGGGTTGAGACTAGTACAAAGACACCAATGCTAACAGGTACACTCATGGATACACACTCACAATCTCTGTCTTCCTTTCAAAACTGCACATACACTTAGTATATACTTCTCTCTCTAAGTTTCTTTGTTTTGCTCACATAGACAGTATTTATTTCTCTCTCTCTCTCTCCCCCCCCCCCCCCCCCCTCCAAACTGCATGGAGTGAATGGGAGCGCCAGTTTATCAAAGAGACAGTCAAAAGCAGAGAGAAAACAGTTCACAAATGCCCAACCACCTACACAATCTCAGACTGTTTTTGATTTGTTCGCCAATTAGCCGGAGCTAAAACTAATCCGGGCGTAATCCTAACAGGCTAAACTCCTATTTGACAGCACAACACACGCCTACGGTTCGCCAGTGTGTGTGAGTAGTCTAGCCCTCCCTATCCCAACCTGTGGATTAGGTCTGTGGAACTGTTTAAAAACACAAAACAACTTATTTGATATATAAATAGGTAGCATCAACAATTATTATTATTCAAAGAGAGCATTTGTGACAAGAGTTTGTTGACATTTACCATTTTAATTAACAAGTGTCAAGACACTAGAGTTCTGGTGCTTTGCTTCCGCTCGTTTCACGTCTGATTGACTTTCAACCCTATTCACTTACACGATAATACACTGTACTGTATTATCTTATAAAATATATGATAATACATATATCTAGTTAGTTATTAATTGTTATCATCCACATTTTAAAGACATGCAGTAGAAACATTTTTTCATTTTACAATAGAATAGGCTATGACACGTGGAAGATGCGTATCACTGAGCGCGCACTACGGGATACTACATGCTGAGGATGATGAAATAACGCTGCATTTTTTCAACAGTAGGCCACATTCAACTTGATGCCCACACCCAGCAGCAGCGGCATTTGTTCCGTGAACCGACATTTAGCTTTCCTTAAAGCCTACACGGGAGCCTGGTGTAGCGTAGCGAAGTGAGTCTTTAGAAGAAATGTGGTTCACACTGTGGTTTACCTGCACTTACAACACTGATGTAACAGGAAGAGGACATGTCTTAAAGAAGCATGGTTCTTCTGATTGACTTCCTTGACTTGGTCTACTAGATGTTAGGTTACTTAGTAAGTTTTAGGTTACTTACGGATACAAAGACAGGCGATTAACTTCGCTCCTGTCTCGGGCACTGGGCAGTCCGGGAAGATGGGTTTGAGGAGGTAGGTAGCAAAGACATAAGCGACAATGTATTGTGAGGATGGCCGTATGATAAGCAATTCGATCCACAGTTTGAGGAAAGCAGGCAAAGACCCGTAAACCTCAAGTATATACGCATAGTCCCCTCCTGACTTTGAGATAGTTGTTCCCAGCTCGGCATAGCACAAGGCACCGATGGTCGAGAACACCCCACAGACAGTCCAAATGACCAGTGACAGACCAACGGATCCTGCCTCTTTGATCACTCCAGTGGGGGTCACGAAAATGCCCGACCCGATGATGGTACCCACGATGATGGCAACGCCGTTAACTAGCGTGATGGTTCTCTGTAGAACTACCGTCTCCTCTCCTTCATTGTTGCCAACCTCCTTCTCCCCGTTTCCCGGTGCACCGGTCCGGTTTGTGTTCCCGTTCTCCCCTCCGCTTGGGGAGAGCATCTTCTCCGTCACCTGCTTGTCTTCCTCATTGCGGTCGGCGGACGAATTCGAATTTCTTTTCTTTAAACTAGACATTTCTCGCTCCTGTGGGGACAACGCTTTTTAGTTTATTCGCTCTCCCTTTAAAATGTGTTTTCAACGACAATGATGCTACAGTTTGAGACTGGTCCGTAGGCTTGGTTACTGGAACACGAGGACACGCTAAGATGCTGGCTCGCTGCAGACTCAGACAAGCGTGCTTTCCACTGTGTCAGAGCAACTCTGTCTCTGTGTACAAAGGATTAGAGAATTTGCCCAATAGTTCTCCTGGGTGTAGTGTAGGCCAGCCTTCTTCGTCATCATCTGCTTAACGTGATGCGCGGTTAAGAAACGCAGGAACGCCCTCTAGCGATTGGCAGAGGCTTCTAGGCTAGGATGAGATGCCCCTAAATGGGTCCAAGCAATCAGACTGGCTGCCAGGGATTGCATTAATAACTATTCTAATTTTCTTGCTGAAACTTGCTGAAACAAATTTCCCAGTGTCTGAAAATAAGCTGACACTTAAATACCTTTTTAAAAACTGACAGCTTGGCCAGGAAGTAAAGGGCCATTGGATGTGACGGGTGTGGCTTAATTAACCAAGGTCTGAAGGGGAGTGGCTATATTAAAGAGATTTATTTTGGGGGGTATTTCAGTCATTATATTGTTTTACAGTGGCGGTATAGAGAGACAGGAAATGTAGGGAGACACAGAAGGGATGACATACAGCAAAGGCCTGGGCCGAATTTGAACCCTGGCCGCTGCGGTAATGCCTTATCCCACCCTGGTACACGCAATTATCTGGTGAGCGATCGAAGTGCCCCAGGGACAGGTGTGGATTGACAAGGGAGTAAAACGGTATGGCTACAAGGAGCAGGGAGTGGAGGGGAGGTGGCTACATTGACCAGGAAGCAAAGGAGAGGTTGCTATATTGACAAGGGAGAGTAGGGGTGTGGCTTTATTGACCAGGGAGTAGTGTGTGTGTGTGTGTGTGTGTGGGGGGGGGTGGGGGGGGGGGTGGGAAGAGAGAGGGGTGACTGGGTTCAGAGCAGCAGGGGGGAATCATGTCCATGTGGGAGAGCTCAGCAGGGATGCACCTCCTCATCCCCTGTCCCGACAAGGCCTCCCTGACATTCCTCTGTCTGGGACCCTCTGGGACCACTATTACCTGCTCCGGCACACACACACACACACACACACCTGAACACTCACATGAACGTACACACACAGACGATAGCGACAGATACAATTTCCTGTCTGTAGATAAAGTTGTTACGGTGGAAGAATGGCAGCCAAAGTTACCGTTCAGGTCTACAGAGATATTGGGGCCAAAAGCGACACAGCGAATAATGCAAAGTTATAGTCTTAGGCTTATCTTCCGCTCAAGGTCTGAGTTGTAGTGTTTCTGCCTAAATAACATTCCCAGGCAACAACAGGGAACCTTGAGAACACATCTAGCAGATGTCTTGGTCCCACGTCCTGGAAGACAGACATTTCTCATTTATTTGGAACCAGGAGATAGTAACAAGGCCTGGAAAATACGATTGAACTTTTCATTCAAGTTGCTCTTTTATATCTTCTCAGATTAAGCATGTAATATGCTGTACCTTGTACCTTGCATCAGAGACAGATCTTGTTTTTCCTACACTTTTAACCAAAGCGATACCCATGCCCTATGGGTATAGGGAGTAGACAAAACAAAAGGTACACAACAGAGGTCAGAGCATTTTGGTTACAATAATGTTCATCACAGTAACATCTCTCCAGCATGGTTATAATCACCACAGTCACAACAACATCTCTCCAATATGTTTAGAATCATTACAGTAATCTTTCCAGCATGGTTAGAGTAATCAAAGTAACCTGTCTTTCCAGCGTGGCATGAATCATCACTGTCACAGTAACATCTCTCCAGAATGGTTGTAATCATCACAGTCACAGTTACAGCTTTCCTGCATGGTTATAATCACCACAGTCACAGCACCATCTCTCCAACATTTTTTGAATCATCACAGTAACCTCTCTCCAGCATGGTAAGAATCATCACTCTCCAGGTGGAGAGGTGGTTGAGCCAAGGTCTGCAGTGATGCCAAGGCCTGCCTGCCTCCCTGACCGCGGCTGATTCAGGGCAGGGCTAACCTGGGCCAACACCATCCCAGGATGGAGGCTCTTCACCGGGCAGAGATAACAAACCAGAGGCCTATGAGCGGAGCCCATGGAGGGCCAGCCAGCGGGAGCTGCCGGGAAGGATGTCAGCACACAGCTGGGCTTACACAGAAAAACCTCATCGCCCAGAGGGGGGTCTGGATGCCTGTCCTGCTACTAGAGCACAGGGAGCCAAGAGTCGGATACTTATGAAGGAATTCACAGTAGTTTTTGTTCTGGAGCTGGGAGAAGTGTTGAGGATCAGGTGTCGGTCTGACTGTGGTGCAATAGGGCCTCCAGTGTCTGTTGTATCCAAACAGTGGTGCAGAAGACTGTTGCTTTAGTGGGTGGGGAGCTTCTACCATGTGTACAGGTCTTTGTGATGGTCTCCTGTGCTGTGATGGCAGGCCTTTGTGATGTTGTCCATTCTTCTGAACACTTCAGAAAGTGTGAATAAAACTGCCAAAAAAGGTTGGGGCCAAATACACATCACACACATGCATGTTTTTTTTTCTCTCAAAATCCTGTCGATAGGAACCCAGGAAGAACCATTCAAAAGACTAATAATATGTTAGAGTCTAGGGGTATAGGAGAGGAGGGGAGATGAAGGAGGAGGGAGAAGAGCAGGAGGAGAGAGAGTCCGGCTGGAGTTCAGAGACGGTCCCAAAGCTGAAGATCCTGTTTACATCCCCTGGAACTGTGGAACATGCGGGTTGTTCCGTTGTTGTTCTAAAATGACCCCCTTCAAACTTGGAACAATAAGATGAGAAAGGAGTTTTAATGAGACTTTCCCTTTCATCTTCATGAGCCTCTGTGCGTCCTGGAGTGCGTATGGTCGGTCCTCTGGCCTCCTGTAGAGCCTGAGGTCCCAGCCTCTCCCCAATAAGGACCAGCAGCCTTGTCCTCATCGAAGAGGCCCTTTCAACAGAGTACCTCATGTTTTATTGCCGAGCTGAACTTGATCTTGGTCGACACGTATCCAGTCTTATGTGCTGATCCATCTGTCCAGCCTTCGGATCACGAATAAGAGGAAAGAAGAGTCTGAAACTAAACTCACACATCAGGCTCCATACCCATCAACTTGAACCGACACCCACACACCTAACTATAACCCCACGTGTGGAACGGCGGCACTTTGCCTTGTACTGCCGCTTCGCAGCGATAATGTTTTGGGTTCGATTCTCACTTGGGGCCTGTCGGTGTCTCCCAGGTCTTTCTGCATGGAGTTTGCATATTCTCCTTGTGCTGACCTGGGTGTCAGGTGGCTGAGCGGTTAGGGAAGCGGGCTAGTAATATGAAGGTTGCCAGTTCGATTCCCGACCGTGCCAAATGACATTGTGTCCTTGGGCAAGGCACTTCACCCTACTTGCCTCGGGGGGAATGTCCCTGTACTTACTGTAAGTCGCTCTGGATAAGAGCGTCTGCTAAATGACTAAATGTAAATGTGTCCTTTGCAAATAACCCAATGTTAAAACATGTATAACAGATTGCTCTGTTGACCGTGTCCCTGGCCAGGACATGGGTGAGCACTTGGACTTGGCCCTCTGGCACTGGTGATGTGGCTGCCCAGTGGTCTTTGGTCCCCTGGGAGGAAGGACAACAGGATGGGGATTCCTTCAGAGGACACCGGGCGTGCGTGCATGTGTGTGTGTGAACCACAAACTTGTGTGAAATTAATAACATTCTTCTTCTTCTTCAAACCTTAAACTACACCCACAAACCTTAAATCACATAAATCCATGTCCACCTTGCACTCCAATATCTCATCAGTTGGTACATTTTTTCAGAATCCACATTCTGTCTGAATGAGTCTACAGGGGTCCAGATGAGTGTAGTGGTCATTCTGCCCTGCAATAGTAGCTTCAGGGTCAGGAGAAATGTGGTCACAGGAGACATTGGGACTAACTGGACTACATCCAATGTCCATGCCCCTAACCTCATTCATTTACTTGTTCTCATACAAAGTTCAAAACCTAAATTATCTGAAACTTTCTCACACAATAATGGGAAACCTAGCAGTCTTTTGATAGAGACACAAACGCGTCCATCTCTTCCAGCCTCCCTTTCCCTCTTGGCCAAACAAAATAAACACCAATGAGGGACTGTTTGAATCAGGTGGAGACTAAACTCAAACCAGGTTTCCGGGCATTCCAAGCTCTGCTGGGGCTTCAAAGCAGTAGTCGGGACAGGTCGGGGGCACACAGGGGCGGGGGACTAGCGGGGGACTGGCGGGGGACGGGTGTGTGGTGGGGGGGTCCGGGTTGGGCGGGGGGACTTCACAGTTCTGCCTAACTGCCTGGGCCGGACCTTGCCTCCAGGACCGGCTGGGAGGGAACAATGGGGCGCTGTGGAACCATTTGCTCAACGCATGTTTACATTACATACACCTTTCCTAGAACTCTCTGGAACCCCTGAGACCCAGTGTTCCCCAGCTCCGGTTCTCACCAGTCTGTTTTTAAAGTCCTCTCATCAACCCCTCCACCTCACATTTGCCCATCCTCTCGTTCTCAACCACACCTTCCTTCATCCACCCCTCCTCCTCTCATCCACCCCTCCTCTTTTCATCCACCCCTCCACTCATCCTCTTCTCCATTCATCCACCCTTCCCCTCAATTTATAGGCCAATACTAGGCTTTCAGGGTGCCATAACTCGACAGTGTTTGGAGGGAGTGCTGTAATGGGATGAGGGTTAAGGTCAGATGGCAGTATACAGTGGTTAAGGTGAGATCAGGGTTAAGGTGGGATCAGGGTTTAGTTAAGGTGAGATGCTAGTATAGATAAGGTGGGTTGGTGGTGGTTAGAGTTAACAAGGCCCCAAACTGACACTGACACTTTACCTCATACACTCTGTCACTTTAACACATTCAGTATAATTTGTTTCTATATTATTTTATTTATTGTATTTTATATTATATTGTATAGCTCTAGTATTTTATTTTGTTGTACATTTTCCACATTTTTATTTTGTTCATTATGTTTAAATGTTCACTGTATGCACCTGCCCACCAAAGTAAATTCCTTGTTTGTGGCCACTTACTTGGCGATCAGACATGATTCTGAGGTCTTATTGAAAGGTTTGGAGCTCCTCAGTCCACTCGTGACCCCCCCCCCCCCCGTTCACTCGTGACCCCCCCCCCCCCCCGCCGCTATAATGTACAGTGACTCTTAGCCTCTTTGACACAGCTGCAGTTTACTCATAATTTCATCAGCTCTCACAATGAACCACACAGACAGCTCTAAATGAGCACTCGTTGCTTTTTCATTTTATTCATATATTGTGTCCTTCAAATCTTCTACAGTACTATACATTTCCTGTCAGCAGAGGTTGTTGTCAGGGTTACAGTCCCTGCGGAACCCAGCAGCTCCACTTCCTGGTTGTACAGCTGGGCTGAGCCAATGAGGGAGCAGGTGTTGGGATAGGGGCCCAGGGCCTCTCAGCCCAGGGGCCAGGAATGTGGACGCCCACTGACTAAACAAACAGCAGTATGTACTACATCACAAGCCCACATAGGTCAACACAGCCTGCATGGGGACAACACCTGCTATCACATCAAACAGGGCCCAGGCCTGTTCCTGTACAACATGCATAGGGTGCACTGTGTGCATATTTTCTCGAGACCTATGTACACGTTTCAAAACACTCAGTAACCCCAGCTGAAACATAGAAGTAAAAAAATTACCATCATCAATCAGATTTAGAATGTTATTAGATTCCATTATTATTAATATAATTTATTTTGTAAAAGAAACATTGAGGAAGAAAATGCAAATACCAAAGGAAAATTGTGGATGGATAGGGCCACATCAAAAGGCATGTAACAAGTCACAACATTTGACACAACGGATAAAGTCAGTATATCTACCACAGGACACAAAAATCATTCACTCTCCATACAGTGCATTAGAAAATTGCAATATTCCAAAATGCAACCCTAAAATAACCACCCAACTTCAAACCAGTAAATGCATAATTTCACAACCATATCCAGCATTGGTGTGTCAGCCCCTTAACCCTCTCGCCACTGGTGAAGGGGGGGGGGGGAGAGGTAAGACAGGGAGAGTGAGGGTAGGGAGAAGTGAGACAGGGAGAGTTGAGGGTAGAGAGAGGTGAGACAGGGAGATGTGAGATAGGGAAAGGTGAGGGTATGGATAGGAGAGGGTTAGGATAGGTGAGGGTAGTTGAGGTGATAAAGGGAGAAGTGAGACAGGGAGAGGTGACAGTAGATGAAGTAAGGATAGGGGAGAGGCGTGGAGATAGCTGCTCCTGTGTTTAGACAGTGTTTCAGTGTTCAGAGCAAGTTGGCTTCACTGTCACATGCCTCTAGTGGGGCCCGAAGGGTGCTGGGGGGCCAGCAGGGGGCTGAGGAAGGGGGCAGGTGGCTCATTCAGCCAGGGGCCTTGTCAGAGGCTGGTTTTGAGAGGCACTGTTAAAGAAAGATCACAAAGAAAACCGTGGTCTCCCCCTCACTCCACAGGCCAGACCAAACCACATACCCCACCCCCAGAAGGCAGAACTAACCAATCAATGCTTTCTTCTGGGTTTTTATGACCACAAAAGGCTCTTCATCCCTTTTACTGAGAAATCCAGAGAGTAACAGTCGCTCATTCTCTCCATCTCCCGCCCCCCCCCTACCCGCCCCACTCATCCTCTCTCCCCACTTCACTCTCCTGTTGGGAGACACAGGGGTGGTAGAAGTGATTCAAATAGTCAATCCAGCTTGTTGGAGGTGATTCAAACTGTTGGTCCCAGGGTAGTGTCAACCCTGTCCATCTACCATCCTAACCCCAACCCTTCTACGACCACCCTCCCCCTGGTACCTCTATTGAATGCAGTGTGGCCTGACAACCTTACAGTAAGAAGGCTACACCACACACAAGCCTGGCTGGCTGCACCTCTGGCCTGGAGGGCACAGATTCAGACAGACGCCTCTGCAGCAGCAGCAAGGGGAGCTGGCCCTGCAACAGCCGTCAGGGGTGAATTTCAATAGTTCGACATGGTTGCCTTTGCCTCTACTGACAACTGAGGTGATAGCACAGGGCAAGGGAACAGACATGTGCGTAATGAGTGGAGGAAATGCACTGTGCTTTCCCCTGCCACAGTGTCGGGTCTGCGGTAAAATCGAGGAAAAGATCAGAGTGGAAAAAAGACAAACAAAGGTGGAGAAAAATATGTCCCAGAATTGAGATGCACCCTATATCCATTCTCCCCATAGGCCTTGGCCATGCAGAATGCAGTGAGGTATTGATTACATAAAAGCATGGTTGACCATGTTAGTAAACATTTAAAAGGCACTGTCAGAGAAATTCCATCTCAGTGAACAGGAAAAGAAAGGATCTTCGTCAACCATGCTAAAATC
Organism: Osmerus mordax; assembly: GCF_038355195.1. NCBI lineage: Eukaryota > Metazoa > Chordata > Actinopteri > Osmeriformes > Osmeridae > Osmerus > Osmerus mordax. The sequence continues at coordinate 9,318,156 of NC_090053.1, forward strand.
TAATATTTGTTTGCGAAAAAAAAAAAAAAAAAAAGGACTTGTGCATATATTGCCACCCCTTCTATGCCAGCAAAATCACTGAAGATGAACCATCAGCACAGCTTCTAAGGCTACTAGATGCCATGCTGTATACATATATTATCTCTCTCAGCTCTAAGCTACAGATTCGAAGATGTACATTCTTTATAATAAGTCGTTTAGGTAAGCCTAACTACTATTTGAAACGGCGACTTCTCTTCAGAGTGAATCTAACAAACCAAATCTTCTTCAGCATTGTACCATTAATGTGTTTTAAACCTTCAAACTATTTCCATAGTTCTGTCAACACTATAGTGTTAATGGATATGTATAAAATTGATTTTGTTATGTCCACAAGAGGGTGCTATGAATAGTGACTGACCACCAGAAATATCCCTTACTCTTAAACATCAACACTTAATTGTAAAACGTCGTAGTCTGCCTGTTGATAGGAAGAGAAAAAAAGTTGCTTGACTAAAACCATCCAGAGACGTGATAAAATGCCCCTTTTGCCCAAGAAACAGGGATTTAAAATATAACATTCAACTTTTTCATAACATGTCAGGCACCAAGTAAGGCTTTCAAAATGGCCTCCACATCTTACCACCTCCACTGCTCGAAAGCTCTGTTGCTTAGGCGATGGGATGAGCTGTTCCAAGGCCTTCGACTCCAGAACGCCAGGCAGACAAGGCAGTGTGATAAAGAGGCAGTATGACAGACAGCATGACTTCTGAAGACCAGGTAAGACTTTGAAAGTCCCCAATATGGGCTGAAGGGTTTTTGTTTGGATGAGATGGGACTCTGGTGTCGGGTCAGTAGTCTCCCTCCGCAGGTGGCGCCCCCTGGAGGAATGGGGAGAAGGACGAACGCACTGTCCGTCCCTTCAGTGGTTGCTGCACCCGGAAGTTGTTGACCATGCTCTTCTGGGCTTCCTCCTCCGCTGAGGTGAAGAGAAGGCTCCGGAACACTGCCAGCTGGGAGCGAGAGAGGGAGAGGAAGAGAGAGGGAGGGAGAAATGGAAATGAAGAGAGGAGGGAGGGAGGAAGCCACATGAACAGAGGAAGAAAGAGACCAAAAGAGGAGGGAGAGACGGGAAGAGAGAAAGGGAAAGTGAGAAGAGGGGAGGGTAGGGAGAGAGGAGTAGAAAATGCGTCAAGGGATCGTAGTTCAAGTACAAACACACTTTACATGACTCAGGCCTCAGCTTTCCATACTGTCACACACACCTGGTCATGGCTGACTTCGATGTGCTGCTTCATGATGATCCAGGTGACGGCCTCTGTGAGAGGGGGGGTGGTCAGTGACCCTCCATAGGTCCAGTAGTCATCAATGTTTGTGGGCAGCAAGCAGGCAGGGTCAAACCTGGTGAACTCCACCACACTGTCCTGGAGGGGTGGAGGGATTACAGATAGCCAAGTTCCAGGTTTAAAATGCCAAATGAAATGCCTCTATTAGCATAACTTAAAACATCCCTTTATCAAACTGATAAATCTAAATCGACAGTTGTACATTAAACAGTTCAAACTTGACTGGAAGTGGTGTGTTGTAGTTTCGTCTTTCACCACAAGGGGGTGATGAAAGTATACCTGAAATACCATGAGTGTTCCCAACACTCACGTGTTCCAATATCAGCTCATGTTACTGCACAGTACTTTTGTGTCATCGTGTTGGTGGACAGTCTATTCTCTTACACTCCGAGGGCTGATAACCCCGCCCCTCATTTATACTCCGCTTCCGACATCCCAGCATCGCTCCGATTCTCATCTAGGAGCAGCTCCCACGTCACACATCTACATGACAACACCCGCTGAGGTGGGCACAACAGCCCTACCAGACCCTAACCAGACCTCTCTCTCTCCCTCCCTCCCAGACCCTAACCAGACCTCTCTCTCCCTTCCTCCCGGACCCTAACCAGACCTCTCTCCCTCCAAGACCCCTATCGGACACCTCCTAGACCCTTCCCGGACCCTCCGCCTCTCAGACCCCTCCTACAACCATCCCACACCCCTCTCCCTCCCAGACCAACCTGCCTGGGGGAAAGGATTGAGGTCTTGTTCTCACCTTGTGTCTGACAGCAGGGAGGGCGTCCACTAGTTTCTGGAGCCCCTCATGTCTCTTTCCCACCTAAGAAGAAACATCCGGAAACAATCCTCTTTTGTCCATATCCACCACTTATTTAATAACCTTATTTACATGTTTCACACAGTGGGCCTGTGTTCAGTATGATCTTTGATTTGATGTGAGACATGGAATGTTAATCTGCAGGAGAATGTGCTGTAGAAACGAACACAGTCTCCTGTGTGTGCATGCTGAGGGGAGGTTGAGGGCTGGAAAGCTGAGACAAAGACAAATGGGTAGGGTTTTGAGCGGTAGGATAGTTTCGTCAAAACCTAGGGTAGGGCTATGTGGGGTCGGATGGTTCAGTCATTACCTGGGCTATGTTGGGTAGGATAGCTCAGTAAATATCCAGGGGAGGGCTATGTGGGTTGTAGGGTTTTGTTTTTTTTTTTTTTACCTTGAGGAAGACTCCAATAACAGCCAGACCATTCTCTTCCATTACTGCCTCCTCGAACAAACTGTATTTTTCAGAGTTCCAGTGAACCAAGTGAAGCTAGAAAGACAGAGAAGGAAAGAAAGACAGAGGAAAAGAGTAAAAAAGAGACAAACAGAGAGTATGTGAACACGTTGTCCTTATTAGCACAATCGGGTACAGTATGAGTTCTACTTGCATTTAAGCCTCAAAGCCATTCCCTGGCCAATATCCATCCACCACACCAATACAGGCCTTACACAGGTGTCTGTTTCCATTCATCCGCACTGAGCCATTCTGTTGCATGACACCCTATCTACCTGACCCTCTGCTGACTTGCAGGTTCTCATGCAGCCTCTCACCGTGTTCCTCCCTGTTTGAGAGCTCAACAAAGACCCAACCCTGTCAGCTGGTCCTGCTGCTGCCTCCATCATCAGGGCTCTCTACAGGAAGCAGGGCTCTACGGGAAGCAGGGCTCTACGGGAAGCAGGGCTCTACGGGAAGCAGGGCTCTACGGGAACCAGGGCTCTACGGGAACCAGGGTTCTACGGGAACCAGGGTTCTACGGGAACCAGGGTTCTACGGGAACCAGGGTTCTACGGGAACCAGGGCGTGATCATGTGAATCCACTGAAAACCAGATACCTCTTGTAAAAAGTGTTTGTCTAAAGAGGGCGTATACCCAAGTGACAATGCACATGCACACACATCCACAGACACAAGATACTGTGTAGTGAGCAGTGAAGAAATGTGAACCTCCCCCTGCCAGGAAGAGCCTGTGGCGTGGTCCCGCAGGGCCGGCTGAACCAGATAAACAGCCTGTCAAGGGACCAGGCCCTACAGGGACCAGACAGCCTGTTGTGCCTCTCTTACGTAAGCTTAGGTGAGCGGAACAATACCAAAATAGAACCCTTCCCAGAAGGCAGAGGGGCCTGAGCACCCGGTCTGTGTCTATAAAGAGGGACGCACCTGTGTGATTGTCAAACTCAACATTACGTGTAAGTATGTCTGGGACTGAGCATGTTCCACACTTCTCCACAGGACGACTATACCCCTGTCGAAACCCGGCCCTGTTACCCATCCTAACGTCCTTGTGACAGTGAATACAGTAGGCTTGTAAAAGTATCTTATCTAGGTATACCTTATCCAAAGTCTGTCATTGTCTTATCCATTTCCTGTCTGTATCAGGCAATCCTGGACATCATAAACACACAGGCAGAAGTCCTACTGACACACTAACTTACAGTAAACTACCAAAGATAGACATCATAAACACAATCAGGCCATGTGTGTAACACTGGAGTCAGTCTGTTCAGCTACTTCCGTTAACTGAGATCAGTTTTGAGATCAGTATTTGTTAAGTTCTCTTTGGGTTCCATCCCATAATTATTACACTCTCTTTGGGTTCAGGACCATATACATAATCTGTAAAGTACATCTTTGATGTGCTTTGATCTGAGCTCGGTACCTCGGCAGGGAACAGGCGGCGGTCCACAGTGTGCTCCGAGCCCCAGGCGTTGGTCTCCCCCCAGTGGAAGTGAAACTGACAAAGCCGGAACTGGTCTTCCAAGGGACCCCCTTTAAGTGCTGCACAATTATCATGATAATGTCATACTATGTAACAACTATGATCTAATACAAAACAACAACAAAACCTGACTGGAAACATTCATTCATATGAAACGATTGATTCACTGTCAAAAAGTTGACTCCAATACCCAGTGTGTTTATTATTGAAGCTGATCCTGGAGGTTTCTGACATGCTAATACCATCCAAAAGTGGGCATTTAAGACTTCACAATAATTTATTTATTTTTGTATGGCTCCATATGAAAATAAACCCATGAACTGCGGAATTTATATTGATGCTCATATGAAATTATAGCCTACATAATTTAGATCAATACATATGAAGTAACGATAAAAGAACACAGTCAAATCAGTTAGGACTTCCACGTGGCAGCCGGCAGGCATTCCACTGATAATCAGTAACGGTCCAGGAAAAGTGGGAGAAAAAAAATTCTTACTGGATTTATCGGTGGTGTCGTCGTACTCCACCAGGAAAGAATAGCCGTTGTTCCAGATCTGTTGACAGGTCCTCGGGTCGTACTTCGCAATCAACGGCTTCAGGTTCGGGTCAAAGATGCTCTTGCGCACAGTGATATCGATTGGAGATTGACGTTCTCCTCCCGGGATGGCGAGGGGTCCTTGCCACATCGGATGCACTAAAGAATAAGAGATTTATGTTAGACAACCAGTTTAACATGAAGGCAAGCTACCTCAAGAAAAAATTCGTACAACAAAAAATTAATCACATAGATTAAAAACACCTACTTTTCATTGTGTACTCGGCTGCTGCCTGCATTTTGTAACAGCAAAATAACAATATAACCAATCGAAATAGTGGACGATTTTATTCAAACATAAAAAATTATCAAAAAGTAGTCTGTCGACTACACAAAAATATCGTCCGTGATTCGGCTAGCAGTACTAGGAGGAAGGAGTGAGGGAGAAATATACTTCCCTTTGTAGGCTGTTTTCGAAGGAAATTGCAAAATAAGTTAGACGTGGGAAGGCTATAAAAGTGACGCGCGGAATGTATTGGCAGACCGCCAACTCTACTCCACAGCTGGGCACTGATCCGCTAGTCCAGTTTTGAATGACTTTATGGGATATGGAAAAGTCATCTAGCGGACTTCCTTTCCTGTATGTGGCATGTGACTGATGCTCTTGTGTAGGCCTACTGCTTTGAATTAAAAAGCGTATTATTACCGAATTATTCTGTAGCCTATTGCCAATAGACTAGGGTTCCCTGGAAAAGGCGTGACTGAGTGTGAAGTGTTAGCTATTATATTGGTTCGTGAATGACATTGACACAGCTAGTACCAGGATGTATCCCTTAACGTGACCCCACGACAGTGTCCATAGTCCACATACTCTACAATAAAGCAGTTATAGACTATCCTTAGCTCATTTAACCTCCATATACGTGTGTGCGTGTTGTCTTTCGAAACCATGGTCAATCACAGTTTGGCACAGGCTAGGCTATGTACATGGTTTCAATTTGTTGCATTTAGAAAATGAAAATATTGTGAACTCAACTCAATGGCATGCAGTTTAAAGACACAAGTCCCCACCCTTGTGTAACGTAGTTTTGGTTAAGTACACAACCAGATAAGAGCAAATACACAAGCATTCTTCAGGGTTGGAACATGCATGGACGTGATTCTTGATGTTACCTTGTTCTGAGTCTGGCGTTAGGGACAAACATAAAAGATGATGGAATGTGGCAAAATATTCTGACACATCTAACCCTGCGAGCTCAACATATGAGTTGAATGAAAAATACATTTTTGAAAATAGGTCAATAATAGGCCTAGAGGATGTCAACATCTTAGCTGCAGACCTTAGCTGCAATCAAAACCTGGACATCGAGGTTTTTGATCAATATGAATCCTGTTCGACCCTAATCCATCCATGCGAATAATCCAGTCCCTTGTTTCCAGGACTCTTTCCACATGCTTAAAATGACAACACAGTAGCACGAGCTTCGACTCCTTTTGATTTTCATAAAAATGACATTGTAGCCATCATGTGCTTCTAATAGAAAATGTTTCTAGTGTTCAAAACAGAAAACACAGGTTGATTGTCTTTTGGACACGCTTTTTAAAAGCTCAACTCTGTTTAGCTTGTTTACTCTGTCGATTGACAGCGGATTTTTTTCTATAATGAATGCGGCACAACCTGGTCTAACTTTATACAATTGATGAATACACGTCAACATTATTTTGCACACTTAACTTACTCTGCGAAAGCACATATTTGCTCGAACATGCACTGAGACTGCATGTTCTCACTGGCATAAACCGCTGGCTCCTAGTGTGCCTGATGAGACGTCGGTGCAGTTGGCGAGCGAGCGGCGATGCAATCGATGAGAGAATCACCATGATCAAGCCTTGGAAGTTGGTTCTCAAAGACGTTTTTCGAAGCTTGTCACAACGATACAACGACGTTAAAGCTAAAAACAATCAGTTAAGGCCTCGTGTACTCGACGTTTACTTTACATAACAGTTTTCCAATAACCAGTACTACACCGTTGTTGGTTTCAGACAAACTCCGATGTCAGTTGCATTTGGAACGCCTCCTCGCTCTCACTTGACTGGTTGGAGGCACAAAGTGGGCAGGCTTTCATCAAAACGCACATTGACAGCAAAAGATAAACGGGTCTTCATATGTCCACCAACATGTAGATTAATAATTTGTACTCGATCGCGCAACAAATAGAAAACAAATTATTGCTCAAATATGCCCCGTGGCTCCCGCTTACAGAAAAAAAGGTTTTTAAGGTAAGTTGTGCTTATGAAGCATATTGTGTATAAAATGGAGCTCGCCGAGTGTGGGTCGCGGGTTTTCGACCAATCAGCTTCATCCAACGAGGGGCGTTTTAACCATCATTTCGAAGCGAGCCAAACAGACGTAGCCTACGTAGGGGTGAACTATAGGGACATAATAGGCTACCCATCAATATAACAATAGGGAAGGATCGGAAGGCATTTTATATTTTTTTGTAATTTGTCTTAGTTAATAGTCTGTGTTGCTACCGATTGGATAGACGGGAGACTCCTAAAACGCGTTCGAATATTTCATTTATCAGATTAATGAAAAAGCGTTCAAAGCACACCAGAGGCAGGTCACAAGTCTTGAAAGGGAAGGATTTACTGATCATCACAGTAAAAGTGTTTAAAAAATGAAGTTTTGACATTACCAGGAGGACATTTTGACAGTGAACAATGTTTAAACCAAACCTATACACCCCTGTATTGTATTTCCTTGTGCTTCAGATGCACAATACACTGTTCTTTTATTTCCTTATAATCATAAAGCACACATTTACATTGAAGAAATTGACATTTGGCAAAGCACTCCCTTAATTTTTTAACCTACACTCAGATAACCCTGACAAGGAATGTAGTATTTACTGTAAATGGGCTCATCCATGTGACCAATCAAGAGGACGTCATTGTGCACTGGACTTTAATCCCGGTCAAGGACGCACTAACCGCTAAACATTTGTTCTGGGGTTTTTTCACGCCACGTTGGAGCACACAAACTATTTTATCTCAAGGTGAGCAGGACACTGAAAAATGACTGGCTGTTCCGGGCCAACCAGCAGGGAAGTAAAAGTACAACATGAACAACATTCCTTTCTGCACAACGTAATTGCTGTAATGAGGCCTTTCCCCTCTGCCTGAACACAACAAGACATAACTCACTGTCTAATCTAGTTTAAATCCTGCAAACACCAGGCAACCTACTGGGCAACAAGGTGTCCCGTTCATGCAAGTCCCAGATAAGACAAGCAGGTTTACATTTTCGAAAGATCCTCTTAGATTCACAAATCTCATCCACCCAACCAAACAATAAAGGCTAGATATAGCTATACAGTACACACATGTCCTGTTCCAGCTCTGGAAGTAGTCCTAGCCATAGAATGTCAACCTACAGCTGTCTTTATTCTTGTCAGAACCAACAGTAGAGAAGTCACCTTAGCCAGAAATGCAGTGCCTGCCCCCCTCCCCCACCCCTGTGTGGGTGAGTTAGACAGAGGACTTTTTAGATGACTTCAGGTGTCTGATGATAAGGTGATCTATTTCATCAGTGGTCATCTGCTTGGTTCAAAGGCCAGTCCAACAACGATTGGTCTCATCGTATGAGCCTCATGGTTTCTTCTCTATGGTCCTCAGCTACAGAACAACAATGAAAGAGGCTGATGACGCCCACTGTCTATGAGGTCAATGGGTGGTCAGTAAGTCAATCAGTCAATAAATCAGCCAGTCAGTCAATCAATCAATCAATGCTCAGATGTAGTTTTTTTGTTTTTACCCTTCAATGTGTAAGATTACAATGATTCTTATCAAATACATAAGCAAAAAAACATTTGGTATTTAATGCGTTTCTTTCAGTCTCCCTAACATGTTTGCACAGAACTAGTGACACCCTTACTCGCGACGAGGTAAATACAGTACATTATAAAATAAAAAAACATTACAAAAAAATCAAAAGCATTTTGTCCGTCTTCAAGGATAAAATCGGGTCAAACTTCCCACTGACTTCAGACAGCATCCTAGTGAAACAACTGACTAACAGTTTTTTGTACATATATATATTTACACACGTTTGGTGAGGGTAGAACAGCGTATGAAAGCACTAACACAAAGTTCTGTCCTTCTGAGGAGAAAAACCTGGGCGACGTGCCCAGGGACTACAGCTAGTCTAGAGCAATTATGTCCTCGTCGTCATCCTCTGCTGATTGGTCCACGCGTTGGCGTTTGACGGAGGCTTCGCCGGTCTCCGCGTCCTGCAGCTTCCTCTTGCGGATGCTGCCGCCCGTCTCCGTGGTGACATCCATGGAGCTGGAGGAAGGCTCCTCCTCATCGGAGTCCACGATGAGGACGTCGTCGTCGTCCGCCGCCGGGGTTGCTGGGAAGGAGACAGGAAACCACATCATCCTGGCCTTACAGCAGTGGCGATTTTAAACCCTTTTTAGGGGTGCTCAAGCATTTATGTATAATAATACATAAATCAGGCATGCAAACAGGTCAGGGGTGAAAGAAAGTTGAGAACGATACGGCGAACCCCCGACCCTCTAGGGGGGTCCGGGGGTATGCTCCCCCGTAAGAAAATGTCTTAAATTTTAAAGTTAAACGCATCAATCGAGTGCACTTTGAGAGCAAAATTAAGAGGCTAGATCAATGTAGAAAACCTCTCCCCACTCTGCCCCTGATTGGCTGTGAAGTTTAGACATTAGGAGTGACGATTGGTTACAGAACCAGTTGTAAAGTTGCGAAGCACGGGTAAAATACTGTGTTGGCCAAGGCCACGACCCCCCCCCCCCCCCCCGATATTTTCTCATCGGATCTGCACAAATCACGTAGGTGACCCATTTTGGTTTCAAAAAGGTGAGTCTCACCTAAAGGTGAGGAGTTTGCATGCTTGATAAATGTATTAATTGTTATCCAGTGAAATTTGGGATTTATATTAGCAAGGGGGTTTAGCACTTTTGCAAGGCACTGTATTCATGTCACATTCTCATTGGGGGCCGAGTACCCCTAAAGGTCTGATCCTAGAATCGCCCATGCCTTACAGATAAGACTACAGCTACTGTCTGCTGCAGCTACAGCAGACACAAAAGTCGTGTCCAGATACTCCCTTGCGTGGTTAGCCCATTGGTGTAGTGTGATATGAACATGTAGTGTGTGTGTGCACGCTGCTCACCTTTTGAAGAAGTGGACGGCTGTGCTGAATCTTTGTTGCCATTGGCGATGTTGTTGCCCTCCTCCTGTGTTTTGGCTGGAGTTGGGGCCTTGTCAGGAGCATCCCCCACCACCTCAAACTCCACATCCTTCTCCAGGTCCTCGCTGGAAACACACACACACACACACACACACACACGATGATGAGGTGAGATGACAACTTAATAGAAAAAGCTACATGATATTTACATTTACATTTATTCATTTAGCAGACGCTCTTATCCAGAGCGACTTACAGTAAGTACAGGGACATTGCCCCAAGGCATGTAGGGTGAAGTGCCTTTCCCAAGGACACAACGTCATTTTGTCACAGCCAGGAATCGAACTAGCAACCTTCTGATTACTAGCCTGATTCCCTAACCGCTCAGCCACCTGACTCCCAGAAGATATTAATGCCATTTGATCCCATAACAGACAGAAATGAATAAAGATGGTGGTTGAGCAGTGGCTGAGCGGTTAGGGAATCGAGCTAGTAATCAGACGGTTGCAGGTTCGATTCTGGCCGTGCAAAATGACGTTGTGCCCTTGGGCAAGGCACTTTACCTTACTTGCCTCGGGGGGAATGTCCCTGTACTTACTGTAAGTTGTTCTGGATAAGAGCATCTTCTACATGACTAAATGTAAAATGTTATGTAAGATAGAAAGAAACAACAAAAACCTAATCAAAGAAGAGTAGGGAGGGAGAGAGAAAAGCCGTACCAGTGAAGCACGTTCACCAGTAGAGTGTAGTCCTGAAGGAAGTCATCCACTTGAAGACGGCTCCCGTTACGAATCCCGAAATCAGACAGATATTTGCTGTTGTTACCTGAAAACACACCAATGAATGCAGATGACATCACAGTAGGCCACATCTTACAAATAATATTTTCCACTTAAAAGATGATACAAATACTAATAATACAAAAACATTATAAGAAATAAAATGTTGCCTCACTGCAAGTGCCCCCTGGTGTTCCGATTGGGAAAATGCTTTGATATCTAATGCAGTGTATTATGGGACATATGCAGGTTATGAGGTTAGGTTACCTTCAGTCTCTCCCTCCTCGGAGGAGATCAGGATGGTGCCTTTCCCATCTTCTATCTGGACGTCTGGGGCCACCATGCCAAACTTCTCCTTCAGAATCTACAACACACACGACTGGTCAGAGCAACACACCCGCAAAAACACGTGCAGACGCACCATAGATAACTAGTCAAGCTGGGCTCACCCATGTGTGATGTGACCCTCACCTTGTCCTGAAGGCTGAGTACAAAGGTTTTGTGGACGTTGAGTTTGACAGTGACCTCGGGTTTGCTGGCACACACGTAACAGTTAGCGCTGGGCGGGTCGAGCGCACATGGAACCAACAGCTTCTTCCTGGGGTTGGGCTGCTTGTTCAGAAAGATCTAGAAAAAGAAGTTTACAAAATGTGGACCGGTTATGAGCAACCTGGTCGGACAGGGAAAAGGTTACAGGTCAGACTTGACCAGTTGAGTAAGTATCCTGACCACTTAATGATTCATGACCTGGGTCCAGTTCCACATGAGGTATGGAATGACAGAATGACAATGTGGAGAGAACAACAACAAACACTAGACATCTGAGCAGGACAACCTACATCTGGAAGACACAACATCGTCTTTCAAGATACAAAAAACATGTCGTCTTAAGTCTCAAACATTTTATAAAACATACACCCATAAAACATACAATTAGAAAAATAACTTAATGAACAGCTAGGAGGAAACCATCAGAACTATAATAATAAATCCACTTCCTGTTTGGAGAGGAAGTCAAGGAAACAAGGAGGGGAAGTGACATAGGAAAAAGGAAGCAGGGACAGGAAACTAAGAACTCACTGTGCGACACTGCTCCACCTCCCCAGACAGGATCTTGAGGGACTCGAGCACGATGAGGCCAGCGATTACGGCGTTGGTGGTGGCGATGGCAGGGATGATGTTGCCAGCCATGGCTGCAAGAAGCAAGACGTCACCATGACAACAATGCTCTCTGACTGCAAGAAGTTTCCCTCTGGGACACTGCAGGTAAATCTACTGACTGCAGCAGGCTTAAGCCACACAGCCATTAGTTACAACTAATGCAACAAATATGATCTCATCGAACCGGTTTAGATGAGCTTTTCATGCTTGCACTACTAACTTTGTGTTTCCGTTGTGTCCCAGAAATTAAATAGAACACACTTGAACTATGATCCAGATCACCAAGTTTAAGTGCAAAATAACTATGACCATGGTAACCACGTGTAGGTGTCACTCACACTTGACGTCAAAGTGGCTCTTCATGTTCATGCTGAACACGTGCATGCGCAGGTTAGCTGCAGAGGTAACAAAATCCATGGCTGGGGCATCGTCCTGGTAACAGGAGGGGAAAGAGTTCAGACAGAGTCCTGAGGGCCTCTTTCAGGCACCCTAAAAGGGTGGACATATTTTCACCAAAGTGTGTTAGATAAGAGGCTCCTTCAAAGGAAGGAAGGAAGGATGCTAGTGTGCAGTATTGAAGCAGGCCCCTGTGTCCTTGTCACCTTGTCCCAGACCAGCTCTGCTCCATCTCCCTGGTTAGCCAGCTGGGTGCGCAGGGTCTCCACGCTGTGGGAGAAGAGCTGGGAGTAGCCCTTCACCCCCAGCACCTGCTGGTCCTTCAGGCCAGCCCCAGACACCTCTTCCTGGGGGCTCACTGACACGCACACGGGCAGGAGGGTGGAGAACACACACAGACAAAACAGAGAGGAAAAGGAAAACACCTTCAATATGGGAAAAGACTGCAAACTGAGACTGGTCCTGGGTATTATGATTCCAACCAGTATTATCACTCCTACTATGACAACATCAACAACTGTAGCTTAGTAGATCTCAGAGACAGCAGACCAGTCTCACCTAGCTTCTGCAGCTCGTGCCATTCCAGAGGCAGAGGGGCCTTCCTCTTCTTCCATAGCTTGTCCATGGTCAGCAGGTACATGATGTCATCCTTGAAGAGCTGCAGCACAAGACATCACAGTCATGTAGCAATAGCAAGCTTGGCCACTTCTACAACCGTCACATAATTCAAGCTCCTTCAACAAGTTGCTAAGCTGTTCTAGGACAAAAAAAATAATCCTCATTAAGAGCTGGACCAGAGCAGTGTGTGTACACGTCAAACAGGGTTCCGCCAAACAAGAATTCTTCAACCTTGGACTTGTCTTCCTGTCTCACTGGAACAGACTCTTACAGTCTCACTGGAGCATAATCTTCTTCTCTCCATATCTCCAGAGGCCACACCTGCAGCAGCTGCCTACCTTGTTGAAGATCTTGACGGGGTCATAGCCGGTGGAGCGGGCCCAGTCCTTGGTGGAGACACGCTTGATGTCCCCGTCCTGGTCCGAGGCTGTAGCTCGGGCTGCCGTCTCTTCTGGCTTCCCTGGGGCGCGCAACGAGTGTTATTACATGCTAGCTACCAGGCAGGGAGTGTTATTTACATTTACATTTTGTCATTTAGCAGACGCTCTTATCCAGAGCGACTTACAGTAAGTACAGGGACATTCCCCCGAGGCAAGTAGGGTGAAGTGCCTTGCTCAAGGACACAACATCAGTTGGCATGACCGGGAATCGAACTGGCAACCTTTGGATTACTAGCCCGATTCCCTCACCGCTCAGCCACCTGACTCCCTTTTTATTACACGCTAGTTACCAGGCAGGAAGCGTAATTACACGCTAGTCACTAGGCGTCAGTTTTGAGCATCATAGTGGTACTCACATGTAGCCTCCGGATCGGCAGTGTCGGGTGAGACTTCCTGGTCCGCATCCTCCTCCCCAAACAGCTGACTGACAAACACATAACATAGAACAGATTATCATACAGGCTTAGAACAGACACGACATATGAGCCTTATAACGATCAGTTCTAACAGACCAGGGGGCTGTGTACATAACTGCTGGGAAGGCCTGACATGGTACATCTGGTTATCATACATGGCGACACAGCCAGCTGTCAGCTGTCTGATCTGACATGATGGTTACTACCTTCAGATAAGTTCCTTTTCCGTGTGTTCAAGGCAACATCGACTACCACTAGAGGGCGGCATGGTAGAGAGCGGCTACTCACTTGAAGAGGTACTTGGCCCACACGATACAGTGGATGGGCTCTGAGGGGGTGTTACGGATAGTGCATCCTGGGAAGGTTTTCTGTGTGGGCTTCGGCTGGCACTCGTAGCACTCTGTAAGACCCTGAGAAAGAAAAAAAAAGAGAGAGCGATGGGGAAAAAACCCAAATATGGTGGTACAATGGAGAACGCCTTCAGATTTCATCAGTCAATAAATGGCTAATTGATCAAGCGGCAAACACAGGAGTGATATAAATCTGGTCGACAGCCACAAGGAGTAGAATGTGACTTTAAACAGATCTAATTCAGATATTTTCTGTAGGTGGCGTCTTCGTACCTTCTTGATGACAGTCACCTGGCCCAGGTAACCGGCTGTGCCACTCTCGATCAGTGGAATGTCCGCAGCCAGACACATCCGGTTGACATGGTTACGGGCCGCTGCAGGATGAGATGGAGGACACACAAAAAAATTCTGAATAAGAAGAACAGTATGCTGTGTGTGACATTATGTGTGTATGTGTGGTGGGTGGGTGGGGTTAAGTGATATAAGACTATACCTCGATTGTCCAAGGCATTCATGACGAGTATGAAGTTCCGGAAGAATTCCACATTGTAGTCAGGGCTACACAGTCCACAGAGACACCATTAACACAAACAGAACATACAGAAGTCCCACCAAATAATACAATTAAACAAGCCTTGGAAATGTTAACATTGGGACATGGTGTGTCAAATAGAATATGCATCAACCAGACAACTAATACTAATATAATATTATTAATTTTTTTAAGGCAATAGTGCACTAAATATGTATTGCTGTGTGTGTTCTCACTTCATGATGCTGTCATGGTAGGCTGTGATGTTGGCTGTGGGGCAGAACTGAAGTACACTCTCCTTGGCCACCTGCAGTTGAGACACAGACACCAGAGATTAGACAAAGCATTTTTCAATCATTTACGAGAAAGAAAGTGTTGGGAATTTTGAAATACATGGTGATCCGTAATTTTGCTACTGTGCTGTAACAGGTGTCAAAGTTTTGTGATGGGAAAACATCGTAGGAGACTTTGTATAATGAGTAATTTGGTTGTTTTGTAAATGTATTTACAACACTAAACGGATATTTTCATAACCAACCTGCGCTTTAGACTTCCCCACATGCTTCTTCTGGAACAGGAACTGTCGGTTGAGGTTGCTGACATCAATAGTATCCAGGTCGATCTGAAGAATCACACAAGTGTTATACACTTTATAAGGCACAAGATTAGCAAAACCGCGACAACTAGCCTGCTTGGATTGAAACAGACGATAATCCATGCGACAATCACAAAGATGCTCTGAAAACTACATCGGAGACAATGGGAACCTACACATGAAGTTGTCTTCAAATCGTCACTGTTAGCTAGCATAAGATCCTCTGCACCATCAGTCCTGTAAGATCACAACACTAAAGACTTGCTCTCGTCTGATTAAGACTATTAATGGCTTTCCTAGACACTTAATCTTTGGAAGACAGTTTGCTGGCAGGCGACAAATCTAGTGTCCAAAATATGGCGCGTACTTGAAACATCCAAAAGTGATCTAAACTAGCTACCTTACAAGATTACCATATGTATCATTGCCTACGTATTTATTATTTAGAATATATATGTCTTGGGCCGCGGGTGAAACTCGATTTTGGACTAATCTGTAGTGAATCAGCTAAACCAGCTAGTTGGTCATTGTAAAATAAACATTGTACCACATCCACCAATAGCTTGCTACCTGGCTAGCTAGTGGTACTATCGTTTAATCTAACCAGCCCGCCCCGAGCTGCGCCGGGATGAAAAGGCTTCAAAACCCAGCAAGTAACCCGGTACTTAAACGTAAATACACCATAACCCAAAACCAACAACAGCTAGCTCTTTTATATATCCAACGACAAAGATAAGAATACCAGACAAAACCATTTTTAAAGGCGCTATTCACCCCTAGTCATGAGGTCCAATAGACAAATGCCATTAAAATAAATGCACCTAACGTTACCTCGAGAACGCTAGCTAGCTAGTTGACTAGCACGCTGGGCCCTGCTGTGCACAAAGACCCAGAAGTGCCCTCCCCCTTCAACTTACCACTTCTATATTTTTGAAGCCGGTAAGGACGAGGTTTTTCAAGAGCTCACATCCAATACCTCCGGCTCCGACCACAAGCACCCGACACGCGGATACGGAGTCAGCGAGCTCTTTTTGGAGAGACCCCACCAGATGTACCATTGTTGATCGGCTCAAGACGGAATGAACGCTATGTAGAGAGGCTATTCGCTAACCAGCTAGCTGCTAGCTAGTTTTCTAACAAAACCAAAGAGAGAATGGCAAAGATCCAGCACGTTCCCTGTAGTACCGTCTGCTGGAGAAGAGAGGAAGTGCGTTCAGTTGTCCCAATCTACTTTCACAGAAACGGAAGAAAAGACGCATATTAAAAACGCAAACGGAGGATAAATAATAGAAAAGTCATTTATTGAGTAGATTAACACCGATAAATCAATCATGGAGTTTTTCCATTGTTCAGAAAAGATAATTTGACAGTCTAGGGTCTCTCCTCAGTTTTTCGTCTAGAGCCAGGTACTTCTGGGGAGCTTTGTCCTTATGCCTGGAATGCAACCAACACACGGGTTAACTGATATCCACACACAAAACCACTCAGGATCCATTTCCATTCCCTCGTTTTCACCTGCTAAGTCTGAGTTTGAGGATGTGTATCCTGAACATGGCGTCCGAGCAGTAGGCCAGGTACTCATCCTCGTCCTCCTTGGTCATGCTCAGCTGGTTCTTCTGGTACCACAGCTGTTTCTGCTGCAGCTCCTGGGTCTCCTACAAACACAAAAGTAAACCACAAACAATCATGTTCAGGTGGACCTTTGCTACAATTACTGCTGTATACTGTATTTCAATCAAGTACTTAACTCTATTACTAATTTACCCTTTATGCAAACCTGTTATACTTAACCATATTCTCCTCTACTGTATTGTATTCCATTCTCTATTAAACTCTTCTTTACTTTACTCTTCTATATTGTATTGTATTCCTTACTATAGTCTACTCTATTGTATTCTATCCCCTACTGTACTGGTGTATACCCTCTCGAAGCGGGCCTGTATGAGGTTGGCCATGTCAATGAGGCGCTGCTTGAGGTCAGACAGACAGTTGTTCCTCAGCAGCACGGCGGTGTGCTTGGTCATCTTCTCAGGGTCGCCCAGTTGAGCCAGGAACGGAGCCAAGCAGTCCAGCTCCTTCTCCTCCCTCCGCAGGCGTTCCTCCTGGGCTGTTCGCTCCTGGAACCGGGGGGGGGTGAAGTTAGGCTTGGGGGGGGGGATACACGACAGAGCTATCCTCATAGCGCTGTCATCGCTCAACCTGAATGCTGGTGTACATGTGAACAACATCTCTAACTCTATCAGCACAAGCTATCTGGTCTTAGGGATAAGTGTTGTGACGTGCTAGTGGTACATACATTTACATTTATGCATTTAGCAGACGCTTTTATCCAAAGCGACTTCCAAGAGAGAGTTTTACAAAAGTGCATAGGTCACTGATCATAACAACGAGATAGCCCCAAACATTGCGGGTAGCCAAGATGATGCATACATTGTGAAAACCAAATAAGTCCCAAAGGGAAGAGCAATAAGAGCATGTAGTTAGACAAGTTACAATTAAACAGCAAGAACCTCAAAAGTGCAAGAGTGTACCTCTGGAACAAAGCAAGCAACAATAATATATTTCACGGCGAGTACAATAATTTAAGACAGAAGACAGAACATTTAAGATTCATTACAACATTTTAAAAAAACATTTAAGACAGAACATATGTAATCATGCAGAGAATGACCAAACAGCAGGACCAAACTCCGATTGGTCCTGCTGTCCTGTGCAGGTCAGTCATCAGTAACTCCATGGACGAGGCACATCCCCTCTCTTTAAGAGAGCGGTGTGGCGGTGCTGGACTCACCAGCTCCTCCCGGTGGCAGCGGGCTTTCTCGTTCCTGGCTGTGTTGTAGATGGAGATGTTCAGCTCAATGCTGCTGTCCTCCTGCTGTCTCAGGTGGAGGATGGCTCTCACCTGAACACACACACGCACATGCAAACACACGCACATATCCACACACACGCACACACACACCCATGCACATACGAATACATACAATGGGCTTTGAATCATTGAGGGATCTCGATACTGCCGTGCCTCTGCAGACACACACATCCGGTACCTCTTTCTCCGTGTCCTTGATTCTCTTGGCCACTTTAATCTCCTCCTTCATCATGTGCATCAACGTCACATACAGGAACACGTTCTTACTGGGCTTCTCAAAGGGATCCACCTGGACACACACACACAGCATACAGGAGTTCAACAGAGCAAATGTAGTTTGGTGTGGGTCGTTTAGCACATGCTAACTGTCATTATGGTTCTTGTCAAACAGCGGTTCACTGGGTGCTTCCGTGGAGAAGTGTCCACACAGGCGTTTGAAACATCCTCCTTTTGTGTTTCTTGGTATAAGGTAGATGATGTAGATTGCACATTGGTGTACCACTGCTGACGGATGATCGGTGAGTGTAGCCTAACCCTAACTCAGGTGGGGTGGACTGGGCCACACCTGGAAGGAGGAGGCCATCTCGGGGGTGAAGGACTGGGGCTTGTTGGAGTCTCCAGAGTCCCTGGGCTTGGTGAAGTTCCTCCAGGCTGGGATGATCCTGTCGTCCTCCCGGTGGTACGTCACCTGGATCCGGTCCTCCGACACCAGGAACACTCGCTCTGCCACGTCCTCGCTGGCCGGCTTCGACGGGTCCCGATGGAACCTCTCTAATACCTTCTACTCACACACACACACACATCAAACATACATAAACAAAGTCTGTGATCTATTTACAGTGATGTATCTGAAATCAGGATCCCTAGTTTAAACGATGATGATGCCAAGGGGTTCAGCTGATCTACATCAGCTAATACCGTGTGCCATTCATGGTGGTGTCACTATGAGCAGGATGCACTATCCAGGCACACACGGCACAGGAGCCATCTTGCCTTGAGTGGTCGGTGTCCCAGGTCCGGAGCATCTCTGGGGCCAAACACCTTGGCCCTCCTGTCAAAGACCACATGACGGTAGTAGAGGAAGTCTGGGCGGTCTTGGAAGCTCTCCTTCATCTCCAGGGGCGTCTCCACAATCTGGGCCAGGCCGTCTGCCCGTGCGTGGCTGTAGAAGTCCATCTGACGCTCCGTCTCAGGGGTCATGGTGATGTACCTGTGGGCTGAGCCGGCACACGAAACAAACATTCTGTCAAACAAATACAGTGAACAAACTTTATGATGAATCACACTTCCCTGACTAGACATTATGGTTTAGGCTGAGTGAAGCGCATTTGGACGGTGGATTGCGAAATACGTTGGGACAGTAATTTGCAGGAATGTTTAAGTCCATTAGATGGACAGGTGAGTGGTGAGAGTTACATTTCAAGGCGTAGCTGCGTCCAGGTGTGAACTTCTCTTTGGTGACATTGCTCTTCTTCTCCAGCTCACGCTCCTCCAGGTGGTCGTGCCTGTGCTGGAACCACTCCCTCACTATCTCAGGTTTGGAGTCTTCCCACAAACAAACACACACATACAAATAAGCATGTACAAATGCACAGACACACACACACAACCCCCCAACTCTAACCCAGGCCCCATCCCAATGGTGACCAATCCTAACTCAGACCCCATCCCACTGTTGACCATTCCTAACCCAGGCTTGTCCCACAGATGACCAATCCTAACCCAGGCCTGTCCCACTGGTGACCCACTCACAGTCCAGGTCTGTGTAGGTGGTGAGGCGGGTGACCAGCCCATCTGGGAGGAGGTAGTGGGCAAACTTCTCCAGCTTGGCCTTCCGGTACTTGAGCACCTTCATGCCTCCAGGACAGCGAGTCTCCATGTCTGGACATCCATTCAGAGGTCAGAGGTCAGCCAGGGCAGAACCAGGAACCATGGGACAGAGAGAGAGAGAGGCAAATGACGGCACGAGAGAAAAAGGGGTGTAAATAAAGAGAGGATTTACGTGTAGAAAGAAAGGGGATTGGAGAAAAAAAATATAGGACGGGGCATGGAAAGAGAAAGAAAGACGAATGGAGAGAAAATAATGGGAGGATGTAGAGAGACACGGGAGGGGACAATGAGAGAGAAAGTGGGGATGGAGAGCGAGCGTGGACAGGGTCACCTTGTTCTGAGATGGTGATGGGATTCACCCAAGATGGAGGCATCTCAAACTGCTTGGGCTCCAGCACTTCATCCTTCATCACACACGGTAAGAAAACGCCGCTTTGATACGTTCATTCCTTCTCATCACACTAACAAGCATGCGCCCTATCATAGACCTCCTTGTTCTGTCTGACAGTCTTAGAGCACCCCTGTTCTGGTAGTAACAAACCGAGAGAGAGAAAAAAGTGAAGATAAGGAGAGCGAGTGCGTGGGTATACACGCTAACACTCACTTCATCCTCCTCCTCTGGCTCCAGTTCGTTCCTCATGTCGGGAATGAGGAGCAGAGAATGACCTGTCGAGCCACACAGCAAATACTCCCACCTGATCGCATCACCCAGGTCGTAGGTCATATCCTGTCCAAACGCATAAACACAGTCAGGAACCGGCCTGGCCCCTTTCCTAACCCCCTCCCCACCTCGACACAGACTGAGCATACTAAACTCACCCCCACACAGATAGACGAAGTATACTAAACACTCCCCGAGACAGACAGAGCATACTAACGGCGCAGCCAAAGCGACAGTCCTGCATGTTGACCCAGTAGTTGAGGTGGTTCCAGACACACTCGATGCCCAGGAAACTGTCGTCGCTGGTGCTGAAACTCTTCCCTGTCAGGGGATCGATGAAGAAGTTCTCCGGGACTTCGCGGCTCCCAGCCAGCACCAGAACCCAGCAGTGGACCCGCAGACCCAGCAAGGGGTCAGGCGGAGGTCGCTCTCGCTCCTGGAAAACACACGGATGTGTATGTGATATGGTTCCTACTCAGAACCTAGCTACTATTATGGTTCTACCTCAGAACCTGACAAGCAAGTTCTACCTCATAACCTGTTTAGTCATATGGATCTACCTCAGAATGTGTGTATGGGATATTGTTCAACCTCTGAGTTGGATTAAATAGATGGTTTTGTATAGTCTGTCATGCATAAGGAAGGCTTGGTTTAGCTGTCCTCGTGCATAGAGTTTGCACTGTGGAGATTGCGCTCAAGGTTTTGATTGCATGTTTTCCAGAGCCACGTGCCTTACCTCTTGCAGCCTATCGGCTTCGAGCTGCTTCTTCAGCACGGCGGCCTGGGCTTCTGCCTGGCGACGATCCGCCTGGCTCTGCTCAAAGCCGCTCAGCAGGTCTCTGGGAGGCTTCACAGAGTACTTTTGGGTCTGCTCCTTCTGCTCTGCTGCCTGGCCCTGGACACACACACACACACACTGACTCCATCTTCTCTGTGGTGCGATTTTATACCTCTGCAGGGCCTGGCTGTCTGTCATGGATGTGGCTGTAAATCGGCCGTGCACAAACAAGGTCTACTGTCCCCGTACACAGGTATTAGACCTGTCACAGCACTGTTGGTATACTGGACGACATCCTACATTACAAAACACGTTGCATTGGTTGAGTTAGGGCTGTGGTGGTCATTTGAATTCCCTTTCTTTTGAGTTAAATGTCCTTCCTTCGATGTTCTTCCGTTCTTTTCACAACACCATATAAAACAATCGTTTTGGTTTTTAATGAAACTCTACCTTCGCGGGAGGGGCGAGCAGGGGGCATTCGAGCTTGGTCTGGTTCATCATACACATCTCCTTGACGGCGTAGCCGCTGACACAGTAGGCGTTGTAGCCGGCGCCCAGCAGCAGGCCGCACAACAGCGTGGAAGACTCGAAGCAGGTGCCCGCCTGGGTCTGGAGCACCCAGGTAGGAGAGTACAGGTGTGCAGGCTGCACAGGCACACGGCACACTGCTGTCACTGCACAGCATACTGCCCTGCATACTGTAAAATGCATACTACAGTACCTATACAATCATTGCTGTATTTAGATTTGATTATAAAATAATAATTGTAATGTATAGACTATGCAATATTTAACTAGACAGCATGTCAATAATACCACAAATATAATAGCAGTAAAGACACTGATGCTTTATAAAATATGGTAATTATATACCATATTTTATGGTATTTATCATTATATAAACAGATAAAATAATCTCAAAACTGTAAACACACTGATGCTTATTATAATATGATGATAATTAAATACACAATATCGAAAGATAAAATGATCTCGTATGTAATAGAACGTAAACAGACTGCTGCTCCTCACCGGGTCTATGGGAGGGTCCAGTGGCTTCATAGACAGGAAGTCGGAAACAAAGCTGGCACAACCGTCCCAGCTGTACAGCTCAGGGTACGGAATCAGGGTGGCTCGCACAGTGGTGCTCACAAACTTCTATTGGATCGGGGAGACAAAAGTACAACCACTGTTATAGCTGGTCTTCCAAATAGTGTGTGTATGTGTGTGTGTGTGTGGGAGAAAGTGGGAGTATCTTTGATTGTGTGTTGTGTGTGTGTGTGTGTGTGTGTGTGTGTGTGTGTGTGTGTGTGTGTGTGTGTGTGTGTGTGTGAAAGAGAGCATATCTGGATGTACAGTTGTGTACAGTACCGGGACGCCACACTCGTTGAGTGGGCACAGAAGCAGGGGCTTGCGGTCGGGGTATATGTGGGCATACTGGTAGCGAAAATTGTCAGCCATCGCCAGCAGAAGCTTCTCCTTAGGGCTGTTCTCTTTGTAGGAGGTGGGACACTGGGACATGTCCACCTTCTGGATCTGTTCTGGGCTGCCAGATATGAGGAGGGACATTAGTGAGTGTGGATGTGGCCTCAGCACAGAAACATTATTGACATTCTGAGAGGAAAGGTTGAAGGTCAACTATTCCCCACAGGGGGGGTGGGTGTAAATGTGCTCCTGCGTACACAAGACACATGCATTCGTTGAATCATGTTCATGTGTAATGTTCAATGCAAATGTCCTTATTCCCATCATGAAAGTGTATGTGTGTGTTTAGTTTAACAGGGATGAACAACGTTGATAACTTGACACAAACTGGCGAATGTGGCAGAGTTGGTGGACCTGCAGGGAAACGAAGGCAGGAAGGATAAAAGGAACTAAAAAGTATTTATTAGTTAACAAGAATCCGAACATGATGGGAAGAACACCAAAAACCCACAATCTAACTGACCAGGGAAGTAACTATATACACAAGGACCAAACTAAACACAGGTGAAACTACTCCAACAAACACGCAAACTACACGCAGACACTTAACAACACACAGGTGCAGGTAATGACTGAGACACAGAAGAGACATACAGGGAAGAGACTGTTGCACAGCCATAGCCGTGACACCAACATGATGGAACTGTAACATGTAATTACACACAATTGTACAAACGTGTAGGAACAACAAACATGTTCAGTTAGAGTACAAACTAAAGCAGGGCCATTGTATATGGGTAATCATTCAATTAAACGTAAACAGCCCTTGTGTTTATTATACTGCTATGTTGAAAGCGCCACCTGAAGCAACATGACCAGATGCCCTACTTCAACACTCGTGGACAACAACTGTAACAAATGTCAATGCTCTTTGGTAACCTCACATGTAGGGTTTTGTCATCCTGGTTGTGTGTATGCTGCCAAGGGTCTTCTCCAGCTCGTTCAGGTCATCTTGCACCTCTTCCAATGTACTCTCGTCCAGCTCTGCTATGACATCCTGATCCTCTTTCTCTGGCTCTTTGTCGGTCAAGACCTCCTCCTCCATCTGGTGAAGAAGAAAATCAATTAATACTGGTAGAACACACCTTTATTTATTGTATTCATACAGTGGCTGGTACGTACTTTGTATCTACTTTGCTGACGTTACTGTAGCTAGATTAAAGTTAGACTACAGTACAGTAGCCTAGAATAATTGACATCTCTAGATAGCTGTTTTACAGTTGTAATACTTCATCTTAGCATATAATAATGATATGATAACATTCATAGCTAAAGAACTGTAGGAATACTTTTAACAAATGTAAACAGTTTAATAAGACAATTAGATAAGCTTTTCTTTTGTTATTTGCTAACATTAGCTACATAGCTAGATTGCTAGTTACCTTACGTGGACGATATTGTTGTCAGTGTCTCCATAGTAACAGGAGTTGAGTGACGATAGAATTTAGAGAACTCCGATTGGATCAGAAACGGGCTCTGATTTGATACATTTGAAAAAACTTCCAGTATGAATGAAAGTGAAGAAAATCACACCAAATACTTGCTATGGATTCAATCTTGCCCGTAACTACCTTATTACAAACATATCACAAACATTATATTAGGACTGCTAAAAAAAGTCAATAAAAAGCACTTACATACCTACACATACTGGTCATCTGTTTGGGACTGTCAGTCATTCACCTTTGAGCCATTGCAAATATGGTGTTGTTCTAAAATCAATAGGGCAATAGGTAGTTTTGTATCAACGTAGATTGTGCGTGTGTGTAGGTGTGTGTTTGTGTGTGTTGTATTTGTGTATTTGTATATGTTCGTGCAAATTCATTTTGAAGGCATATTTAGCTCGAGTTTATGGAGATGCGCCTATGTCCAGTCAGCTTTGAAAAGGTCGAGAAAAAATAACCTCACTTTTTCTTTCTCCATCTATCACGGTCGCACCCTGCCTCTGCCCCAGACAGCATTAAAAGCTCAGTTCTCCAGTGACCCAGTGAGAAAGACGTAAAAGTTGCGAAAGTCGTCAAGAGACTTTGACTGGAAGAGAACATCATGGACTTTTCACATTTGTTTTCTTCGCTCTTTCTGGCGTTCATCTTTATATCCCAGCACGCAGCTGCATTTTGGCTGTTCAACGTTATCTTTCCTCCCAATGCTAAAAGTCGTCAGGCAAGCAATAGCACTCCCCCAGTTATTATAGGTGAGTATGTTTACATGTTTATACATAGCTTATTAAATATTTAGTTTCGTGTGGTATTATAGATTATTTTTATTCGATCATTTGTGTGGAATGTTTCTGCTGGTTTATATGTCTGGAGAAACGACAACGTGACCTACGGTTGAAGTTCGTCTGATGAGTAGTGTATCTGTTCTGGAATCGTCGTAGTTTACAGGTGGCTTTGAACATCTCGCACATCTGGCAGACTTTTTATTATACTATACCCTAAACGGAGGCCCTATAGGAAAAATCTAAAGCTTAAATGAAAACGACCTTTTCAAGATAATGGACATTAAATTACCTGGAAAATGGGATTGGGGTTTCATGTGTTCACAAGACAAACTCAGACCAGGGACACCTGCAGGGCTGTGGGGTTTGTGGCAGCAATGTTTAGAGGTCAAAGGTATGTGACCTCTGTGATTACCCTATCTCTAAAGTCATGTTCTGGGAACATTGGAAAAACAAGGTGTAATACACATTATGGACATGATGTTCATATTGTTTTGGAAACCCAAGTGTTTGGTTTCTTGGGTACAGTAGCCCTGCTACTCATTAAGATGTGTGTAAATAAATTATATTTGAAGAAAGCTATAACATGACCAAACTTACCAGTGACACATTCTCGCAACCCTCAGTGAGAGATGTAGTGTGTTCAGTATTAAACTTTATTTTATTCATTCAATTAACATATCCAGTTATCCAAAGACACTTGGCTGTCTCAACCATCCATGCATCCCTTCCTGTCTGTCTGTCTGTCTGTCTCTACTTACACAACGTCTAGTAAGGTCTGCCTCTTCTTACATAATGTGTGGTAATGTCTGTGCAGTGCCAGGTAACCTGGGAAATCGTCTGGAAGCCAAGATTAACAAGCCAACCTTGGTGCACTGGATGTGCTACAAGAAGACGGATGACTTTTTCCCCCTTTGGATAGACCTCAATATGTTCATGCCCATCGGGATAGACTGCTGGATAGACAACATCAGGTGAGGAGGCAGTATGGAATGGCATCCAAGCAGAATAAGTATCAACAGTTTTAACTGAGCCACATAATAAATGCTCATTCATGCTAAATGTAGTTTTATATTTGTTATATGTGTTTTCCTACTGCAGAATTGTATATAACAAAACAACACGCAGGTCATCCAATGCACCTGGAGTTGAGGTGAGAGTGCCTGGTTTTGGAAAAACATATCCCATTGAGTTCCTGGACACCAACAGACTGGCAGGTAAAAGCAATCTATGTACTGATCTGCCAACTGATCTCTTCACTAACAATGACTAACCATTTATGTTCATGGTTTGATTAAGATGCCAGTGTATGCAACCTTTCAGGTTATTTCCACACTATGGTTCAGCACATGGTGAATATGGGATATGTCCGCAATGAGACTGTCCGTGGAGCTCCCTATGACTGGAGGGTGGCTCCAAGTGAGTACTATAAAGATGTTCCCACACACACACACACAGACATATGAACACTTTTACACCCCACAGAAACACACGCCACACATATACAGCACATCAAAACATATATACACGCTCTCATGCTCACACACTCACAAACCTGAGTGTGTGCACAGATTTTCCTTCAACTCCTATGTGATTGTCCCTCCTCCTCCACGCCCACCTCTCCCCCCTCCCTCTCCCTCTCCTCCTTCTCCTTAACCCCTCCCCCTCCCCTCAATCCCTCTTTCCCTCCTTCTCCTCCCCCTTATCCCTCCCCTTCCTTCTCTTCCCTCCCCCTCCTCCCCCACCCATGCCTCCCTCTCCACCCTTCCTCCACCTCTCTGTCCTTAGATGAGAATGAGGAGTACTTTGCACGGCTAAAGGCCCTAGTGGAGGAAATGTATAAGGAGTACCAGCAGCCCATCTACCTGATGGGCCACAGCATGGGCTGCAACTACGTGCTGTACTTTCTCAACCAGCAGCCCCAGGCCTGGAAGGACCGCTACATCAAGGCCTTCATCTCCTTGGGGGCCCCCTGGGGCGGAGCTATCAAAACTCTCAGAGTGATGGCCTCAGGTACTGGGCACACAAGGTTAACACTTACCCTACCCCACCCAGAGAGAGGGCCTAAGGTAACAGGCATGCATGGGGGGTGGTGGCTAACCCTAACCCTTTACAGTGATGGCTTTGGGTACCAGGCAAACAAGGTTAACCATAACAGCAACATTAACGCTCCACAGTGATGGCTTTGGGTATCGAGAATCCCTAAACCTATAATGCTGGCCTTCATCGTAACCCTAATATCCCATTGTCACAAACAATCTTTTAATGGAGCCCTTATTCCTGGTGGGGTTGCAGTTACCTAACAATTCCATATTACTTCAAAAGGTTATTTCGTTTTTCTATTTGATCTTAGTGACCGTCTTAGCGACTCTACTTTGTCTCCACAGGTGAAAACGACGGCATCCCATTGGTGTCCAACATTAAGATCCGGGAGGAGCAGCGGATGACCACGACCAATTCCTGGATGCTGCCGACTGAGGAAGCGTGGCCTAAGGACCATGTGTTCATCTCTACGCCAACCGTCAACTACACCAACCAAAACTACCAACGATTCTTCACCGACATCAACTTCGAGGATGGCTGGTACATGTGGGAGGACACCAAGAATCTGACGGCAGGTCTGCCGGCGCCCGGAGTGGAGGTCTACTGCTTCTACGGGGTGGGTCTCCCCACGCCCGTCACCTACATCTATGACGAGGAGTTCCCCAACGCAGACCCAGTGGACTTCCTGTACGATGACGGAGACGATACGGTGGACAGTCGGAGCATGGGCTTGTGCAAGCGCTGGATCAACCAACAGGACAAGCCCGTGCATGTCACTGAGTTCAACGGCATGCCTCATCTGGACATGGTGTTTGATCACAAGGTGCTCAACTTGATCCAGCGGATCCTAGAGGATAGGTGGACTGAGCCCCTGCCGGAGGAGACCAGCAACTTTAACTCCACGGCTGACAGTAGCGACCCTCCCTTAACTCCCCCCACCACCCAGGACTAGACCAAGCTGTGGCCTAGCAGTGTTAGGGTGAGGTTAAAGAGTTACATCCTTATCCATTTCAAGAAAAGAGTAGTCATGTCTACTGTAAGAAAAGAACTGATGTCATTGATGAACAACTCATGACGTAGCATTAAGTTTTATTGGTTGTCAAAAGGTCATGACATTGTATGCTATAAGATTATTTAAAAAAATGAAAAAACATTGTTTCAGTATGTGTTGTTCTGCAATGTGAAGATGTGATTGTGATATGATTAAAATGATCGTGTATAAAAAACTAAACTCAGACTATATTTACTTTGCTGTGTTTTTTGGAAGATCTTCTCTGATTAGAACTGAATGTGCCTAATTTAATCAAGTTATCTTTATGCCACTCCCATAATCACTAGACTACGTGTGACGTCGTCTATTCTGCCTTGATCAGACAGCGTTTTCACCGTCAGAAACCTGTTGTTGTCTGTACCGCTACCATCGGTATCTTCGGATATATTTTTTTAATTCTAGGAATTGCAGAACATAGAGTTCTCTATGTGCGTTGACTTTCGTGTTATCTAATACCAAGAGCGTTATGAGAGATAGCGAGAAATGGTCTCCAGCTGTGGGTTGACTGTTCTCCCTAAGCTGTTCCAGCTGTGTTTGTTTTTGTTTTTGGTAACATGCAGCAACGCCAGAACATTGGAGAAATGTTTCCCGGGACGGTCTTGCCAGTCGGAAAGACCCCCAGTGGTCCTGAGTAAGTGTGCTCATCTTGTAGGGTGCTTGTTTGGTAGATGACATACTACTCATCATGTGAGGAGCTATTTAGCTATGCTAACTTACTTGCGTGATTCATTGACTCCAGCCAGACTGCAGTCAGTTTGAATGCTTTTTTGTTAGTTTGTTATAACAATAAGTGTGTTGTGTACACCCCACGGTACGTAAGTGTCCCAAGTGTATGTATCTAGCTAGCATAAACAACAACCTCCATTTGTGAACGATTGTTTACTGAGTCATGAAGAAATGCTGGAGACAGGTCATATGACTGTAAATGGAACAGAATGTGACTCGGTCGATTTGCCAATCGTGTTCACGCAGTGGCAACAAAGTTAACGTCTGGGAAACTTATGCATTCGGCAGATAAATGGTCAGGGCACAAAAGTGGAGATTTTGTCCGATTCTAAAGTTCTACATCACTAGCCAGTCTCCAGCCAGCTTCAATGTGAAAATGAGTCCTGAAATCGCGGAAATGAACAGATTCGGACTTTTTCAACAAAGGCTTATCTAATCTTGTTTGACGAGTTACTAGTCTAGTGTTTGTATACCTACATTTGTGTGATTGCGGGTAGTGAATTGTCCCATGGTTTCACCCCTGACTTCGGTCTCTAACTTGTGGTCAACAGTTTGTGTTATGAAACCTTCATTGGCGTGAAGGAAGGTTGGGCCTGAGCTCCAATTATAAATTGTACCCACAATTTCGTTATGTACTAATGTGTAAACAATAGAGAAACAGGACTTAAGAGTCAATAAACCATCATCAAAGAAAGCAGCTGATTGTTGCTTTCATCAGCTTAGTGTTATTGTATTTTCCCTGTGTTAGTATATCTCACATCACTGTAACAAATAATGGGGTCACTGCCGTACTGGTCTAGTGTCCAAATCGCAGAGATCAGAGTAACTAGCCGAGTCCTATCTGGTTTCATGTGTTCAGACAACTGTTCATATATAGGTAGATGGATGCTAAGCGAATATTAATGCAGATTTGTGCAGCCTACATATTCTGTTCCTTCAGTTCCAGGAGACCTGGGTAACCAGCTAGAGGCTAAGCTGGACAAGCCTAGTGTGGTTCACTATATCTGCTACAAGAAGACAGACACATTCTTCACCTTGTGGCTGAACCTTGAGCTGCTGGTGCCTGTGGCCATCGACTGCTGGATCGACAACATGAGGTGAGCTGCTGTCTGGAATGGCAGGAACAGTCAATGTTCTATTTTTTCAACACTTATTAACTAAAAACGGTCCTACACTTTGTCTTGGCATGGGGCTTTTCCTGCGTATGATGGGAAAACTCAGTTGCACTCCTTTGAAAGGTGCTGAGCTTTACAAAACACATCAATAGGTCATAACCTGGCCTATAAGGTTATCAGCATTAGCCCCAGTGCACACAGACCTTTAAACCGACTAAAATACTGTGTCATCTTCAATCATACCTTACCTATTTCTAACCTTTCATGCTTCTAGAATCAATCAAACCACACCGATACTTATTATCATCAGTAAAAACAGGTTAAAACTAAACAAGGTTGATCGTTCAGTGTGCCCAATGCAGCGTATTTCCCCTGATTGACATCACAGCTCAGCATTCTTTATCTGCATTTCAGTACTCTCTCATGACACAGAAAGTAGACAATTCCGTTTGTCTGTCTCCCTGCCTTCTTGATATTTTTGTATCTTTAGTCTGTCTGTCCGTCTGACTGTCTCTGTCCATTCCTAACTAACACATTTCTTGTTTTGTTCCAGGCTGATCTACAACCGCACCACCAGGAGCTCAGAGTCTCCTCCAGGAGTGGATGTCAGGGTACCAGGCTTCGGGCAGACCTACCCTCTGGAGTATCTGGACCCCAGCAAGCGCAGCTTGGGTGAGTGACCTCCTGACTAACCTTAACCCTGCTGGCTCTCTTGGCCTCCAGGTTCTACTGGCTTGCTAAGCTGATGAGGGTCACTGTATCAGACATTATCCCTTAACTAAGCTGTGTGTGTGTAGGTATGTATTTCTTCACCATAGTGCAGGCGCTTGTGGAGAAGGGGTACACAAGAGATGATGATATTCGAGGAGCTCCCTATGACTGGCGTAAAGCTCCCAGTAAGGACTCATTCACACGCACATGCGCAACCCATTTACCATGTTCACAACATCTCCAATGTCTAATCTGCTGCTCTGGCTTGTGACGTTCCTCAAGATGAGAACAAGGCGTACTTCCTGGGCCTCCAGCAGATGATAGAGGAGATGGCGGAGAAGGCCGGGGGTCCGGTGGTGCTGATCGCTCACAGTATGGGGAACATGTACACACTGTACTTCCTCAACCAGCAGCCCCAGGCCTGGAAGGACCGCTACATCAAGGCCTTCATCTCCTTGGGGGCACCCTGGGCGGGTGTGGCCAAGACCCTCAGGGTGGTCACCTCTGGTATGCTTGGCACTGTGTATGGGGTGGTTACTTGGTGTTGTAGTTTTCTGAGTGCAGGGTTGAAGGGCTTTGTTTTATGTGTGGTTTATTGGGTGTTGTGGTGTAGGACTGCAGATCATTATCAGTGCAGGGGTTAAAGTGAAAAAAAAGGGGGGGGGGGTTGGAGAGAAACACTTTTTTGTCTCAGCTGTAACAGTTGCTCCCGGCAACGTTGCGGTAAGTTTGAGTGCATGGGCAGCGGCTCAATGACATGACGAGCAAGCACTTTCTTATCGTTGCTGGCATATAGTAGCTTCCTCAAGCAAAACGTGCAGAAACAAGCACCAGGCTCTCTGTTTCTTGCACCAACTGCCAAAAGGCTCGCCGTCTCTACCTTCTTATATCCACACCCAGCGCCATTTATTTTTGAGTCATTTATCTATGGGTAGGACATCATCCCCAGGCTTCATGAATTTGCGTTCCATGCTTTCACCGACAACGCTAACATGACCTATGGATCTCATTCACAATGTGTTGACAGGACCCGCCCTGCTCTGCTTCTGATAGGCTTGTAACGTTAGTTATAGCAGCGTTCCTCTCATATGATTGTTAGGGGAAATCAATTGACTTGAAAATATTAAACCGCATGCAAGTTCCCATTTTTTTTTCTCTCACTTTAAGCCCTGTCAGTGTCTAGCAACAAGCCAGTCGGTGTGCTTGTGGTTAGAGTAGAACGTCACTCCTTACATGTGTTTCCAATCACAAGATGGTCTCTCCCCCCAGGCGATAACAACCGTATTCCAGTCATCAGCCCTCTGAAGATCCGCTCTCAGCAGCGCTCTGCCGTCTCCACCGTCTGGCTGTTCCCCTATGCCCACTCCTGGCCCAACAACCAGGCCCTGGTCCAGACCCCAACCACCAACTACACCGTCAGGGACTACCAGCGTCTGTTCACCGACCTGGACTTCCCTGACGGCTGGGCCATGCGCCAGGACACGGAGCCCCTGGTCAGTGCGCTGCAGGCACCCGGGGTGGCCATCCACTGCCTGTACGGGAGCGGCGTGCCCACCGCCGAGGCCTTCAAGTATGACGGCAAGTTCCCGGACGTGGAGCCGACGGTGGTGCAAGGGGAGGGCGACGGGACGGTGAACCTGCTGAGCGCCATGCAGTGCAAACGCTGGCTGGGAAAGCAGACGCAGCTGGTCCACCTAGTGGAGCTGCCGGGGAACGAACATGTCAACATGCTGCTCAACATCACCACCGTCGACTACATCAAGGCTGTGCTGTTTTCTACCTGAGGGGTCCACATCCTGTACACTCCCTGTCCACTTCCTGGACAGGGAGTGTACAACCGCCCCCGCTCAGGGGCTGCAACCAATTTCTGCCTCTTCCTCCCTCTCTTGATCTCTTCCTTTCCTCGCCCTTTCCTCTTGTTCTCCTCAGTGACCTTGTCAGTCAGACCAAAGACTGCTGGTTCGTTGGCAGGAAATTGATTGGCATTGGTTCGGATCCAGATATTTGAGCTTCATTCACACACACATGCGATTTCATACATTGGATTTCTTGATTTTCAATTTCATAATGTTGAATAATTTTATGGATGATTTATATTCATGTATATAGTAAACCTATGAAAGACCTATAGGCTTGTAAGCTAACTACAATTCTGTAATTTAAGAGGAACTAATCTAGAAATTGAGAGTAACAGGTTGTTTTGTGGCATAAAACCCAAATCTGATTTTATCTGCACATTTTTAAAAGCTAATATTATATTTAAGATGTTACATATTAAAGCTGTTGGCCTATATTAAGTACAAAGCGAGGGTTCCATGTAGGCTCCAGTCATCAAAAAACGAACACATAAAAATCGCCTGGTGTAGTTGAATCAGATCATGCTTTGCTGCTGTTAGTCTGCTATTCTAAATGTCAACCATTGTTTGTGGTCTGTATAACATGAGACTTATCATCAGATTTATGCTTACTGTCAGCTAATCGATAACCTTTATAAAGACTAGTTCTGTCTTGAACCTGTTTGATTTTTGCACCTGTTCATTGTTATCTTACATGGATGTTTTTATGTCTGGTATTGAGAACCTGCTACAGCACAGCAAGGCCTGCTCTGACCAGTGTGATAGTAATTGTGCCATATTACAGCCCCATGGTTGGGCCAGACCAAGATGTTGTAATTGCTGAAAATCAAATAAGCTGTGTGTTGTGCACATTTGCTGCCTTCTGACTGAGTAAAGCTGTGATGTTACACATCTAGCCTGTCTTGTGTTTTATTTTTTTGTGATAGAGGAGCGATACCAGGGTTACTGAGGAACTGCAGTAGAAGTTTCAGTAGCAGTTTTGTCCGGTCCTTCTCAGTTCCTTTTCCCTTCTCTGAGGTTTCTTTACCCTGACCCTACTGCTCGGTACATAACTCCTCTACCTTATCTGTCTTTCGGATCTCACAATCAGCAAGCCCTAGAACAAAACTTGGAATGTATTTGTTTGGATGTTTGTACTTTGTTAATAAACGTTTGTCTATGCCAGAACAATGAGGTGTGAATATTAGTATTGTTCTTAAACACAGATTACATTCAACCCTTTCTTCATTTTAATAGTGAATCTTAATAATGACTAGTTCACCATAGGCCTCTGAACTGATGGTGTGACTGCCAGTGTTTTTCTTCCTCTAAATTGATCTTGATTTCATCATACTGTATCTGCAGAAGGCAAGGCTTCTAATGAACCAGTACATCAAAACTGCATGTGTTACTTCCTGGGACTATTAACAAAAACAACCTCTCCAGTGCTTCTACTGGTTTGGTCCTTGTCTATTTTAATGCTGCTAATGTCACAGGTGATAATGACAAGGTTTGACATATGATAAAATAATCTTTATTTACAGCATAAATGATACATCAGGTAACAGTATGGTGATAGGGTCAGACCCGATCCTAGTTCGATTTGAGCAGTCCTACACCAGCAATATTCCCTCAGCAGACCAAGGGAAAGGAGAAGATCGTGTACATCACTAAAATATCAGCAGACTAAGGGGAAAGAGAAGATCTTGTTCCCTGATTTGCAGCGAAGCTCCTGACAGTCCACCCTCAGCAGGAACCGTCCATCTTCATGGCAGTCAACCAGGCCCTGAGGTCGAAGGAACAACACTGGATCAAAACCTCAACAGGCCGAGACGGGCTACACAAGGAGGGTGTCTGACGAAGGAGGAGTCACCTGGAGCTTTTGTAGACAGGTACGCATACAATCAGTAAAGTCCCCCACGCACCAGGCCAGACTGACATGGAACGATGGATTCTAGTAGCAGAGAAATGGTTACTAGTTTAAAGTGTGACTTGACTTTGATTGTTGTTGGTTACTTTGTCATCTCTGGATTCATATTGCAGTCAGAGTTTGGAACATGTCACTGCAAAGGAAACCATTGACTAGAGGGGTCGGACCAGTGCGACAAAGGGTGACTGGGAGATGACAAAAAAATAATTGTGTGGAAAAGAAAAGACAGTGGCAGGGTAAAGAATGACTCGGAACAGGTATGTAATGTTAACAGGTTTCTAAGGTTTCAATGAGAGGGGAATTTGTAGTGTGAGGCGCTGGTTTCCAGACCTTGTAGAATGTCTCCAGGCGGAACTCCTCCATGGTTCCATCGACTGTCTTCATTATCTGCAACAACTGAGAATGCCCACTAGAGACTTCCATCCCCAGGAAGGTTCTACAGAAGAGAGTGGTATGGTTGAATCTGAAAGTTCTATATTCCGTTTCCCCTTTCTCTAAACTTGTTTCCAAGCAAGACCTGACTGCAAATTGTGTTCTTCAGAACTATGGGAACATGAAGACGAATCCACAGTACCTGGTTTTCTCTGCATTGGAGTAGACCCTCAGTTTCTCTGCTGAACACACAAGCCTACAAAACAAGATCTCAATCACATCTTTCCTCTGTAAGGTTTCCCTAGGTTTAAACATACAGGTTCAAGTTTCACACACATTTTAAATTGGACATTAAGAGATACTAAGAAATAATGTCACATATATAAAGTGCTTTTTTTAATTTCACAAAAATAACACAAGTTTGTTAGGGCTGGCGTTTAGCAAGGACAGCAGCAGACCTCCTGCAGTCGCTCAGGCCGGTTCTGAGGGACTGTGTGAAGGGCTGGATCCAGTGGTGTCGCAGTACCACTGTCTGGGACATGCTGAGGTGGAAGTCCTGTGCCCGGGACAGCGGGACCCCATGGGCCGCTGCTAATGCCAGCATCTCATCCAGCAGCTCCAGGAACTCCTCTTCTGGAAGGTCTGTGGCGCAAGGGGACGTGATGGAGAGGGCGCTTAAAGTGTGCAACCAAACAGGAAGCAGCTGCCCCTTTCTACCCTGTGTGTACCTCTTGCCTCAGTCCCTGTTTATAGCAACTTGGTGTTTAATATTTTGGAAGTGTGTGTAGTGTACAGGTGCAAGGTTGAGAATAACTATACTGAAACTGTTGGTCCACCCTAACATTTACGTGAAGCCTTAGGCTGATTAGACTAAGACATGAACTTACATGGAAAGTACACATATGTGGCCCAGTTCCCCCTCTCATGTTTGAAGGAGCGTATCCGTCCTTTGTGACATGAGCTGTTTTCCGTGTCAGAGTCCTCCCCTTCCCCTGTGAACATGTCCAACAGGCTATCAGGGAGTGGCAGTCTGGAAAGCGTTGGTTCTGACTTCGTTTTGGACTCGTGCCTTTTGGCATTAGTACCAGTAACTGAGAGAGACTCATGGTCATCGCAGTTGTTCCTGATAATACAAAGAGGTTTATATCTGGATGAGACATTACTTCACACTCGTTCTGATGAGCCCATTTGTGAAATATAAATAATTTAAAAAGCATAACATTTTCGTTATACCTGTGACTGGAGACCTCTGACTTGTGTTTCTTTCTCAACCTGCCATCATTGTTACACATTTGGCGCCTCTTTGCATTTTCCAAAACTTCAGTTTCATCTTCTGAGCTGCTACTGTAGTTAACTAACATCATGGGAACATGGAAACAATTAATTTGGCTCTGGCTCTGGCTCCAGGCGTAGGCTATTACAAGAGACGGCAAAGCAGGGAACCGGCGTTATTTCCGATGTAAACAAACAGTTGTTAGGATAATTGATGCCCCCGTTGAAACAACATGTAATTCAACGTAGGTTCCATACCCAGTACACAGTCCTGCGTTCC
Source organism: Osmerus mordax (assembly GCF_038355195.1). NCBI lineage: Eukaryota > Metazoa > Chordata > Actinopteri > Osmeriformes > Osmeridae > Osmerus > Osmerus mordax. The sequence continues at coordinate 9,354,465 of NC_090053.1, forward strand.
GTTTTATTCAACATCAATGGGAATATCGCTAGCGTATCCATTTCTTATATACTGGTTTTAATTCATGTTAAACTTTGTTTACACATCACTTTGTCAAACGTCTTAGCAGAAGTTGTCACTGAACATTCACTACTTCATAAAATGAATCGTATTATTATCTAGATGTGTGTGTAACAAAGATCTGTTAAATATTGAGCTAAAAAATAAAATAATTATGAACAGAGAAAATATCTAGCTTACCCTTACTCAAACTACAAATAACTACTCATATCACATTATTAACAGAATGGTGAAAGCTGGCTATTCGTAGCAGGTTCCGGGTGTGTTGTGAGCATGCCAATTAAATATTGGATTATTCATGTTCCTGTGCCGGGGCAGGGTTTTTTTTGCTAACCCGATTGCTACCTACCGTTTTATCCCAAATTTTCGTCTATTTAACCTAAAAAAGTATAACCAAGCTATAATACGACCACACCAGGACGAGGGAAATGTTTAAATGGGCCATTTAAAGAATTGTTATCGTATTTAGGCAATATTTAGCGATTGACAATTTCCGAATTCTCCGGCCCTGGTATTGGGAACGCGTCAGACAGACAAGAGAACGACTGGCTGAGTCTGCGGATACGAACGAAGAAGGGACGTGTTTTTGGGCCTAAAACGGTTTCCCAATTTCTGTCAAAATTGTAAACCGCGCCAATAGCTCATGCAATCGGTCAAGGTATGTTACCAATTATCCCGTCTTCAGCTGCCTGTCAAATTATCAGTACCCAGCAAGCGGTGCATCTTCTATCAAGATCAGATGTTCCAACATCAAATATTTTCGAACCCCGTAAACATTACTAGCGAGTTAGCTTTTTAGCCTAGCTAGCTTAGGTCTCCGGCGGCTAAGGATAGCTAGCTAACGTTAGCAATGGGCATCAGCCGCCCTCTCAAAAAAATTGAATGATGCTTCACTGTATTCGTGTTAATCCCGCTCTCATGCATCTGCGTAGTACGCGTTTGAGTGTGGTAATATTTAATGTATTGAAACCATTTGTTGTTGGTTATGGTAAAGAATCTGGGTATACATAAGACAATTTTACCTAGCTAAGCTTGCAGCTAGTTAGCTAGTATGTCGGCTATGCTAATCATGAGCGGTAGGGTCGGCATAGACTTGAAATCAGAACGCTGTCAAGGGATTTGTGGGGAATTTCTACTTGTCGTTGCTAGACGATTGATTGATTGATCAGATCATTAATACCAGAAAGTTGATTGATTGACATGTCCTAAAAGTCTTTGTGACACTAGACGCGTAATAAAATGTTTAAACACAATAGAGGATAATCTGATGGGATCTTGTTACGATATGATCTCAGCCTTGCTCATAGTTGGCTATTGTTGGACGTTGTTGTATTGTAAAGTTATGAAACCAAGGTCTTGCACATCTCCAAGGGAGTCATGACTTAGCTATCGAAAGGTGAAATAATCCTATTTATTTTTGGTATTGTCTTCTCTGCAGAAATCCTGTGCAAGCTGAAGAACAGAAGACACCCCAGTTCCCGTAACAACCACTCCATTGTCTTCCACGTCAGTTGGCTTTAGATGACATTGTAAGCTGCCAGCACCCCCAAACTGACCAGCCAGCTCACTCACCTTCCACTTTCTCCCCCACAAAGAGGTCCCCATCCGCTGCCAAGCTGAATCCCTACACCAGAGCCCGCATGACCGAGGCATGGCAGCAACATGCTGTGGCGCCTCCCCCGGTGGTCCACACCATCCCCCCGGGGGCAGAGAACGCCTTGGGCTGCGCGGTGTACGGCATCGTGCTCCAGCCGGACCCCCCCAGCCTGCAGCAGCAGCAGCCCCAGCAGCACCACGGGGCCCAGCAGCACGGAGGAGGCCAGCACAGCCAGCAGCAGCACCCAGCCCAGGCCCAGCAGCCCTCCCTGCAGGTAGGCCTGGCTCCACCCCCGGACGACCCCCCCCCCCCCCGGGGCTCTGCCGGGCCTGCTGTCACTGGCACGTCTATTCGATTTGTTATGACAGTAATGGTGGCGTTTCTCTCATGGTCTGGTTTTCTTGTGATCATACTGTGCACAGAGGTTTCCTGTACTGTAAGAACCATTAATCTTTGTTATTAAAAAAAGGAATAAAGAGGAAGCAGGATTGACCTGTCACAAACGAAGTCAATGTGGCATTGCACCCCCGCTTGTGCTGATGGAAGTGATCCGTGTGTCTCTGCACGCAGGTAGGAGGAGAGGGAGGACACAAGTGTGGGGCCTGCGGCCACGACATCTCCCACCTGGCGAACCCACACGAGCACCAGTGCATGGTGAGCCAGGATCGCTCCTTCCAGTGCACCCAGTGTATGAAGATCTTCCACCAGGCGACTGATCTGCTGGAGCATCAGTGCGTGCAGGTGAGCAGGTCAAAGCACGTCCCTCCAGGTCCTCATGTCCTCCAGCCGTGAGTATTTTAAGGCCTTGGTTTTGCTGGAGCAAAATTGGTCCGTTCGGAGCAAAAACCTACTTTTGACCAATTTGACCGAAAACCATGTGATCCTTAATCCCTAATCTTTTTGACTGAAGTGCTTTCCCCCCCCTCTATTCTAGATATTAAGGTGTTTTGCGGTGTTTGCTCCGCGCCAGCAAAATCGCGTCCTTAATCTCGTCCGGTGCCTCTGCAAGTCGGAGGTGCACGTCCAGTTGAAACGCATCTCACAGTCGGGGGCCCGTGTCCGTTTGAGGAGCTTGCCGCGGAACGGAATGGCTCTCACTGCCCCAGCGCGTGCTGGTGGCATACGCATCTCCTCTGTAATGGAGATTAATAAAGCACTATCTTATCTTCTCCTAGGTGGAGCAGAAGCCGTTTGTGTGCGGGGTGTGTAAGATGGGCTTCTCCCTACTCACCTCGCTGGCGCAGCACCACACCTCGCACAACAGCAGCAACCCTATGAAGTGCTCCATCTGTGAGAAGACCTACCGGCCCGGTTCCTCGGGCAACGCCACGCCCACCTCCTCCGCCACCAATCCCCAGCAGCCGTCCAGCGACGGCGCGTCGGCCAGCGGTAGCTCCTCCATCACCTTCCCCTCGGCCCGCGACCGCCCCTATAAGTGCTCCGTCTGCCAGAAGGGCTTCAAGCACCTGTCGGAGCTGGCCCGCCACGAGCGCGTGCACACGGGCGAGAAGCCCTTCAAGTGCGACACGTGCGACAAGAGCTTCAGCCAGTCGTCCCACCTGGCGCACCACCAGCGCACGCACAGCTCCGAGCGCCCGTACAAGTGCGCCGTGTGCGAGAAGAGCTTCAAGCACCGCTCCCACCTGGTCCGCCACATGTACGCCCACTCCGGGGAGCACCTGTTCAAGTGCAACCTGTGCGAGCTGCACTTCAAGGAGTCGTCGGAGCTGCTGCACCACCCCTGCCACCCCCAGGGCGCCCGCCCCTTCCGCTGCGCCACCTGCGGCAAGGGCTTCAAGCGCCCGTCGGACCTGCGCCAGCACGAGCGCACGCACTCGGAGGAACGGCCGTTCCACTGCGAGGAGTGCCAGATGAGCTTCAAGCAGCAGTACGCCCTGGTGCGCCACCGGCGCACCCACAAGAACCCCGCCGACCGGCCCTTCAAGTGCAACCTGTGCGACAAGGGCTTCCTGCAGCCCTCCCACCTGCTCTACCACCAGCACGTCCACGGCATGGAGAACCTCTTCAAGTGCGCCTCCTGCCAGAAGGAGTTCAGCCAGTCGGGGGAGCTCCTGCGCCACAAGTGCGGCGAGTCGTCCTCCGGCTCCGGCTCGGCCGACAAGCCGTACAAGTGCGACGTGTGCGGGAAGGGCTACAAGAAGAGCTCCACCCTGCAGCGGCACCAGAACTCGCACTGCCAGGAGAAGCCGCTCAAGTGCTCCCTGTGCGACCGGCGCTTCCTGTCGTCGTCCGAGTTCGTGCAGCACCGCTGCGACCCGTCCCGCGAGAAGCCCCTCAAGTGTCCCGACTGTGAGAAGCGTTTCAAGTACACCTCCGATCTGCAGAGGCACCGGCGCGTGCACACGGGCGAGAAGCCCTACAAGTGTGCCAGCTGCGATAAGGGCTTCAAGCAGAGGGAGCACCTGGCCAAGCACCAGAGTGTGCATTCGCGCGAGGCCCAGTTTAAGTGTGTGTGGTGCGGGGAGCGTTTCAGCGACCTGGGCTCTTTACAGGAGCACACTGTACAGCACACTGCTGAGGGAGGGGGCTATCCGGTCCCTCCCTGCATCTAGGCTACTAACAACACCCCCACACCCCCAACCCCACCCCCCACCTCTCGTTTCTTCCTTACAGTGCACAGAAAAGAGATAACCCTGCTTGCAAACCTTCAGTTGCCCCCCTAACCCCCCCCACCCCCCCCAGCTTGACAGAGAACCTCCTAACACTGCAGGATCTACCTTCTATCTGAAAACTAACCCTCCCCCCCCACCTTACCCCAAGAAGAAACCCCTACAGGTTCTTTTTAATCCTCCTTTGTTTCATATTAAAAGGGTCTTACAGCTTAGTCATCGTGCTGCCAAGTCTAACTTCTACTTCTCTAAAGGACAGAAGAATCACCCCATCTTGATTGAACGTGTTACTTACAATTTTATAGACTAGAGGAATACTGGCTCCTCGACTAGGTCAACCTTGATGTTTTCTCTCCCCTTGAAACAGCTCCCCCCCCCCCCCCCCCCCCCACTCCTTCAAGAAAGAAGAGAAGAAGAAATGTAAATCACCACATTAGCCTACATTTCTGTCTAGTCAAGCCAATTGTTTGTTTGTGTAAATAAGTAACCTTTTTAGGTTTGTGAAGAGGAGGACCGCTCCCGCCCGCCGACAACCCTTCCTCTACACGGGCGTTGCGACCCGAGACGCGACCCCAAACTAGCTTTTTTTGTTTGTTGCCAACAGCGGTCGTTGTGACTCTGGAGACCCCACCTATGGAGATTCTGCATTGACTACCAAGAACTTGAAAATAGTTTTATACTGTAAGTTGGACGTCAGCATCTATAGTCTGCTGACGTCTCTCCTGCTTCTCATGTTTGGATTCCAGTATGCTGTGCTATGACTAACCCTCGATGGAGTGGACGCGTGTCCAGGCTGGGTGGGGAGGAAGATGGTGATGGTGTTAGGGGGGGGGGGTAGCCCTCCCATCATCAGCATCTCTCCCGCACGCACTCCTCCATCTCACCCACACACAGTCTTCATCTTCTGTGCAGTTCCTATTTCTATGCTTTCTTTTGTATCAAGTATCAACCCCACGACGAGAAGCTCTGGGGTTCTTTTAAGTTTTTTTATTTGTAAGAAATAACGGGAGGGCGGCCGGGGATGGGGGCTAGTTTTTTTTGTGCTTTTGTGAAAAATATACAAAATATTTGTGAGTGGATGTATGTGGGTGTATATGTGTGTGGCCATGATAGTGGTGACTCTAGTTTGTACCAAAACACCATGACAATGCCACAGCGAGCCCAGTTGAGGGGGATCTAACCAGAAGGAGTTTTTAGTGACCCTAATGGTTGACGCCTCACTGCTCCAGCTTCACATCATCATATAGAAATATATATATATATATATTTCACACTAATCTACAGCTCATATCCCAGCAAAGATCAGTTTAGACTTTTATCTGTGCTGAAAAATTTCTGAGAACACCTGATTTAAGCTTCTTCCTTCTGCGTGTAAATAGTATGTAAGTCGGTTTGCTTTCCCTTTCCGTTGAAACTGTTTTATCTCTCTGTCGTCCATCCTGCTTGTGACGAGATGTCGCAAGGTTCCATGGAGAGAGTTCTCCTTCCACAGGTTAGCTTCGGACCCTCCTGCTCGACAGTTCCTCCACAGTTCCATTTGGAAGAAAGACTTTTTGAGCCATGTTTGAAGGACCACAGTGAGCTGGCTGAAAGTTGTGTTAGGGCAGGCCATGGTTTTTTGTGTAGCTCCATATCAGTCATTAGTGCAGTACATGCAGGTGCTAGACCTCCCAAGTGAAGGCGTTTCCCAAAAAAGCTGCCTTTTTTGTTTTTGTCTAGACTTTTTGACTTGCATGGTCTGCCATAGATTTGATTGGGGGGGGGGGGGGGGGGGGCTGTTCACATGGCTGTGTTTGGTTCTTCAGTGATTGAAGCATTTCAAGGGGAGGATCTGTTGAGTGCAGTATTGAAAAGTGTTCTACAACAAGAGGACAGGGTAGCTCGGAGTATGTTTTCATACAAGAATGGGATTCAGTCTGACGTCTGCTTGGCCTTTTAACTGGGGTCAGGGGACGCCGACGCCCCAAGCTGCTCCAGAGTCTGTGTTGTCTGGCCTGCTGCTGGTATTGTACCATGTGTGCTGGACCATGTGTGTTCCTGGTATTGGACCATGTGTATTCCTGGTACTGTTCCGTGTGTACTGTGTCCAGTGTGCTCCTGGTACTGTACCATGTGTATTGTACCAAGTGTATTTCTATCCACTGCCACTGTGCCTGAGCTGGCCTCCCTGTCACCTGTTCCATTTGTTCACCGTGTTGATTTCCTTCATCTGGCATTAAACGACATCAGGAGCAGTTGGGGATTGAATTTTGGAATAGAGAAAAAAAAAAAAAGTACTGTATATGTTTTTTTTATGTTTTCAAGTTTTGTGTTTATATTCATTTTGTATTAATATTCTTTAAAATCTATATGAATATCTATATTCTTGGAAGGAGATGACAGGGCCTTCGAGATTCAAAGGGGATGACGAGAGTGATGGAGGGGTCTTTAGGACCCGGGGCGGCGTACAGAGATCAGCGTGTTGACGGTTCCCACGGTCCCTGGCGTCTCCTTCCCCTGCATGCCCGCTGTGTTAGCTCCTGTTATCTGTCCCTGGTGTTTGTGCGTCAGACGGCACGCAATCCTCTTATAGCTTTTTCAAATTGTAGTATGTGAATGATGTAGTCAAAAGAAGAAAAGGAAAAAAAAAAGAACCATTTACGTGGCAACGTACAGTTTGTGTACATTCATGCTAAGATATCTGTCTGTATGTAGCATTCAATACACACAGCACTAACAAATAAACTTTTTTCATTTATAAAGGAAATCTGGTGGACTTTTTGGGTTTATTTCAGGATAATTAAGTTCAATAAGCAAGGATAGCAATCCATATACATTTCCATCAGTTGTGTCAATGCAATCTCATGCGTGCACACCAACTCCATCATACCCAGATGTATGCCTTAGTGGTTTATAAAAGGCTTGAGAGGTTGGGAGATGCTATCGGAGAGGAGATCCACAGGTAGGAACGCCTCACCAACCCACCACAGCTCCTCCCCCGGGCCTTGTGGTTGGCCTGGGCCCAGCCACGGGTCCTGTGATTGGCCCAAGCCTGGCCACTGCACTTGTTATTGGCCCTGGTCCTGGCCCCGCCCCAACGGAGGCCCTAACTTTGTTCCAGGCCTTGGTGTGAGTCTTCAGAGCCATCTGGATGACAGTATTGAAATACCAGGAGTTGCCTCAGGATGTGTTACAGTCATTGAATGTAATGTATATTCATTTAGTAAACGCTTATAGGAAATATGGAATTATTCCCAATTATAAGCTCTTGGTTAAAGTCTGTCATACTTTAACTCCACTAAGTGCATAGGCTGGCTGTAAGGCCCAAGCATTCTTAGAAACATCTCCTAGGCTCTACCTCCATGCGCGTTTACGAGGAAGGGTGTGTGTTACCTCAGAGATCTCCACCTTCCTCTCCCAGGTGCGTACGCTCTGCTCCAGCTGGCTGTGGGAGTCCTTGGCCGTGATGTACTGCAGCACATGAGGAACACGGTAGTCCGCCAGCTGGCCACGCAACTTCCTGTTCAGAGTCTCGGCTTTCAAGCGCTCCTGATAGGACACACACAAGGACACATGACCGTATGAATACACGCCTGATCTGCCTGTCATCTGTACATGCGCATCCCTCCCCTTCTCCCCATGTCCTCCTCTATGCATCCATCTTCTGAGGAGATCCGATGAACTGTGCTGTTGAACTGTGTTCATGTTGTTGAATCATAATGTGTATGCGTTTAGTAGACACTTTTATCAACAACAACAAAACAACCTATGTACAGAGGGGGAGTTGAGCATGTGACCTCAATCAAATGCACTAACCACTGAGCTAAACCGATCATCTTACATTAATTAGCATAGCTGTCAGCATGGTAGCCTGTGCTGGGATATAACATTACGATAGTATAACATTACTAATATCAGTATAGAAAACTATTGTATAGTATAGTGGGAGTCAGGTGGCTGAGCGGTTAGGGAATCAGGCTAGTAATCTGAAGGTTGCCAGTTCGATTCCCGGCCGTGCCGACGTTGTGTCCTTGGGCAAGGCACTTCAACCTGCTTGCCTCGGGGGAATGTCCCTGTACTTACTGTAAGTCGCTCTGGATAAGAGCTTCTGCTAAATGACTAAATGTAAATGTATAGTACATTTGTATGCATAAAGCCTGTATATATGACATTTCACATGCTATGCATTCTAGGTTTTAAAGAGCTTGTACCTGCAATAGTGTGAAAATATTGCGAGATACAAACCTGCAGCTTCCTGATCTGCAGTCACATGTTCAACCCCTGCGCTATGATAGATGTGTTCTTTACGGAACCAGTCTTACATGGATCTATGAATGTGTGTGTGTGTGTGGGGGTCACCTCCTCGGCCTGTAGGGCCTCCTCCTCTATCTTCACCAGCATTTCCTTCCTGGAGGCGCAGTCACTGCTCAGCAACATGGACTCGCACGTCATGATCTGCAGCTTCTTCTGAAACACCACAACAACGCAATATCCATCTTCAATACACACCTTTGTGTGACAAGATGCACGCAGTAACACCTCTCATATAAGAGGATCGGGAAGTAGTACACAAACACATCTTTGGAAGATGAGATGGACACACACACAGCGGAAATTCAAATGTAAACCAATGTTAATGTTTCTCATCCAAATCTCAGTTGAACATTGCCAGACTGTTCTGTTCCTGTCCTCCACTGCCCACCCTGTTAGACTCTTAACTCAGTTACATTTACATTTTATTCATTTAGTTACAACCACTCCGACCACCGAAACACAGAACTACATGCTTCTGATCCTTGATCTTCCTGCGAAACTTCCTATATTCAATATTTGTTCATCGCTTTGGGATAAAAGCATCTTCTATATGAATGCGACGTCTAACTTGGAAATGGAAAAGGTGTGCGTCGCCCGTTGGTGTCCCTAATGCCGTCTGACCAGGGTGGTGCGTCAAGTGCCCTCGTCAGACAGGCCCTTCCCTCCAGAGTACCTTGTAGGAGTTGAGGACCTGCAGGGTGTTCCCTGCCTGCAGTTTGAGTCGGAGGAGGTCTGCGTTGCGCTCGTCGATGCGCTCCAGGTACTGGCTGTTCTCGATCTTCAGCTGCTTGAAGTCCACCTCGAGGAGGGCCTCGCCCATCTCCTCCTTCTGCCGCAGCTGCAGCTGCAGCTTCCTCTTCTGCACCTGCAGCGCGGCGCTTCTGAGACGCAGCTTCTCCATCAGCGTGTCCTGGGGGAGGAGGGGTCGAGAAAGAAAGCGAAAGAGAGTCAGAGTAGCAAAGAGAGGGAGGGAAGAAGGGTGGGTTGTGAACAGGAAGAGACAGCGTAAAACAGTCGAAGAGTAAATAGGATGATAGAAGGTTAGAAACGGGCATCGGTTGCGTACGGCACGACCGCACACTTAGTCGAAACATTCGGACCAGTATCGCTCACCTTGGCCCTCATCCTATCCTCCATGTATCTGACAATCTTCTCCGCCGCCACTATCACCCCTCTCTTCTCCTTCAGCACCTTGGCCACATCCCGGTCAAACTCATAACTGGCCTTCTTCAATTCCACCAGCCTGATGTCAGCCTCCTCCAAAGTAGCCTGGTGTGTGTGTGTGTGTATTGGGGGATTTAAGAGAGCATGAGATAGGCCACAAATTGTCATGAGGGGGAACTATCTGGCCCAACACTGTAACATGATGATATTGGAGAAGAATGAGAAGTTCATTGATCCAGAATGAGACTGATTTCACTATGCACTGTGTGTTTGCGTGTGCTTAATGCTTCACCTTGTAATTGTGAAGGACTCTCTCAGAGCTCTCTTTCAGTTTCTCCAGGTCCTCTCGGGTCTCGTCCAGCTCTCTATGCGCTATATCACATTTCTGCTCCGGAGTCAGTTGCGGCTTACAGTCTACAGCTGCGGTCTTGGCCTTGGACTTCCTCCGGCTCTACACGCACACCCACACACACAGTAAACATTGCATGTTTAAAAGCTAACACACCCACATTGGGTGTGCAAGAACAAGAGGTTCACCAGATGGTTAAATAATTACTGTTCCAGCTTCGGGCTGCGTGGCACCCTGGCTCTCAGGCGGCGGCTGCAGGACCAGGTCTCTGGGGTCGATACGGTTGATGTACCGTTCGTACATGTCCGTCTCTGCCCGTAGAACCGCATTGGAGCGTCTGGTCACAGCGGGACAGTTCAGGAAGGGGGATTATAGTACAATTAGAGATAATTAACTAAAGATAATAACATAAGAATTTTTTTTTGATACCTTAAATCCGCGATAAGTTTCACGATATGTCTTTTATCTGCTTCAGTAACAATTTCTTCCACTTCAGCCATGGTTGCTAAGGTAAACAAACCTTGTGTCGTGGATGGAAGTTGTGTGTCACGTGGGATTCCTCCGAACATAGATTTATTAAAGATTCCTAATATCGTGTGAGGCTAAATGCATGTTATCTGGTCGGACTTGGAAGAATAAGACAAATGAAGAATTTTGATGAGATATGATAAAATAATGTTTGAGGCTATGTATGCCTCCTACCCACAAGGTCGCGCTGTCTTGTACACTGTTGCTGTATGAAACTGGAGCGAACTGGAATCCCACGAGTTTGTCCATGTGGTATTCATTTCCGGGTGGCTGTTCCATGGCAATCCGGTTCCCTGCGGTTCGGAATAAGGACCGGGGGGGTTTCTAAAAGAAAACCCCAAAAACCCGATCTCCGACGGATTTTGAAGGGATTTCGAGGTGGTTTTCATCGCGTTTGCTTATGCCACGCGCCCCAGCGAGGGTGCACCGCACCGCACTCATCGGTGGTGCGATTTCTCAGAGATAGCATGATAGCTAGCTAACAACATCGATTTCTACTCCACCCCCTCTCCAACTGGCGATAGCGACCAGTCAGTATGCCGTTTAGTAAAAAGGGGTGAACCGTTATAACTCCAACTACTTCTTAATGATTGGGGTTTTCCTTTTCTAAAGACCCCTCCGCGCTGGAATACGGTTGATTTGACTCGGATGTATTCGCGTAGGAACTCATTGCGTCGGATTCGGGATTTCAGGCCCAATATAGGAAGCAATCATTTGATTCCTTAACACCAGAATCGTTGCATCTTTGCCTAGTTTTGGGTAATTTTTACTACGATGTTCTAAACTTTTAATATAAGCTAAGTAATAAGGCCAGTTTGTTATTTCACCTCGTCTACCTCAACACACCTCTCCCCTCCCCCTCGTCTTAACTCCGGCTATATCTGACGGCTCCTCTCCCCCCTCGTTCATCCAGAACCTTGAAGCCCCAGTCAGTTTAGCTGCTTCTGACAATCCCTGCGACAGGCGCTGGTAATTGTTAGCTGTCTGCAGCGCAATTGGTTATCTTTTAAGCTGTAAAGTAGGCTAGCGGGACGTCATACGACCGGTGGAAGGTCTGAGCTGTTTCTGTTGTCTGCATAGCAAAAGAGCTCAGTGGCAATCGCATCCTTCACACAGACCGAGCTCCGGTGCTCGCCATGCCGGGCCCGGCGGCCGGTAGTAAATCTCGGGTGTACGCCGATGTCAACACTCTGAAGAGCAGGGAATATTGGGACTATGAGGCCCACGTGCCCAGCTGGAGGTGAGAGGCTTTTATTCATAATGTTTAAAATTGGTCCAAAACCTCAGTCACTAGTTAGAAATGTTCACATCACAAGCACGTTTCATAGTTAAGTAGTTATTCATTTTAATTATGTAGAATAAAAGTAGTTCATTTCGGCTGTTGTAAGACCTTAACCATATTATGGTAGTAGCCATCCACAATCGAATGGCTTTACATGAGTGGTCATGAAAATCAATAACGAATAGCTTTGGACTACTAGGGATGGATATTTTGAGCTGGATCATATGATAACAGACCGTCATTAACACGTCATACTAATACTGGATTGTCATTCTTATGAAATTGATCTGTCGTCGTGAAACGGCCCTGTAAACAAGGTTCTCACGGGAGCGTGCGGGATATCTTCGCCTAATTCGAGTATGCGCCTTGAGCGCTATTATTGTAGATGAGCTCCAGCATCGATCGGGATAGGAGTCATCAATCTGCGAGGTGCCGCAGGGCCGCTCGGCCTGGGGCCCGGACGCATCAGAGAATGACGCCTTAGATTTGTAATGGTTTCCTCACATCCGATATACTCATCCATACCGAAACACCAGGGGAACAATCAATATCCCCTGCGTTTCAGATCAGTGTAGTCGCGGTTTGTTGTCATCACAGCATGAGTGGTAGGTGACGACATTGCCCACTGTCTTTAAAATGAGAGATGAGACACGGCAAGCATCTGAAAAGGCATCCAGATCATTTGAACAAATAATAAAAAGTGTGCACAGTGTTATTTTGAAGTTGACTTACATCCTGAATATGTCACACCAGGAAGTTTCTCATACACAGAAGTGCTGGCTTAAAGACCAGTATTATAACCAACAGCCCTCAGGCTGGAGCTTAAAAAGTTGCTCAAATGCCCCCTCCTCTCCTCTGCCGTAAAACAAACAGTCTTCTACTAAACAGTTTAGAACCTCTTTCCAGAATGGAATGAGGACCATGTGAGTCATGTGATTTTCTTCCCATTCCCAAATTCTCTCCTCCCCCCTCCCCCTCACTGTGTTCCCTGGCTCCAGTAACCAGGAGGACTACCAGTTGGTGCGCAAGCTGGGCAGGGGGAAGTACAGCGAGGTGTTTGAAGCTATCAACATCAACAACAATGAGAAGGTGGTGGTGAAGATCCTCAAGGTGAACATGGCTGCTACAGATCCTCCCTGCTGCTACGTTAGCACAGCAGTGGCATACCATCACAGCAGCAATACACTCAGTGACACCATCACAGCAGTAAACACACCATCACACTCAGTAACACAGTAAACCATTTTTCTGAAATGTGATATATCTAGCCTACTGATTGGTTGTGGATGTGTCTCCGGCCTGCTGATCGGTTGTGGATGTGTCTCCGGCCTGCTGATTGGTTGTGGATGTGTCTCCGGCCTGCTGATTGGTTGTGGATGTGTCTCTGGCCTGCAGATTGGTTGCGGATGTGTCTCCGGCCTTTAGATTGGTTGTGGATGTGTCTCCGGCCAGCTGATTGGTTGTGGATGTGTCTCCGGCCTGCTGATTGGTTGTGGATGTGTTTCCGGCCTGCTGATTGGTTGTGGATGTGTCTCTGGCCTGCAGATTGGTTGTGGATGTGTCTCCGGCCTGCAGATTGGTTGTGGATGTGTCTCCGGCCTGCTGATTGGTTGTGGATGTGTCTCCAGCCTGCTGATTGGTTGTGGATGTGTCTCCAGCCTGCTGATTGGTTGTGTATGTGTCTCTAGCCTGTCAAGAAAAAGAAGATCAAACGTGAAATCAAGATCCTGGAGAACCTAAGAGGAGGAACCAACATCATCCGATTGGTCGACACAGTAAAGGACCCTGTGGTATGTCTCTTTGTCTCTCTCTCCATCTACCTCTCTCTCTCTCTGCTCCCTGTGTGTCCCCTGGTGGAACCAGCTAAGCTGACATCCTGTTCTGCAGTGTTTCTCAAAGTTAGGATCCAGAGACCGACAGTAGCCGTACCTCTGAGGACTGCTTTGTTTGCGCGGAATTAAATAGTTTCAAATAAATGAATAATTACATTCATTGACACATACACTAAGGGCTTCTGTTGTGAGCAAGCTGCGGCTAACCACCTCAGCATTGCTCTGAGTAACGATGGTGTCCTAAAGATTCTGGAGATGTTGATTGATTCTGGTGATTTGATCCTCCCCCTTTCAGATTTGTTTCTCATGTTTACCCTCTCTCTCTCTCACTCTCTTTCTTTCTCTCTCTGCAGTCCCGAACGCCTGCGCTTGTCTTTGAATGCATCAATAACACAGATTTTAAGGTAGAACATGTCTTCTCACTTGTTGTTTTTACGAAATGATCAAAAGAACTCATTTGGCACACGCGCGCGTGTGTGTGTGTCCCTGCCCTGCGCTCTTCAGTCTTCATGTGCTTACTCGTTGTCTCCTCAGGAGCTCTACCAGAAGTTAACAGATTTTGATATACGTTTTTACATGTATGAACTGCTGAAGGTGAGTGTTGCACTGCTGCTCTCTCTCTCCTCTCTCTCTCTTTTTTTTTGACAGAGAGAAAATAAAATCTGAGGCTGATTCTGCCATTGTGTGTGTGTGTTCTCTCCCAGGCTCTGGACTACTGCCACAGTATGGGGATCATGCACCGTGACGTCAAACCTCACAATGTGATGATCGACCACCAGATGAGGAAGGTAAGCAGCCCCCCTGTCCAGCGCGTGTCTGTGTGTGTGTGTTGTCTCCTGGCCTAAGCTAAGTCTACTACTCTCAGACTATTCCATGAATGGCCTGTGTTTACAGAAGTCCTGTCAGACTCACGCAGGTCTGCATGATCCATGGGTTTTCCATGGGAGAGCATTTAAAAATGCTTGTTGTGGACTGTATCTGGGTAAAACTAAGACTGCCCACCAGAGGGCAGCAGCCACACACACACACACATACACACAAACCTGACCGCAGACCGTCTGAAAGAGACCAACCCATTCCCATTCAGTGTGATTGGTATCATTCAATCCATTTGACCTTTTGTTTTGTGTGTGCACTTTTGGGCTCTTGTGTGCGTGTGCGTACCTGTCTGGGTGTGTGTGTGTTTTTCTGCGTTTGTGTACGTGTGTGTGTAGCTGCGTCTGATAGACTGGGGCCTAGCGGAGTTCTACCATCCTGCCCAGGAGTACAATGTCAGGGTGGCATCTCGATACTTCAAAGGTCCTGAACTCCTGGTGGACTACCAGGTAAGAACACACACAGACACAGTCTAGGCCAGAGAGAGAGAGAAAGAGTGTAGCTGACTGTGTGTGTCCGTGCGTGTGTGTGTGCGCCATTCTCCCAGATGTATGACTACAGTCTGGACATGTGGAGTCTGGGCTGTATGCTGGCCAGCATGATCTTCAGGAAAGAGCCTTTCTTCCACGGCCAAGACAACTACGACCAGGTACACACACACGAGCGCACCTACCAGAGGAAGAATATGGACGGTAGATATGACCCTATCAGCCTCAATACATGGGATGTGGTTGTGTGTGCAGCTGGTCCGCATTGCCAAAGTGCTGGGGACCGACGAGCTGTTTGGATACCTGCGCAAATACCACATCGAACTGGACCCTCGCTTCAAGGACTTGTTAGGACAGTGAGTATCTCTTTCCCCTCTCCCTCTCTCTCTTTCCCAAACTCACCCACACTCTCTCACCTCACCTACCTGTACTCGCCAATCCTCTCGCTCACTCCTTCTCTCTCCCCCACTCCTCCCTCGGCCTGGGCCGCCCCCTGCAGGCAGAGCAGGAAGCGCTGGGAGCAGTTTGTCCAGACGGAGAACCAGCACCTGGTGAGTCCAGAGGCCCTGGACTTGCTGGACAAGCTGCTGCGCTACGACCACCAGCAGAGGCTGACGGCCACCGAGGCCATGGAGCACCCCTACTTCTGTAGGTCTACACACACACACACACACAGACACACACTCTCATACACAAACACAAACTCATTCACACTCACAAAAACACGCGTGCACACACACGCTCATAGACACGCATGCACGCGCACACACTCATATGCACACAGGCGTGCACACACAAATACACGCACGCTCACACATGCACACACACTGTTTTGCCTCCAGTGACACCAGTCTTTCTCCCTCCAGACCCCGTGGTAAAGGAGCAGTCTTTGTCCAATTCTGATGGCAACATGGTGTCCACTGGATCAACTACAGCTCGATGAGAACGGGTACACACACACACACTCTCTCTCACACACACACACATACACACACATTATGAATGATTTTAGTCAGGAGAAGCATTCCCTTCTTTTTGTTGTTTCAGGTGGATGTTGGTTACCTCGTCTCTTAACCCCTCTGTGGCAGAAACCTCTACAAGTGTACAGTGACTGTGGATCAAAGCAATGCCCACCAGTAACACACACACACACACTCACACACATGCACACACACACACACACACACACTCCTTCTCTGTGTCAGTCTCTGCGGTTGGCTGGACCCAGCTGTGTGTGAAGCAGCCAGACCCAATGAGACTCATTTGATACCGTCACTGCTGCCTTCCTGCCCTATCCCTCCCTTCCTCCTCTCCCTCACACTCCCTTTTCTCAGTAGGTAAACAGAAGCCCCCCCCCCCCCCCCCCCCCCCCCCTCTTGTTAATCTAAGCATGGAGAATGAAAAGGAGTGCCAGACTGCCCCCCTCCTCCCCCCCCCGGCTGTCTGTCTGCCAGTCCAGTAGCCTGTCCCTGACAGACCTCGGCTCTGGCTCCATTCTGCTGTTGTATTCCTGACATGGTGGACCTCTCTGCTCCAGCTAGAACGACCACGACGATGATGACGATGATGAGGCCGCTGATGATGATAATAATATTAATGGAAATAAAATGATTTTTATTTAGATGAACGTGTCTTGTGTTGTGACTCGTCTCCCTGTCTGTCCCAGAGACGGGAGGCTGGGACATTGCAGGGGCAGAGGCAGTAACGTGCTAGAGAGGTATTTTAGTTTCTAAATGAACAGGGTAGGGTGCAGCTCAGTGAATAGAGCACCTGACCTCAGATCAAGAAGAGACTCCCAGTTCAAATCCAGCCCCGTACTGCTAAATTAATACGTCATTAACACGTTATAATCGTTAGCAACTGACTCGACAGTTCCGTATTCAGCTGGACTACTAGATGGTCTCCTAGACTCTAGGAGACCATCAAGAGACCATCATGGCTACCCACTGTCTAGGACCTAGACAGTAGGCGGCCATGCTGTCCTCTGAACAGGAAACAGGGCAGAGCCCTGTCTATCGCCCTGGTAGTCTGCAACGGTGCTGGTGGCCTGGCCCAGCCAACCTAATGATCAGAGGCTGAGGTGAAACCAGACCTGCCCCACACTCGCGTCATTACCCGTGTAATCTTTATGGAACATGATAGGTCGATAACTTTACAGCCAAGTGGCTGTCTCACATGAGTACCCCCAAACACACACACACACATCCTACACTCGCGCTCACACAGGCGCATACAAAGGCTCTACCTGCAAGTCATTGTTGCACGGCAGGATAACAGGGGTGGATGACAAGATGATTTCAAGAACAGAAGTTTGTTTGGGTGTTGTAACTGCTGTAAAAGACCTTGCTGTCATTCATGACATGGATGAAACACTGTTATTCATGACATGAGTAGCAGAACCTTTATTAGTTTCACACCCTTATGAGCTGCAGCTGGTGAATAACTACTTGCCAATCAAGCACTAGAGATCCCTTACAAAGGCTCTGATGTTAGGTGCGTGTGTGTGTTAGACCCAATACTAGTGCACAGTAAAAGTGACATTCAGTCTGGTCCAGGTTGTGCATGTTGAGATCCAGTGACCAGCCCTTGGCACATGAATCATCTAGTATTTCAATCTACTTCATACACCGTCCTTGCTGTGTTCTCCAGTAAGTCTATATAGATGGGGCGTCTTGTGTAACCAGACTTGCATAACAGGGCCAGTCAGGGCTGTCATCGAGGCCAACAGACACTTTGCTGAGTATTGGGTGGGTCAGCTAATTGTCACTATCGAACATGAAGTCTCTCTTTGCTCTCCTCCATCTCAGCTCCTGTTGGCTGATGGGAGCTGTAGTTCAACACTAGCATAGTAGCTATGGCTGTACCCTAATACAGTTCAGCTAATTACAGTATGGGCCAGCTAATTGTCTCCTGCAATGGGGTTTCTTCCAGTCCCCAGTTGTTAGGGATGGTATGTGATTATAGTAGCTGTACTTATGGTTATCTGTGTTTATAAAAGCTGTAATATTAGCGGGATTATCTCTAACCCACGCAGACTTTTCTCCACTTCTTCCTCTCTCCTCCCCTTAATCCCTCGCTGCTGATGAATTTAGGGTCGACGTTTAAGACATGTTTGGCCTCTGAGGTGAGCCTGGAGACCAGCTTGGCTGATTCGAGACACTCGACGACCCTGAAGGTGGAACGCCTCATCACAGCCCGCTGCTCAACATCCTGCCCTCTGGATCTCACACCTTCCACCCTTCTCCAGTCAGTATCCGATGAGATACTCCCCTTTCCTTCCTCACTCATCAACACCTCCTTAACCTTTGGGCCCTCTCCCCCCACACTCAAGTCACCCCCCCCCCCCCCCCCCCCCCCCCTGCTGAACAAGTTGTACGACAGCCTCTGGCTCTGTCCCTTCCTGTTGAGGGCATCGGTGTTTGGTGACCTGTCCAGGTTGTTGGAGAGCTGGACACCCATGTACTTGTAGGTCCTAACAGCCTCCCCATCCTCTCAATCGAGGCCAGACACAGGGGGGGGGCATTCAATCCAGATAAACACAAATCACTATCAAATAATTTAGTTGCAAAAATAATGAGTTGGTTTAGGACAGGCAGAGTCCGTAGAGGAAAACTTGACAGGATGGGCAGTCAGAGATGTTTGTTGGGCAACGATCCAGTACAAATACCACGTAACTTTGTCAACTGCCACCTCCTAGTACAAATACCTCTTAACCTTGTTAACCATCAGCCACTCCACCTCATGGCATCAATACGTGCGAATTATTCAGCTAGCCTTGAAGGCTGGAGCGTGTGTGTGTGTACACTGTAACTTCAGAGAAGTGTGACTGAAATATCAACTTCCTCCTCAGAAAGGAAACTGGAGACTGTGCTTCCTGTCCTACAACCTGACTCCTCTGTTTGTCCACACGTCCACATCTCTCATCCCCCATGAAACATTTAGCTGTAGCTGAGTGTCCGGTCAGCGCTGGTCATCCTGGTCTGTTCACATGGCATGTGTTCACACCTGAGCCAGGTGACCTGGAGGGGTCCATGGCTCTTTTTTACACACAGTTTTTTACAATCACGCTAAACACAAATTTCAGAACCATGACGTCCTTTTTCAAAACGCTAGATGCAAAACTCGAAACAGTCATTACTTGTAACACAGACTGTCACTTGTTCAAAGCATAGCATCGTATTTTCATATATTTAAAGACATCTTGCGCATGCAGAATCATGAGATCAAATAACAAATTTATCATGAAATACCATAGGAACATTCATTTAGATCATCCACACACAAGGTACCCATAGTTTCACCATGTAGTTGTTTGTACAATCATTAAAACAAAAGGATTGATTACTGTCCTACATTTCCATCAACCCTGTCTTGTGGATTTGGCCACAAGTTTTCATCCACTTCACAATGGATGTTTTCATTCGGCAAACCTCTCTGAAAGAATCTCTGGGCATGGTGAATACATGTCACGGCCACAGCCGTGCCCCCCCCCCCCGGTTTCAGTTTTTTGTCCTGCCCTAGTGTTTCCCTGTCATTGTCTTCACCTGTTCTCATTAGCATTATTGTGTCCACCTGTGTGTCGTTTGGTTCTGTGTATTTAGGTTTCTGTTGTGTCCAGTCTTTGTCTTGTCCTTACAATACCTGTCCCTGTGAGTGCCCTATCTGTTCCCAGTTTTTTGAGAATTAAAACCCTTGTTTCAACCATGCCTCGCATCTCTCGTGCATTTGGGTCCTACCCCTCCTCACACCCTGACAATCCAGGCCTGACACTGGTTTGCCATGATGTAATTGCATGCCTCATCCATGGCCTGGAGAAGGGTAACTTGTTCATGAGGGTGCCTATCGTACACCTCCCACCTCCGTGTGGAGAACAATTCCTCTGTAGGGTTGAGGAAGGGAGAGTATGGGGGCAAGTACAAGGCTGTAAATTGACAAAGCAATTACAAGGCCCGCATACCTACAGGTGCTGCTGGTTTTCAAATCGGAAAAAATTATGGTTTAGTCCAATTTGTTCATGTTTCATGGTAATTGGTGTCAATGGATCTCGTTATACTGAAACTTTCATGTTCTAAACTTGGAATATTGTTTGTCAGTTTCTATAAAACTGCATTAAGAGTAATGCAACAGTTACTTATCATTTGAGCAGTAGTATCAATTGACAGTTAGATCATTGTAATGTAAAGAAATGACAGACATTTCAGATGTTATGTGTGAGTTGCATTTAAAGTTTTTAATACTTTGATGTTAAATTGTCATTTTGAACAGATGATTATAGTTCAATGAACAAATGATCTAAGGTGAACGTGTATTGTATCCAAGCAATTGAAAATGGTGTTAGCGTTGTGAAGCATGTGCATTTTGATCATCAGTTGTGAGTTTTGTTCTAGAGTTTTGAAAAAGAACATCAAGGTTCTGAAATGAGTGTCAAAGTGATTGTAAAAACCGTAAAAACGACTAGGTGGAACATTTGACGTGAGAAGACGTACAGGGTTGTTTGTATGTAATGGTGCCATTCCATCTGTAGGTACGTGTGTGTTTTCTGGCTGCTTATTCTCTGGTTTGACTGCCTGATTGTGGTTCTTTCTTACAGGAATTAGATGCGATGAATTCAATCTAATCTCTGTATTTTGCTAATTTACTATTTCACCCAAAGCCTCTCCAGTGCACCTCAACTAGACCAAATAAACGGTGTATACAACATTACAATAGCATACACATCACATCTTTCGCCTTAAGTTTATTACACGGCACACAAACCTGTAACAGAACACAGCAACACAGTGCAACACAGGACAGATTATAATTCAAAAATGTAATTTAATTTAATTTCAAAAGTAAACATAGCAGGAAGGCTACATGCTTCAGAGTGAAATGGACAGGTACAACAAACTCCAAAACGCAGACAACAGTAAAAAGACAGAAAGTGTCTCTTCTTTCTGTGAAGTTTCCACTGGTTTAATTACAGGCAATCCTCCTCTGGAGTGGACCGCTGACCCTGCTGTAATTACACCCGAGAGACCCAAGCTGATAGATCTAGGAGAGGTGATTGTACATCACGTGTTGTCATAGGCAACCAGGCTCAGATGGGAAGTACAGCTCTCTTCAGTCATTAGTCATCGTCGACCCCCCCCCCCCCCCCACCACCTTCCTTCCAAATGGAAAAGTACAGGTGCAACGTCTAACAGGGCCCCCCACTCACCTTCCACCTACCCCTTGTCACTCAAACCCCTGTCCACCACTGCCACTACCCTCCTTACTACCCTCCCCTCCACACCCTATTTAAAGTCTCTGTTTCTGGTTTGGTGCGTGGAGATTCCATCCACGTATAAATGTATGAATACATTACCCCCCCCCAGTGTTGTTGGTAGGGAGGGAAGGGGCAGCAGGGTTGTTGATCCTGGGCTGTTCGTAACCGGGTGTTTGGGATGGAGGGGATCGTTGGTGCTGGGTTATTGGTGAAGGGTGTTTGGGAGGAGGGGGGGGTCAAGGGGTCCGGGGTCAGGCGACTCTTTTCGAGGCTTTATTGCTGCTGCGTCTGCGCCTGAAACAAGCAGGCAGACATCTCCTCTCTGTCCTAGTGATGGGAGACACCGGGACGGCAACGGGAGAAGCCTGCTTCCTGAAGGATGGAGGAGGAGAGAGAGAGAGATAGAGAGAGAGAGAGGAGGAGAGGAGTTGGAGAGAGAGAAATGAGAGAGATAGAGAGAGAGAGAGAAGAGAAAAAGCAACACATGACGTGTGAGCATGTGTGTTCGGGTCTGACTGCATACAGTGTTCAAGTCCCCTAAAAGAGGAAGGCCTAGACCAGGGGTCCCCAAACCTTTTTCTGCGAGGGCCAGATCATTTTTCCTTTCTTTAATGTGGGGCCGGGTCGGTCTGTAACAGAAGATTACATGGGCCGGAGTGACTAGCAGGATTATTGTGGATAATTTTCTTGCTGGCTTGCGTGCACCTGCTCGATCACGATGTTACAATGTTATGTTGAATGTACCATTCTGTTGGTGGGTGAATCTAATAAATAATTTGTTTACCTTAATAATTATAGTTAATAACTAAGGGAAATGTTTATAGGTAATGACTAAGGGAATTTTTTGTTTGAAAGCCAACCTTCATTATCAAATACAGATAGGCCTATTTAAAATTAAATTTTCAAAATATGTCTCTGGCATTGTTCAGAGGGCCGATCCAAAAGTGTGGGCGGGCCATATTCGTCCGGCGGGCCGTAGTTTGGGGACCCCTGGCCTAGACCTTGAATGAACAGCCCTTCAGGGATTGTGTGAGTGACGTCAGCTGATGACATGACGCGCAGCCTGAACCAGCAGCCTGAACCAGCTTCACACAAGTTGCAGGGTTTGTTTGCCGGACTCACCAGGCGCTGGCAGCGGCGGCGGCAGCTTCCCGTTTCCGCAGCTGGCGCATCAGGCGAAGCATGCCGCAGATCTGACGGAGGGTCATCTTGGGGGCGTGGCCCACCAGACGGGGGCGGGCCACTCCCCGTGGGCCTCGGTAGGTGAACAGGGACATGTAGTCCCCGCCAGAGCCCTGCCCAAACAGCTGCAGGGGCTGGTCGCTGATGCTGTTCCTGGCATAGCACGACGCAAACTGGAGGGAGAGGGAGGAGAGGGAGGACAGGAGGAGGGAGAGGAGGAAGGAAGGGGGAGAGGAGGACGAGAAAGAGAAGGGAAAGAAAAAGAGAGGACAAGAGGATGAGAGAGAGAGGAAATAGGACAGGGGGAAGGGGAAGGGAGAAAAGAACAGTTAGTTTATCATTCCAATAATGAGTGATGATGAATAATTCCAAAAGATTGATGCTTGATGAGCAACAACAACAAAAAGTTGTATGTTACCATGTTGTATTCAGCCCGAAAGATAGAGATAGTAAATATCAAACCAGTGATTTCTAGTATCATAAATCCTAAATGTGTACTGGATGTGTGAAAGCCACAATAGACTGAGTGGAAAGATACTGAGTGGTTTCTAGCATCTAAAGAACATCTTCACTTTGAGATCTCACCCAATTAATTACCATCTGAGCCAGCACATTCTCTGACTCTTCAGCTTGGGAGTACACTCAATCACCCTCATCAGACACCCAAGACTAACTCACTCACACACACACACACACACTTCAGCGAGCAAGCACACATACACAAACACAGCTTGCCTATACACACACACACACGTCAGCAAGAAAGCATCCAGATACAAAGAGTCATTTTCCCATCAGTCACCTGATCTCATGGCAGATGATTGGCTGTACGTCTGCCCTGTCACATCATAAAACCAATCTGACCTGATCTACATGCAGGAATACACACATCCCATCTATATAAACACCTTCTCCATCTACACTTCATCTATACACACCTCCTCTTTAACACACATACCTTCTCAATAAACACACACCACCGCTATACACACCTACTCTGAACACACACCTCCTCTATGAAGACCTTTTCTATACACACCTCCTCTATACACGCACCTCAACTATATAGACCTTCTCTATATATATACACCTCCTCTATGTAAACACCTCCTCTATATACACACCTCCTCTATATACACACCTCCTCTATATACTGACTGGAGGATTGGCACCTCCTCTAGCAACAGTAACACATTAAAAACGAAATGTTTATAGGACTTTAACAAGCAGTCACAGAGGTCAACTGTGCCTAACCCAACCTCAACCGTCAAGGAACACAAGGAAAATCCAGCAGGAAATGCGAGAAACCTTGGGAGGAGAAATGTAGTAAGGGATCCCCTCTTCCTGAGGTGCAGACCAACTGCTGAATACAGTTGTGAATTAAGAATATAAACCAAAGGTTTTACCGAAGGTAAAACACAGGTGTTCAGAATTTGGAATATCTGAATTCAGTTCTGTCATCCTAACATTGCAGCTAGCATACAATTCAATTCAGTATGCTTTCTTGGAATTAATTGCCAAAGCAGTCCACAGTAAAGACAACACATGCAATAATTAACACACATCAGAGAACTTCATCATCATCAATTATGAAACAATGATAATAATACCAAGTTACATATAATATGAATACCAAATGTTACATTTATACATTTTATCATGTTATAGATAGTCAGATATGTCAAATAGTGCCAACATATATTTCCAATATATTGCCGAAGATATATGGCCTGACTGAAGCATGATGGGATATGAGGCCTAAATCGCATTATTGTGGCTCATATCATCATCATCATCATCATCATCATCACACATACTAACAAATACTCAGAAGTACTCACAGGAACAACCGTTGCCATGGAGAGGTGTTGTGGTGTGTGTTCAGTGGCGGGCTGGAGGAGTGAGTGGTTTGGAGACTGTGACCCCCCCAGCTTCTTATGGCATCTGAGGCAATGAGGTCAGAGAAAGCTGGGCCAATCACAAAGCAGACCATGCCGAACAGCCCAGCCCACCTCTGACAGGACAAAAGTGAGATCACCACCGCAGATGTAACACACACACACACGAACAGACACACACACACACACTCACTCACTCATACACACTCACACACACACATCTCAGTACATAGCTCTGAAAGGACAGCTCGCGTTTCAGCAACTCCGCACCACAAACAAGTAGTGAATTATTAAGAATCCTATTGTTCACCAGGGTAAATTTAGAGGCAGGATGCAGGTGTGATTCTAAGAGGGAGGAAGGAGGTGGATAAAGGCAGATATGTCACCAGGAGGGACCATTGTGACGTGCCTGGAACAGCATGGCTCCTTACTCACACCCTACCAACACCACATGAGGGTCTGTTTGCAGTGACTTACATACCGACAGGCAGACAGACAGGCAGCCTAGTAGACATACAGAGAGGTAGACAGACAGGCAGGTAAACATACAGCCAGGTAGACAGACAGGCAGGTAGACAAAGAACATGGTAGACACACAGGCAGGTAGACATACAGCCAGGTAGACAGACAGGCAGGTAGACAAAGAACATGGTAGACACACAGGCAGGTAGACATACGGCCAGTTAGACAGACAGGCAGGTAGACATACGGCCAGTTAGACAGACAGGCAGGTAGACAAACAGTCTGGTAGACACACAGGCAGATAGAGAGACAGGCAGGTAGAGACAGGTAGACAGACAGGCAGGTAGACATACAGCCAGGTAGATAGACAGCCTCATTATTTTGTAGACATTGTAGGCTAATGCAAACACTTGGCAAATCCAGTCCAACAAAAACAGAGATGAGCTTAAAGGTAAGTTTGCAGGTTGAGTGACATCATGGTCAGTTGGTCGGACCTAATAAACTATGACAACCTCGCATAGCAAGGATAAACCCCGGATAAACAATAGGACCCGTTGACTATGTGATTGTGAAAAAACCCACCTATACCCGTTTAAAAATATATATATTATAATTATCATATATTGCTAAAAGTGATAAGCTATTAGGCTACTAACCTTGCAACGTGGGCTGGGTCCTACACGGTTTACTTTAAACGACTATTTTACTGACTTTAAATAACTGGAAAATTCAGTGTAGCCTACAAGTCTTTATTTAAAAGGCAGTCTGTAATAGTGAGGCAGCTGTTGCGCGTCTTTTCTATCCTCTCTTGCCACCTACTGGACGTCTTGATGCGAAACCTCGGTGCTGACTCCACCTAGCGAGTAGCCATCTGGAGTTTGACACATAACACACTTACTGCAGGCCACATGGCTTATTTCTACAGCACAGTTCCATACCAGGGTTTACCTGGGAAGTGTGCCTGGGATTGGACCGCAGGACATTAACAAAGATCCAGGCCAGTCATCTTCTTCATTGATTTACCAGGCGCATCACCACGAGCGGGGGCGCTCTTGGTTAAGAGATATCACAGCCTACTTGACTTATAGAATAAATGCAAAAACGATGAGAAAGGAAAAAATAGGAAAAACAGAAGCATCGGAATGCACTGGCAGTTTAAGGGATGCAGGTAGGCCTATATGTTTACCGGGATGTGTTTCGGTCAACTGGTATTCAAATCAGAAACGCGCCTAAACCAGAAAACGCGCAGCTAAAATCTCACCCGTCCAGGAAGCAAAGCACAGCTCAAAGTTCACCATGCGTTGGTGTTAAGTGACAGCTCTCGGTTATGTTTGATAGTTTCATTTTAACATGCAGGCTATTTTATTAATGGCCTACATTGGCCGGCATAACATCATGGCACAAAAACCTATAAAAAAAATAGGTCCTAAAATTGTATTTTTAATTTTAAATTGGGTGCACAAGTTACTAATTATCTTGTGGTAAAAAGTTATCAAAAGATAATTAACTAATGTCCATATCACTTTTCGGCCTACTTTAGAGGTATAGGCTTAAAACAGTCAATTCGTGTTTGTCTCTTAAAAGGGTGGGGTGAGGGATGTTAAGGAAGTAATCTGTTTGAGCTTTCGTCCGTCTTTCCAGTCGCACAAGACGTCAAATCAATAATGTAACACTGTGAACCTACGAAAGCTTTCTCTCGATCATTAGCAGATGTGATTGTTGCGCAACGTTTCCAATTGACCTAGGGCTGATGTTGGAGTGCAACAGGTGCATATGAGAACTGCAGACTTTCATAAAGTCTTGACTGATTCAATATTCAGGATATGGTAATGAGGTCAAGCTCTGTCAGACTAATCGCGCTGGGCATAGACAGCAAACGTAGAAGTTGGTAATAGCCTTTACGGTCAGTTGTGCTACCGAGGAGGTCTTTACGCTCTCCTTGCTTAGTTATCGTGGACACCTTTTCGCTGCAATGTCTCCATCGGCGTCCCCTCGGTTCTTCTCCGAGAGTGAGGTTGCCCGTCATTGCTCTAAAAACTCCTGCTGGGTGTTGCTGGGGACCAGGGTCTATGATGTGACGGGATTCCTTCGATTGCACCCGGGCGGAGAGGCTCTCATACTGCGCCGCTCAGGGAAGGACATCAGCGGGGAGATCGAGGGGCCGCCCCACCGGCACTCCGACAACGCGCGTCGGTGGATGGAGCAGTACTACATCGGAGAACTGGACAGAGATTGCCTGGATGAATCACAGGTAGAATATACAGAAACTGACGAAAAATGTACCAGGCTCTCATCTGTAATTTCGTAATACATTTTTATCATAAAAATTTTCATAAGTAGCCTCAAAAGTATTGTTTCTTTGAAGGAGGCGCATTTAAGCCATCCTTCCTCCATTTAAAGGAACTGGCGCTTTCGTGTGTTGACCGCAAGAAAGATGTGTATCTTGCAGCAACATCTTCCTTAACCTCGTCTACTTGTCTGGTTGATATCTTAAGTGTTAGACTATATGGATTACATGTATTCTGCTGCTTGTGATGTCATCTATTTAATGACTGTTGAAACCTACAGACAAAGTTTATGGTTTGTTTCGGCGAAAATGATAGCACTGTGGGTCCGAGTTGCCTCAAGCCGGTGTAGCTTCCAGACATTTGGCTGTTTAGACGTGTGTGTTTTACATAGGCTCGGTAAACTATAGTACTACAGTAGCCTACTGATCTAACGGCATGGGACGTTATAAATGCACTTCAATTAAAAATGAAAAATATGATTTTGATGTGTATGTAATATAGCCTATATATCTGTGTGTGTGAGTGTGTGTGTGTCCTCTGGTCACACACAACTGGTTGGGCTTGTCTGTGTGATCCAGCCATTATTAATGGT
Organism: Osmerus mordax; assembly: GCF_038355195.1. Classification (NCBI taxonomy): domain Eukaryota; kingdom Metazoa; phylum Chordata; class Actinopteri; order Osmeriformes; family Osmeridae; genus Osmerus; species Osmerus mordax. The sequence continues at coordinate 9,382,233 of NC_090053.1, forward strand.
GGTGAAGCAACCTGAGCTCAAGTGTAATTCTTGTGTGCTGACTGTAAACAAAATGAAGATTTTACTCAGATTTTGGTTAGTATCCAGGGTTATGGTTGGTTTCTGGGTTAGTGTCCAGGGATAGTTTCGGCAGTAGGGTCCAGGGTTAGTTTCAGGGATAGGGTCCAGGGGTAGGGTTAGTTTCAGGGATAGGGTCCAGGGGTAGGGTTAGTTTCAGGGGTAGGGTCCAGGGGTAGGGTTAGTTTCAGGGGTTAGGGTCCAGGGTTAGTTTCAGGGGTAGGGTCCAGGGGTAGGGTTAGTTTCAGGGGTAGGGTCCAGGGGTAGGGTTAGTTTCAGGGGTAGGGTCCAGGGTTGGTTTCAGGCAGAGTGCAAATTATACAATGACAATCGGGGGGGTCAACTTCTTCTCCAGGGCGTGTATCGACCCAATCTAATCGGGTCCAAGTCTTAATTAGAGGGGTCAGACCCCCCAAACCCCCCCGTAATTCGCACCCTGGTTTCAGGGGTAGGGTCCAGGGGTAGGGTTTTTTCCTACTTCTCACGGAGGCTCACGGTGGTTGTAGGTTCTTGACATTGACTTGGGACATTGAATGGGAAAATGTGTCCAAACTTTTGACTGGTACTGTAGGTATTGGTCCAGATTGACAAGAGAGTTATGTTTGTGCAAATCTACAAATAACAAAGTAGATATTTCCATGTAAGTGTGGTCAGTGTCTCAAAACATTTACATGTGGGGAGACTGCAGGGAAAATGGAATCCATAACTACCTCCTCACAAATGTTACCATGCACACAGATGCAGTTCAGTATATCATAAATATTATCAGTGCATATCATTCCGATAATTGTTTCTTTTATGTATTAAAAGTGGGATATGGTTCAATGAAAGCAGACATATGTAAACAAAGGAATGGACAGCAGTGCTGGCCTGCCTAAGATGACTAAGCTGTCTTTATGGTCCGGCCTCACCCTGCCATGCATGGTTTATAACACTGATATGCTTTATTGTCAGTACCGGACTTTTGAACACCCCGGTTGTGTCTATTTGTGGCAGTCATAAATGGGATTGTGAGGAGGCATCTAGTTAGTCAACATTTGACTCCTAACCTATTCAACCTTATGCACCTCCCCTCCTCTCGCTGTCCTTGTACGTTCCATTGAGGCTGTCACACAGCCATCCCTTCTTCAAGCTTATCTTTCCCTCCCATCAGCCGAGTCAGAGGTGTTAGGTGCTTCTATCTGGTGTGTGCGTTTTGTCTAACAGTGTGTCTGTTGTCTTGATATTGTGGCACAGTCGGTGATTCTCTCTCGCTCTCTCTTTCACTCTCACACTCTCTACCTCTGTCACTCTCTGCCCCCACTTGCTCCTCACTCACTCACTCACTCACTCACTCACCTTCTCTCCTCCCTTATTCCTCCCTCTAATATCTCCATCCTGTCTCCCTCTCTTTCTTCTGGGCTAACTCGGTTCCTGGCCCCTGAGAGAAACATTCGAAGATGTGTTCAGTCCCGCTGTTACAAATTTCCTCACTGTCCAGCACGGGCTAAACGTGGGGTTTGTTGCCTGGATTGAGTTTAATAATGACCCCAACGTACTGCTTGTTGACTCTCCTCCACTACCTGCAGTTAACATGGGCCTGACAGCCTGACTGGTTCCACTGGTCTGGTGAGCGTTCCTCCATTACTCCTGTTTGTAGAAGCAGGGAAGATGTGCTGTGTATGTGTAAGGGAGGGAGAGGGGTGAGAGAAGGGGGGGAGGGGGGGAGGATAAGAGATGAAGGAGGTAGAGGAAGGGGTGAGAGAGGAATAAGGGAGAGGGGCGAGAGGGAGGGGATGGAGAGATGGTGGAGGCGAGAGAAAAGGCTGCAGGGAGAGAGAGACAGGAATGAGAGAGGAGGGAGGGAGACGGGTGAGAGCTTGTTGAGTTATCACGAGAGAGAACAGTGACAGGATCATGTGATAGTTTGAGAGGAATAAATTAGGGTGTGAAATGTGACAGTGATGTCTCCAGCAGTTACGGATGGCTCCACCCACAACAGCAGGAATGGTAAGCTCACGGTATTGCCGTGAACAACTGTTTCTGAGGCAACGCATCAGGTGGCTGAGGCGCCATGTGACATGAGTTACGAAACTGGAACCATGTGATGATACACTGTCACTCAAAAAAGATTCCAAACTTTCCACACCCGTTTTGAGTTCTTGCATATATAATTCAATCATTAGAGACCAGTGAATGAGTGAAGTGATGTTTTTTTACAGAGATGATTTCACAGTGCTAATGTGGGAGTGGGTAGTGAGACAGAAGGGTTGTATGGCCCGAGTGTGCAGACTTCTGTTTTCCGGGCTGAACGGGAGCTAAGATTCCTTCCTTAAAACATGCAGTTTGGAATTCAAACTGACTGAAACTGACGGAAGATGAGGCTGGCCTCTAATGGTTCAATCTGAGAGTGAGGCTGGCCTCTAATGTTTCCAAGAGGGATGCTGGCCTTTATTGGTTCTATCTGAGAGGAAGGCTGCTAACCTCAGGGGTGTCGGAGGCATGCTGTAGTGGCTTTGTGTCTGTTGCTATCGGTAAACATTCATGTTTGAGCTGGAGGAGTGGTTGTAGGGTAATCACTGCTCACTAGGTGCACCATTGTTTGCAGCGTTCTGCTGTCATCAGGAGTACTGTAGGTACCCACCTACACACAAACACACACACACACACCTGAGCTCTGAGGCAGGTAGTCCCTTTACACACACACACACACACACACACACACACACACGCACGCACGCATGCACGTACGCACGTACACACACACACCTGAGAGCCACAGCCCAAAAAATGCTGATATGGAAATAGGTTTGGCAACGTAGCAATTAATCTCTCTCTTTCTGTGTCTCTATGCCACATCTCTCTCTCCTCTCCCTCTCTATCTCTTTCGCTCTCTATTTCTCTTAACCTCTCCCCCAGTCCGTGTCATCTTATTTCAGCCATGCAATTAATCAACTCTCTCCTACTACCTCATGTGGACTGGGTTATGCAGACTTTATAGAATACAATTATAGTGTTCGTGTGTGTGTCACTCAGTAAAATGAAGGACAGTGGAGGTGACTTGAAGAGAGGAAAAGAGAGGGCACTACGTCTGTGGTAACCTTCTGTGGGCAGAATGTGAGGGCAGGTCATTGGGCTTGTGCCTCTCTGGAATGCTTCTTTGCTCTCTCCTTTCTTCCTTTCTCTTTCTCTCTCTCTCTCTCTCTCTCTCTCTCTCTCTCTCTCTCTCTCTCTCTCTCTCTCTCTCTCTCTCTCTCTCTCTCTCTCTCTCTCTCTCTCTCTCTCAAAGGCCTCATTGTCTTTCATCATCAGCCGATCCTGAGGGAGAAAAAAACCTTTAGGCAGCGTCACACACCTCCTGCTTCTCTCAAAAGTCATGGTGCGAGGCAGGGGTGGGGTCCTCATTTCTAACTGCATCCTCATGCGCTGATTGGCTGGTTTTGTTGACCCCCGGTTGCCACGGAGGCGGTCATCACAATCCTTAAATGAGTGTCTGTCCTCCCATGTGTCTGAGCTTCTCTCCCAGGTAGGGAAGGGTTATACCTGGAGGAGAGGAGGGTGGCGGGAGGAGAGGGGTAGGGAGAGAGGAGAGGCAGTGGGAGGAAAGGCAGAGGGAGGGAGGAGAGGAGGAGGGGTGGAGGATGGGAGGGAGGGAGGAGTGGGGGGTTGTGGGAGAGGGAGGGAGGGAGGGGGAAGGAGGAGAGGGACGGTAGCGTTTTGTTTCTCAGAGGGGACAGCGTGAGCGTATGTTTGTGAGGGTAGATTGATTAAAGCGCTTGGGTAAACACAGCATCTGCAACTGGTCCTCGCTCTCTGAGGGGGACGGACTGGGATGAAGGGATGGAGGGACGGAGGGAAGAACTGAAGGAGGAGGAACGACAGACAGGAGAGGGAGGGGCTAGGGGCGCGAGCAGCAGACTCGAAAGGGCTACAGGTAACATCAGCCGAACAGACGACGGAAGGATTCAGGAGGATCGGATTTGCTAGGCTGGGAAGTCCCCAGTGCGTATGGTGCATATGTCCATCGGGTGTCCTGAAGTCTGTCAGAGAGAGAGAGGTGAAGAGAGGGAGAGAGAAAGGGAGGGATGGTGAGAGAGAGAGATAACAAGAGACCGACACAGCCAGGAAGATAAGATAATCTTTCTTATCCCTCCTACTTTCTCTATGAGGAACAGTACAGGTACATGACACAATAGCACACGACACTTTGCCCGTTGGTGAAAAAGAAATGCCGAAACACGTATGTGGAACCTCCACAGGACAGACTTAGGCCACGGCGTCAGTCCTGATAGGACGAGTTATCACTGAGCATTCTCTCTTTCTCCTTTCACTCGGTGAACATCACACCGCTCTATACGTACGGCTTGAGGCCTCTTTAGACAGCTAGTAGACAGTAGCTAGCAGGACCGTGCTCAGTTACGATATCGTGTGTATTCCCTTTGAAGGATAATAGTCAGGTGGCTGAGCGGTGAGGGAGTCGGGATAGTAATCCGAAGGTTGCCAGTTCGATTACCGGTCATGCCCACTGACGTTGTGTCCTTGGGCAAGGCATTTCACACCTACTTGCCTCGGGGGAATGTCCCTGTACTTACTGTAAGTCGCTCTGGATAAGAGCGTCTGCTAAATGACTAAATGTGAATGTAGTAACATGATTACGCCATGCTTTGCCTTAGAAGGAGTATTCGACAGTAACTGTTGACATGTTCACTCCAGTATATATAAGTCACTGTAACCTACCCACTTAATTCGACCACCGAGTGCTAGGCATGGATGGACCAGTGATTCCTGGCCTGCAACGTCTGGTCAATCCTTTTTATTGATAGTTGTTAAGTGTTTTCTCTGTCACCGGTTGAACATCCTCGGCAACAAGTCCTTACTCTTACAGCCACTGACATTATACACCCTCTGAAAGGTAAATCGGCCGGCTGTGTGTTTCCAACCTGATGTGTGGTGGGGAGGACATCTGTGTGTGTGAGTGTATGTGTGTGTGGGGATGGTGTGCGTGTATGTGTTTGTGTGTGTGTGTGTGTGTGTGGGGGGGGGACTATGAATGAGTAGCCGAGCCTTCTTTTAGATGGAATCCGACATCTACCTACAAGTCACTGGTGCAGTATCTGCTCATCCAATACCACATCTGTGATGCAACATGCCCCGCAAATCACACGACAGATTGGAATCCTTTCAGGGTGTACAGTGTGGCGTCCGTTCACTGCCACAGTGACAGAGAGACAGGGACGAGAGACAGAGAGACAGAGAGAGAGAGAGAGAGAGAGAGAGAGAGAGAGAGAGAGAACAAGTGAAAGTCAGTGTCGGGGGTCAATATCCAGAGTACACGTTGGTCAGGTTTTACTGGTTGGAGATGATGATCTTACTAGAAACACGCACACACGCACACTAACACACACACACACTCACACACGCACCCACACATATACACACTCTTCATCTCTGTCCACCCTCCTCCGTGAAAAGAGCAGAGGGTGGAAGTGGAAATACAGGTTTCAGAATCAATGTTCAAACAATCAGAGCAGCTGGGTAGTTTCTCTCAAACACAGTTTAAACCAGGTGTGTGTGTTATTAGCCAACATCTTACACTCAGACCATTTCAGCCAATGACAAGTACAACTAAATATTGGTGGATCAGTTGAGTGAGTCTAAATGGCCTTTTAATCTAGTTGGAGTATTTGCTAACTTTGCTGACGTTAGATAGCGAACATTTAACGCTGGACCTGGTCGCGAGTCTCCCGGTCCTGTCCTACATCTATAAAGTTGAACAATGGATTTTGGTGTTTCAAAACCCATCGACACTGTATGATTATGTTTAGCCTGTGTTCTGCTCCTCTCTCTCACCAACCGTCTCTGGAGGAGGGGTCCCTCTCTGAATTGCTCCTCCCAAGGTTTCTTCCATTTTTTCTCCTGTTGAGAGTTTTTCTGGGAGTTTTTCCTTGTCTTCCTTGAGGGTTTAGGTTGGTTGAGGGGCAGTTCTATGGGCGTATGTGAAGTTCTCTCGTATGTCTTTCTCTCCTTGAATAATACACTCGCTCCAAGGGAGTGTTTATACTGTAATATTAATAATACAATAATCACCACAGCCAATGGACTCAACAAATGGTTCCAGTTTCTTTATTGGCTGCTGTGTGTGCATGTGTGTGTCCATTCCCAGGTCGGTGGTTCAACAAATGAATCATATGTTTATGGCGGTAGGAGCTGCGTGATGGATGACTGCGCCATTGGGGTGTGTGTGTATTTGTGTGTGCGTGAGAGAGGGAAATTAATTCAAATAGTTTTAACCCAGGTCATATTTTATGTGGGTGTCTCGGCTTGCACATATTCCCACAGTGCTTGTGTGTGTGTGTGTGATGAGAGCTGGGAGGTAGTTTGTTATCTCAGTCACACTCTCAGCCTCACGGTGTACAGTACCCTAGCACAGGTATGCTACCTATCAACCATTAACCACACCGGTCACATGACCTTCCTCCAGGGCCCTGTCTGGATGAGCACAATCAATGTCTCTCTGGACCCAGATACACTCTGTTACCATGACTACCGGACCAGAGGTTCATGAACAAACGCGGGACGTTAGCATATCACCTGGAAAACACCCCACCCCCTCCACTCTCCCCCTCCACTCGCCCTCCCCACCTCCCCTCGTCCACCCCCCACCCCCTCTCTTTTCCTCCCCCCTCTCCCTCGCCCCTCCCCTCCCATGTGCTGAGGGCTGGTGACTGGTGACAGGAGGGGCATGTGCTGATGAGGCTGTTGAAGGCTGTGATTGTTGTTTCATAGGGCAGTGATAGCCTGGACCTTATGAACACTGCTATATACTCACAGCAGTAAACGGGGTTGATAGCTGGATGCCAAATGATGGGTGTTGTTGTCTTTTGTCCTTGAGCTGATTAGCTAACCCTAACCCTTAACTGTAAAGGATCAACGGCTTACAGACATGCAGTTTAGTTCAGATAGTAGTATTGTTTCATTCAGAGTCATTGTTTGAGGTTGATCTCTCCTCTCCGTTCATGCTTGCCCTGTTTCGAACGTACCAGCCCGGACCAGGCTCTTCATGTTTTCTTTTCTATCTCTCATTTGTTTACTCCCTCGTTTCCCTCTTCTCCTCCTCCTCCTCCTCCTCCTCCTCCTCCTTCTCTTCAAACAAAAGTTGTTTGAGACAATGTCTCAGAGTGTCTCTCCATGACCCCTCTAATCTCCTCTACTGTCAACACAGGCCGGCTTGTCCCCTCTCTCTCTCTCTCTCTCTCTCTCTCTCTCTCTCTCTCTCTCTCTCTCTCTCTCTCTCTCTCTCTCTCTCTCTCTCTCTCTCTCTCTCTCTCTCTCTCTCTCTCTCTCTCTCTCTCTCTCTCTCTCTCTTACACACCCTATGGTGAATTACAATATAGTGTATGTACACATGTATACTAAAGTATTTCATGAATTTGTGTTTGGCCTGTCTCACGATTGACACTTGTTGGGCTCTGATCAGTAAGTTTGTTGTGATGGTAACTTTAGTGATGGATGGTCCCAGTGTGGCTGTTCCTCTCAGGGCTCCTGACAGTGGGCCCTGCAGAAGTGGCCTGGCCTGGCCTGTCACTGAGTGAAAGGTTGCCAATGGGGATGTGAAAGGCTTGAAGGGTTAGAGGTGTGTAAAATAAACACATGATCTCAGGCTCGAACAATACCTGAATGACGAGCAGGTGACCTCTGTCACCGTGACATGCATTCCACACACTCCTTTCATTCAAGTTTCAAATATCAACCGCCAGTCCTGGAGGTGGCGTGGAGGAAAGAGGGAGGTAGGGGAGAGAGGGGGAACAGCAAGAGATGGAGGGATGAAGGGGGAGGGATGAAGATAGAGAGATAAACAAAAAGACAGAAGGAGCTGATAGTCCTCCTGCCCCCTGGTTCCCTAGAGACCTGTTGTCATGGTGAGGCTTACCGAAGTGTCTCAATGGAAGGCAGGTGTGTGTGTGTCTCTGCATCATAAACCAGGTATATGTAACCACCCACAGCTCAGCTACCCTGTTCTGGGGTGAAGGTCAGTATCAGAATATCCACAGGGAGAAGCTACGCAGTCTAGTAAGACCACAGCCTCCAACCCCAAGTATCCAGCCCCCTGCCTCAAGCCCCCCAACATCCATCCCCTCAGCATCCAGCCCCCAACATCCAGCCTCCAGACCCCAGACCCCAGCCTCCAGCCCCTAGCCTCAAGCCCTCAGCCTCCAGCCCCCAGCCCAGACCCGGCGCCATACATAAATTCACGGACGGGCATGCCATTGTTTTTTGGGGGGCACAAATCAAATAAATCTCATCATGTAACATAATCTTAATTATCTTCCAAATGAACATTTAATGAATTCATACAGGTTTACACGTATAACATATTTTATTTGGTATTGAAAAAGGTAAGTCATGGACAACTAGCCTATCATTGCGCAGAATTGGAGCGTTAAGCATCAACTTAGAAACAGCCTAAATCGTGTGGTATAATATTAAGCTCAATAACCTCCCAAGTGAACTTTGAATTTGTCTAACGGTATCAAAATAACACATATCGTATTGAAACAGATAAAGCATGGACAACTATTGGCATAGCCTGTGGTGGTTTTAAAGCCCGCCCATAACGCCGGGACTGCCCCAGCCTCCACCCACTATGTTTCATTTCCTCTATATGTAGCCTGTCATGGGTCATGTGTTAATGAGCTCCGTATTTCACTGTTCCTCCATCCCAACCCTGGGTCCTGACATATTGATGGTGTGAAGCAGCTCATTATGTAGCAGGAAGGCTACCTAGCTCATAGTAACTATAAGAGTAGCTATAACTACAGCTGTTTGTTTACCCTGCGTCATTGGAGAATACACAGCTGGCTGGCTCTCAGGGCAGTACCAGGGTGCAGGTTTGCTCAACATGAGAGACATGAAAGAGAGAGAGAGAGAGAGCATCAACGTGACTGGAATTGTCACAGTCACCCAACAGCAGTATGCTTGACGTCCTGTCGGCCATGCCTCTGATACCCAGGCACTACTAAACCCTTCTCTGGAAGTTGTAAACTGGGTTGGGAGATTTACTGTCTGTCAGGCTTGGTCAACGTAAAACAGAGGAACAAGCTAATATTTCACTCTCACCAAGCTCCAACCCTAACCCTAACCCTCCTACCCTAACCCTATCCCTCTCACCAAGCTCCAACCCTAACCCTAACCCTCCAACCCCACACCTAACCCTCTTACCAAGCTCCAACCCTAACCCTAACCCTCCAACCCTAACCCTCTCACCAAGCTCCAACCCTAACCCCTAACCCTCCAGCCCTAACCTTAACCCTCTCATCAAGCTCCAAGCTAATAACCCTAACCCTCTCACCAAGCTCCAACCGTAACCCTAACCCTGCTCCCCTCCAACTCTCCCCAAGTGTATTCAGGGAATACAGAAGATAATACAAGTAGCCAGGATTTCATCATGCTCCAGGTTGTTCCATGCCTTCAACATTCCACTGGGAACCGTTATGATTGAAGTACAGCGAGATCCCCAGGACCCCAGGAAGAAGCAGGACCAGCATGCACTGTTGTGTGGTTATCATGTTATTTAGACCACCTCGCTACACAGGGCAAAGGTCCCATCTGATAAGCCATGTGGGCTCTCTGACTCACACAGTCAACACTGGACTCTGCCAGGGACATGGAACCAGGCCTGGGCCTTGTGACTGTCCAACACCACCGGGCCAGTTGATTGGTCATGCTCACTGCACTGGAACCAATGGATCCAGTGGATCCAACCCACTTTGCTTCATTCAAATAGTTGAATGTGGTTCACCTCTGAGCCATATTTAAGTGTAGTAGGTTTCAGGGTGGTTGTGGGAGTGTTGGCACATAACCAGTCAAACCAGATGACAGAAGCAATTTTTCTCCCCGTGTTCTGCATGTTGAACGTCTCTCTCTAGCGTTCTCCTGTGTCCGTCCGTGTTCTGTAGAGAGCAACAGGGTGTGTGGCCGACCCTGACGTTCTCCTGTGTTCCGTGTTTCTCCTGTGTTGTGCAGACGGTGAGAGAGAGGAGGAAGGCCCCAGAGCACACGGCCCAGGAGGAAGAGCCGTCCGCTCTCAGCAAATGCAGCCAAGTGGACCTGGACACGGTGAGAACGGGGGGAGACACCCAGGGAGGGAAGGAGAGAGGGAGGCCAGAGGGAAGAGGGAGAGAGAGAGAGAGAGAGAGAGAGAGAGAGAGAGAGAGGAGGGGGTCTCAGAAAGAGAGTCGGTGAAAGAGATTTCCAAATAGGGTGGAAATGTGGGAAAACGAAAAAGCGAGCTGACAAGATGAAAAGAAGAAAGGGAGAAAGAGAATGATTGACCAGAAGGGGAGTGTGTGTGTGTGCGTGTGTGAGAGAGAGAGAAAGGGGGGAGGGTAATTGATTTGTAGGTCATTCACCCAGTGGTGCATATACCACATGGGTGACATGGAGGAGAGAGAGAAGGGGTGAGACGAGGGGTGAGAAAAGAGGATGTGTTTTTTGGATGAGGAGATTCTGGTTCGGTCGATGCTTCAAAATAGTGAGAGGAGACAGACAGGTAGAGGCGAGGGCAGACAGGTGGAGGAGAGGAGCGACAGGTAGAGGGGAAGACAGACAGTGCCTTTGTTCTTACAAACAGATATTTCAGCTTCCAGGCATGTTATTCAATCAGACCTGTCCTTTTACTCAAGGTCCAGGTGTGTGTGTGTGTTTATGTGACATGTTTAACACTGTGTTTAGCACCTTTATCCAAAGATTCTCTTTTCTTTTGACACTCATATTATTTCCAACTGACAATCTCCACTCATCCCTCCACTTTACCCAAACAAAACTTGGATTGTTTAACTATAGGACACAGGCAGACGTACAACCCACTGTATAACATTATAACTGAGGGGGGGTGCGCGGGCTTTTGCATTCCTCATCCTCTGAGTCAACATGCCAACTGAGTGAAGAGGGTAATAGGGTCATGTGATTCAGGGTCAGGTGACTGGAAAGTTTAGTAACCCTCTCATCCAGAGATAAAATCACCCCTTAAACGCTGTGTGTAAAAATCTTAGCAGCTGAAGAACAACTACACACACCTGCCTGTCTCTCCACTGCCCCTTGCTGGACAGACACGGCAGGGCCGCCATAACTCTGTACGAGGGCCAGTCCTACCTGTGAGGTGTCACCTGTCACATGGGTGTAGTAAACACGAGTGTGTGAGCTACCACACCCAGCCATTCACTGCCGTTGCGAAACTCCCAAGCTCTTACGTGAGTTGCACCATGTTGACCTGAAGGGAAGGGCGGGGAAGGTGTATGTTGACCAAGATTACTTCTAACTGACCCTTTTAACAATGTACGCACGTGTGTGTGATGCATGTATGTGCGTGTCGGCTCTGTGTAATAATTGGTTTTGGTGATTTATGGCTGTCATCGTTCATGCTTACATTAGCTGTTCAAAGATTACACAGCACCAGCCCAGAGATTCTGTGTGTCAGAGTGGAGTTGTGTGATGTCATGGTTACATCAAGCAGTTCCCTGACCTACCAGATCTACCCCCTCCCCCCCCCTCCCCCCCCTCCCCCCCTCCCCCCCTCCACCCCTCCAGGACCTGGTGGACTGGCGCAAGCCCCTGGCCTGGCAGGTGGGCTACCTGGGGGAAAAATATGACACCTGGGTCCACCAGCCTGTGGACCGGCCAATCAGACTCTTTGGGAATGAGTTCCTAGAGGCCAGCACCAAGACCTCCTGGTGAGACACCCACATGCACTTTCACACGTACGCACTTTCGCATGCACACAAACGCATACACACACAAACACATGTACACACCCATATAAATGGATACACATTATTATTTTATGTACCTTTGTTCTGTCATTCTGTTACATAAATGTGTGTGTGTGTGTGTGTGCATGTGTGTGTGTAGGTATATGGTACCATTAGTGTGGGTGCCAGTCATTCTATATCTCAGCTGGTATTGCTATACCACCCTGGCTCAAGGAGCAACACGACTGTTTATGGACACAGGTAACACAAACACACACACACGGCAGATAATCATCCTTGTCATTACATTTACATTTAGTTCTGTTCATTTAGCAGACGCTCTTATCCAGAGCGACTTACAGTAAGTACAGGGACATTACCCCGAGGCAAGTAGGGTGAAGTGCCTTGCCCAAGGACACAACGTCAGTTGGCATGACCGGGAATCGAACTGGCAACCTTCGGATTACTAGCCCGATTCCCTAACCGCTCAGCCACCTGACTCCGCACGTGTCCATGGTCATGTTGAAGAAACTAACCCTCTGTCTGTGTGTGTATGTGTGTGTGTGTGTGTGTGTATGTGTGTGTGGCCTCATCCCAGACTATTCCATCCTGGTCCATAAGTACAGCTTTCCCTTCATCTTTGTGCTGGGAATGTTCATGTGGTCTTTTATTGAGTACTGCATCCATCGCTTCGTGTTCCATATGCGTCCTCCTGCGCACAACTATTACCTCATCACCATCCACTTCCTGCTGCACGGCCAGCACCATAAGGTGAGAGACACACACCCACAGTCACATGCACGCAAACACACTCGCACGCGCGCACATGCATGCACACTCGCGCACACATACACGTACTCATGCAAAATCTTTCTTTTGAAGCAACACACCTGCCCTTCCCTCTCTCTCTGTTCCTCCCTTCCTTCATCTCTTTTCATCCCTCCATCTCCCTCCCCCCCCCATCCCCTCTCTCCCTCCCCTCAGTCTCCCTTCGATGGCTCTCGGCTGGTCTTCCCTCCGGGCCTGGCGTCGGTGGTTGTCGGCAGCTTCTACCTGCTGCTGCGTCATGCTCTGCCGGAGGGCCTGGGCGTGTCGCTGTTTGTGGGGGGTCTGTGTGGCTACGTGGTGTACGATATGATCCACTACTACCTTCACTACGGCTCGCCCAACAGGGGCTCCTACATGTACGGCCTCAAGGCCTACCACGTCAAACACCACTTTGAGCACCAACAAGCAGGCGAGTGGAACACAGCCATGCACACAAACGTGGAACGCACATGACGAGCACACCTTTTCGGACATATACTGACACGCGCATACTCACTAACAGTGTCGCCGTGTGACCTCCCTCTGTTCTCCTTACAGGTTTTGGGATCACCACCACATTCTGGGACCATCCCTTCAACACAGTCATCCCTGAACAGACTTTCTAGAACCCACATTCTTTCTAGCACTCCCCACCCAGGGTCGGACTGGCCGTCGGGAGAGTCGGGAGATTTCCAGAACGGCCGTTCAAACGGTCGCGGCATAATGAAAAAATAAAGAATATATAATAATAAAAATACACGATCGTGGGCCGGTCTGCGTTTCAAAATACCGGGCCGTTTTTCAGTCCCAGTCCAGACCTGCCCACACCACAACACAGTCATCCAGGAACAAACCGTCTTGAACCCAAATTCTTTCCAGAACCCCTCAATTCATCAACACAATCATCCCCAGAACAAACCTTGGACAACTCATATTTATTCTAAAACCCCCCCACCCCCCACCCCAACATAGTCATCCTTGAACATATTTCTTAGACCCCCCCAACACAGTCATCCCTGAACAGACCATCTAGAACACCCCCCCCACACTCCTTCTCATTTAACTATAGAACGTTTACAGAAATTGGAGCCTTGCAACACGGTTCAGCTGTATAGGAACGACTCCACTCTACCATTGAAGACAAAGAGAGGAAATGTCAGCAGTGAAAGTGTTGGAGGGAGTGTGGAAGTGACGGAGAGAGGGGGGAGAGTGAGCGAAGCGGTCCTTCTATAACAGGAGACAAAAGAAGGGTATAGAAAAATGGGGGAAAGAATACGTTTCCCCTGGTCTTAACAGGTTTCATGTTTCGCAGAGGACCAGTGAGTTGGTCTCTGATCTGTCTGCTGTGGATACCGCAATGTTTTTAACTCAACCCCAGTCACCTTTCACACCCACACAGTCGACTTCCTGGAGATAGCTGCGCTTCTCATGTCCATTTCATATCTTGTCTAGCACATCCAGTCTCATGCACTTGGATGGCAGAAGTTCCTTGAATGTACTGGTGTGTGGTCTGGGTTTACACAGGAGCTTGTGTCTCACAATCTGTCATGGCCATAATGAGTCTTTATATATTCTTATCATAACTGTATATTTTCAACATGTGTCTGTTTTCATAAATGTATAGAAATATATTGTAGATATACAATACAACGCGTTGCACAGGGGAGAGTCTGTCTCCATTCTGTGTGTTTTAATGAAGGGTGTCATGTATGAAGGAGTGAAAAAGAGAGAGACAGAAACAGACAGAGAGGGAGACAGAGAGACAGAGGGAGAATAATAGACATCTTAATCGATGTGTCTGCATGTGTGTTGTCATGGTTACAGAGACGAGATGAGGGCTTGAGGCTGGGCCAGTGAGACCCTTCTCTCATGGGGGAGGACAGTATCGCAGGGGGGGCATAGGGACCCCACTATAGGTGCCCGTGGTGATGCCTGCAAAATGATGATCTAGGATCTGAGTGGCAGGCAGGGGTCCTCTCTCCAGGCCACGGCGGATCCTCAGCTCCTCTCTGAACCAGGAAGTAGCTTCTGTCCCAGAACCAGGAAGTAGCTTCAGACACACCCTAACCCCAACCCCAGAGAACCCCAGGATGGCTCAGCTTGTTGAGAGATATGTCGAAGGACGATACGTCTGAGCATATTTTAATTTAATTTTTCCCTGATTTGGCTTTGAAGACTCGTATTACAATAGAGAGGATGTCCAAGTCATTATTTGTACCTTGTGCTTCAAACAACTTTTATAAGTCAATTCTTAATAATTTTGTGATGCTCTTGATGAAAATGACGAGAATGATGAAGATGAAAATGATGTAATGTTGAAAACTGGTAGAGGTTAGGCTAAAGTGGTTCTAGTCCTGCCTACTTCTTGTCCATGGTTCCCAGCTCTACTCATGGAGAACCGATGGGAGAACAGATGTGTGTGGAGGTTATTGTTCCAGGTCAGCACCGTTTCCTGATAGCCCATCTCAGTATGCAGCACCAGCTTTACAACATCATGGCAACATTTCTCCAACGAAGATTTTCATGCTGTAAATCTTTCAGGAAACTCATCTGGTTGTCATTGGTTGTTCTTGCTGAGTGTGGTGTTATTGCTGGGCAGGATCTAAAGCTATGAGACCTTGGCTCAACAATAGCGCCATCTGCTTGGGTGTAGAAGTAATACAGACAGATATATTTATGTATATTTATATATAATATAAACATGTAAGTTTAGATTTTTCAAAGCAAAATGAAAATTATTTCCATTGAATCAAATATTTTAATAAGTGGTCTTTTTTTCTTGGCCTTGCAAAAATCGGTTTACTTACAATATATTTGTAACTGTTGCAGATGCAGATACATGTAAATAAATGTCAGGTATATTTCTGATGACTGTGTTCGGATTCTCTTCATGCTCTGTTATATTTCCCACACATCTTTCACTCTCAAAGGCAGCCTGGCTGACTAGTGCTTCAGAATCCTGTTCATGTTCTCATGGGGAGTCAGGTGGCTGAGCGGTTAGGGAAGCGGGCTAGTAATCAGAAGGTTGCCAGTTCGATTCCTGGCCGTGCCAAATGACGTTGTGTCCTTGGGCAAGGCACTTCACCCTACTTGCCTCGGGGGAATGTCCCTGTACTTACTGTAAGTTGCTCTGGATAAGAGCGTCAGCTGAATGACTAAATGTAACTGTTCTACTGGATCTCCCTGTACGGCACACAACCTCCACAACATGTTTCAGATGCACACACACACATGCAGAAATGTACTTCAGTGACGGGAATTAAGTCCCGATCTGGCATGACCACACCATGATGATGCAGAACGTTTGGTGTATAATGTTGGTGTTTAATGTACAGTATGTACTTTCTGTACATTCAACTTTTTAGACATACTGTATGAATAAATCGTATTTACAGTATCTTTCTTCTTTATTCAGACCACAAGTCCATCTCAAAAGATGTGATGTCAAGTACTGCGTAGAACTTGTTTTTCCAAAAGGGTGTGGTGACATTTGCCTGACAGGCTTTAGGACCCAGGTCTGCAGTGGTTGGGACGCCCCTGAAAGGAATAGGAAACCAAGTCGCCCACACCCTCTGGGCCAGGGAGAAGTTTAACTGCATTCCTCCCAGCACAGTTCTGCATCCACAGGACACAGACGCGGAGCGTGTAAGTGTGTTTGTGTTACTGTGTTTGTGTTGGCTTATGTGACACCATGGCTATCTACAGCATCGTCACATTGGCTTCATAACAACTGTGTTTCTGTGTGTGGAGGCTGGAATAGTTGCAGAATCAGCAGACGTCCAGGTCTCTCTCTCTTGTTCCCTGTCTCTGTATCTCTCTCTCTCTTTGTAAATTGTCCCTCTGAGACCCGTATGTAGCTGGTATCTTGTTGTGCTGCAGTTCAGTTCCAGGAAGTGGAGACAAACACATTTCTCTCTGCAGCCTATCGATGTAAGCCAGTGGTCTGTGCGCTCGTGTTTCACACCTCTGTTCTTCCTTCCTGTCCTGTTATTTTTCTGCATCTAACACTCTGTTCTGTTCTCTAGTATCCGCACTGTGTTTATGGCATTGGTGGTGAAACACACGACTGGTCTTAGTCTGTTTCACTCTCTCTGTGTGTCTCCCTTTCTGCCTGTCTCCCTCTCTCCTCTCTCCTCTCTCCCTCTCTCCCTCTCTCCTCTCTCCTCTCTCCCTGTCTCACTCTCTACCTCTCTCCTCTATCCTATCTCCCTGTCTCTCTCTCCCTCTCTCCTCTCTCCTCTTTCCCTGTCTCACTCTCTCCCTCTCTCCTCTCTCCTCTCTCCCTGTCTCCCTATCTGCCTGTCTCCCTCTTTACCTGTGTGTCCCAGCCTGTTGCTATTCACATAGCATGTACGTGTAATATCTAACAGAATAGATGAACTTTAGACCCATACTGGTGCTTTAGTGATTCTGGTTGTCATAACTCCGCGTCACATGCAAATAAATGTTCTTGCGTGTGTGTGAGAGAGATTAGACAGCCATCATGTAAATGTGTGCTGTCCTGTCAGAGCTGAAGAAGGGTTATCACTGTCCTCCTCAAGCTTTCTCATGTTCCTGAGGAACAGCCTGTTGCTGAACTTCCTGGAAGGCTGTTGGGCAAAACTTCTGTGTGTAAGGTGTGTATGCGGTGTGTGTGTGTTTGTGTATTTGCAGGGGGTTCGAAAACATACACTTCTAGTGCAGTATACTGACCGTCACAGTATCACCTCTCCACATGCAGGTTGCTATGACAACGCCAGGGGACGTCGATGGTGATGACGGGGTGGGGAGGAAGAAGGTGGGAGCGGCAGTGTTGGACCCGGGGGCGTGGTCCAAGGTCAGATGTCCCTGCTGCCTGTCGGACAGGGTGGAGCCTCTGGTTCTGATCCAACTGAGAGAGGAGGTCCATCCAGACACCAAGCGATGGTTCATCTCCCGGATAGAGGCCTCCAATAAGGATGGAGGTGAGAGGTCAACGAGGGATCACCAGGGATAGCAGGGGTTGAACCCTCTGGCTGACTGAACAGGATCAGTGTATGCAGTGGCTTGAGTTGATCCTCACTCCACCTCCCCCTCCCATCCCACCTCCTTTCCACTACCTCTATCCCTCCACCCTTTCATCCCTTAACCTTCATTATAACTACACCACCCCCCCCCCCCGACCTTCACCCCCACTCCTCCACTTCCACCCCCATCCGTTCACCTTGAACCCTTCGTCCTGCCCCTTCACCATCCTCCATCCCTCCCACTTCCTCCACTTCCACCCCCAGGAGCTCAGCTGCTGGCCCACCCAGGGGAGGACGAGGACGGGGAGGTGATCGTGCTGTCAGCCCCTCGCTGCAGTCTCCTCAGGGCCACGGAGGAGCTGGGACTTTGTAAGCCCTACAGTGACGGGGAGATGACTGCCTTCTCCTACCACGACAGGAAGAGCTTCAAAAACACTGGTGAGATTAGGCCTACACTTTAAACCAAACATGACTTGGATTTAAGAGACAGATTCAAGTATTTTACCACTCCACAGCACAGAATACATTTTATATACAATGTATAGATCTCACACAGCATCTATCTATCCATCTACCCATCTACCCATCCATCTTCCCTCTCTCTCTCTCTCTCTCTCTCTCTCTCTCTCTCTCTCTCTCTCTCTCTCTCTCTTTCTCTCTCTTTCTCTCTCTCTCTCTCTCTCTCTCTCTCTCTCTCTCTCTCTCTCTCTCTCTCTCTCTCTTCATCCGTCTCTGTCTGTAGATGACATGCAGGCGTTCCTCACACTGGCGGAGCGTCAGTACATCATCAAGTATGAGCTGGACTCTCTGAGGGCCCGGAAGGACCTGATCATCCCTGGGCTGCCTGACGACCGGGGCCAGCTGAGGTCCCGCCAGAACATCTGTGAGTGTCTCTCTGCGTCAGCATGGCCACCTTCCTCACTCCTTCACTCCTTCACTCCTTCACTCCCTCACTCCAGGGCCTGAACCAGGGTCCTCTGAGTCCACCGAAAAGCCGGCTATTCCATGGTGTGGGTGGAAGTGTTCTCGTGGTCTTTGCGACCTACATGGCATCTCTCTTCATGTTTCTCTCTCGTGGTCTCTCTCGGCCTGTCTCTCCCGCCTCCGCGCCGTGGTGGTGCTGTGTAGGTCAGAAGCTGCAGAAGGCAGGAGTGATCCTGGACATCGTGCCCATCCACCACCAGCAGACCTTAGACCAGCTGGGAAAATCCTGGTACTCTGGTACACAGGTGTGGGGTCAGCCCCTAGGTAAGGAAGGGCACACACACATGAAAGTAGACACAACCGCACAACAAAGGCACAACCTTCCCTAAAGCCTCTCTCCCGGCACAGACGCCATCCAGGCGTATTTCGGCGGCAGCGTGGGTTTCTACTTCAGCTTCCTGGACTTCTACACCTGGGCTCTGGTTCCCCCCGCGCTCGTGGGCGTGGCCGTGATGCTGTTCCTTCCTGGGGGCGGGGCGACGTACTCGGCCAAGTCCCCTCAGCCGGCGGCGGAGGAGGAGGAGGAGGCGGGGCTGGCTATGAGTGGCTACATGGTGCAGGCCGTCTTCAGCATGGTGTGGTCCACCATCTTCATGGAGCTGTGGAAGAGACGGAGCTCCGCCCTCTCCCACTGCTGGGGCGTGTTGAGCCTGGCGGAGCGCTTCGCCGAGCCACGCCCCGGCTTCCAGGGAACCCTGGGGGTGAATCCGGTGACGAAGCGGGTGGAGCCCCTCTTTCCGGAGTGGCGTCGGCAGATGCGGGTGGGGCTGGTGTCCCTTCCCGTGGTGGTGCTGTTCCTGGGGCTGGTGCTGATGGGCATGGCGGGGTTCTACCAGGGGGAGACGCTGGCGAAGCAGCTGCACCAGGACTGGGGGTCCCTGCTGTCTGGAGCCCTGCTGTACCTGCCCTCCATGCTGCACATCGTCTACACCAACATGCTCAGCACGCTTTACGGCCGAGTGGCCCTCAAACTGACGGAATGGGGTGAGAGAGGAAGGAGGGTGGGAGGAAGGGAGGAAGATGGAGAGGGAGAAGGATAGAAAAGGAGGATGGGATGGAGAAAGAGGGAGGGATGGAGAGGGTCTGTTAAGGTAGAATTATGGAGGTAGAAGGAGGGCGGGCGGAGGGGGAGTAAAGGATGCGAGTAGAGGGAGGGTGGATATAAAGGGATGGAGGGCGGTGAGGTTGATAGTAAAGTCAAAGATCACAGAGATAATCATAACTAATTGCAAAACATTTGTTAAGAATGGATATTTGTTATGATCATCCATGTGTCGTAAAGACACCACATGATCACTGATGTATCTCTGTTCTAACCTGCTAGAGAACCACAGGGAGGAGTCATCCTTCCAGAATCACCACACCTCCAAAGTTCTGATGGTCAGTGATCCTCCTCCTCCCCTCTCCTATTTTCTCACGTCAGAGTTGGAGAGGAACGCAATTAACGTGGTTTTGAATACGACCAGGTGATGCACGATAACATATTCATTCCTATTTAAATCATTACCCCCCCACCCCCTTTTACAGTTCAGTTTCTTTAACTACTTTGCCGTGCTGTTCCACATCGCTTTCTACAAACAGGACCTGCCACTGCTGCGCAAGGTAGGTAGACCCCTTGGATACTCCTTCAGAGTATCTCTCTGTGTATATCTCTCTAATACCCTGTGTGTGTGTGTGTGTGTGTGTGTGTATGTGTGCACATATGTGTGTGTGTATGTGCTTGTGTGTATGTATGTGAACGCGTAGAGGCTGTCCTCCCTGTTGATAGTGACCCAGCTGGTGAACCAGTGCACAGAGCTGGTGGTGCCCTGGCTGGTCGACCGTTTCCTCCGTGCCCCACAGCGCCCCCAACTGGAGGACGACTCGGAGGAGGACAAGATACGCGCCCAGAGGAGCCTGCCGCCCTTCCCCGTCAGTCCCAGCAGACGCCGGCCTTTCGCACACACCGTCATGCAATGCCAGTAGAAAAAGTGCCCCCAACCTGAACCCCTGAACAGAGATATCTGTAGTATGAAGTAACGTAGCTGGCTGACCGAGGCACCTCCTTCTCTGTGCTTCCTCCTCTTTCTCCCAGGGCCTGTTTTCAGAGTACATAGAGCTGCTGGTGCAGTTTGGGTATTTGAGTCTTTTCTCCTGCGTGTACCCGCTCACCCCCGTGCTCCTGCTCCTGAACAACGTGACGGAGATCCGCGGCGACGCCTACAAGATCTGCAAGCTTTTCCGGAAGCCTTTCTGTGCCCCTGTGGCCAGCATGGGCGTGTGGCAGGTCAGGATGCTGCCTAATATACTGTGTAGACAATGCGCACAGATGGATGATGTGATGGACAATGATGTGATGGATGGATGAAGAGATGAGGTGTAAGGATGGAATAACGGATGGATGGATGAGACGATTGATGGATGAGGAACTTTTCTCATCAGTTCTCATTAGTGTCTGGCTAGTGGAGGTCTTTATTGGTGTCCATACCTCCCGATCTGGAATAATATGTCTCTGTGTGTGTTTGTGCATGTTTATGAATCTGTGTGTGTGTGTGTGTCTCAGACAGCATTCGAAATCCTGAGCTTTGTATCCGTCATGTCTAACTGCTGGCTGCTACTGCTGTCTCCACGGATACGGGAGTTCTGCCTGGAGGAAGGAATCTCCGGCAGGAACATCATGCTGGTTGCCATCCTGGTCGAGGTATGCTCCATTCATCTCTCACACCCAACACTAGCGAGACTGTTGATGTAGTAGGCCCACAGCATGCCCAGTTAGGCAGCTGTGTCTCCAATCAGCCACCTGAACCTCGTGTATGCTTTTCTCTATGTTTGTGTGATTGGGCCTGTGTGTGTGTTTGTGGTCTACAGCACATACTGATCCTGATCAAGATGGTTCTGGCCTTCATGATCCCAGATGAGCCCGACTGGATCAGGGAGAAGAGGGAGCAGATCGAGTTCCGCTCCCTGCAGGCTCTGGGACAGCAGGTATGGCTTCTCACATTAGAGACCGGCGTACCAGCGAGACTTACCATGCCTGACCTACCAGCGAGACTTACCCATATCTGCCTGACCATACCTGACCTACCAGCGAGACTTACCCATATCTACCTGACCATACCTGACCTACCAGCGAGACCTACCCATATCTGCCTGACCATACCTGACCTACCAGCGAGACCTATCGAACCTGACCTATCAGAAAGACCTACCAGATACCTCACCTGGCCTATCACATTTGATAGGAGAATGATCCGAGAGACCTACCGTACATGACCTGCTGGTCCTCTTACCATAAGACCAGACCAGATGGATCTACTTTCCCTGACTTTACCTTTTGCCTCCAACAGAAACTTTGAGGGACTGTGACCAGTGATCCTGTCTCCAGGAGCCGCCCGGTCTTCCCTCCACAGCCCTGGGAAGAGCGCAGTCAGTCTGTCCCCCAGGAACTTTGCTATCGTCCCCTACAGGCCAGGAGGGTCCCTGCATGGCTGACTGACTGACTCCAGAACAAGAGTTCAATTTGAGGGGACACTGTGTAGTTTACATTTGAGTTACACCGTGTATTTTATGTCTTCATCGTGTTTGTGTGGCTACATTATCTCTTTCACCTTGTAAAGAAGGTGCATATGACAACATTCAAATTCACATGGGTGTCTGTCCACTTGATTTTTTAATCATTTTAATCTGCACTGAGTGAGCTCACCAACAGCAGCAAAAGGCCCATTAAGTGGGTGCAATGTATTGTGCAAGTATAGGCTTACACTATTTACAGCACTGTCATATTTCACATATTGCAATATTTATTAGCTTACTGTCATTTTTAATTAACAATAAAACTGTTAAACTCTGTAATAAACAAGAATTATCATTCTCAGTGAAATTGAGAACAATAGCGACACAATTAAATACTCTTAAATCATTCCTTAGTGCTAAGCTCTTTTCTAACTTTATACATTTTGATTAAATACTTTGCTAATGTGTGTCTGTCCCCTACACATTTTGCTGACACCAGGGTTGTTCCTGTAGTCAGTTAAAGTAATGAACTAATGGATTAGGCGCAGTAAGAGGAATAAGTTGCATATGACTACTGCTCTCAAATACAACAGACTGATGGACTAGGGCTCAGTCCTATAGATAAGGCTCTCAGGTCAGCACAAAAGAACAGCGCTACTGGTCATTATCGATCTCAACACGACGTCGCAAAGCCAATGGGAGGAGTCCCGTTCACCATCGGATAGACCCATCCCAGCTGTCATCTGCTTCGCCGTAGACTGTTGAGGCAGATGGCGGAGCGTGATAGCTTCTTCCCCCTGTGTGAGGATTCTCCACAACCGTCATGAACGTCCACCCATTCCAAGGATGAATATGTTGGGTCGAAGTGTGGGCGCTACACAGGGAACCGAAGTCAACAGAAATCGTTATCTATTGACAGATATTCTGTGGCATTTACACTTCCCACCTGTCTGCTTTCATACGCCGACATTAGGCCTACTATCGCTGACTCACTGTCTGAATGATTCATTTTTGTCAAACGGGGCTGGGGAGAAAACTGTAGAACCACCACGTTGTTCTAAAAACAAATGTCAATAAAGAATCAGTTTAGAAAAAATACCATAAGCAACACAGATGTTGTACACATTGGCATTTAATATAGCATACTTAAGTGATTTCCTTGTAATCATACTTGTTCTACTGCAAATAGAATGTTTACTTGAAAAAATAGTTGAATACAATAGAAAAAATACTATTGGTCAGACTATGTGTCCATAATTAAGAGTGATAATCTTACAATTATTGAGTGCATGAAGATAGCAAACATAACCTGCTTCACTACAAGCAAATTCAATATGAATTCAGTAGCAAAGAACCCACTTCAACCCAACAACTGAAAACATGACATGTTCTATGTACTGGCGCTGTACAGTAATGGGAATGACAACACTAAGTCATTATTATGACAATTGTTGGAATCAGTATCAAAACATTCATTAGATAACCGTAGAAGTAAAATTCACAGCAATCATGTTAGCCACAAGTCACTTGCTTGAAATTTCCCACATGATGTAATCTCTGAAGGCATAAAGGGAAAAGCTGTTGCAATTGGATCAGCATATTTCAGCAAATCAATGTTGTATTGGACTGGTAACCAGCTGCACCACATTTGATGTCATTCACTACCAAGACTTTAAAATGAATGTACTACAACCACGTTTCAAAATAATCACTGAGAATTAACGTACATTACTTCGTAACATATGCTAGAGGACTAAATTAGCAAATGTCACATATACAGTACATACTAAGGGATGTTCATATCCACATAGATGACAAAAATACAGGTGTGTCATTAAACATGTACACTATATGGCCAAAGGTTTGCAGTCTGCTCAGTATTTAACACCTTCTGGTTGAACGTCCCATTCCAAAATCTTGGTCATTAATAAGGAGTTGGTATCCATTTGGCTTCTATAACTGCGTCCACTTTTTGGGGAAGGGTTTCTACTAAAATGCTGTAACAACAATTCAGGATTTGTTTCCATTAGAAATACATTAAAAAGCTCCAACCATTTGTCACACTGGAACCAGCTCGGCAAGTCACAGATTCATTCATTCATTCACGTTTTTGCACAGATTCATTGTGTATGAATGTAAGCAAATCCCTTATCATGTAAAAGTACAATTAAAAAAGTGTGGAGTTAATTACTGAAGTGGGGAGGAGCTTCAATATATTGTCCATGATTTTAGATGGAGGTTCAACAAGCAAGTGGCCGTATACTGAGCATGTATCCACATACTTTTACATTTAACCGAATGATTCACAGGCAGAGAACTGAATTCTAAAGATACAGAAAGACAATTTGGACAGATGTATAATCTGATAAACTAATGTTTATGTGACAATTATTCTTCAGTCTTTAACACATACAAACAAAGTAAATTTGAAGTTACTAAATATCTTGTTAATTTTGTTATTTAAGCATTTACCCACAATTACAGTGTGCTAGGAGAAATAGCGAGACTCTGACAAGAAAAGTGAAACCATCACTTGCCGTCTGGTTTCAGTGTGAACAAGATAGGGTAATGTATCTTTATAATGATGTCATATACAGTATATATATATATATATATATATACTGTATATATTATATTGATGTGTGGTCAGGGACTGCCTGATTGGTATGTTTTGGACTCAAGCAGTGTGACACAATTTTCTTGTCACAATCTTCAGGTTTTACACTAAAGCTTGTTTCAGTACAATTAAATACACAGGTTGAAATCCCTATTGACATGTTAACTGTTAAGATCAAAAAAAGTTATTATTATTATATATTTTGTTTTACAATTCACTTCGATTTTGTCCATCTACCAGCTTCAATAGTTAGTCTCAGCAAACACCGCCATACTAAGCTGAACTAAAAATAACCTCGGCATGGAATATATTGGTCCCATATTTCATTGGCAGAACAGAAGCTTATTCAGGTTTCCCATCTCATTTGACCAATGGATTTACATGATTTGAAACCTCATTTACATGACCAACAATCTAAATGACCATGACTTTTCTGCATATACATAATAAAATGAACATTAAATATGGTTTTAACACACAGACGGCAGGTTATGAGTTACTCTACACGCATGAGTATGCTTTGTTCAGTATGAATCCCAAGGCTAGCTGGTATTCCATCTGTTCCGTGTCCCCTGCTCTGTGGGACACGGCCGGGGCCCTGGTGTCCAGCCTCTGGCCTCTTGAGACAACAGGTCAGGCTGTTTCAATGTGTCATCACAACACCAGCCTGAAAAAAACAGTCTGATTTCCAGTTTAGGGTCTAGTATAGTGACCATAACACTCTTATATAACTTCATCATCTTTATATTTGAACTATTGTCTTTTATTGTGACCCATGTGTCGAAAGGTCACAACAGACCTTTGTATATACAGCTGGATGGAATTTCTTTCGATTTTGGTGAAAACTTGAAACGTGTTACAAGCTTGTATTGCAACAACCACACATCCTTATTACAATGTATGTTTAAATGACAAGCTACTCAACCCCAGCCATTGTCTTCAAGCACAATGCACTGGTTAACATGCTGGGGATGCTTGTAAGTCCTTCAAAATGGAGTTCACTTCCCCCTGCCCAACATCTCTGCTTAGTCCATATTTATAGGGACAGAAAGACTCTTGGAGGATTTTGCATACAGTTCATATCAGTAACTGCCACACACCTATACCACACTGCACAATGCGATTACTGAGCAGTGTGTCACAACGCTAACTACAATCTAGGAAACAATAAATGAACCTTAACATTGAGAACTGCCATCACACAGTATATGGAACTGATGCTAACATGGCAAAGATCTGCAAACACGTTGATCTAACATTGATCTTGTCACAGCTCCGTCTCCACCCAGAAGGGATATCAAGGAAGGGGGGGGGGGAGGGAGAAATGAGTTGGTCCTGGAAGCCTCGTCTGCTCACATTGATTGGTTAGGAAACGATGCGAGAGGTTCAGGGCCTCAATTGTTGGCTGAAAACAAGCCGTGCCTCTGGGCGTGTTCCAGAATGGCATTGTGGCAGAAGAAGTACTGGTCTGGAGTCTGGATACTGAAGGCTCTTTGTGTTCTCATGAGCCGGACAGTCTGCCTCACATTCAGAGTGCCCACGTCCTGTAGCTGGGACAGACAAATGTCCAGAGCACAGAATGTACCTGGAAAGGGACAGATAAGGGTAGTTTTAAAAGGTGGAAATATGAATATGCTCATAATAAGGTGTTGTGGGTGTTGTCCAAGACCTTCCAATATGAAATTCAGATTCAGGATTTAATGTGCTTTATTGTATTGCTTATTAGACATAAGGTGCGATTCTGTTGGCTCTTTAGCCATCAAAAAGCTATACTACAGATTTGATGCTTTACATCTCAGGTGCGGAGATTTTTTGCAAAGTTTGCTACGGAATAGGTGGCACAGATTGTGGGAGTGAGAGGAGGACTAGAGGTGCTTGAGTGCTGTTCCGGTCTCGCCCCCAAACAGCCTCTTCACCTGCCATTTCCAACACAATTCGACGACCACAATTCGAATAAATCCCCCACCTGTCCTGCCGATGCCCGCACTGCAGTGGACCACCATGGGGGGCCCGAGAGGGTGGCCCGTCCACTGAGCGCCCATGGTCCTGACTGCTCTGCTCTGCTGGTGCTTCACAGCCAACAGGAAGTCAATGAGTGTCACAGCTGAAGAAGGAACTCCATAGTCCGGCCAGCTGAGGTACTGGAAGTGGTCCACCCGTCTTTCCTCACAGGTCTGATGGGACAGGAGTGACGTCAGTTGGGTTTGAAGTAGAACGGTTAGTAAACAAGCAGTCTTAAAACAAAGGGTAATGTGCAGAGCTAACGCTGTCGCAATGCAGGGGTGGCTGCAAACTTGCTGGTGAATTGAACCGTCGACAGTGACGCTTTTTCTTTGTTTGGTGAGCTAGAGACAGACATAAGGGGCTAGTGTCTGTACCTCGGTGTTGTGTAATTCCAAAGTGGTCTGATTGTAATGAGCGTGGCTGTCCACTTTCTGGTTGACCACAGCAATGTGAGCGTAGACCTCCTGGCCACCCTCCTCTATAGGCCAATACTGGCCACACTTCCTTCGACCACCTTCGTCTGTCCTGCAAAACGAACCATCAAATCAATTGCATTGACAATGGTGTTGATGGTATGGTACCATGCCCCCACGCCTGCTTTACATGATTGCGTATGTCTACGGACAGAGGGTGGGCGTGTTCCTACATACCGATAGGCCACTGTAACTTTCTCAATTCCAAATTGATTTTGAAGAAATGTGGTTTGTTATAAACGTGAGAAATTGCACATGATACTGGTTACTTATTGGAATTAAATTCTATTACTGGCAATGAATTCTCAATCAATTTCTCTCGTTTATAACAAACTCAATTTCATGACAATTGGTTCATAATGAGGTATAGTAGATTGTGTGTTTCTTTTAATACACATTGTTTATATTTACTAGTGGATCTTGATTGCTCCAATATGTTGGATATGCAGATGCACGTCAAAACGTAAACGCGGTATGTACATTTCTATGTCTAATGTTTGTACACTTCCACAGACATCACAGTAAAAACACGATGCCTAAAGGGTCACAAATAAAAAGGTTCGGCCTTTACCAAACTCTAAAGCAATTGGACAGGTTTGCTTTTATTGTATATGTGATGTGGACATTGTCCAATGAAAAGTGTTGACACTACCACATTCCAATCAAATGATTATATTTTTTACAAAAAAAAAAACACACGCAATCTCCCCTATTTTAAACTTGAACTTTTTCAGGGTTAATATTTCAACATAAGTCATTTGTGCTGGTGAATTCAAATGTTTCAATATAAGCTCATAGTATATCTAACCCTTTCATATTATAGATATATACTTTAAAAGCATTTACCTTGTTGTCATAACGATAACAAGCACATTTTGCTCCCAAACCATCCTCCAGAAATCACCATACGTCTTTTCCAAGGGACCTAAAGTATGGTTTTGAGTGCACACAATTGACATTAGATACAATACTGTACATTTATAAAAAGTTACATAAAAAATGTATCTTAATATGATTTGTCAAAGTACAATATAAGAAAACTCCTCACAACTGACCAAGATGATAAATGTAGCAGACAGATGAGTTAAACATGATCTGGGGGCTACTTGTACCTTGAGTGCCAATGTATGCATTCTTCTGTTTATAGCCATCCATGAAGCTGGCATTGATGTAGTCTGATCTCTGTGGGAACACGTTGTCATTTGTTACAAGACAACTGACAAAATGTACCTTTGGAATGATGTTTATACATGGCGTCTGCTACAAAGACGCTACAAAGATGCATGTTTCCAATCATCAGAACAAATACTAAAATGGTTTACACACGATCCAACTTCATGCTCGCCCCCTCAAAGCCTCCGATTAGCCATAAATGGCAATTGTCTAAACTAAGATTATTTCCGTCAGCTGTTTGATTTCCCTTAACCCCAGTAGGGGAGGTTTTCCCAAAGTGCCTCTGAGAAGGAGATTAGGCCCTCCCTGTGGGACAAACGGAAACTCTGAAGCACGCACAGAACCAACGATACAGAATGTGTGTGATTGTGTGGATGGGATTCTGAGTGGAACAAACCTCATTTCTTCTGGCTTTAAGGCGAACTCTCGTTTGATCAAGACACAGGACATCTCCATAACGATTCCTCTCCTGGTTGTATGAAGTTCTGTGGCCAATAAGACAAATACTTAATAAAGAAGGGTATGGTACAGTAAACCGTATATTCAAGCATTCTGGTGTACGCTTGTCCTTAAAATAGAATAATCTGACAATTAATATGTGAATTGAAAGGAGCTTAAAAATAGATACTTTCATTCAATCATAATTGTACAATTACAATGTATTTTCTTTGGTCATCTTTTTTTTTTTTTACAAATGTATCATTAACCAAATATGCTGGAACTTCAGTTGTCATGGAGCCAACTCACAGGGCACAGTTGAAGGTTCCGGACGGTGCTTCCATGCGGAGCTCCTCGTACTCGTGGTGGACCCCCGGGCGCTGCAGCCTGCCCAGGTGGGCCCGGAGATCCTCCAGACTCATGGCCTCGGGCCCTGGAATGTGAACGGACGACTTCTCCAGAGGAATGCCAACTAGCTCGTCCACGGGGTCCACGTGTCCGTTCTGGCCGGCCAGAAGCTGCTGGTTCCAGCCGGGGGCGTCCAGAGGCAGCAGCCCCCCCAGGTGCTCTGGGAGGCAGTCCCTCGGGAGGTACTGGCGGAGATCAGACATTTTTACCATCTGAACCTGGAGGAGAATACAGGCATAGTTCTCATTTTAGAAAGTGAGGGTGTGTGAGAAGCCGAAAAGGGAATTTACTTGACCAGTAGCCAACTTTACTGATGCACAAACCATGTTATTCCAGCACACAGCCATTACACCTATTACAGTACTCTAGCTATATTGGTGTACTGTACAAATATCATGTACACTATTTGACTAATTAATGGCCTTTTTTTAATGTTTGTTTTTTGGGATTCAACAGCAGCCCAGAGAAAAGGCTATGAGGTTTTTAGGGGTTTGCTTAGCTCACAGGTTGGCATCAACAAAATTATTAATTGCAAAATGCAATTTAAAAAAATAATCCTGTCAATTCTGCAATTTGATTTGGTTGCTGTTAAGGTGCAAAGACTCCAAAAGCCACACGAAATGGCAAATAAACATTGTGCATTTGTTGTGACCTGGTACGGAAGACTCCTTGGAACCTAGGATCCTAAACCTGCTTGTGTTTCTCAGGATATGAATAAGCTTTGTGGAGAACCTTGCACTCCACGCACCCTCTCCCTCAGTTTGTCCTTGAGCAGCAGACTCAGAAGGTTGTAGGGCACTCGGAACCACACGGGGGCACCCACAATCAACACTTTCTTCAGCCTGGCAGGGAAGGCACCCTGGTGGACAGAACGAGCACAGTTTTAGTTCACTGGATCATTACTCTATGTATGACTCACAAGCACAGCCAAGATACAAAATACTGCAAGAAAATAATTATATTGTAAATCAAAACCAACCAGAAGAGTACTGCACATTTGTAAAGCTGTATTTAAAAAATGAATGGGATCCTGGCACAGAACTCGACAGGGGATCTTAAGCATTGGATTAGCTGGGTGTGCACCGCTGTAGTTGGTCTTTGCCCATGCCCACACGAAACACAAAGTGTGACCCAAGAACACATGACGCTCTCAACAACCCTTCAGTCGAGCTTGTGGTTCTCTCCTCCTGTTTTCTCCATTCCCCATGCGTAGGTTGGATGCAGGTGGTGGTGCTCAAAATAGTGGAAAACAGGGCTGGCCAAACACATCACCAGCACTCCCTACAGTCCTCCCACTCCCCCTAATCACCAAAAGGCTGTGTAGCAAAGGGGTTTAGATGTTGTTCACTGTTCACATACATTTTAGGTGAATGATCAACGTTTAACACAGATTTCATAAAGACAGATGAAGTTAAATTCTTTCTAAACTAACTTCCCGAAGTTCCCTCAAACACGTCATTCATTTACAAAATGCCGCTCCATGTTTCCAACCTTCAGTAAATTGAGGATCTTCTTGCTGAGGTCAAGCTCAAAGTTGGTGTAGTTTGATCCTGCCATGTCGTAAATGAACACTAGGCCATTTCTTTGAGTCTCAAAGCTAAAAGCACAAGAGAGAATTAAGGTATTCCAACTGCCATTCTAAATGTGAGGAAAAATAAATAAATATATATATATATAACACCATAATCAATCAATAAAACACTGCACAAGACATTATAAACATTTTAATACAGTACTGTGCTTAAAGTCTTAAGTACCTAAGATGTTTTACATCGAGTCTTAAATGTATCTTAGTATAAAAGTGCAATTTTTTGAAAATACAATATTTATTTGCACAGTACTGTATAAATTGTAGAACGGAAGAAGTATGCTTTTCTTGCATATACCACAAACTGAAATGTTGACATGCCCGTCAAAACAAATGTGTTTAAATACGTCCTCCAGAAACCCAAGACGCTTGCGGGACCTACCTCTCTACTGCTCGGTCCAGGATGTAAAAGAGAGCTTGCAGGACCACGTGGTTGCCAGTCTTATTGGGGTGGTGAAGCTTGGCAGTGTACAGGGCTATGGAGGCACCAGATGGGTCTCGCACACTCTGGGAGTACAGATACACCAATTAAAGTGAATAATGGCTGCCAGCAGTTACAGTGACGACAGAATCCTCTTCATGTTTACCAAAAACAGCACTGATCAGTGAATCATCATCATGAATCATTTAGCAGGAGTGACATAGCTCAGCATAGGATTCCATCGACAATGTTTGGTTAGTTGACATTAAGTTGACATTAAGTATCATATAACTGCACAGCACTACCAAGCTACTCAGGGGCTACAATGACTCACGCAGCCCTATATGCAATATATTGAGTTGCCTCTGCTAAAGAGGCAGTCGCTTGATAAAGGGAATAAGCTAGTAACTTTAGATGTGACTGGGCAGCATCACCACCTAGGCAGGTTAGTTCATGTCCTTTGGCGGCGCTGCGTCCATCCAGACCCCTTTCACGGCCCCGTGTCCTACAGAGGCTAGAAATGGCTTCTCTCCCCTCTACGGCTCTCCCAGTCGCCCATTGGGAGAGTGTCACTCCCCGGACGTTTGTGATCGGCGACAACACCACCCACCACATAAGCGTAGAACCACCGGCGACAGGGTACTGGGACCAGCGCTACCGACATAGAAGCTAAGCTCAGGGCGCTGGCTAGCATTAGGGCTAGGGCGCAAAAGATAAGGTGCCATCGATTAACAGTCTCTGGGCCCTTTACCTGTGAAGAATGGAACTCAGTTTTATTTTACTTTGGGGGTTTATGGTTTGTAGATAACCGGTCTCATTTCTGGGCCAGACCTGCTTTGTTTGAAAAGGGACGGGCTCATTCCACAAAGGAATCACTGGATTTTGATGACTGCATTGTAGTGTACTCCTCCCCCATCGATCCAAATGTGGGATAGACAGGTTAGTTATGGATACTGATCTGAGGGTATCAGATCAAGAACTCACAAGGTCCCATTTGGCTGCCGTCGCAGGTGGAAATACAAGAGGCAAGGGTCAAGGTCTGGAGCTGGCTATGTGCAGTTCTCAGTAGTAACACAGAAACTCACTCACCAGCACTGTGAATTTGCCACTGAGTAACTCGGAGCGCAGGGGTTCCTCCTGGGGCTGCAGTCTGACAATGCCTTCTTTCAGTCGTGTCTCCTGGGGACAATACATCACAATGAGGCTGATCCCTGAAGTCTACATGCAGACTTTCAACAAGAAACCCTAGACACTAATACTCAGGGGGAAACTGTAGAAATGGAAAAAGCCCTGTTGATTATGAAGTCAGTTCAGATGATAGAAAAAGGAGAGGTATAGGGGAAAAAGATTCAATTTTAGTTTTTGATACGTGATATTTTCTAATACTTCAACGGAAAAGGAGCTACTGTTTAAACTTGTGCCAACAGCAAAGAAGAAAAGGTTTGGGTAAAACTTTCTGTAAGTTTACAATCAATTCATGATGATGAAGTGAGGCACGTAGATGGCAGTTAGGGTGTCAAGAAGAGATGTGTTTAAGATCTAGTGACATTAGAATAAAGCAGGACATCAGGTCTAAACAGTATGGGGTCTTTAAACAAGGTTAGTAGATAAATTGCTCACAAATGTAAAAACAAAAACTGCATTTTCCCCAGCTAAATCAGCAACGCCTTCTGACACATTTTACTGCATGTACTCAAGTACACACAAATGCCTTGCACACACACACACACGCGCAAGCACCTCACCCTGTAATTATGGAAGAGCTCAATGGCTCGGAGGACATCAAACTTGCGTGCCATGAGGAACTTGACAGCCAGGTCCCAAGACAGAGGGGAGACTCCATGCTGAGTGGTCCACTTGGTAATTTCCTCCAGAAACTGCTTAGTAGCCTAAAAAACCCAAATGATAATACAATTTCATGGAGGAAGTGAAACTAAAGAGATGAGGACCGGGCACAGCCTCAGTTATAATGGAGCATTGAAGTTAATCCAGACGTCAGCAGAGGTATACTGCACGTAGGTCCATTAAAATGGTGTTGGGGGTGTGGAAGGACTGTTTATTTCTGAAAGTAAATGTTTATTGGACATGAGATGAAGATGGCTTTTCAGATAACACCTGTTTAATTCACATTCCATAATGAAACCCTTTCATTATGATGTGAAATAGCCGACAGCTCCAATAGCTTTCAATAAATCATGCTGTAGTTTAACTTCATGATCATAATCATGATCTGAGGAACACGGCTTCGGTTTAGGCCTGTACCTGGTGATGGGGACGAGCAGAGAGGTATTGGGTTTGCACTTGGCACAATGATGCGAATAGGCCTTTCACAAGCCACCTGGCCAATGCATAGGCCTATGTACTGTTGGTTGGCTCTGGCATAGCAACAGCCAAATTTGGCGAAGCATTAACATAACATACACTTTTCATAGCTTGGTCTGAATTAATGTTGATAAGAAACTGTGAATGTGTTCCTTATTTAAACACTATCCAAAATGTCAAGAAGTCATGTCATAATAAAACAAATTTGTATTTATTTAGCTAATCCCTTGGCTTTCATATTCCTAACACAACAATTATCTATTTAATTAAGATCATATTAAATCATTCTTGTAATTATTAGACGAAAATATGTTTGTGCTGCTTTGTTGGAACAAGACAGTTTTCTCAAATTCACCTTGTCTCTTAAACTGAAGATAAAAGCCAAGTCAGCGAAAACAACACATTCCATTCCACATTTCCAGAAGATCAGAGGATTAACACTGAAGGGATAAGTCCCCCAATCTCAGAACACCTCACAAAGGGGGCTCAAACTATTCTGAAAATATATTTTATCTTTGTTTATTTCAAGTATGCCTTTGTTACTTAAGAGAAAGTAGTCTGCTAGATTCAGCCAAAGATTTCATATTACAACCTTATGACCAATGTGTACTGCACTATAACAATCAATTTTAAATAATTATTTTCAAATGACAGCACTTCTCTTTGCATGTTCCTCATTTATGTATTTTGGTTCCACATAACAAAAGGACATTTAATCATACGTAAGAGATATAGCCTAGATCCTTTTATAGTATTCCAGATATCTGATCTTCAACACCAAAAACATTTTCCCAGTATAATGGTTGTTGCTGAGACCCTATTCCTTCGAGTCCAACTTGGCACAAGTGAATACTAAACAGGAAGCCTAATGCGTCACTCTCAGTATCCCCCACTTTCTCCCTTCCTGTAGCACTTCCTGGGAGGTGGCTACCCCCCCCCCCCCTTCTCTCTAGGTTTCTCCCATGCCATTTCTTTTCCCTCTCTCCGTCTCCTTCTCTCTCTCCTTCTCTCTCTCCTTCTCTCTCTCTTTCTCTCTCTCTTTCTCTCTCTGTCTATCTCATAGACACACAGACACACACACACAGGATAGCTGTAGTCCAGTGGAAATGCTTTTAACAGCTGCCCTTGAGTAAAATTCCAACATGATGTTTGGCCCAAAGTGCACCTATCCACAAACTTAGTACATCAGACAACGCAAGGCTAAGAATCTAACTACCCAATATGGCACACTTCACTATCCATGGGTCCATGCAGGGATGAACTGAAGTAGTGAGAGACTATTGCGGTCTCACTGTGTAACATCATAGGGATAAGGATTAGGCCAACAATTAACATCCATCACTACAAGCTGGAAACAGGGTTATTGGACAGAACACGGATAAATCTATTTGCTCCATATGCCTGTGTCACATGCAAATAGGATTCAAGTGTATTGGAACAAGCTAAAAATAACTGTAAACAATGACTCATTCAAAATCTCTTAACCAGGTCGCTTGAACAAAGTAGTTACAGTTTGGTATGTTAAATCCTGCCCAAGAAGTGAACTTTGTCTTCATGAGCATCTGCAGTTAGCCATAGCAGTTATTAATTTCGCATGTTAGTAACTAGTCATTACCCACAACTGCAGGGTCTAAAATATGGTCCGGACGTGATAATATGATCCAAATGCCTATTGATTGCCATTTGGTATTTCTAAGACATAACGGGATAAATAAAACGTTTCCTAAAATATTTCCTACTTTTCTAAGTGTGATAATACCTACAGTGTTCAACTACGTTTTTTTTTTACGCTGTATTCATTAACACTTCTAATAATGCCTCTGTACTATCATCTTCATTGCAGAAAAGTTACAATGGTGTTTCTATTTCAGGCACATTTCCGTTGACCAGTAAATGTTTTTGACTTTCAGCTAGCTAGCTAGCTTCTCTCTTTGCTTTAAACGTCATAGTACAATAGGCCAGTATAACTATAGAAAGGCCTGGGTTGGGTGAGAAACAATTTCGC
Organism: Osmerus mordax; assembly: GCF_038355195.1. Taxonomy (NCBI): domain Eukaryota; kingdom Metazoa; phylum Chordata; class Actinopteri; order Osmeriformes; family Osmeridae; genus Osmerus; species Osmerus mordax. The sequence continues at coordinate 9,417,733 of NC_090053.1, forward strand.
AACAATTTCGCCACATTGGTTTGCTAGAGAGATGGGTAGGAAACGCAAGGCAATGTAGCGCCGGATGGAATGATGTCTTTATTTCTACGTTTATAGTTAGCTCGCTAGCTCCTGTAAAGGCAAGAAGAGGGATGATTCAGTGTTAGCTTACCTGTTCTTCCTCTGTCGACAGACTGGTTGCCATTCTTCCCGAAGGTCCTTGGCTTTGGTCACCTGTATCAGTTAATGCGAGATGTTAAGCTATTGTAAATATTTCTTAAACAAGGACGGCTATTATTCCTCGTGCAGTTGCTGACTGCATCTATCCAAGACGTTCTCGTTCCTCTGCCTTCAGAGGGTAATGGCGTGCTAGTTTAGTGGCAAAATAGCGATAAACAAGGTCCGGACGTGATGTTACTGTTCAAATGCCTATTCATTTCCTTTTGACATTTGTATTACCTAAAGGGAAACATAGATGCGTTTCGTCTAACATTCACTACTTTGCCATCTGTGGTAATGACGGAGAACCGTAGGGAAAAAAAGCCTCAGAACGGTCTAAGTCGCTCGTCTCTCTGCCAAATCGGGGTGGACTGACACATATTCCTTTATATTTTGGTCGAGGGTCTTTCACAAAACACCATTAAAATGCGGTATCTTCGTCCACATACAGGGAAATAAATAGATACAAACTCGAAATGTGGGTCTACCCCCTAGAGGCAATTTTGGGAAACTCAACACGCCTTTCATTCATAAAATTGTGAAAAGCACTCCAGTCCTAAATTCTGTAGCACACAGTGCCTACAAAGTCGTGAACAAACATTCGGAATACATTTTAAGTGATTTCCCAGTTCTAAGGGGAGGTTGTCAGACAGAACAATTGTGAAACGTACGTTGAATGTTTATCTTTTAACTTGAAACCAACTTTATCATGCACATAACTGATATTGATGTTCTTCATTTGGCAGAAACATCTGTCTGCTCACAAACATGTCAGAGAGCATGAGATATGAGCCTTACAAAAACAACGTTACTCAGTTTGAATAAGGAGTCGAGTGTACGCAGTACATAAGCAGTGAAGTCTAGGATTCTGGACGTTGCAATGTTTAGCCATGTGCAAACAATGTCATTTTAGCAGATAACCCTACGAAAGGAATACTTATACTTGTTTAGGCTATCTAAATTTAAGCAGGGGGTCCCCTTGCAGATTCAGTCTTCCGAGTGTAATCCAAGGTCTCTAAATAAGAATAATTTAAATTGAATAATAAAATCCCTGACGGTTTTGTTAGATACAATTTATATGAAATTATGTATGAAAGGGTATTTTCTTCCATCAACAATTACTAGCAGTTGGCAATAGGGTGGTGATGTTTGTGGGCAACATGTGGGAATTGGATATGTAAACATGTATCCATCCATTTTAATTCAATTCATACAGAAAAAATGACAAAACAGCTTCAATTAGAAAAAGCATGTAAAATATTTATTCATAAACATCTGAAACATGTGTCTTAAAAACACAAGAGGAAACCCCTCTGGTCATGAGACTAGTCATTTAAAACATTAGTCCTAAAAAGTTCACCAACTTAAAAGGCATTACTTCATTCAGGTAGCAAATGAGGTTTGGCGCTCACATTTTAGGTGCAATCAGTTATTGTTGATATCATATACATGATACATTGTTCTACTTGCTCAAAAGTATGTCTACAGCAACACTTCAGAATAAATAAAAAAATAACGTGTTGAAGTCTAATTCACAATACAACATGTTAAAAGACTTTGTGAAGAAAATGTGGTTAAATATCAGTCTACACTTGAGAACATGTGTAAAACAAAAAGAGGGGCAACTTCGGTTTTTATTTCCCCGTCATGGTGAAAGTTATAAGAACTCTTACGCCTTTCTTGCTATCTACCTGGAAAAATGGAACAGTCAATTAAAAACAGTAGCAACCAAGACATGGCACTCACAGGACAAAGGAGGGGAGAGAACACATGCACACCTCTCTCCAATAGCAGTGAACGATACAAACATTTAAGATGAAGGTACAATAAAAGATCAAATATACTTCCATTAACTATCAGGTTTGAACAGACATCTTTAGGTGACCATTGTATTCTGAGAGTAGAAGTTGCGTTGTCGCGATGTTGCCTTCATTTAACACTGAATTAAGTCTAGCGTCGATTAATATTTAAACCCAAGTGCACAATTTGCAAATTACCATCAATAAAATGTATAATAGGGTTTTGTGAATGGTTTAATTGAGATATGGTTTCTTATAAACTGCATTCTGGGAAAGTTTGAGCAAAAAGCTCACATTTATGTTGTTGGATATAGATATGGAGGAGTGTAGCATTAAGAAGCATCTATTCATATGGTGAATAATTAACATTAACAATGCAGTGTGCATTTAATACTAACATCATTAGTAATACCAGTAGTAAAACGGTAATTACAGGACCCACTATGTTTATATATGAAATTACGGTTTAGGGGTGTGGATTACACAAGAACCAGTTTTCAGTTGCTCTTACTTTGCTTCTGTAACTATAGTTTATAGAGGATCCATAACTGTAACTAAATGAAATGCAATTTACTTATACTGTACCAACATAACCAGTGGAGTTCATGAGAAGCATTTTAAAGCCTGTTGGCATAATGAGTCAAGTATAAAAGATTGAAGAAGATGTGAGCATTGAACTCACCCCATGTTGGCCTCTCACCTCTCCATGCAAGCCTCTGTCTCTGGGCTTTCAGCTAAACATGCACTGCTGTCTGTTTTCTCCTGGATTGGAGTGGACAGGTGCTCAAGTTCATAGCGGCCATTTAGGTCACCTGGCCTGACTTCAGTCGAGGTTTTCTTGTGCTCACGGATCTGCTGAAGCTGTTGGCTTGCGTATTCAGGCTTGGTGGTGAGGGGCCCATCGGAGACTTCGATTCCCAGGATGTCGGCCACCATGTAGGGCCGGAGCCATCCCACCAGAGGGGTGCTGCCAGGTGTGTAGTGGGTCTGACCATGGTAGAACAGGAGCCCATCCACCTAAACACGAGTGATGCAAGGAGTTAAACCAATGGTAAATATGGGATTTGGGTTGAGGAGCATTTACCATTTGAATCACAAACGTTTTCACAATCCTCCAGAACTAAATAATCAGTGGTTTTCACAGTTCTGTTGAAACTGATGAAGCTGTACGTGACTTACAGTAAAGCTGTACTCAGATACCAGTGATTGTTGGATGGATTCCAGTGAGCAGCCAATGCTTTGAAGACTCACAAACCGAAACTATGGAACCAGTCAACACACGTTTAATGTTAAAGTGACAATATTTATCTCCTTACATGTACGCATTCATCATATTATTCAACATAACATGCTGTGCAAGGTTAACACGTACAGGGTTACGTTTGCTGATGTCAGAGAGGCCGCTGGTCTCTTCTACTTTGGACTTTAGCCAGAAGAATCTGAACTCAGTCTTTCGATGGAGAAACATCGAAAATTGAACAAAAATGGGGGGGGGGGGGGGGGTTAACATTGAGGAAATTATGAAAAAATAAAAAAAGAATAGTTGTTTTGCCAAAGATACTATACATAACAATATTGGGTTATGGTTTACAAAGTATTTCCGATAAACATAGCGTCTTACCGGGCAATCATAGACTGGGTGACCCCTCCAACACATTACATCAAGTATGTAGTAGGTTCTGTCCACCTCATTGTAAATGCAGTCCAAGATAGTGTAATCTGCACACAAGAAATGTATTCATTTAAATAGCACATATTCAAAAGGTTTCGGCTAGCACGTTTTGTGGCAGCCAACTTTTAATTTGTCTTCTGTTTTGTTATGGTTTGTCACTGAAGTTTTTGTTGATGAAATTAACACTGATTTGGTTGCTTTGGTGAGCCTTTAAAAAGTTTTGAGGGCATAATTTTTTTGGGACCAGTACCTTTTCCCATGGCTGAATTATGTCTGTTCCCTCCAGGCAGTAAAGATGGAAAGCGGGTGACACAGTAGCCACTTTTAGTGTACGCTGCAGTAGACCCCTTTAAAAAGGTGGAAAGACAGCATTAACGTCTTGAAACTGTTCTACACAAATACAGTAAATAAACCAAACCAAATGTGTAGTGTCTGTCTATCCATTGGCAATATTTCTATTGACATTAGAACCATTTGAAAAATATATATTTAAATTAACCCTTATGTTATCTTCGGGTCATTCTGACCCATCAGTCATTGTGACCCACCGTCGTATTGCAACAACTTTACCGCATACAAAAACAAAGTGAAGCATTTTCTTTTAACTGTTGGGCTGTCTCAGACCCCCCACATTGCAAAGGTTAGAAGAAAAGTATTTTTATTTGTTTTTGTATTGGGTAAAATTGGGTAAACACAACAATGGTTCGTTATGAACCTTTGGGTCATGTGACCCGAAGGCAGCACACGGGTTAAATTACCTTTGAGGCGACAATGAGAGATCTCTTCCCTACTGGACAGACCACCATGAGCCAATCAGTGTCCAGATCCACTGGTACGTCGACAAGCCATTCAGACAGCATGAGCTGTTGTTACAGGAAGAGAATGTTATGCATGTTATGGTTACACCATTACTATTGCCTCATAATCACCCTAATTACCATTACTTCTTAATAATCTTCAAAATCTAAATTGTAGTCATCATCACAGGTTAATTCTGTTAGTATCTTCTTATCTACTATATGAACCATGGCAGAATGTTGTCACTGATAAGCAACAAACTATTGCATTGACTTCCATACTTTTGCTGTGGGGTTTTGATTTTATTTTACTACATTGTGAAGGCTGATATAGTAGCTTGTACAACTGTTGCGAGCAGTTAGAAAATAAACTCTGCAAAGCTTGTGCAAAATGTGTGTGTTAATGAAAAGGCTGTCAGGGCAGTTTTTGAAGAACATTAACCATTTTTTCAATTTGTTGTTTGATCAATGCAGTTCATTAAGTTAGGAGGAGAAATACTAACGAAGACTTAGTAATCTGCCATCCGTTCAGTGCAACAATAGCAAATAAAGAACCAATTACTTTACAGAAACAGCTAGAGACCCCACAACTCAATGTATTAACGTTTTTGATCACTGCTTATCACAACCAAACGATCATTGCCAAGTAGTGTAAATGAGTTGCTTTTGACTAACCTGGTTGGCATAGTGCTTAGGCAGCTTGACCCTTTCAATCTCCATTTCTGGGACATCTTCCTCAACCTGCTTCTCATCCTCCTCCTTAGTCTCCACCATTTCTTCAGTGTCGTCATCTGCTCCAGTCCAGTCGCCGTCAGCAAGATGACGGGCATGGTTGACATAATTAAACCTTTTCCTACAAGGTGAGAAGTGGTAAAGACGTTTAGAGCCGTCTTTAAACGACAAGGAGAGACAAGATATTCTGCACTGCATTTGTGCTATCGGGTTGATCAACAAGGTACACATAACACAGGTGTTCCATTGGTCAACTTACTTTTTCTGCAGCTCTAAAAAGCGTCGTCGTCGTTCACTCTGCTCTAGAACGCTGTACTTGCTCTTGTACTGGGCTAACCGTGGATGGGGCGCGGCAGTGCTGTTCAGTTCCTTGGAGATGGCGAAACTGGATGAGAGTGCTTGGGCAAGGTCGTCCATGATGAACCTAAAAATGTAACCAAATTGTTTAGGATCACATTAAACATGTGCATCTTTAAATAAAATTGTGCCATTGTAAGACATTCACCTTTAAAAAGTAGGCCACTGGTGAAAATTCAACTTCCCTACAGAAAGGTAAGTAAATGAGACGAATAAAGCTACCTGTATACATATGATACCAGTAGACTACCTATACATATTTAGATTTCAGACTGGAAATTTGTTTTAAGGCATTGGGAAAGATTGCACCTCTGCCCTAAGTGTCCACACGTATGATAGCAAAATGCTACGCATCTACTGTTACTGTCCCGGTTAGAAGTTAGTTGGCTAGCCAGTAGTCAGCGTTTAAATTAAAGTCAGCTAGAGGTAACTTCTCCCTTTGGAATCCACACTCCTATACATTTAAGGGTCATGCAGATGCCATTTATATGACTAAGAACTTGTCAGCGTACAGCTCACCATGAAGTGCTGTGTTGTATGCGGCAGAATGGCGCAAGAATATGAGCAAGAGACGCTACCTAGTACTAGCTCATGTCAGGCATCAATGCAGCCAGGTGCAAGTTTAGTAGCTAGCTCAGTCAGTATCACGCCAGCTTTTTAAAACAGCATGCCGTCGACAGCGAGTAAGCCAGAAAACAAACACTAGAAGCACATTTGGCTAGTCCACGTTGTTGACTCACTTGTTTGTCTTCGTCCCGTGTTTTGATTTTTAGTATAACCAGACGTAACAATAAAAACCTTAACCTAAAAAAACGACTGAAGCAGCAAGGAAATTGAAGACTGGGTGTTACTGTAGCTATTAGCGTTCGAGTTAAGTAAAGACTGCAGGTTACAGTAGTTCAAAATTGCATCACCACACATTTTATCCTGACTTCATGCCAACGTTGTGCAAGCCGATGTTTGAAAATAAAACTGCAAATAAGATGGACATGCTTGGTGGTGAACTACCTTGAATGTTAGCACTAGCTACTAGGGTAGCACTCTTAACTTCCGATGCTTCTTCTTCTCTTTTTGCCAGACTTCCGGCAGACTAGATGTGGTCAGTACTCTGCTGCCACCCGTTGGTAATGTAGCGTAACATTTCTATGTGGATTTTGTTTGTGCACTTGGCCAACAGCCAACTGCTTACTCTTGGGAGGAAGGACAGGAGGACAGCAAAATGGGATAAAATCAGACAATTTTCTCCGGTGGATGCCCAGGCATGCGTGTGTGTTTGCCACATTTGTAAGATGAATAAATAATTAATCTTCTATCAAAAGTAGGCTACCTATTAGGTATAACTAGAATCCATTTTAAAGCACATCTGTTTACAGTCTAATGATATAACTTTCGATATAAGACATTGTAGAAAAGGTACTGGTAGCCGACATGAACTCAGCTTCTGGACATCGGGACAGCTGATCCTCCTATGTGCCACTAGATGGAGACATAACTCCATGAAAACAGAGAAGCAGTATCCCTGAAAAAAAAGTTCAATTATTTTCTCCTAATGAATTTCTCTTAACCTTTCTTCCGCCTTTTATTACATATCTGGAATGTACATAATATAATAATGTACATGTCATTGACAGAAAAAAGGCTTTAAGTCAAAAGAGCTATAATGGCTCCTTGACTAAGCTAAGTCACTAGCCAATTTATTTATGGCAATGTTTTGTGTGTGTGTTTGTTTAGATCAGCCCTATATAACTCCTGGCTCTAAATGACTCATTACACAAACACTCCATACTGTTAGTTTTTTCTACCAACCGTTCCTACTTCTCAGACTGTCGTGTGTTGTGTCATGTCCTCTTAACTTCCCATCTCCATGTAGAGGAGTGGGGTCTGCTGCCTGCCTGGCTTATCAAACATGCTGTGATGTGGCTTGGTGGTTCTGTTAGGTCCACCAACACATCTGGGAGGTCCACAATGAGAGAACACATACTGTAAATATAATGCTGTAAACACACGCTGTAAACGCACGCTGTAAATACAACGCTGTAAACATATACTGTAAATACTGGCCCACAAACTAATGAGTTCCTCCATGGAACAACACAGGCATACACTACTTGTCTCCTCTCCAACCTTGCTAAGCCATTCGGCTCCCTCTCTCATCTACCCCTATTTTCATTTCACTCCCTTGAAAATAGCTTTCAAATTACAGGCCTTGCGTTTGTTGTGTGACCAAAACAATTATATGAGTCTAAAGAATTGGGTAATTAAAAGGTAATTTCTGCTCATCAGATCAGTGTTTTTTTCTTCTTCTGTCAAGCAAAAGATGGGTATGGGGGGGGGGGGGGGGCTGGTAAAGGGGGGCAAGACAGTCTCTCTCCCGCTTCGTTCTATTGGTCTGGTATTTACCTCCTCGGTGGCGGTAGTGGCAGGCGTAGCGGCCCATCAAGCTGACATTTAAATGGGCCGGTGTTCAACACAAACGTAATGATGGGACTGCATCCAATGGAGATCCCCTGCAGAGATTATTACCGCCACATGCCGGCCCCTGCTTTCCCTCAATCAGATATGTGTGTTTGAGAGTGTGTGTGTGTTTGAGAGACTGCGTGTAAGTGTGCGTGCATATTTATGTGCATTTGAGGGTGTACCTAAATGTATGTGTGAGGATTGTGTTTGGGAGAGAGAGGATGTCACGGACAAAGGGAGACAAAACTGCATTGATATTCAGATCACATGTTAAACTTATGCGCACTTTCTGCGTATTGAATAACAATAAGTTAGTCTATGTTTGTACGCGGTAGTGTGTATGTATGCAGGTGTGTATGAGCGTGTGCAGGTGTGTAAGTATACATAGGTGTGTTAGTGTGGGTGGAGGTTGTGCATCGTTGTGTGCATGGCATGTGTAAAAATGTGTATGTGTGAGTGACAGGACGAGTGACACGTGTAACCACGATATGGGAGCCCCCCCCCCCCCCCCCGCCCCTCCTCACCACCATCAGGCCTTGAGGTCAGCTTGCCCGTCCTTTGTTGACTTTGCCAACCGCACTGCAGCCCTGAACCCCCATCCACCTTTATTGACGCAGAAGCCCACCAGAGAACAAGCCCCAGGATAGATCCCCCCAGCCCCCTGACTGGCACAGTTGGCATCACTGACCTAGTGTGACCCCCCTCCGCACACATATGAACGTATATGTACAGTGCCAGGATCTCCCTGGCTTAAGGCAAGGATTGCTCATGTGATTTCACCACCCTCCCCCCAAGCATGTGACCTCTAGGTGCCCACCGTCACCACCAGCACCATCGCTTCCAATACCATCACCTCCTCCACCTCCACACCATCACTTCCAACATCATCACCTCCTCCACCTCCAACACCATCACTTCCAACATCATCACCTCCTCCACCTCCAACACCATCACTTCCAACATCATCACCTCCTCCACCTCCAACACCATCACTTCCAACATCATCACCTCCTCCACCATCACTTCCAACACCATCACCTCCAACACCATCACTTCCAACATCATCACCTCCTCCAAAACCAACACCTCCTCCATCACCATCACCTCCTCCACCACCCCCACCACCTCCACTATTATTAACAACGCCATCACCTTCAGCATCATCACCTCCACCACCACCATCGTCCCCCTGCCCCAGACCCAGCCTCCCTTCCCCAGCCTCTCTGAGCCATGTGTGTCTCCAGCTAACAGTCACAGCCATCCCCTGATCCAGATGACTTGTGACAGACCACTGGAGCCTCTCACCTTAGACCTACTATTCCACCACTCTCTGGTACACACAGAGATAATGGGCAGATTGTCCCTGACACCAGTTATCTGTATTGTGACAGAGCAATGACCGACAGTACTGTTGACAGGAACACCTCCAAGGTGATACTTCCCGGGGGTCGGTGTGTGGGGGGTAAAACCATGCACCCTGTGTGTCATGAGTTCCAGTGATACTATATCAAATATACACAGTATGTGTACAATTGATCATGGATATTTACTTTAGCGCTTCCACCTGAGGCTGAGACTTGTCCCTGTGATGTGGAAGACATCAAGCCTCCCGGATTTGCTGTTCCCTCTGAAAACCCAGGAGCCGTGATATTGACCCTAGCCAGTTCCTGTTGACCTGATTACCCCTTTTGGGTTACCCTTCCATTGCTCTGTTTATCAGGTCATGGGTGTCTGCCTACGCCTATGCCTAATAAAGCCTGCCTGTATGACTGTGCTTCTGTTTAAGAAAGTACCTGGATGCCACCAATCCCGGCTGGTCAACACAGTTAGACTGTATAAGGAAAACATAGTTCAGTTAGAGAGAGAACAGATGGCTCATCACATTTTTTTATGAATTAGAAATGTGTTCTTTTGTTTTTTAGTAATTTATAAAATTAAGTAATTGATACAGGGGTCCGCAGTTCACAACCGTGCTTTTAGTCTACTTCATTTTGACATTTCATAAGCAATTACAGTGATACAGTATGGGGCTGTACGTTCCGGAAATAAACGATGAAAGTCTGTTCTCTTTCTCTGTCATTTTATTGCTGTGATCATTCTTCCATAAGCTAATATGTCTGAATTAATGCTTTGAAAGACAGTTTAATGAAGACTAATAATTACCTAGACAGCTCCACTTAAGACTATGGCATGTACTTTATGTGAGAGCAAAGACAGCAAACGTGTTGCATGTGTGTGTGTTTGTCTTCATTCTTGTGTGTGTTTAAATGAGTGCACATCTTCGTGCCTGCCCTTGCCTTGGTGAAGTTCCATTAGAAAGAGAGAGTGAAGGAGGGATAGAGAGGGAGAGGGAGGGAGGGATAGAGAGGGAGAGAGAGGGAGAGGTAAAGAGGTGGAGAGGGAGGGAGGGAGCGAGAGGAAGAGAGACAGATGTGTGTAATTTGCTTCCAGTGGTAGGGTATTTACAGTGTGAGTTCGCTTTGTCATTGGTTGTGATAATGCGGCGATTTATAAATGTATTTAAATGTAAATGTAATGTATATGTAAGCAATCACATTTTGGAATGTAAGTGCTGACCAAACCATAACTATGGCTGCCTGTACGTATTGCCAGGAATTTCAATTGTGACTCAAAATGTATATTACAGAAATTGCGGTATCATACAGCCATATTGTAAACTAAATGTTTGTGTTTATAAGTTATTAAAGCAGTTATTAAGCAGTGATGTAGTTTAGTATGAAGTGTACCGCCATATTGTCAATTTAACAAACCAAATATGCCAAATTGTCTTTTTATAAAAACAATATATTTAACTTTGTATTTAAAGACTTAACTGGTAACATATGTTCTATATATACTGTATATGTATTGATTTCAGACTGGAACATTTTACCAATGTTACTTGCAAGTGTATATCAATGATTAGGTAATACTGCCTAATGCCATTGATATTGTGCATAAAATGCAATTTGCATAACATAAAATTACTTTTTACATGACCAACATACTGTATAGTCTCGTTCAGTACATATTTGATATTATAATTACAATTGTAACATACTGTAACTGAAAAGAAAGACAGTAAAGGAGATAAAGAAGGAGATAGATTTTGATTTTAAAAACGATATTCACTGGCCAGTCAAAACTGAGAGAAAGAGAGAGGAGAGAGAGTGAGAGAGAGCGAGAGGGAGAGAAATAGAGAAAGAGTGAGCGAGATAGAAGTGACTGACTATCTAAGTGTGTGATTGAAGTAGGAGGATCATTTAGGATGCTTTCAACAAAGTAAATTAATTCTCCCTTCCCTCCTCCCTCCACCGCTATATAAGCTTCATTTGCTTCCCCCAGAGCTGAGTGACAGAAACACTATTAAAAAGAGACACTGACGTTACTTAAAAGAAAAAGACATGATGCATCTGTCAGGTGGAAATTAAGCACCTTTCTCTCACAGGGAAAATGGAGCTAGACCACTGTGCAGGAAACACGCATCATCACCCTGGCCATGCTCGCTAATGGCCAGAGTGTGTCTGATTGGGGTCAACACAGTGTTACGGGGGCTTGGGAGGGAGGGGGCGCACAAAATGCAACCAATTCCTATGACAATATCGAGATCAAGATCTTTAGTTCACCCTTTCAACCTCCCTCTGCACTACCCCCCCCCCGTGGAGATGCGTGCCACTCAGGGCCCCCCAGCTGTGGCACATTTGAGAAATGCCAGTGAGCATGGGCAGCTTGCTTCAGTTGGCCAAGCAATGAGACGCGCCCCACATCTAGCATGGAGGGACTGGCTGGACGCTCTCGCCTACCTTTAACACACGCACACACACACACGCACACACATGCACACACACAGGTACCCACACACACGCACAAACAAAGCCACTATTTTACCTACCTTTGAACACTCTTAGGATGTATAGCTAGAAACCTTTCAGACACAACATACATAATAATTGTCATTCATTTCACTTTGATTTATTTGATTAATTTAGCAGAGAATCTTATTCACAGTGACACATATACGTACACTGATGAGCCAAAACATTTGGACCAGTCACAGGTGAAGTGAATAACACAGATGACATCCAAACGAGGGAACATGTCAAGGTCTGGGAAGGTCAGACGGTCAGGGAACATCCACATCTCAACCTGCTGGATGCAGGAGGAGTGGACAGGAGTCAGAACCTGAGAGACTTTGACAAGGGCCAAACTGTTCTGGTTAGGGTCTTAGGTTTCATGAGACATGGGTGGGACATGTTCCACCCAATTTTTGAAAACGTCAAATCTGTCCCCACCCCCCCCACACACACACACTCAAATGATATCTAACGGCCACATCCTCAGTAAAAAAATAAAACAAGCCTACACCCATAGTTCTGGCCGAACGACTGGGTCAGACCATTTTTGAACCAACCAGGCTTGTGGCTTGCTCCCGATCAGCAGTGGTGAGGACCTACCTACCTCGACTTAAAGAATAACGTGTAGGGCTGATAAATATCTTAGCATCCATTTTCCCCCTTTCAAAGCCAGTGTGTGTTTGTCAGTACGTTTAGTGAGTGTGTGAACATATGTTTGTGTCATCCAGAGATTTAGATATTTCTCTGGCAGAAATGTGAAGTTGAGCAGAACGGGGGTATAGACATGAATAAGTAGATCAAATACTATTTCCTTCAACTTGCAATAACTTAACCCTACAATGACCCTTCCACTCCAAGGACACACTCTGGGGTGGGGTAATCACTGTCATTGGTTGAAACTCTGAAGTCTAGTGAACTCAGGAACATATGAACAGGCTTTCTCAACACTCTCTCTCTCTCTCTCTCTCTCTCTCTCTCTCTCTCTCTCTCTCTCTCTCATACACACACACAAACCCACACGCCCAAACACACTCACACAACCATGATCTGCTAGAGTGCCTTACTTGTTGAGTGTTGGGCTATGTGTAAATTAACACTGACCTGTAATGAATCGTGAATTGACTAATCTGACATTGTTAAATTGCATTACAGAGGGATATGGGGAAAAAACGAAATCTGTTACAACGGGGTCAATGCATTTGTGTGTGTGTGTGCAGAGAGGCTGTATCGTTCTCTAGTTTGACTGTGGATAGTGAGTTCCGACCAATTATGGTAATTCTCCCAGACTAGATTTGAAAGCTGTGACTGTAACTTTTACACATTCATTAAACACGTATTTCAGTCATTGGGTGAATCCGAGTGGAGTAATATAATTACAATATTAGACACTCTTCGTAGGGAGACCGTTTGGCCGAAGGCTCTGTAATTTGAAATGGGAAAGTGTTGGAAAAGTTTGTCTTATGTTGATTTTCTTTACCATTTTATTTCTGCCTGTATCCTTTCCTCTCTCTCTCTCTCTCTCTCTCTCTCTCTCTCTCTCTCTCTCTCTCTCTCTCTCTCTCTCTCTCTCTCTCTCTCTCTCTCTCTCTCTCTCTGTCTGTCTGAAGTTATGCTTTTTGGCAGACTCCAGGCCTTCAGAGATATGAAGGAATAAAAGACGTCATGAATCTCGCTGAGGGGAAGTATTCAGATGGAGGCAGGCTGGATCTCTTTCTCAACTGTTATCTCTGACGTGTCTTCCTGAAATAGAGGAGAGAGATGTAAACAACCCGTTGAACCGGCAAGGCCTCGGTACACATGTAGCTTCTGGCGTACTGGACTCAGTACAGTGCCAGAATTTCAGAGAAGAGATGCAGACTGAGTAGTCAGTTATTTGCTATGCTCTAAAGTAAATGTTGTGGGATTCATTATGCCTGTCACATGACATTCTACATAGTCTCTCCCCCTTTTTTATTATGAAAATCACATTTAGCGAGTGCATCCTCAGTTACTAAAACAGGGCTCTCAAGTGTCACGCGTTCGTCGTGAGCCTCACGCATTTCAACCATTTCTCACGCTGTCACCAAACACCTTGTATTTCTCACGCTGAGAAATAAGGGATAACTTGTCCCAACATATCAAATGAATGGATGAGGCAATAAGCATACGGAGGGAAGTTTTCTGTCCAGTTGATAGCTCTCTCTTATAAATGCCAGCTACCAGCCAATCAGAAACATCCCCAGTACACACACATCCCACCCCTCCCGGATTTTTGTACCCAAACATTGACAGGTATCGGGAGTCAGATGGCTGAGCGGTTAGGGAATCGGGCTTGTAATCAGAAGGTTGCTGGTTCGATTCCCGGCTGTGCAAACCAAATGACGTTGTGTCCTTGGGCAAGGCACTTCACCCTACTTGCTTCGGGGGAATGTCCCTGTACTTACTGTACTGTAAGTCGCTCTGGATAAGAGCGTCTGCTAAATGACTAAATGTAGGTATGATAATCTCACGCCAAACATTTGATCAAACTCGAGAGCCCTGTAAAAATAACGGTAAAACCAAACCTACGTCTCTGGTGCGTCTGTCCTGTATGCGTGTGTGTAGCAGTCTGTATGTGTGTGTGTGTCTCTAATGTGTGTGAGTCTGTACTGTATATGTGTGTGTGAATCTGTGTGTGTGTGTGCCTCAACAGGCCTCTTCGCCACTCACTCACATGCTGTGTGATTGGCCTCCTTCTGTCTCCTGGCTCACGCTCCAGCATGTAGTCTGCCTGCTGTCGCCCTTCCCCCAGCAATGCCCCCTGGTGCTGGGAGGTCTCCTCTGCTGGTGCTGGTCCTGCAGGTAGGTCAGCCGCAGCTCTGGGCACAACAGAGAACAGCATTCCCAGAGTCAGACATAGTATGCCACCTTCTGTTCTTCTTCCTTTAGGCATAGTCCAGGACAGTCCATCAGAATAAAGTAGACGCTTAGAAGGAGCTGGGGCAAGCTTCTACCCAGGCTACCTCAGCACAGTCAGGGGGGAGAGAGATTTAAAGAGATTCAAAGAGAGATATAGAATGAAAACTGTATAAAGGTAGTGATGTAAAAGATGTAAAGGGCGTGATGTAAAGGAGACAGATAGTAGATGCAGATCTCACTAATACATGGGTCTTAAACATCACCCTCTTATTTCCCCCCTAGCTCTACCTAATCCCATCTCTACCTAGTCCCAGCCCCAGCCCTACCTATCCCCAGCCCTACCTTACCCCAGCCCCACCTAGCCCCAGCCTCAATACCTAGCTTTAGTCCTACCTAGTCCCAGCCCCAGCCTTACCTACCCCCATCCCTACCTAGCCACAGCTCTACCTAGCTTTACCCAGACAGGCTAACCACCCTACAGAAGCCTAATACCATGTCTAATGAACCAAAACAGTCGGCCTACTTCCTCATGACCTACTGTGTCGCCTTCCTTAAGATCCTTATGTTCTTTAAGAGAGAGAGAGAGAGAAAGAGAGCAAGAGAGCAAGAGAGAAAGAGAGAAAGAGAGAAAGAGAGAAAGAGAGAAAGACAGAAAGAGAGCAAGAGAGCGAGAGAGCAAGAGAGAAAGAGAGATAAGAGAGATAAGAGAAAGAGAGAAAAGTGAAAGAGAAGGAGAATGAAAGAGATAGAGAGAGAAGCAAGAGATAGAGAGAGAAAAGGAGCGAGAGGGGAGAAAAGAGAGATGGAGACAGAGCGAAATAGAGAGGGGAGGGGAGAGAGAAGAAATAGAGAGGGGAGGGGAGAGAGAAGAAATAGAGAGGTTTATGTCTCTGTGGACCCACTGAACAGTGAAATGTTGATAAATTGGGGCATGAATGTGTGATCTACAGATGCGAGTGGGGATGCGGACCGCTGCACCGCACCTCCCGTGTCACATGTGGGTGTGAGCTACGCTCTGGTGTGCAGGAGAATGAGCACGGTGCATCCAGCTCAGTGACCAGAGTCCACGCCTGGTCATCTGGAACTCACTGGAACGTTCAACAACAACAACGGCAGCCACGACAACAGAGAGGACAGATGAGCTCCCGTGGGTTCAACATACTGTCGGTGCCTTTGTGTGTGTGCGTGTGTGTGTCTGGGTGTACGTGTGTGTGAGTTTGTGTATTTGTGTGTGAAACAAAGAGGCCAGTGAGTTCTGCGCAATCCGTGTCTAACTTCTCTCAAACAAACTTCATACCGACAGTTTTTCCCTGCAATGCGAAACATTACCATAGCATCGAAAAAGGTATATCATTTCAACCCCAGAATGTAAAAGAACCCAGATCCAAACATATTACGAGACACCTTAAAGCCCAAGGTTCAGTACACCAGAGAGACTTTTGCGGATCCTCAAAGCGTCGGTCGCTGAAGAAGTCGGTGTGTTAAGCCGTTTTCCCGTCGCCATTCCTCAGACAGGAAAAGATGGGAGTCTAAATATAATCAGGTCAGGTGTCATCACCTTCTCTTCTTGACGGCCTATTTAATAACAGCTCCTGTCTGCCACGAGCCTGTATGTTGCCTGTATGTTCAGCACCGCCCCATCCCCCTCCGGGTGGAGGCGCCATGAGGATATGACACCTTCCAACTAGACTGGATGCCTCTGTATGTAATTAATGTACAGTGTACTCGCCTGCTCGCACGGAAGACATGTCCTATGTGCCCTGTAGGAAGACGTGTTTATCTTTAGACATAGCTATTCATATAATTAGCAGGGATGAACAGGAGGGTATGTTGGAAAAAGATTAACAAAGTTGGATGCCTCATTAAGTGTCTTTCAGGTGTTCCGATAACTTGTCATCGTCGCGCTTGTAGCCCTCTGGATGAAGACAAGAGGCACAATTATGCTGCCTCTCTTGGGTCACCTGCCGTCTATTAGGGAACGCTCTGGAAGTTTGACATTGTTCATGCCACCTCGGGTGCATTTTGTGTCGATTCCATAAAGTTTGTGAGAAGGCGGAAGGTTCTGGGTGTTTTGGGTGGGGGTGGTTTTCGGGAGGAGGAGGGGTGCTGTATGAGAGCACCGCTGCTCCTCCTCCCCTAAAGCGTCTTTATCAGCGATTTATTACACAACGTCATGTATTTGAAACACCGCAATTCGGATCAAGCCAGTCAATCAGTCAATGACACCTGTCCTTTATAGTGCACTATGCATAAGTAGCTCAATCGCGAGAGTTTCCGTTGCGTAAATATTCAGGTTGTTGCGATGTGAGATACCTGAAGCTTCTTGTATGCTATAACTCAGGGGCTGCACATTGCTCTTGTTAGGTTGCAGAATTCATGACTCCCTGTGTTCCAGAGCAAAGCTCTAGATAAGCGGCTGACAGAAGACAGTGATTATCCAATACAGGTCTGGGTAATTCATTTTACAAAGGAGAAATTGCAGGGCAGTGGGCAAAGTGATGGAGACCTAGATGAGCCAGTAGCATGTCTCACTGTATCTCTGTAAAAAGGCAAAGAAACTTAAATAATCTAGTTATCCCACAATCTTGTCTCACACTAATTTGTTAAACGTGTTATCAACAATTTATTTAATTACGTTGCGTAATTAAGACGTTGTCCTCTTCTCATTCGTGGGCATAGCGTTGCTCCACAGAACAGACCGACAAACCCTTCCAGCTCTGGATATAATTAGCTGTAATTTTTGCTCTTTGAAGATGTAAATTATCTCTATCATACGTAATCTCTCAGACTCCATTAAGAGAAGCATAATCTCAGAGATTGGATTGGATTAACTATGGCAGTAATCCTCCTCAATCCTCATTTCACTCTTCTTCTCGTACATTGGCTGTAATTCTTTTAAAGTGATACAGGACAACTTCAGAAAGAGACCTGGCCTACACAAAGAAACAGTTTCCCTGCAGATATATCAGGATTCGGGTGGTACAGTGGTAGAGATATGAGTGAGCTCGAATTCATATATCCCTATAAACCTCTAAATCCAAGAGACCAATTACGGAACAATATGAGTGTTGGTGTATTGGATTTAAAGTATCATGGAGACACATGCCCTGCTGTAAATCACGTGTGAATGTCTGCCATGTTAGGGTAGGATAGTTGTCACACCGAGCTATGAAATGTCAGACAGAGGATTTCAGTAGAACACATAGACATGTTTTGCCTCGTGGGATTCCTTTCCTTAGATAAAACACGGATATTTTCGACAAACACTTTACAGTTTATTGTAAGATGATGACAACGGTCGACACTGATGCTACGGGACAAACACTTGCTAATCTGATGCTCTTTTGGTTGGGTGGCCAGGCAGACAAGCGGGGGGGTTGGGGGCTCCAGGCCAGGTCGAGGGGCTGAGGGGGTTAAGGGGGTGGTGAAGGAGAGGATGAGGAGGAGGGGGGGGGAGATGGGGTTGGGGCAGTGCAGCTGCCTCGCGTGTTGGGGTCCCAGTGGGTGGTAAGGGCAGGGGTGTCTGGGCCCCCTGGGAACATGGGCAGGGGGGGGGGGGAATGGGTGAGGGATGAGGATTAAATCCTGCAGACGACGCCTAACACGTTGCCTTCAGGGAGACCTCCTCAACCCAGAACTAGCAGTTCCGATGAGACAGTCGTACTCGTCTCCACTTCACCATGCAACACTACAGTGGTTGTCACCTGGGTTTCAATTCAGACTCCCCACCAGTGTGCGTCAGGACCATGTCCACCTGACTATGAGGGAATATCAATGCCAATAACACAGATTTAACTCATTCAACCATAAAACAGCTGAGATGAGGCAGGCCAACAGCATTAAAATGATCTCATCCCCACCAACTTTCATTTACAATCACAGCCCCCCCGCCCCCGATGACAACTCGGAAATATGGACCAGAAAAGACACAGAACCGGGAGCTGTGCCTGTCCAGTCTGGTTCTGATCAAAGGAATAGCCCCTAGAACAATGTATGGCACGGATGCTGGATTTGTAGCTGTTTAGCCTTTCTCAGCCTCGTTTGGCCCTGTTCTGCCTCACTTAGCCTTTCTCAGCCTCGCTTGGCCTGGTTAAGCCTTGCTCGTCCTGGTTTAGGCTTGCTTGGCCTGGTTCAGGCTTGCTTGGCCCAATTTAGCTTTGCTTGACCCTGTTCAGGCTGGTCCAACACCTCTTGGCCCTGAGCACCTTACAGGCCCATCACATCTACAACTAGGACTCTTCCTGACATGATGATTAGTGTTACTCGAGAGAAAATTAGATGAGAGAAAATTAACGTGATACTGTGCAAAAGTCTTAGGCTTAAGAGAAAATATAAAACAATAAATGCTTTCAGAAATAATGAAACAAAAACAATCTACATATTATTTTCTACTGACACACGTTTGCAGAAGACATAACAATAAAACATATAAATAATCTTGGGTGACTAAGACTTTTATGTATCTCCCAGTTATGTATCTCCCATAAAGAATATTTACAAAAAGCTGTGCCATTTTCGATAATAAGGTATGATTATTGCAGGATTTTATTTCATCACTTCCAACAAACATGTCTATTTTCAAAATAGATATGAATCATCTCCCTCTCTTTCCTTTGAGTTTTTGCTCTCCTTACACACGTGATCTCTAACTGAGTGACAGATTATGATCGTATTACAGCCATTACAACAATGTAATCCTATTTCCTAGTCCCCATGCTATCATAAAGGTAGTTGTACGGGGGTGAAGGAGACCTGCAGCTGTCAGCTGTTTATCAGCGCCAGCTCTCTGAGGGACATTACTTCCAGTCACTGCTCATGTCATCATTAATCCCTGTCCAATAGGAAAGCTCCCTGGGGAGGCCTATCACCATGGGTAAATAATTACACACACACACACACACACACGCACACAGACACACACAAATGCACACACACTTGCTAGCAAATTAGGTGCAATCAAATCCATTCATTTGCCTAGATCTCTTTGAATCCATTTTGCCAAACTTTGTTCCTAAACTGCTGCTTTTAGTCTTCGGCAAGCTTAAAAGCAAGTGCCGGCTAGCTGTCGACGTGGAATTTTGAGATGTGTAATTTGCCAGATCTGCTTCAGAATGGCTATGCTGTGTGTCAGGAAGATGAGGGTGAGATGGAGCCAGTGCAGCAGGTCACACAGGGCCAGCTCTGCAACAATGACAGGGCCGTTGGGCTGTGAGGGGGCTGGGGGGGCTGCGGACCCCCTGCGGTGCCCCCATCTGCAATCATTACAGTGACTACTGAGACATGAAAACCCCAGCGTGCCTCGCTGACACGCGCCCATCAGAGCAGGACAAGACAAGCACACACACACATGCAGGGAGAAAGGCACACACACACACAGACGCACACAGGCAGATATGCATTTAGGCACACAGATGCCCACCCACTCATATGCAATCACACACGTCCTATACTGGCACAGGCACGCGTTCACGCACACACACAATCGGAGGAAGATGAGAAGATGTCATGTTGTACTCAACCAGAGTGCCCATCGCAACATGCTCTCTTAGCCCCCTGCCCTGACGGTGCACACATCCATCATCAGGCCTGCAACATAACACACGTCTCTGCTGTTAGTGCTGGGCAGCTGGGCTCAGTGAGTGAGTGTGTGAGTGTCTGTGTGTGGATCACTTGTTGGGGAACCACAATCCCTAATTCCAAAGCCCATAGACCTGGTCTGGGCAATGAGACATTCCCAGAGAGAAACAAAGAGAGATCTAAAACTAATTCCACAAGGCTACTGTTCACTTCATGATGGCCCAAGTTACTGGATAGGTGAGATGATGGGGCTGAGGTTGAAATCTGTCTGGTCTCTCTCGGGGGCTAGTGGTTGGCTGCTGGTCGGGCTCTACCTCACTCTGCTCATCAGCCATCCCAGTGGGGAGTGGACACAGATCAGGGGCTGGGCAGCAACCGTTGACCATAAGTAACTTTTGGAAGACACCCTGGACCCTGGAAGATACCCTGGACCCTGGAAGATATCCTGGACCCTGACCTCTGAAGCTAGGACAGAAACAGGAGTGAGGTCATGATGGGATGTCACACACCTGTTACCACAGTAATCAGTCAGCTATCGACAGGTAGAAGGATATGTGACATTGGAAATCAATCACTGACCAGGTATCATACATTGCTGGTCAGGGCAATGTGAAATGACTGGGGTGTGTGTATTTTAAACTGTCAGGGGCAGATTGAATTGTAGTGTGCAGTTTAACCAGTAGGGGGCAATAGAGGATTGCCATTGGGGTTGTGATCTCTCGATTTTAAATGTGATTGTGTCTGCATTGCAGACACACATACGCTTACACACACATCCACACCTTCTACATTCCTGCTAATCTTCTCCTGAGCCTACTATTCATTGTTGGGGTACTTCAAGGTACAAATGTTACGGTGTGGTACAGAGTAGACCCAAACGCAGCACATTTACAAATTAGGTGATTTATTGGGTGTAGTCCTGAGTTGTGGTCTTGTTTGGTGAATCAGCAGGTCGGCAGGCAGGGACTGGGTTCACGGATGATGATCCACAGTAGCTGTGACAACGATCTGACGAGGAGTGGTTGGAAAGCCGGGTTGAAGTATGCAGGATGATGAGGTAATGGGCGGCAGGTGTGTAGGGTCTAGGCAGGATGATACAGGAGAACCAGCAGGGGGTGTAAAAGGGACAGGGACCAGGTCGTGGCCGTAACAACAAACAGCTGTTACTGCAAGGTGAGGACTGAAAGCATCCACAAGCGTCCACAGCAAACACACTGGGACATGGACTGGTCCTGTACCTAACAGGGTCAATTTTCTCTCCGTCTCTTGTCTCCACCTTTCCTTCTTCCTCCCAATTTTTTCTCATCCTCTTTTTCTTGTTTTCACTAATCCATGGCCCAGTGCTGGTGGAACCCCAGACCTTTATTTATTTAGTCATTTAGCAGACGCTCTTATCCAGACCTCCTCTAACTGGATCTTTAGCTAAAGTCGTACTCCTGTAACAAGGAGGCTAGTTCAGTGGCCCACAGTGGGTGTCGACGGCCTTAAACACGATCAAGGAACAGCGCCGCTATCCACCAGTCGTACGCTCGTGTCCTCTCTGGCACGGGCAGTCCCGTTGCCAGCCGCGTGGGAGGCAGCACCACGCTTCCTGTGAAACTGCGACCTGACTTCCTGTTAAACGGCACCTCTCACTCCAGCAGTGCACTCACATCGTCCGTTTAACACATGGGTCCCCTCGACGTGAGCGGAGGCACGGACGCAGGCGGCGGCTGCTGGGCCCGTTGATGCATAACGCTCGGAGCAGGGCCGGGGTGAGGCACTGAAGAGGAGAGACAATCTCCCTACACTGAGTAATGAGCATGGAGGGACCGCGTCTGTAGATAACTGCATTCCAAAAAGTCCGCGTCGGTGAATTACAGTACAGCGTGAAGTCAAATCCGACAGTACGTTACAGTAACAACTTCTGTCGATGAAAACTGTGACAGAAATATTTGTTTACAGCCTCTTGTTCAGGAGCAGGACAAGACAATGACAAAGCAGAAATAGGGAGGGAGGCAGGGAGTCAGGTGGCTGAGCGGTTAGGGAAGCGGGCTTGTAATCAGAAGGTTGCCAGTTCGATTCCCGGCTGTGCAAGATGACGTTGTGTCCTTGGGCAAGGCACTTCACCCTACTTGCCTCGGGGGAATGTCCCTGTACTTACTGTAAGTCGCTGTGGAGAAGAGCGTCTGCTAAATGACTAAATGTAAATAGTAATTTGACAATAATAATTATTGTTATATAATCTAAATGTAATGTGGCAGGTTGGCTGGGACACTGGCAGTGTTGTGTATAGTTAGTGTACACAACACTGCCAAGTGTTGTGTACACTTGTCAGCTTGTTCCAAGTTCTAATGCCTATATAGAAGAGTTCCATTTGCACGGAACAGAATCGAAAGATGAAGATGAAGTTGCGGGTCCAGCACACTTGCAAATTGCAAACAATTAAAATGCAGTTTTAGAGCCAATCGAAAAATAGCCCCATAAGGGAAACGTCTCCATAAGATGTACTTTACACTCAGTGAGAGAAAAGAGTGAAGGAGAGATGTTGTGTCTTGGCCAGCTCTCTGACACCCTGGCTGACCTGGCCTGCCAGCCAAGTGTGGGACAGCTGTGATTGCAGGAGAGATTTCACACAGTGTAATTACCACTCTGACACCAGGGACCAGGGAGAGGTAGAAGGGGGCATAGAGGGAAAGAGAGCGAGGAGGGGAAAGGGAAACAGCAAGGGGGGGTGGGGGGGTGGAGCAGGGGGGGGGGGGGCTCTACAGGTTATTAGCACCAAACAGTGACGGGATATCTAGCTGAGGAGTCAATGCGTAATTTGAAGGCCTATCAAGTCTCATCAGGAGCAGCAGGGAGGAGAGTGCCTCACTTCATCAGCTCACTCTCCCACTTCTGGGAGAAAATTACAGTAATTAAAAAACCCAGCTAGCTAAGTACTGCGGCGGGCGCACCAATGCAGGGGAAGAATGGAAGGGGGTCGGCGGGGGGATCCTCTCTTCACTCATCACCTTCGGTTCGGCCAGCTGATTTTGCGTGACCTTTTATGTTCCCCCGGCGAGGCCGATGTATCTTTGTGTGGCAGCAAGGGAGGGAAGGGATAATTACAGGGAGGCGGCTGGCTGA
Organism: Osmerus mordax; assembly: GCF_038355195.1. Taxonomy (NCBI): domain Eukaryota; kingdom Metazoa; phylum Chordata; class Actinopteri; order Osmeriformes; family Osmeridae; genus Osmerus; species Osmerus mordax. The sequence continues at coordinate 9,441,161 of NC_090053.1, forward strand.
TGCTGTATTGATCAGAGGAGAGGAAAGGTGCCCAGGCAAAAATGAGAGTCCCAACACTGCGGACCTCTGCGAATCGAAAGGTAATTCCAGACCTCCGAGAACTCTCTGCCCCTTCTCTCCATCTCTTCCCCTCTCTCTCTCTCTCTCTCTCTGTCGCTCTCTCTCTCTTCTTCTACCCTTTCATTAGCAGGCAGCTGTGATATTGCTGAATCAATAGCCAGCGCTGGATTGATTCTGCTGTCGGAGAGTCTTTCTTTGGGAAGACAGGCTCAATCAGTGGCCTCTGACTTGTTGCCCTTGATCCTAATGTGAGGTACTGTATCAGGACACGTCAGACTCATCCTCCCCCGAGAGAAGGGGATGCAGGGAAGGGAAGAAGAGAAAATAGCAGAGTGTGTGTCAGGTGATGATGATGGTGATGATGATGATGGTGATGATGATGTTGTGGCACTTTAGTTCTCTTGTCAATATTCCTCTTTGTTTACTCTCTACCCAGACACAAGATGATTCGCTGTAATCATATCATTTAGAGTGCTTACAGTAGTCTTGGTCAAAAAAACAAAGAAAGAACTGACAGATAGACAGAGAACAGATGAGCTTGCGTGAAAATGGTCCCGCGAACAAATCGATACTGCATTGAAAGAAAAGGCCTTCCAGCCACAGGTGATGGCGTAGGGTTCGTGTTTGAAAATACACTTCTAGAAGACGGTGCAATAACAAAAGATTAGACGTCTAACCACTGCTGTCAAAACACTGGGAAGGGCAGCATTGAGTGAAGCAAATTAATTAGGCGTTAACGAATGCAGTCCACGCCCTTAAAAACCCTATCATTTGGTCTCTTCTGGAGCACTGACCTCATCACCTGTGTGTGTGTCTGTCTGCCTGCCTGTCTGTCCGTTTGTCTGTCTGTCTTTGTGTTTGTCGAGATCAAATGAAACGTGTGCACTCAAGTCCTTCTGCTAAATAACAAAAAGTGTTCCTGTAGAAGTACACTGACACATCCTTCTTTCCACTTTCACTGTCTCAGACAGTCTATTTCACAGCCCGGGGTTTACTGTGTACCAGCCCAGTGTTCACCGAGGAAGCAGGCTCCATCTCTCTCCTGATAGGGATATGTTCTTGTAATAATCACCATTCAGCATCTCTAAATAGGGAACACTTTTTAGCTTGCTCGCACTGGACCAAGCAATCAGGTGATCCTTGAGACTGAATTATCAAGTACTGTAGGGGAGGATAATAAAGGATAATACAACTTCTTGTGATGAGACTGAAGTGCCAATAGAGCAAATGAAGTACTGGTCCACCCCCCCCCCCCCCCCCCCCCCCCCCCCCCCCCACACACACATACACACACACACATGGAAAATGTACTTGAAATGTGTAACGAGATACAACATCAATAGTGAAAAAACTTGTATAGATGTACAGTTTTTATTTTTGTAAAGGAAACAATTGAAGTGTATAATAGCCAGGAGGACGAGTCTGATCTTGAAATAAAGCAGCGTCGAGAAGCTTCCAGGACAGAGGACAGAACGGGAGTGAACAGACTCCAGAGAGAGATAAAAGGCGATAGAGGACTGCAACTCTCTCGCGGAATCATTGTTACGCATTGGTGTGAAGTTTAAAACAATTCAACAAGGGACATTAAGGAATTTACTGTAAATAAGACATTCTTATGAACACCATTTACTGTGAAATAAATGGAGCAATTTATCATCTTTTTGACTATAAATTAATAACAACAATAACCTTTCATCTATGTTCTATGTGTCTCTCGCAATCACTCCAAGATGAATGAAAGTAATAAGTATCATGACAGATAAAGAACTGCTAGTCTGTAACTGGGTCTGGGTTTATCTGACTGAAAGTGCAGCATGATTGTCACCACGTATGGTAATGGAATGACCGTCGTCCTACTGGGACAGCCCCCTGATTCCATCCCCCTCTTTCCTCTCATCTCCCCACCCTCACCCCCTCACTCCATCCAATCCATTCATCCTCCCTCCTTCCATACTGTGAGTGATTGGGGTGATTCACAGACACTCTATTGACACCATGGCAGGTGTTCACTCAACATCCTCTCTCAGCGAGAGCATAATCCCCCTCAGGAGGTCTGGTTCAGAACCCCTGTTACACACACGCGCACGCGCACACGCACACACACACACACACACGCACACACACACACACACGCACACACACCCTACCACACCCACAGCTGCAAGGTTTTGATATCCAACCCCAGCCAGCCACACTCATGAACCTGCGTGAAGAGAGACAGACAGACAGACACACAGAAAGAGAGAGAAACGTACAGAAAGAAACAGGGAAAGAGAGGGAAAGAGAGAGAAACATGCAGAGAGAGAGAGAGAGAGAGAGAAAGAGAGAGAGAGAGAGACAGACAGATTTAAAAACCCTGCAACTGTGAGTTGTCAAGGGTTTTTTCCAAGGGGTTGTCATGCAATTTCTTCTTTGAGGATAGATGGAAAATATACAAATTAAAATCTATCCAGTTTTTTAATTACATTTTTCATGCTGTGCTTTTAATTGAACAGGAGAATTGGTCAGATATCTTTTTTTAAACCTTTCCACATGAATCCTTAATATTTAAAATTAATACTGCAAAATTGTTCTGTGCTGTCTAGAATTACATAATACTATTCATTAGCCCAGATTATACAGTGTAATCGGTTTTTTGACAAAATAATCAGTATAAAAAGTGAATAATTATAATGATGATGAGCCATAAGTGTTACATAAATTCAGCAAAAAGTTAAATAATGCATTAAATACTATATGAAAAGGACAATAGAAAATGATAGAATATAAGGATTGACTCTCCACATAAAAGGTTAATGAGAATGCCCGGTAATGTTAACTGTAAGTGTTGTTATTTCTTTTGAAGAGTCAAATTACTGCTACAACATAGATAAATTCTGTTACATGCAAACAAATTATAAAATGATAAATAATCACAATTATATGTCATCGTGGCAATACTTCATGATATATTCTTGAGATCACTAAAGCCATTACTCCTGCAAGTCATTTAAATTAAATAAAAAATGTTAAAAAATATCAAACATTTAACAAAAATAATTAATAGTCTTAATAATGACTCTTAATAAGGTCAAGCGTGGCTGTTGTAGGATAGCGACATATTCCTCAGTGGCTTGTCCCATATCCACAACATGTAAGCCCGCCAGCTATGGGAAATGCCTTGAGCAAACATCTGCTGAGTTCTCCACTCCACACCACACCCGCCTGGAGCTCAGATTAATTAACCCTGCAGATAATTAATCCAAGTTATTTACATATAGACTTAGCGGGCTTTGTCTCCTGAGATCAACCCTGGGAATACTCAGCAATTTTATCTGTTGTATTTACCACTTACAGTACTTGTTCAGGTAATCCCCTTAAGAATGACATACGTTTCCTTTAGGTTGTGCAGTATCCAAAAGGAAGCAATCATGCTTCACAAACTGCTTCTGAAAGGATATAGGAGAGAGGGAAAGGCTGCTGACACAGGCCATCTTCCTCAAGATGGTGTCCCTGTAACAACACCTACCTCGAGCGGTGAAATGGAGGCCGAGGTGGCACGGGACAGCATGTCTAGCGTTTGACCAGTACTTTGCTACACATGACAGGACACGTGCGCACGCACAAAACGCACGCTAAGCAAATCCTTTTTCTGTTGACTACACACAGCTCCTCTGGCCTGGTGGACACCCGGACCGGCCGCGCTGCTGAGCCGTTAACGGGAGACGTGATCGGCGGGACTGGGATGCCCCCCAGGTGTTGTTGAATGGTACCGGGGAGTGACAGACAGCAGAAGGAGCCTGTCCCCTCACAATCCACACATGCCACTCTGGCCTGACCACCAGAGCCCACACTACTGGCTGCTAAACTGGATGACAGGAAGGGGAGAGAAAGTTGCCCTGGTGTCATCATGTTGTCTTCTGGACACTAAGAAAGGCCGGGTGTGACGAGGAGACAACTAATGTATGTGTCTGAATGAATAGAGGGTCAGGGTGGATCTATCACAAGAAGAGAAGATACCATAGCTAACTATGCAAAGAAAAGGGAGCATGTTTACAGGGGCACACAATTCACATGCAAACACACACATTTGCCTTTGTACATTTGCTTATTTTGACCTAAATGAGCAGCCAGAGTTGTACATCTTTAAACTAAATTAACGTCAAAGGATTTTGGCATCTACTCAGGCCCTCCTACCATTGCCTTGGGTTTCTTTTCAATTAACCTCCGATGAATAGTGGCCTAGGAACAAAACAGAGGCCTCCAATAACATACTTCCTTTCAACATTTAAACACATTATCTGAGTGATGGACAGAGCAGCCTCCTCCTTCCTAAACGATCTGTCAGTTAAATTCCTGGTGTCCTGCTAGGCCCCGGAGGCCAGATAAACTACACTTACGTTCTCTCCAGAGGCCTCTTCCTCCTCCCTCCTTCCCTGCCGGCCTGCTGCACGCCTGATCGCTAACAGTACAACAATGCCAGTCAGCTCTCCGTAGCGTTGAAGATAATGTAATTTGGTTGGAGGGCCTGCTGCTGTGGATGAAATGACCAGTGAAATCCAGAAGGCTGTTACTGTGTTATTTCACACCCTGGGACGCGACCCTACATGTTGATTTTCTTACACAATGGAGACAGGAGCTATCCAGGGCTGTCCATTCTCTCTCTCGTCTCGCCGCTCTCTTTCCTTTCTCTCCTTTTCAAGCTGGGGGTGGCGTGGCTCCGCGGAGATGAATTAAAAGCCGCCACTTTCTCCTCCACCGTCCCACTGCCTGTGAGGAAGGGGTTCCGGCTCTGCCACCCCACCTCGCTCCACCCCGGGCCTCCGACAGCCCTGACATTGATCCTAATGAACAGCCAGTCTCTCCCTACCTAATCTAAACTACTCCTCCTTCCAGCCAAATCGCTGAGTAAAAATAAAACATTTCACTCAGACATCATGCAAAGCTATGTTGTAAGTAACACACTTCAATTATGGTTGCACCTGTGAGTCTATACTGTTGTGTGGGGACAGCCACATCTGTGACCGTGGCAATTTTCTTTTTTCACGTCTATTTATTTTACGGCAAGTCTGCTTGATTGAGAGGTAGTGACAGTATAAGAGGGACAGAAAATGTAGCGGAGAGAGCGAGGGGATGCAGGGAATGGCCCGTGCCGGACTCAAACCCGGGCCCTGAAGTAAGGCCTTGGCCTACATGTTAGTCGCTCCTACCCAGTGAGCCACAGGGACAACCCAACCATGGCCATTTTCACATAGCATTATACCAGTACCTAAACTATCAATGACCGAGAAGGAATATTACATTAAAAGTCTATCATGATGATGAAGAAAGAGATGTGGCTCTGTGAGGAGGAGGAGGCAGAGGATGAAGAGGAGCAGAAAGGGGACGTGGAGGAGAAGGAATGTGAGGAGGAGGGTGAGGGTGAGGATGGAAAAGAAGAAGCAGGTCATCAAACTGGGTTAAGACATATAGGGAGAGAGGTAGATTTTCTTGACAGATGTCTGTTGAGATTTCAGGTTGGTTAGTTATGGAGGTTGAACTGCAGTGCAGAATATGTTCACATAACCAGAGGTCCAAAAACTGAAGACAGCATTACTTCAAAAGAATATAAGATAAGTTACATATCTTAAGATTTCCTGTGGACAACTCAATTATTACTAGCTCTCTCACAACTGATCTTCAAAAGAAGAGGTCTGCTAATCGCAGAAGCGTCAGTTGAGTAGCAGAGCAGAATATGAATTCCGGTGGAGGTGGATAATAATATAATCTGTTAATATCCTCAGATGTGTGTAGATCACACTCATAGATCTCAAAGACTGTCCGATTAAATCCGTTTTTTTTGTATCTACCCATCACATGCAGAGTGTGTCACAGATTGATCCAAAGGTTTTTCCGTCATCCTCGAGAGCTGCTTCTGATCTACCCAGACATCCTTCTTGCCCCTATGTTCACCCTCCTCGTCCTCCTCAACTTCCTCCACCCCCCTTCCTTCGCCTCCTCCTGTCTGTGCTCAGTGACATTTCCCTGGCATTGCCCGCATCCGCAACACAAACCTGACTCTCCGTTGCCCGGCATCGCCCAGATTGGTAGCGTCAACCTGAAACTCTTTTCCACCTCCGAAAGCAGCCGCCACCTTGCTGGTGGAGTTGGAGAGGATGTGACAGAAGGAGGCGAGGCCATCGACCAGCCATTCCTCCATGACAGCAGTCCTGAATGAAAGAAACATAGCCTCCAGTACAGCAGGCCTGGACAGAGACTCTATATCTCTTTTAGCTCCAAATCTGCACCAGAAAATATGGAATTAAATCATACGCTTCTAATCCTGAAATGTACTACAAATATACAGAGAACTACAAATAAATATTGGAGACGGTAATGAAAATATTTGAGAAACTTGGCTAGGTTACAAATAAATAATAATAAAAATAAAATAACACCGAAAGGGCTTTTTTTCAATCATATGTAGAAGGACATAATTGATGTATTTTCTTTTCAGACACATGAAGAGAAACGTCAGAACGAGCACTCAGCTGGCGAGTTCGCCTCAGGACGTCCAGTAGAAAGACAGGAAGTGACACAGTGCTGCTGGAGGTCACAACCTTCTCTGCTTCCCTATATCCTCTCCTCACCCCGGAGCTGTCACCTAACCCAGCATGAGTGTTGTGTGTTTGTGGGTATGTGTGTGTGTGAGAGAGAGTCTTCTTGCTAATGCCACAGTAATGTGAAGATTTTAGGCTACAGATTTTAAGTACAGCATATGCTATGAAAATAAATGTTTGCTTGTAGAAAAGCAAATGTAAACCATCTAAGTGTACTCCATAGCTTTAATGCAAATATGCTCCTTCATCAAACACACAATTTAGCAAAACCTCAGTCAAGACCATTTAGACCAGACCGGCTCTGATCATTGGAGATGTTAGCGTTAAGCGCGGCATGCACTGAGAACCTTGTTTCCATAATCATGCATTAATGTAGGTTATCATTATGGCTACCGATTAACATTCCTATCCAGGTTTGTCCATCCACCTCACACACACACACACTGACACAAGCACCCCCCCACACACACACACGCTCGCATACACGCACACACACACTCACACGGTAAGCACTCAGCTGGAGGGCCTGAGGACCAGACCCCCTCGCTTGCATCTTCAAAGAGACCAGACCCACGTCTCTTCATCTCCAGCCCAGTGCAGTTGTTATCCTGAGCTCAGAAACCAGGTTTCCTGGAGGTGCGAGGGTCTGGTCCTGCCCTGGTTCTCTCCAGGCCTCCCTGCTTCCAGCCTGCCTCCCATCTCCCTCACCTGGGGGGATCACATGGGCTCAGGTGCGTCTGCACTGATGCTGTTGCTGGGTGGATGATCTGGTTGATGGTGTCCCAGCCATCCCCATCTGACCAAGTCTCACCCTTTAGTTCATTCCCCCACCCCTACTCCAACACACACATATGCACACTAACGCTGTAACACAGCCACGCAAACACACACACACACACGCATGCATGCACACACAGACACATTATGCTTTACACACTGACAAAATATGATGGACAATGCGTTACATATACACACAAATACATTACACACAGATACACACACGTTTACAAAAACAATCTCGGCATGACATTCCAAATGACTTAACGCATAAAGAAAGTAGATCTGTCACAAACTAAATTCAAAAACATCCTTTTTTTGCATCTCATGTTTTGTGATATTTTATTATATATATATATATATATGATATAAGTTCACACAGAATGGTGTCCCCTATTTGTGAGTTAGAAACCAGACATGATGGAACACAGACTGGCTTTCATCTCACCATCTACGACAAGCCTCCTTCGAAAACAGTGACACCAAAACCATCGTCGACTTAGCAAAACATCTTAAGTACCGGGCCCTTGTGGCACTTGTTTTTGTCAGTTTCAGAAGTAAAAGGTGAGTGAGAACAAGAGCAGATGTCTCCATCAGCAGGCAGCGCTTTCCTGGCTGCTGCTCATCCTGTCCTCTAGGTGGCAGTCTTGCCACAGAGGCGACACTGAGATCCCCGTTTTGACACTTTGAGCAGCTTCAGATCTATAGGCACATATTACGAAAGCAATGATGCGCGAGGCAATGAACTCTTTCATTGATCACACACATCACACTTTTTTGTCTGTCTCTCTCTCTCTCTCTCTCTCTCACTCACTCACTCTGAAAACCTTCTTCTCCTGTCATGACAAATATTCACCTTATCCACTGAAGCAAATTACTGACACCTTTTTAAGAAGTGACAACTGTGTATGGTATTTCATGAGCGCAAATTCCATTTTCATTGCAAGCCAGACGAGAATGTAATTTTCACTTCATTTAATCGCTGCGGGCACGAGTGTGGCTTCGGGCCACTTAGAGCTGTTGGGGGCTCAGAGAAGAGCTGCAAGGCTGTCGATCTCACTTCTGTACGTAGCTGTGGCTCTGCTTCAGACAGGCGCTCATCCAATGAACACACCAATTACACACAACAACAGAGTTTGGGAGTAGAGACGGTGGGAGAGCTCAAAGTATAGTTGTGGTACACGGAGAAAAAACGTTTCACAACTTTTCCTGTGAACTCTCTCTCTGTTTCTGTGTTTCTATCTCTCTCTGTCTCTGTTTCGCTCTCGCTCTTTCGCACGCACACGCACACACACACACTCACCAACCAAACAAAAACCTATTTGACTTAAATTATATAAAATATCAGCTTTTTGCCACTCTGTTTCTCTCCTGCACTGTATGAATGTGAACTCTTTGTCCTCCATTACCTGGTGGGCTCCCATCCAAATGCAACACAAGCAACATGTGTTGTGTGTGTTCACGTTTGTATCTATGTTTGTATTTTTACAAATGTATGAGCATTACGAACAGTTAGGGGTAAGTTCATGTAGGTTAGGTTTTAATGCAGTTGGGTGAGTTTCTGCTGCTATTTTAATTTGACAGTAAACTGTCATGACCTCCTGAACTTGTCTCCCCCACCCACCTGTGCTGAAGTAAATGCCAAGGCAATTCAGATGCATCCACACACGTTCACAAAGCAAGTCAAACTAATTTGATCCACCCAGGACACTTTGAGCCTACAGGCTTTTCATTCACAAGCAATAATACATACGAGGAGAAGAAAATTACAATAAAAAAAATGACAGATGTGTCCAGATAAGACAGATTCTTCTCATTGCAATGGGGACTGTGACTGTGGTCCTTTCCTGCCACCTCTGAACCCAAACAGTTTGATCTGAATGAATCAGAACTCAGGTACATGTGTGAAGTTAAAACAGTGCAGGCTGTTGGCCATTGAACTGATGCTATACCTCCTGAATGCCCATTTACAGTAGACTGCGCTATGATAGAGTCAAGAACACACAAACACGATTACATTTAGTCATTTAGCAGACGCGACTTACAGTAAGTACAGGGACATTCCCCCCGAGGCAAGTAGGGTGAAGTGCCTTGCCCAAGGACACAACGTCGTTTTGCACAGCCGGGAATCGAACCAACAACCTTCTGATTAATAGCCCGACTCCCTAACCACTCAGCCATCTGACCCCCCCCTATTACAATAGAAACCATGGCAACGCATTGCCTTCTCCCTCCCTGTCTGTCCCTCTTTCTCTCAATCTCTCTTTCCCTTCTCCTCGCTCGCTCTGTCTTTCTCTTCTTCTCTCCCCACGTCTCTCCCTCAGTCCCCCACTATCCCCCAGTTCCTCTCCTCTCCTCACCTGCTGCTGTTCTTCCTGCTGTGGTGCTATCTTGTCCTCCACGCTGGACCCCAGGACCTGTGGCCGCCAGTCCTTCTGTCCAGCAGTGGTCCTGGGCCGGACCTCAGCCCTCTACCGCTGAACACGTCGATCCAGACCTGCAGACCTGCAGACTGAGGGGTTTCCACTAGGAGAGTATGTGTCCTGGTAAAGGTATGGTAAGAGAAGGAACCAGGTCCTGGCAGGAGTAGCCTCCATACAGGGATGTGTGCTACTGTATATATACACACACTACTCCCCCCCCCTTCTCCAGCCGTAAGGACTGGCTGGCTGGCACACCTGAGTGGTTGTGAAGTGTGCCTAACTAGCTGCACAGTGACATGGTGTGCACTGATTGCCTTATCTTCTCATTTATCACAGATGAATTGGAACCAGCCTTGCTGAAAGTTCCTTTTCATTGTTGGGCTGAGGAGCAGAGTGTGAAGCTGGGATCTGAGAGCTGGGAGGATGTTGAGATGAGCAAGGGGCCTGCTGCACATCGGAAAGGCCAAGCAGGAGTGGGAGATGGGCCACGGGGGACTGAGGGGGGGGGGGGGGGGAGGGACTGGGGGGGGGTGGGGGGCAGGGGGTGGGAAGGGATGGGGGGTGGGTGGGTGTGTGTGTGTGTGTGCGGGGGAATGAAGAAGGAAAGAGAGAGAAATAAAAAGGAAATGGGTGAAGGAGAAGAGGGAGGGAGGGTGGAGAGCGTGTGTGAGGGGCGATCAAGCGAGGAGAAGATGTAAGAGTGAACGAAAGAGAGAGAGAGAGAGAGAGAGAGTGAAGAAAGGGAGAGAAAGAGAGGGAGGAGGGGGAGGGAGAGAGAGAGGTGAAAAAAGAGACAGAAACAAAACAGTGGTTAAAAAGGAGATCTCCGATTTACCGCCGTCTGACGGTGATCCCTGAAGTTAATAATGAATCCTGCTGCTTAACAACCAGCGCCACGCAAACCCAGCATGGACCCAGTGAGCATGTTTCTGCTACGTCAACCCCCTGCTTAGCGCAACAAATAGCAGCAACCACTGGCCAGTAGTCGAATTTTCCGGCATGATGTGTTTGTTGATAGGTTCAATCATTCTGTTTGGAAATGATATTTGTACTACATGCACTAATGTATTTCTTTAGACGTCACTGCCAAATTTCTAATAACCTGTGCAAAAAACCCTAACCTAGGCTATGCAATTTGTATTGACTTCACTGATCATATTTAACAAGAATGGAACAGACGGCGTACCAATCCATAACCTCAGCCAAGCAACCACAGCTACGCAACTCAAATAGCCAAATATCCCAACTGTTTTCAGTCCAGCAGCATCAAAGCCTAGAAGCGCTCATTTGAGTGTGTCTCACGCCAACCTTATTTGACAGAAGCTGGATCCAGTGTATATCTCTGTGTTGACACTGTCCATCACCTCCTCCCTGTCTCTGACAGCCTAGTGTCCATCACCTCCTCCTAGTGTCCATCATCTCCTCCTACTGTACATCACCTCTCTAGTCTCTAGTGTCCATCACCTCCCTAGTGTCCATCACCTCCTCCTAGTGTCCATCACCTCCCTAGTGTCCATCACCTCCTCCTACTGTACATCACCTCCTCCTAGTGTCCATCACCTCCTCCTAGTGTCCATCACCTCCTCCTAGTGTCCATCACCTCCTCCTAGTGTCCATCACCTCCTCCTACTGTACATCACCTCCTCCTAGTGTCCATCACCTCCTCCTAGTGTCCATCACCTCCCTAGTGTCCATCACCTCCTCCTACTGTACATCACCTCCTCCTAGTGTCCATCACCTCCCTAGTGTCCATCACCTCCTCCTAGTGTCCATCACCTCCCTAGTGTACATCACCTCCTTAGTGTACATCACCTGATGTACAGTCACAATATTTACATACATAGGGTATACAGACATGTATTTATATATATATGCAACCATTTGAAAATTCTCCTTTAGTTCTTTCAGTTCAACAATACAGGGAAAAGACAGCTGCTCAGGCCCCTCGTCTTTCTGTTCCGTGTGACAATGTGCCTGACGATGTACTGTACTCTCTCTGAGCCGGACTAAACGGTTAGTTTGCGCCAAACGGAGAGCTCCCCTCTTTCAATGTGGCTATAGAGTATCTTGTGAATTGTGCTTCTTCTCTTCTTCCGGAGAAGTGGCAGCATGGAACATGCGTCCTGATCATCTGCTCGGGTGAGTGGAGTGAACGCGCCGGGGACGGCTAATGCCTTAGCGCCTCACTTGAGCCACAACGCTTGATCACTTGCAAGTACAGTACTGCCGCCCTCTCTTCCATGAAATCTGCTGTTAGCGTGTGCGTTCATCTCTTCATCACACTCTGTGTAAAACCCTGTCAAGTCGTCGCGCGTCGGCCGCGTGTCTGCGTTTTCTTTGCGTGCGTGCGCGCGCGCATGTTTGTATTTGCGAACGTGTGTTTGCGTGCATGTGTGCATCTGTGTGTGTGTGTGGGTGGTAATAGGCTCCTCTGATGTAGGGTTAAATGGAGAGTGAAGGGGTTGTGTGTCTGGGAGAACAAGAGAGGATGTGTAGGGGCCCAGCCTCCCAGCAGCATGGGAGCTCGCACACACATTCACGGCCACTCCACCAATCACACGCTCCCTGAACCCCAATGGAAACCCAATTGTCCGGGATGTGTGGGGCTTTTCCAACATATTTATATCTTTTACTCCTTACAGGCCCACTCAAACAGACCAAATGTGTGTATGGTGGTGGTGTTTGGCAAACAGTAGCACTTTTCTGTGTGGGCGTAGGGGGCTGGGGGACAGAGGGGTTAAGAAGGAAGAGAGGAGTAAAATAGGCAAGGCAGGAAAAGAGGAGAGAGGGACGTTTCACTTGGGAAGCCACACACCACCGTGTACCTTATACATAATTCATGTCAGTCACTATTAACATGAGGGGGTGCTGAAGACTTGTTGCATTGTCTTTGATTCTCCAGCCAGGCGAGATTGACTATCTGTTTTTCTCCCCGCCCGGGGAAATACACATGAGAGAAGAATACCATCTACTTTCTATTTCCTTGTAGCTTTCCCATCTCTGGACGGATATTACATCTTAACATCTTGTCAGGATGCAGGGAACGTGCCGTTTCTCATTTGGAACTTCCAAGGGACGGAACGTGTGCGGAGTGGTAAAACACACGGCGGAGAAGGTGTGAAAAAGGACCTGAGCAGGTGACAGCCAATGGCACTCTGAGGAGTTAAATTCACAGTGCCAAATAGCACTCTGAGGAGTTAAATTTGGTGGATCTCGTGTGTTTCTCTCTCCCTCTGTCTGTGTGCGTGCACACGCGCGGGCGCGTGTGTGTGTGTGGGAAAGCCTCAGGGCTGCTCCAGTCAATAATCACATTCACACCCTGCTCCTGGGCGGAGTAGCATGGTGAGGAGGGTGAGAGACGGCCAGCTCCCTCATGACCCACGTCAATGGAGGGAGGAGAGGATGGAGGAGGAGGAGTGGAGGAGGAGGGATGTAGAAGAAAGGGAAGGAGGAGAGGAGAGGAGGAGGAGGGGTGGAGAGGAAAAGGGAGGAGAGGAGGAAGAGGAGGAGGGGTGTAGAAGAGAGGGAAGGAGGAGAGGAGGGGTGTAGAAGAGAGGGAAGGAGGAGAGGAGAGGAGGGGTGTAGAAGAGAGGGAAGGAGGAGAGGAGGAGGAGGGTGTAGAAGAGAGGGAAGGAGGAGAGGAGGAGGAGGAGGGGTGTAGAAGAGAGGGAAGGAGGAGAGGAGAGGAGGAGGAAGTGTGTAGAAGAGAGGGAAGGAGGAGAGGAGAGGAGGAGGAGGGGTGTAGAAGAGAGGGAAGGAGGAGAGGAGAGGAGGAGGAAGTGTGTAGAAGAGAGGGAAGGAGGAGAGGAGAGGAGTAGTCCTGGCATGGGGACATGCTGAGTTCAGGGCAGTGCTGAAGAGCTGGGGCCCAGGATCGATCAACAACCACTAGTCCAACTCCTTACACTCCAGAGCTAACTTGTGCTCCTTCCCATTGCAAGTAATCATCAAGTGTGTCAGTGAATTTGCCATCTAAAATTGTTTTTGAGAAGGAACCTACATTTGAATGAAAGAGGTATTAATACCTGCCGCAGGTTGATTAAATGCAGCAGTTTATTTGATTAAAAAGCTAAATAGGGACACCCAGCTAAAGCAAGAGGGACGAGGTCTCATCCTGGTCAGAGGGGTGGGGCCTCAACCTGAGAATCAACATGTGCCAGGTGTGATGTCATGTGCCGGGCGTGATGTCATGTGCCAGGCGTGATGTCATGTGCCAGGCGTGATGTCATGTGCCAGGCGTGATGTCATGTGCCGGGCGTGATGTCATGTGCCGGGCGTGATGTCATGTGCCGGGCGTGATGTCATGTGCCAGGCGTGATGTCATGTGCCAGGCGTGATGTCATGTGTCAGGCGTTATGTCATGTGCCAGGCGTGATGTCATGTGCCAGGCGTGATGTCAGGTGCCAGGCGTGATGTCAGGTGCCAGGCGTGATGTCAGGTGCCAGGCGTGATGTGAGACGAGCTGACATGACAGCTCGTCCATCCCTGCGCGTATAACCAACCATGTCACATCACCGCGCCCCTCGGAGCTGGTAATGGCAGGTAGCATGCACGGCCCTATCTCTACACACACACACACGCCCACACTCGCACACGGCAAGAGAGAGCAGCTTGTGTGTAATGTTCCAGTTTCAGCTTGTATGATCTACACTGATCTGATCTCAATACAAACTATGGTTTTTGAAAATGTGGATGGGTGTATGTAATATGCATAAGAAATTATAAAAACATATGTGGGCAAAAAACTATATTCATTTTCATCTATCATATCTGTCATCATCATCTTAATCCTGTTCATCAATGAGAGGGATGGAAGAGACTCTGTCTAAGTATGATGGCTTCTAGGCATCTGCTCCAGAAGAAAACCCCTTTGTTATGAAGCACTGTTAGTAGCCAGAAGATGAGGAAAAACAAATCATGTTGTGGAAAGAGAGAAGAGAGTCTATCTTTCTTCTTCTCACACCCAGAAACACACACACACACAGACACACACACACACACACACACACACACACACACACACACACACACACACACACACACACACACACACACACACACACACACACACACACACACACACACACACACACACACACACACACACACACACACAGTCTTTGTTCCAGGTGGATTCACTCAGCTGGCTTGTGTGATTAGTCCTAGATCTGCTTGGTGTGTGTGATTTCCCAGCCAGTTCATGAGGATACTGTAGAGTTGATAGAGGGACATGGAGCACATCACCATGATTCCACTTCAGCTCCCTAACTCTGCCTTTAGCTGGGGAAGCCATGCTAAGTCCCGCTAAGCTGCCTGTTAGGGGATCTGAATTAAGAAATGAAGAAAGAATTTAAAACCTCTTCACCCAAATGCAGATTGGAGAAGCATTCCTGACATCTAACCTGCTGGATATCCCAAGCAGGCCTCATGACAGGGGTTCGATCAGGCATCTGTTGGGGGGGGGGGGGGGGGGGCTGGCGTGGGGGTGACCATCCCCACCCCCTCAGGAAACCCAACCCATGGCTGTGCCACTCTCTGACCCACTGAGTGACAGATGGACAGGGGAGGTGGGATAGGTGAACACCATGTCGGGAAGCTTTCTCTCTCTTTCCCTCTTTTTCCCCTCTCTACCGCTGCTCCCTTTTACACGCTCGCTCGCCCTTGATCTCGGTTCCTTGTTTTCTCCCGTCTCTCTACAGCATCAGCACAAGGTAGAAAGACCAGTACTACAACACTGTAAACCCCCAATAATACAAATTAAGTAATCTAATCTCTCGAGTATATATTAATAATAAAAAACGATCAATTGAGTCAATTAATAGATTGTAGAAATGATTAACTTAAAGAAATTACTTATATTACCTAAATGGTTTGACACAGTCAGTTTCCACAAAAGTTATGAGTGATCTGGATGTATTGGGTTTACAGTGCAGTACAGTATTATCAGTATTACCAGTGCTATCATTACTATTAGTATTATCAGCATCTAGCACCAGTATCAGCACTAGCAGCAGCAGGCAGTAGGCAGCAGGCAGCTGGCGTGTATAGCTGATAGGGGCCATAAATCACCTAGTCTGAGGGTAGCAGATGCTGGGGGTGCCAGGGAGTTATATCACAATTTAGTTGTAATCAAAACTCACCTTATCATGGCTGTGCCACCAATCAACCCATTTCTCCCACTAATTCAATACAGTGTTTGTTATGACTCCCCTGAGAGGCCTGGCCGTCGCCCTCCACCGCCTTCCCCCTGTTCTCCTGGTTTCACAGATCCCCCCTCCACAGCCATCCCCCTGTTCTCCTGGTTTCACAGATCCCCCCTCCACTGCCATCCCCCTGTTCTCCTGGTTTCACAGATCTCCCCTCCACAGCCATCCCCGTGTTCTCCTGGTTTCACAGATCTCCCCTCCACTGCCATCCCCGTGTTCTCCTGGTTTCACAGATCTCCCCTCCACTGCCATCCCCGTGTTCTCCTGGTTTCACAGATCCCCCCTCCACAGCCATCCCCGTGTTCTCCTGGTTTCACAGATCTCCCCTCCACAGCCATCCCCGTGTTCTCCTGGTTTCACAGATCTCCCCTCCACAGCCATCCCCGTGTTCTCCTGGTTTCACAGATCCCCCCTCCACTGCCATCCCCGTGTTCTCCTGGTTTCACAGACAGATCCCCCCTCTGCTGCCATCCCCCTGTTCTCCTGGTTTCAGAGAGCCCCCTCCTCCAGAAAGGTCAGGCCCTGGCTCTCCTTCCTGTCCCTTGCTCACATGATCATAAAATGCTAACGTGTCCTTGAGGTCTCCTCAGGTCAAAAGTCAAGGAGTTTTCAGGTCTGATGTTGCAGTATGACTAACAAATCACTTTTTGTTTGTTATTTTGTTAAAGGCAAAAGGTGATTACTTTTAAAGTGTGAAAAGGAGAAGTGAAGTAACATATTGCAATTGCTGTACGCACCACGCAAATGTATTTCGATCAACGGTATCTCACCTTCACCTTCCACTCCAAATTTTCATTCCTGTCGATAAAATACCAGAGGCGGAACATTCTGGAGAGCATTAGCAGCACAAGGCGGGCACCTCATGCTTCATTTAACAGCTCTGCAGCTCTTCCTGAAGTAGAGGAAATGACAGCGCAATTAAGTCTTGCCTGTGCGTGGTGGAGGGAGTGTTACTGTGCTGTACCTGACTCCCAGGCTGCTGGCAACGACCGTCGAAAAAAGTCAGCAATTAGACGGATGTAAACAGAGAGAGATGTCGCCGCAAAAAACAGCCAAGCGTTTGCGGTTCCTGCCCGCCACTCACACCTCGCCGTGTCAATCAGGAGCCGTCACAACACATCAGCTCCATGGACAAACAGAGGGAAACTCTGCTTGACAGCAACGCCTGCAATCGCACTGCTCTCACCTCGCACCTGTGGCCTTTCCACTCCTCCACGCCTCCTCTCTCTCCCTCCTATATGCTATCTCTATCTCCCCCCCCCCCCCCCCCCCCTTCGTGCTCTCTCTCTCCCCTACAACTCTATCTCTCTTTCTGACAGGTCTCAACAAAACATCGCATGCAGAGCTACATCCAACTGTACACTTCTCCTGTGAAGTGAATTGAAGGAGATGTGATGGTTCTGTCGACTTTGATTAATTCTTCTCTTTTGCTCTCTGTGAATAGACATGTAATAAAACTCCTCTCTTTCAAATTAGAGATGAGGAACACCAGTGTGAGGTGTATATATGAGCGCTAAATACATTATTTAACCAATTTAGAGTAATACTAAAACATTCAGTATATGCACACAAAGAACAATGTGAAAATCTTTAGTTTCTTCAACCTGTTAAGACTGTATGAGTTGGAGTTTGACCATACTCTCAAAACCTCTCAAAACCTGGCATTCATACTGTCTGCTTTCTGAGCTGTTCTAATTCTGGGTTGTGCCTGGCTGTGCCCATGCCCTCCACATGGACCAGACCAAGCACACACACACACACACACACTCACACACACACACACACACACACACACACACACTCACACACACGCACACACACACACACACACACACACTCACCTAGCGGTCTACGGTCTCTACAGACAGTCCCCATCTGCCACCTGCTCCTCTGCCTGTCCCGGTGACAACTGTCGAGGAGCGTGCAAGATTGATTATCAGTCAAAACCCAGCGCGTGGCACCAGATTTCACTGGGTTAAGCTTGCTGATCCAGCAAAGGGCCCAGTACTGTGCCACAGTGGGCCGTGCCAACCACGCGGCATCCTGGTGCTGGGAGAACAGCCATGCATGGCGTCGTGAACCGCAGCCAAGGAAACCCAGCTGCAGAGCAGAAGTTCCGGGGCCTGGACTTGGCTCTGACAAAGGCTTGATAAATAAACGTTGCTGTTGGATGGCATTCTCTCACCATCTCCAGGGCCGCCGGTAAATGGCACATGAACTTTTGAAACCCCTGTTTGTCAAAAAAATGACGAATTGAACTATGGTTACATCTTTGTAGGTGTCTCTTACGGAAAAGATAGATGCTTCTTTAGAAAAGCATGAACGAAGCTACAAAATCAAGTCGACCTTTGCGTGGACTAGTCGATGCACATTTTCAAAGAATCCAACTGTAGTCTGATTTTGTTACGTGTGTAATGTGACCTGTGATGCTTTGTACGAAGGACTCTCCAGTGGACCAAGATTGTCTTTTCAGTGTCCTACATAAAGGTCTCCACAGGATCGATGAAACCTCAGAAACGATTAAATAGTATCTTGATTTTCACACTCCCAATTGTAACTCACTGTTATTTCGTTGAACAAAAGTATTTCCAGTCAGAACCAGCGTAGTATCAATCATACGATACCATCACTAGGAGGTTGTCGCGCACAATGTTAGCTTCACTCTGATGGTGTTTTCATTAGTGCATTTACATTACATTTAGTCATTTAGCAGACGCTCTTATCCAGAGCGACTTACAGTAAGTACAGGGACATTCCCCCCGAGGAAAGTAGGGTGAAGTGCCTTGCCCAAGGACACAACGTCATTTTGCACGGCCAGGAATCAAACTGGCAAACTTCAGATTACTAGCCCGATACCCTCACCGCTCAGCCCTTGACTCCCTAGTGTCTGACCTTTTAATGATTCCTGCAGTTTTCCTTCTTCAACTCCCTCTATTACAGAGATGTCAAGTCTTTATTCTGCTGTAAGTGTTACCTTGCCTTTTTGGAGGCTGTTGTGGGGGGGTTGACATGACAAACACAGCGTGAGAACTAAGATGGCAGTCATAAAGCTCAGAAATTAAAATCATTGATTCAGAGACAGTGCAAAAATGCATGGCGGGCATGGTCACACTGACACGCTGGTTCATCACTGAAAATGAACCCGTTTCGAACCATTTGTCACATCAACCCCTGAGGTAGATCCTCCTCCTGTTCTGTGCCAGTTCAGGCGGTCGGCGTCGCCGGCCTGCTATCCAGCATCACCTGGGCCTTCATCAGCCAATCCCAGACTGTTTTTGGCCAATCATCACTTGCACCTGGTTATGCCCCCCCCCCCCCCCCCCCCCCCCCCCTCATTAGCTTGGTATTTAAGTCCCTCTGTTCCCTGTGTCGTTGTGGACTATTATATTTCTGTTATGTTGTGGTTTATTTTGAGTTCCTTCTTGTGTGTAGAGACTGGTTTATGTTTATTCTTGGGCTGGTTGAGAAAACAGATCCAGTACCAAAACATACCACCTCACCTGTAATTTGTGGTGGACAGCGTTAAAGCCTGATAGGTACCACCTAACCTGTAAACCATGTTGAACTGGTGTTCAGGCCTGTTTCGCTGGAACTGGCTAACTTCAACCACATTCATGATGTGATGATGTGTTTTTTTTCAGCACTTCTATTCGAAATACAATAATACCTCGGGTGATGTCTTGACTGTATCACAGACGATCACAAAGACCTTTAGCGCATGAACCTACAATGTCAAATTGAGGAAACCAGAGCAAAATTAAACAAACCGTGGGAAGATTTGCAGTTACACCAAAGGATTAGCTTTGAGTAACACGGGGTACCAGTGCAGCAGCTTGTTTTGAAGTAACTCTTTGTTCATTTTACTTTAATTTACATAATTCTAAAATGCCCTCCATAGAAATAACATTATTTTATGT
Organism: Osmerus mordax; assembly: GCF_038355195.1. Taxonomy (NCBI): domain Eukaryota; kingdom Metazoa; phylum Chordata; class Actinopteri; order Osmeriformes; family Osmeridae; genus Osmerus; species Osmerus mordax. Next base: position 9,461,122 of record NC_090053.1, read on the forward strand.
GACAAGTAATGGTTCGTGAAAACCCTGATAAGAAAGGAAATTCGAATGATCTCCACAACCCATAACTCTACAAATGCACAAAAAGCAGATACTTATTACACCAGCTACAACACTGTAGCTATATATATATAGATTTGATTCCCTTTTTGTACCCTCAAATGAAAGGACTATGTACAACATGTTTAAAAGTTAGACATACACTGAATGTCTCCACTGTATCCTAGTGTAGCGTACAATACAGTGACAATTAGTCATTGTGCTTCATGATAGAACAAAACTCAAAAAGTGTCACCGGTCTATGACTTTTGATACAGCATCTACAAGCATTTTCAGAGAGGCCTGTTTTATCCTTTACTCCAGAAGAGGTGCTCTGCCTAGCCTACAGCATGGTGTTCAGGCCATACAGGCAGCATGCCCCCATCCCACTGAACACCCCGTGGATAACAATAACAGTTGGTAAAGGTGTCGCCAGCCACCCTGGCATCCTGCCAAATGGCTGTCCATCAAATCGCCCCCCCCCCCTCGCTCTCACTCGCTCTTTCTCTCCTCCTCCTGTTTCGGGAGGAGGGCGACTATTGTGAGAGATTTGCATTGACTGGTAACGCTGTGTGCACAGGGGGAGCCCCACGCTGTGAGGCCACTCTTTAATCTACTGTTATTCCTGTGTGTGCGTTTATCTGTGTGAGTGCGTGTGTGCGTGTGTTTTGTGTGCGTGCGAGACCAATGGGGGTTGGCCTTTTACGTGAACGGGGCTGAAAATGTGAATGTGTGTGTGATGAGTGAATTCCTCCTGTTTTCCGTGGTGTTTGCAGACCTGTGTGTTACCGTGCTCCTTCCCCTCGGTGACGGGCTTGCTGTTAGCAGCCTCCCGTCGGGGTGTAACAGCACAACAAGAATGATTACAGCATAAGGGGAATGTTAAAATAAAAACAAAGGAAGGTTTTCTTTTGGAGACATCTTGAATGTTCTGTCGAACATTCAGTCGAGAAAAAAGGGTTGTGTCTGATTGTACAGAAAGTAACTAGAGGACACACACAGCTCCTTGACCACCTAGCATCCCTGTTTGCCAACTTGATTAATGTTGGTAAGGGAAATTACCGATGACAGGATCAGTACCAAGTTACAGCCGTCACCTTTTTTTTCCCTGTGTGCATGCGGAAGGTCTTCCAAAACAATTATATTGACAGTGGCATTTTTTTCTATTTTCCTCGCGTGTGGGATGAACCAACACCCCCTCCTCTCATTAACACAATGGCCGCCCGTGGCACATAGCCAATACCTCACATTCCTCCCCTTCTTCATGGGAGACGTGTTTTATTGTAATTTTCCCCATGGATCTTTCCCTCCTCCCCAGTGAAAGTGGAGGCTCTGCGCTGGTCTGGGGATGTCGCTCTGGGACAATGGGGAGCCGCAGGACAAAGCGGCCCACTCGACTTGAATTACAAGTGGTTGGTACTTATCTCTAATTACAGGGGGAATCCGAGGTTCATTTTTTGGAAACCTCAAAATACGAAAGGAACCTTAGAAAGATGACTCAGGAACATGCACACGCATGCACAAACGGACGCACACACATACACACGCGAACGCCTTGGCCTTGTTCGAACAACGAAGTGTCATCATGACGAGAGGTCATTTTACTGTAATTACATCGCAAACAACAGCACTGTGGACAGGATGACCTGGTTATGCTGTGTTCCAACAGAGTAGAAGCCAGGCTTTGCGAGGTATTTGGGGAGCTCACTTTGCTGATGAAAGACTGTAAAACATTCACCTCAGGAGGACAACTGGGCGTAAAACAGCCCAGTTTAAATCCACAAAACAGACCAAAATGATTAAATAACACGTACTGTTCATTAATGACAGTTCACACCCCTATTCTCAGTCCAGTACTGTGGAGAATGAAGTGTTCACACCACTGAAACGAAGACGAGGCATACAGTCGTGCTCTTTCATGGTACCTTTCCAGGCAAAGCCTGGCTGGCTTCTAGTTTAATTAGAGATCCTTGGCATCCACTCTAACAACCCATGCATCTGCTCCTAAAGATGAATAAGTTTGGAGGGAACGGGTGTAGCTCCACGGTAACGCCTCACTCTGGGGAGAGGGTCACATTGAGCACCACCTGACAATGCCTCAACCATCCAGTCCCACTGGTCCGCTAGCCTGCTCGTCACACACACACACACACACCTCCACTGACACCTAACCCAAAACTACAACACTCTCGCATGCTTCAGCGGTTTCTGTAAAAATGATGCACTGTAAAATGCACACCTTTTTTTCTTCATCATTTTTTTGGTGGTACTGAACTTCAGAAGCCAATCATCTGCGATCATACCTCACACAACTTTGGATTGAAATGTGTACAGTTTCTCCTACCTTACTCTAACTCATATACTGTAATGTAGAAACTTTCTCAATTTTGGCTTATTATTGTTTGTATTTTAATATGATTGAGATATTTAATAAAAATCTCTTGACTGAGTGTAGTGTAAATACTAATATGAATAATAGAATAAATCTTAATAATAGTATACAGTATACAATCAAAGTATACAATCCTTTGAAATATATGGATGTTCTTTAGGTATCAGATATATTTGTCTGTATCCCCCCCTCCCCCACCTCCCATGGATTCCCCTTATAATTTTTTGCTTTCTAAGACCTTTTTGTAAAGGTAATATATATTTCTATACCATACTGAAATTGGTATATCTTAGGTGTTATTAAAACTATATTGTGGCATGGTTTCTGTCCAATGGCATTACAAATGAAAGCATGCTTTGGACACCACAGGGAAAGACTACCATCCAACTTTTGGGGGGTAATAAATGTATTAAGGAATGTGTCTTGACACAATCATTTTTTACCTGAAGGCTGTGCATTCTACCAAGTATTTTAATATTCAAACGTCGACAAAATAGATAATACTTTTATTAGGTTGTATTATGTTATCAGTAATGATAGTAAAAGCTAGATTTCATCAGCATATGAGGAGATTTCATCTTCCAGATGCAGATAACTTTACTCCTGAAGAATGTTCCAAAGACACCTTCAATCAATCAATCATTAAGAAAGAACTGAGCCAAGTTTCCAGACTTTCAATGAGAACTTTACTGCCTACGAAGGCTTTGATCAGAACAAATCTATTTTGATTTCTAATGAGACACTCGTTCATGAGTGGGTCAATAATTCCATAAATTAATGAGAGAGGGAGGAGTGTGGAGAGCAGTGAGGTGTGAGGGTTGTGGACGTGATTAGGCCTATTGATTTTAATCACTCCCTCGTAATTAGTTCCTGGGAGCATTACTCTTCTCTATTACTAATCAGAATGGACAGGTACAGAATAAATAACTATTTGTAAAACTAAAAGTTGAGAAGAAAGAATTTGAACGTCAGCGTCATTATATGGTAATATTCATCATGTGAACTGAAATAGCCTACAGTAACTCAAATATACAGATCCAAACAAAAGGAAAATCCTGCCTGCTTGAGCTAATTGTGGTTTTCATATAAGTAATAGTTCTAATTAACAGAGTAGTTTTATGGAACTTATTTATGGATTTGTTTGAGTGGTATTTTAATTCCTCTACAAAAGAATACAGGATTATCAAAAATGTTAGTAAAAGTAATGAAAGAACCAACTACTGAACCATCCCCAACCTACTAGAGCAGTTTGAACTCACGGTTACTTTTTGAAGATACAAGCTGTTCCAAAATTGTGTTGAATTAGATTTGTCAGATTATCTGAAAAATTGAATAGCCTACCCCCCTCAACGCATACTCAACCTCCCTATCCCTGTGGGCCACCCGTGCAATGTGTGGAGACTATTTTGTCACGTTTCTAATTGCTTTGTAATTCCTCAAAATTAGGAAATAATTAAGGCCAAACAATATGTCACTTGTCTGTTCTGCTATCTATCCATCACCTTGCTCATTAAAGACGGGGCTAATGAGCTTCAGACAGGAGAGTGAGGTGTGTGTGCACGGGTAGTTTTAAAAAATACACATTTTCACCCTCTCACCTAAAAAAACTATACTGTTACAGTATTCCCAACTCAATTAGCAAACACAGCTGCTTTAAGAGTCATATGCAGGTTAGTCTTTTCCTTTTTTCTGGAAGTTCACTCAGCTAGGCCTAATCTTCCTTTGTGAGACTTGCTGGCATTGAACTTCTTATGGAATTCAATTCTAATTTATTTATTTGTATCACTATGTTCAATGCATACTGTATATAACATATGCTGTATGTTATAACGTATTACACTTATATGTATGTATGTAGATACATATGTAGATCAGTCTAGAGACTGATCTGGGACTTGCCTTTCTGTTTACTTATAATTCTAATAGTTTTGCTCTTTGCAGGCTGTGGTGTTGACTTAATGTGTAACTATGTTTGAATATTTGTGCTCATGAACCTGTTGTCTTCTGAAATTGTATGTGTCTTGCTACGATGATTATTGAAGTTCCCCCGGGGTTTAATAAAGTCAACTATCTAACTATTCGTGCATTACACTGGAAGTCTTACTACAACAGAAAAAATACCTAGTGATTTATAAAAAAATATTTCCCATTTTTCGTGCTACATTATTCCTGCCTTCCTAAAATCTCTAGCTGCTTGCCAAATTAAATAGTAGTCATAAAGCTCTTGTTAGTAAATTGAAAACACAAGCTTAGCATTTCACACATAATAGGCTACTTTGAGAATTTAAGTGAGCTAAATAGAGTTAAATAAATGTGATTTGTTTCCAATAACTCTAGGCTGATCAGCCTTTTAAATTATCATTATTATTGCATACAAGAGACTGTTTCAGTTTCTATAGAAACCGCCAATGGCTTGTCCATCGTGTGTTACAATATTTACTGTTCGGGCAGAAACCCTAGCTAAACGAGTTGACACACTTTATATTCTTTTGGCAGATTTGCTAAATATATATTTTTATTATAAAAAATCTAGTCCCTACAAAAGTTATATCTAATGACAATAAAATAAAGAAGAATTAGATCATTTTCAGGTTTAACTCGTTCTGTGTAATCATCACTGTTTCTGGGGACATTGAAAACGTGACACGCGAACTGACAGCTGAAACAACGTGAAGGAGATTTTTCTAGAAACTAGCAATCTTTTCAGTCTCTATGGTTATCTGTCTGGTATTCCAGTTATCCTATCTAGCTTTACGTGGTCTAAAATAGAAAGCTTTTCCAGCGGCTATACAGGTGCAAATCTAAACTGCCCCGACCAAACACGCGGTCCCGGTGCTAGCCAGCTAGCTAGTGCTAACGTATACTGTAGTACAGTAGCTACAATTTGACAGCCAGTCAACTAGTGCAAACTAGATAAATAGGTTCAAAAGATGACCTGTTCCCCAGCATGACACATGCAGACGGATCTCAAAAAGACTGGTATTCAGCACTGGAAGCCATTCCATCGGATGGGTTACAAGAACTAAAACAGAAGTACCAGAGACTGGCTTTGTTGGTATGTTCACTTGTCTTTTCTGCAAGCTAGCTCTGCCGTCACAGGCAGTATATAAAATGTGAATAGGGTTACATGCCTGTAAACAACATGAAAGCTAGCCTATACAAGCCATCCCTGTGTGTCGCCTGGTGTGAGTGTGTCTGCATCCGAGTTTCTTTTGTAGTTTGATGTGATTCCAAGTCTTCATTTTTTTTCTGCCTAAATTTCCTTCAACCTTCCCTTGAGTTAAATGTTATTGATGGGTTAGAAATAGAGGGGGGCAGATAGGGAACTGATAGTTATAACTTAAAGTGAATAAGTTAACTGCATATTTCTCTTTTGACTTGGTTAAATATGTAAGGGTATTTGTCAGAAAAAATCAATTAAACTGGTAGGTTAAGTAGAACATAAGCTGGCTTTGTATAATCCCTGCTTCATTTTAATAACTGCAGTAATGTAGTGCCTACATAACCAGTCACTGTCCTTTAATCATTAAGTAACCTAGAAAGACAATTGTACTGTTGCCTTTGTAAATAACAGTTTGTTCCTGGAACAGAATCAGAAGTTTGCCCTGTGCTGCTCATGATGTTTTGGTCGCTAACCGGGCAATAATATTTTCCAATAATGTTGCGGTGCGAAACTGAACACATTTTTACTGAAAGTTGTGATCCGGTGTTACACTAGCAAGTTCTTAACCCTCTTATATCCCTTCTGTGCAACTCTGACCAATGTAGGCCTCCAACATTAGGGGGCAGTAGAGTCCTGGCCTCTGCCCCCGCAGGCTCTGGTGCTTCAGCGCTTTACTGCTCTGCTGGAACGAGGGAGGAAGAGGGAGAGCAGACAAGGATGATGATGTTTAGTCAGGAGTCCCAGTACTCTCAAGTTGCCAAGCTTTTTATTGTCGCTACCTCTCCGCTCTGTGAGAGCATGATAAATTAATATTTTACAACACTTACAAAGAGACAGCGATTTAAACACTTCTAATTCCACTGAGGTCAGGGAAGAATAGGCAGAGGAGGTGTGAGGGAAGAATATAAAATGAGTCTCCCATAACATCAATGGATAATTTCTGGAAAGTCTCCATAATAAATCAGTAGATTTACCAACGTATCCTCACAGACCTTTTGCAAGGAGTCTCCATTTAATATATATAGATTTGAAATGTAAGTGTTAAGCACTGGGGACTGTAGGTGGGGTCATTTAGCTACAACAACACTGCTGTAGATGTCAGTACTGGATGATGGTTAGTGTGTAGGGAAGTAGGATTTGATTCTCCCACTTCCTTTAGTCAGTTTGCTCCATTTACAAGTTTAACCCTTGTGTTATCTTCGGGTCATTCTGACCCATCAGTCATTGTGACCCACCGTCGTATTGCGACAAATTTACCTCATACAAAAACAAAGTGAAGAATTTTCTTTTAACTGTCGGGCTGTCTCAGACCCCCCACATTGGAATGGTTGAAAGAAAATAATTTTTATTTGTTTTTGTATTGGGTAAAATTGGGTAAACACAACGATGGTTCGTTATGAACCTTTGGGTCATGTGACCCGAAGGCAGCACGAGGACACAATCAAGAAAATAGTTGGAGCACGCCCACCTGGCCTTACTTACCTTTTAACTGGAATTTGTAAGTAATTTCTTTAAACTATTAGTCCAGTTGAGCCAGTCTTTCCTGTCCCTGTAATTGTCCTGCTGGAAAACATTGGTGAGTGCAGTTCAGGACATGCATCATTACTATATTTAGAACAGGTCCAGCTTCTGAACCACAGCGACCAAACAAACGACTCACAAACATGCATATAGTCACCATGCTCGGCTTGCCAGTGCAAGAATATAATTACCATTCATTTCAGCTTGATGTGAACAATCCAAGTTTTGCCTTGTTCACAGCTCTCCACTACTCAGTCAAGTGTTATTCCTCCTGTCTGAGAGAAGGACTGAGGCCCAGTCGACCTGGAGGCAGAGTTCAGAGTATTCTCAGGTTGGGACAGGCCAGCTAACAGGCCATCTGTAGCCATGACCCAGCCCTGGCTGCAGCCTGCTGCCTGGGCAGTCCATGGAACCTCCATAGCGTTACCACATCAGAGGGCACTTCCATATTGATATTAATCAAGAGATTATTACTTACAGTAACAGTTGGCTGGCCTGGTTGTCATGTGTCTGCAGTCAGTGTGCTGGGCCAAACTCTCTTAAAACTCCCTTAAAAACAGCAGGAACAATAATGATCCAAAAACGTTAGTCGTAACTGTTTTATTTTGGATTTTAAGACACATGGCCTGTGCTCCCGTCCTCATCCCCCCCCCACACACGCACACACACACACATTTCCCCTCCTCCTTTTCCTCCTCTTATCTGCTCGGTCTTGGAGAGGACAGATCTGTCTGTCATTCTCCTCTGTGATTTTAGTGCCTCAATCTATTTTTGTTTGCTGTGGGCCTGCCCTGGTAAATTGTCCAGAAGAAGATCATGGGTCCATCAGCAAATTACCCAGAAAATGCTGTCAGCGCAGGTTGTGACATGGGCACTGGCTGGATGGGAGTGTTTTCTCTCTCTCTCTCTCTCTCTCTCTCTCTCTCTCTCTCTCTCTCTCTCTCTCTCTCTCTCTCTCTCTCTCTCTCTCTCTCTCTCTCTCGCTCTCTCTCTCTCTCTCTCTCTCTCTCTCTCTCTCTCTCTCTCTCTCTCTCTCTCTCTCTCTCTCTCTCTCTCTCTCTCTCTCTCTCTCTCTCTCTCTCTCTCTCTCTCTCTCTCTCGCTCTCTCTCTCTCTCTCGTCGCTGGCAGGTTGTCACTGGCGGCTGAGGGCTAATTAACCTAGCTTCTGTCTGCTGTGCTTACTGTCTCTACCACCATCAACTCCTCCTCTGCTACCCCTCCGCCCTCCTCTCCTCTTTTCACCCCTCTTCTCCCCTCTCCTTCAGTCCTTTTCTCCTCCCGGCCCCTCCCCTCCCTCTTTACCTGCTCCAACCCTTCCTTCCAGAGTCCCGTATCTCCATCTCTCATCCATCTCAAAGTGCAGGTTCAGCGGCCCACTAATGACAGTTGTTACCCTGGTCATGTTTATAGTGTGTGGTGATGGCGGTGGTTAGCTGTGTCATTACACCTGTCGCTCTCTGATGACACAGATGCAGCCTTTTGTCTCTGTAGTTGTGTGGGATCTCTGTTCCTCGGTTCCTTCCTCTGTTCTCCTCTCCCCTCCTCTTCACTCTGTTCTCCTCTACCCTCCTCTTCACTCTGTTCTCCTCTACCCTCCTCTGTGTCAGTCTGTTCCAGACTCTACATACAGACTAATTTTGTCCTGGGCCTTCCCCTTCTCTATATTAATAACAAACACAACGTCAAGTTCTAGGACGTATCTCTACAGTAAGCCTTGACTCTGAACTTGTTACTTAGGACTTCTACAGTCATTCCTGTCTCTGGGATGACTGTAACCCTGGTCGTGTGTGTGTGTGTGCGCTCTCCTGCAGTACCACCCAGACAAGCAGGGTCCAGACGTGTCGGAGGAGGAAGCTGCCGGTCGTCTCCTCAGATTTCTGGAGGTGGGTCAGGCCTGGAAGGTTCTCAGCAACCAGGACAGCAGGAGAGAGTATGACCTGCAGCTACGGGGTGAGCTTCCCTCCTCCTCCCCTTCCTCCTACTCCTCTCCCTCCTTCTCCTCCTCCTTCTCCACCCCCCCCTTCTCCTCCTCCTCCCCTTCCTCCTACTCCTCCCCCTCCCCCTCCTTCTCCTCCCCTTCCTCCTCTCCCTTCTTTTCTCCCTTGTCCTCCCTCTTTCCCGTCCTCCTGTATGTCTCCTCTTCCATCCTCCCAGTCCTGCTGCCTTCACCCAGTCCTCCCAGTCCTGCTGCCTTCACCCAGTCCTCCCAGTCCTCCAGCGTGGGTGTGTGATCACGACGACCAACTCCGTGGTCGAGCCCCGATGCACTGTGGTTGTCATGGTAGTCAGTAGACAGTCAGGCCCACATCCCGGCTGCTTTGTCTCTTCTGACCAGCATGTCTCCCTCCCGATTGCTCTCCTGTGATTCACCCCAACATGAAACATGATTTCATTTCATTACGCCTTTGGATTTTAGTGCTTTTATTTATCTTTACCCGGCGTTCACGCTCAATTAAGCCCCCCCCCCGAACGCGCCCCCTGCGCTACCTGCTTTAGTATGCTGCTCCACCCAGTCGGAGCTGACATTAGTCACTAAAGCCACACAGATAGAAGCAGTCGGCCTCGTCGTCTGAAAAGGTCACGCCAAATGAGGCAGAAAGCAATCCAGTTTGCATAACTTAAGAGCATCTCCCTCCTTCACGATTTCCTTGAAACTTGCAAGCATTCCTCAGTTCCATTAGGAGGCTCTCTGGCGATGCTAATTAGCGACGCGGCGGTTCTGCTGAGGGTGGGAGCTTTCCTGCACTTCTTGTATATGATCAAAGTTCTCAGTTTTTTTTGATTCATCAATTCATGAATATAATGTTACCTGTCCTTCCAGGGGTTGGTGGGGAAGAGGGGGAGTCTGGAGGAGGAGGTTGTAGGGAGCAGAGGAGGCGAGGGGGTGTAAGGAGGAGGAGTAGAGGAGGAGGAGGGTGTAAAGAGGAGGAGGGGAAGAGAGGAGTAGGAGGAGGGTCTAGAGGAGAAGGAGAGGAGGAGGGTGTAAAGTGGAGAAGGAGTAGAGGAGGAGCGTCTAAAGAGGAGGAGAGGAGGAGGTGGGTGTAAAGTGGAGGAGGGGATGAGGAGGTTGTAAAGAGGAGAAGGAGTAGAGGAGGAGGAGGGTGTAAAGAGGAGGGTGTTTACTGTAGGGAAGAGAGGAGGGGGTGAAAGGAGGAGAGTATAAGGAGGAGATGAGGAGGAAGAGAGAGGGGAAATGTAGGTCAAGTCTGTCACACTTGACTTGTCCTGACGTGAAGTGATAGGCTGGCTCTCTCCAACCCCCCAGCCCTCCCCCACCTCATCCCCCACACACACACACACACGCATACCGCGCGTACACGATCATACAAACATTCATACACACACAACCGCCTCCGCACACGTACACAAAACAGGCTTCCACACGTGCAGACTTGGCCCTGGGATAGAGGTTCCCCCAACTCTCCATTAGGACTTTCAATAAATGTACATCGAGGCCTGCGTGCCATTAGCAGGAGCAGGCCTCCCAGCGCCTGTGGGGGACAAACACTCACTGCTCTCACATCACTGCTGCAGAACACACACACCCAGACACAAACACCCAGTCCTTGCCTCACACACACACACACAGTCCATGCTACACACAGTTCCCGCTCCACTCCCCCCACACACAAACACACACACACAGTACACACACAGTCGGTACAAGAATCGACATGCATAGAGTGTCTCTGAATTGAGGCTTGTCTGTCTGACTTCCCCTCGTGATGATATTGGCTTTTACCATTGTCTGTGTATGATGCCAACCCCCCCCCCCCCCCCCCCCCCCCCCCCCCCCCAGTGGTCTCACGCTCCCTCCCCCCCCATCACACCCTCCCCTACAGACACACACCCCGCTGCCTGGTCACACACGGGCCCCTTGGTCTACCTCCATCATCAACTCTTTTTCCCAACCGTACGTACCTTGGAGCTGCACCACCAGCAGCCGGCTTAACAACAACATGCCTTCCTTCCCCAGCCAGACTCACCGGGAGAGGCCCGATCCACTTCCCTGGTTATTAGAGAGGAGGGGATGACGGAGAGGTGGAGAGAGAGATGGATAAACGGATTGAGGGATGAGCGGGGAGCTAGGTGGGAGTCTGTTGGAGAGGTGTCTGTCGTTTGCATCTATCCAGTGTTGGAACACACTGTGTGATTGGACTCATATAAGTGAAATTAGACTATCTCTATTTAACGCATGAATATTGTGTCCGTGACAACCCTCTCTCCTCGGGTCTGGTCTGGCCTGCCAGTGTCCAGTTCTCTGGTTGCATCTAGTTTGGTCTGACGCTGCCGCTGAGCAGCCCAAAGTCAGTGTTCAAATGGGAGTGTCAGTGTTTCAAATGACTGTTTTACTGACTGTTTTCGGAGGATCGTACATAGAATTTGAGTTGCGTTAAATCTTTAATCCCACTCTGGCTTCACGCTGGCTTGGGTTCAGTCATCATCCTAACCATCCCATTTGTCGGCTGTAGATACCTATCTGCAAAAACTTTACAAAACCTGGCCGCCAAATATGTCTCCCCCAACCGCAATCAAACCGACAGAGGAATCCCATCTCACTTGCGTTCCAAATGTCATCGATCCGCGTCGCATGATAAACCGTTGACGCGAGAGCAGTCCGTAATGAAGTTGCTTAATGCAGTGCTTATGCACATAAAGGGTATACTTACCGCAGACGGTGCATTTAGGATTGATGGTATTTCTCCGATTGATTGATCCGCTGTAACAGGAGCTTTGTCTGTGTATAAGAATGGCATATATTAGAGGACACCTAGACAGACCCCCCCCCCCTCCCCCTCCTCCTCCTGTCCCTAAACGCTGGAGGGGGAGGGGGGGGGGGGGAGGTAGCAGGTGAAAACTTCTTCACCCTCAGCCTCTGTGGAGGGCGTAGCTGCTAGGTAGCCCTCGGGCTAATTACAGACGAGCGCTCAAAGTGGTGAGTCCCTACGACGTGCTAATTGCCGTTTCTTCACAAAGACCGGTGAAAGGGCCACGGTGGCGGTGGGGGGAGGGGGGGACGTGTTACCATGTTAACTTCCCCCCCCGTCGTCATCGTCGCCCCGTCGCTCCGTCTCCTCTCGCTCCTGGTGCCGTCTGCAGCCTCTTAGCTCCCCACCCTAACGAGCCGCTCCCCCCATCCGCGCAGCTCTGCACGGGGTCACGAGGGTCGGCCCCCTCCCAGACCGCCTCTTTCACGGCACTGTTCCCCTTCCTGGCCAGCGACATTGCCCTGCCTGTCCAGCGACATTGTCCCTTCCTGTCCAGCGACATTGCCCTTCCTGTCCAGCGACATTGCCCTTCCTGTCCAGCGACATTGCCCTTCCTGTCCAGCGACATTGCCCTTCCTGTCCAGCGACATTGCCCTCCCTGTCCAGCACCTGTACTGTGGATAACTAGACTGTAGGGCGTGTAAATAGAGCATACGGTGGGTCACTAGACTGTAGTGTGTGTAACTAGTTCATAGGGTGTGTAACTAGACTGTAGGGTGTGTGTGTAAATGACCACATGTGGGCTACAGCATGGCTTCAGGCAGTCTGATGGCCATCTGCTTGTTCAGAGTGTTTTTGATGGACAGTCGACCCCTGATTGGCCCGTAGCCAAATCCTTCTGTAAACATGCTCTAGCCACAGTACATGGAAGGTGAGAGGACCAGAGATGCTAATGTGGATGATGTATTTCTCCCCTGTAGACACACTTGTGCACACATGTACACATACAAACAACTGCACACACACACACACACACACACACACACACACACACACACACACACACACACACACACACACACACACACACACACAGGACAGCCTCTTAGTTAATGATCAGGCCAGTCCTGCTTGTTTGGCAGTGTGCCATGTGCCCTCTGGGGTCTGATCTAGACTCAGTCTGGCCCTAGTTACTGGCCAGCTCCATTAGTTCACCATTACTGGAAAACCTTCCAGCCGACCCTGGACCCTATTCCCAGCAGACTGAAACCAGCACACGGGTTAGGGAGGAGAATCACCGTAGTAACCAGTATTACCGGGGTGACGTGGGCAAATAGAATGCTAACCATCCGAGCTATGTGATGACACAGGTTGGATTCCATGGGGAGTCCACCCTGTCGATCAATAACGTATTTGCTGTTCTTTCAAACAAGCCATGACAAAGGGAGCACACTGAACTGTATGTTCTTTTCATCCATCCGGTGGTTTCTTTCTGTGATGAGTGTGTCCATGTTGACGTGAGCCGGGAGTCAGATGGCTGAGTGGTGAGGGAGTCGGGCTAGTAATCTGAAGGTTGCCAGTTCGATTCCCAGCCAGGCCAAATGACGTTGTGTCCTTGGGCAAGGCACTTCACCCTACTTGCCTCGGGGGGAATGTCCCTGTACTTACTGTAAGTCGCTCTGGATAAGAGCGTCTGCTAAATGACTAAATGTAAATGTAATGCCTGTGTCCCTACAGCCAGCCAGCTGAAGCAGCACTGGCCTGTGGATGCCCACGTCTGTCTGGACGACATGAGCTGGGACCAGGGTGAGTGTCATCCGCATCACCTCAGACGGAACACGGCGCCCGCACTCTGCCACCGTGACAAGGGAAACCAAAAGAAATATCCATGAATTAAAGAGAAAGGTCAACTTTCCAATATCCTCAGTCCTCTCTTCTGACGTCCCCCCTCTCTCTCCCTTCTCCCTCCCTCCCCTTTGTCTCTCTCCCTTCTCTCTCCCTCCCCTTTGTCCCTTTTTGCCGTCCCTCTCTCGGCCTCTTTCTCCGTCTCGCTCTCCTCTCCTTCCATCTCTTTCCCCCCTCTCTCTCCTCCCAGATAAGGAGGTGTACACACTGGGCTGCCGCTGCGGAGGCGAGTTCTGCATCGGAAGGGAGGAGTTGGGGGAGGGGGAGGAGGAGGGGGGGGAGGAGGCAGTTGTGTGCTGTGACACCTGTTCACTCAGCATTGAGGTCAGCAGGGCAGCTCCATCTACACAGACTCTCTGAACCCTGAAGACACGACCACCTCCGTGACCAGCAGTCTGAAGAGGATTCTTATTTAACTTTGGGCATAGGCCGTGACAACCAACACACGGACAACATTAAGATATGGACTGTGTAAATCCAATTTGAAAGGGTTCATATTTGAAGTGTCTCGTCCAGCGCAAAGTACTGGTGTTTACTCCCCGTAAAATGTCCAAAATAAACAACTAAACAAGTCAGAGGATTTGTATCTGATAGCTGTCCCCGTTGCTCTCCTCTCTGCTCTCCATTGTGGGAGAGTAAGAGGCTCGCTAACCTCTCTTAGTTCTCGCTAACTTTGTTTGCATGTAAATAAATGTTTTTTTTTCTCCCCGCTCACAATGGCAACGCAAACTGCCTCCACGCTTTCCTCAGCATTGGAGGCCCCTGGGTAATGACAACCTTTGTTGTGTGTGCGTCCCCTCCGGGGCGGTGTGAGGGGAGAGGAGAGGTCAGGGCCGGGGGGCCCCTGGTCCTGCCTTCATTAGACTTCAAACAGAGTCATTAGGCTAAAGTCTGTCCTCCTCTCCTCTCTTCCTCCACTCCTCCTCTAGTCCACTCCCAGTAGAAACAGCTTGAGAGGGGCCAGCTCGAGCTTTTCATCAGCGTCCCGCGGGCCTGGGCCCGGGCTAGACCTGCCAGGAGTGGGCCCGCAATGGACCGGACCTTAATCCACCCTGACACCAATTAGGAATAATCTCATCACTGTTAGAGAGTGGGCTTGTCAAAGCCCTAATGAAGGGCCCTGTCGTCTCTTCAGAGTGAGCGGGCAGACACAGTCAACAAATATGGTGCCACATAGCAAAGGAGGAGAGGGAGTGAAGAGGGCCTGTCGTAGAATGATGAGGGCGAGTTCGAGGCTGTTTTTGTGAAGTAGGCCTTGTGCAAACTTGATTTTGAAGATCTTCCTCTTGAGTGAGAAACATTTCGCCGTTCATTTCCATGGTGAAGAGGACCGTACAGCTCTGTTGAGGTTTCTTTTAGGTGATAAGTAGGCTACTTTTGTTATTTTGTTTCAAAACGTTTTCTTCGGAAAGTACACATTGTACTTTGTTCACATGATAAAGTTAATTGGAGAAAGTCTGGTCAAACGGTTAAAACAGATGTAGCAAAGATTGCATCTACCATCCCCTGCGCCTCATTTCTGGTCTCGGCACTGAGGCCTCTACCCTAACCTCCCTCCTGGCCTCTGTCCTAACCTCCCTCCTGGCCTCTACCCTAACCTCCCTCCAGGCCTTTGTCCTAGCCTCCCTCCTGGCCTCTGTCCTAGCCTCCCTCCTGGCCTCTGTCCTAGCCTCCCTCCTGGCCTCTGTCCTAGCCTCCCTCCTGGCCTCTGTCCTAGCCTCCCTCCTGGCCTCTACCCTAACCTCCCTCCAGTCCTCTGTCCTAGCCTCCCTCCTGGCCTCTGTCCTAGCCTCCCTCCTGGCCTCTGTCCTAGCCTCCCTCCTGGCCTCTGTCCTAGCCTCCCTCCTGGCCTCTGTCCTAGCCTCCCTCCTGGCCTCTACCCTAACCTCCCTCCTGGCCTCTACCCTAACCTCCCTCCTGGCCTCTGTCCTAGCCTCCCTCCTGGCCTCTACCCTAACCTCCCTCCTGGCCTCTGTCCTAGCCTCCCTCCAGGCCTCTGTCCTAGCCTTCCTCCTGGCCTCTACCCTAACCTCCCTCCTGGCCTCTGTCCTAGCCTCCCTCCTGGCTCGGGTGTGAATGGTCGCCTTTCACCTGAGACCCCCGTCAAGTGTGAACTGGGCGCTGCACTGTTTCACAGATCTCCTTCCAAGTTCGGTGGCAGGCAGGTATCTGTGAAAGGAGCGCCTGAAAGAGGGCCTCAGCCTCAAAGGAGAAGGGGAGAATAGCCCCTCGCTCTCCCTTAATGGACTTCAAGGCGTTCCTTCCTTCGTTCCCTCCTCCAGACTCTTCATGGGGTTTTTTTTCTTCTTCTCCTCTGGAACTGGGGATTTAATCTGGGAGGGACAAAAGCAGGACTCCCCTTGTCCTACCCTCCCTTTATCCTCTTACCATCGCCATTCAATTCACATCCCTCTCATACCCAGGTCTTCCCCCCCCCCACACACACACACACACCCTCTGGGTTGGGTAACGGCACACAAAGGAGGTGGGTCCTTCCAGAACACTGCTAGTAGTAACACCACCAGGTGTAGCCTAGTAACAGCGCCAGTAACACCACCAGGTGTAGCCTAGTAACAGCGCCAGTAACACCACCAGGTGTAGCCTAGTAACAGTGCCAGTAACACCACCAGGTGTAGCCAAGCAACAATACCAGTAACGCCAACGCCACCAGGTGTAGC
Organism: Osmerus mordax; assembly: GCF_038355195.1. Taxonomy (NCBI): domain Eukaryota; kingdom Metazoa; phylum Chordata; class Actinopteri; order Osmeriformes; family Osmeridae; genus Osmerus; species Osmerus mordax. The sequence goes on from NC_090053.1 coordinate 9,477,527, forward strand.
CTAGTAACAACACCGGTTACACCCCAAGGTGTAGCATAGTAACAACACCAGTAACACCACCAGTTTGAGAGATACCTGTAGGTGTTACAAGGCCCTACAAGACATCCAACAGCCCTCTTTCTATAACTGGGCACTGCATTATAATCACATAACTGTTCCACAGAGAATGGGTTCCCTCTGGGAAGATAAACACATGTCTGCAATGTGCTTAGATGCGTTCATTTTGTACTTTGTTGTTTGTTTGATGAATGGAACAGTTATACTGTAAATAGCTAGTTTTATTACGCCCATTTATACAGAGCTGTTTACTTTGATGGTGTGACAAGGTCCATTATCAGAGTATGCACCATAGAGACACATATCATGTCAAGGTAGTCAGCTCTGAGTATTAGCTGTGTGTGTGTGTGTGTGTGTGTGTGTGTGTGTGTGTGTGTGTGTGTGTGTGTGTGTGTGTGTGTGTGTGTGTGTGTGTGTGTGTGTGTGTGTGTGTGTGTGTGTGTGTGTGTGTGTGTGTGTGTGTGTGTGTGTGTGTGTGTGTGTGTGTGTGTGTGTGTGTGTGTGTGTGTGTGTGTGTGTGTGTGTGTGTGTGTGTGTGTGTGTGTGTGTGTGTGTGTGTGTGTGTGTGTGTGTGTGTGTGTGTGTGTGTATGAACAGCTAAAGAAATCACCATGGCGTTGTTGTGGATCAATCCCGTCATAAGTCTCTGCTTCTTCGTGGACTGGCTCTAAGAATCTCTGCATTTGCCTCACCAAGCCACCAGGGGGGGACAGAGAGCACAAAGTTAGTCCTACTGGAGATGTGGTACAGCATTACAAATGGCTCTTTTCAAATCCACGAAGACGCCAAGGGAAAAAGAAAATCTGTCAATATCTTCCCCAGCTCTCATAAGGGCAGTTCTGAGTTCCGACGCCAATGAAATGGCCATAAACAAGACCCACTACCCTTAGAAAGGATAGCAAACAGTTCAAGGATAGTTCACCGTGGAGCAGATCATTCAAGGTAAAGGAGCTCACTGCCGTTGTGAGGTGTCTTTGTTAATGAGGGGCGGTGTGACCCGTGTGTCTGGGCCTAGCTGGCAGCTGTCTGCCCGGGGTGATGTTTCCATCTGAGACGGTCTCAGAGTCTGGCCTGTGCTGCCCACCGCTCTCTAGCAGCCTGCCTGCTCAGCTGGCACTAACAGTAACAGCGCTCAACACAATTGGCTGAGCTCTGTGTGTGTGTGTGTGTGTGTGTGTGTGTGTGTGGGGGGGTGCTTTAGAGTTCAGGGTGATATTGTTATTTTTAAATGTAATCGATGCATTTGTAGTTTTTCGTTTTCCAACCATATCAGTGTTCAGAAACAATCTTTTGATGTGTATATAACTGCTACTGGTAAGTACCTGTCACCATATAGATTTCTTTTCAGCTTTAAATGGTGCCCATTGAAAATGTGATCGCCAAAGGACACAAGTCTTAGTTCAATTCATTGTTATGCCAATCCACAATGGATTGCAGACCCGGGTACTACAAGCCTGCTAATTGGAAGACGAAATATGAAGACAAATAATCTGTTTTTACGGTGGCAACGGTGAAAAGACAGGTGCTCTGGCAGACAGGTACGCAGTCTGTGGTCCCTGTAGGATCTCCAGACAGGCTGAGCGACAGCCATGTTGGACTGGGAGGCAGAGGAGCCCTGGGGCTGCGCTGCATGTCAGGACCTGTACCTGAACATAGCTACAGCTTGTTAATGACCCTCCCAGGCACTGATCTACCTTTCACCCTCATTATCGTCTTATCCCACTGATTTGCTGCCGTTAATGTTCTGTATTCGCTCATTCCTCTGTTTGGTTTGTCTCGTCATGATGCGAGAAGTGAGACTCCTCTTATCACGTAGGCTTGTTTGAGGCTTGGGTTCTGGTTGCTTCTGCCTGATCTCTCTTATTCTCTCAACC